>NC_132937.1:9053372-9724115 GCF_034638445.1 Ciconia boyciana | reverse complement strand
CACCATTAAAACACTACCTCGAGAAGGAGTACTAAGTGTGCTTCCCGCCAGACTCCTACCCCGAGCGCCCACTCTCAGGTCCTGCAAAATTACACCTGGGCAATCTAATTCGGCAGCTGTAGGTAGTCTCAGCCTTGCGGACATTCGTTGGACGGTACTACAGCTGTACAATCCTCTTTTCACACTCCAAAACCTCCTTCGGATCCCACTTATGACACCATTTTTATCAATGTCGTGGTTTAGGTCAGCACAGACTAAATGTACATATTAATTGCTATGCAATAATTGGATCTGTGTGACGGAGTTTAGATATTGCCTCTGTGAAAGAGTGATTAATAATGCAAAGAACACGACAAAGTTACAGAAAACTGGTTATCTCTACTTCCCCGTTCCTTGCTGACAGGAATGGCGGTTGTCAGTAGTCAGGGTGCTGAGCATGATGGTTCCGGCCACGCAAGCTTGGTCTCAGGCATCCCTGGAGGCTCTCCAGGGTCGGGCATCCCTAAAGGTAGAGTTGTGCCACTCCCCTTTGGGCTGAGGTGGATGACTTTTATGAGGCGGAGAGACTCTTCCAGGTTGTTTTAGCTTTACTGGTTAGAGGACCACTCTGAGCTGTTGCTTGTTGAGTGATGTAGTGAGTCGCCAGGCGAACATTCTTGTATAAGTTTAGTTCTGCTATTTCTGCCCATTACTTTTTTTTTTTTTGCATAACGTCTGTCTAATTGTGCTTTATCTAACAAAAGTTACATCCCTAACAACTACATAGCAACATACTGAAGGTCAAACTGTGGGCCTCTGACATCACCCTAATTACTCGAGTGATGTCAGCTCTGTAGGCCAGGACACTTGCCCTTGCCTCACTGTGGAGCTAAGCCATTTTGCAAGCTTCACAAGCCCCTCTGGACCACAAGTCTCACCTCCTGTTTGACTTTCAGATACCTCAGTAATAGACCCTTAGACTGGCTTTTGTCTAACAGCTATTTCAGAGAAAGTAATCTGATCTGACGTGGAAGACATAAAAAAATCCCACCATATCCTTTGAAAGCTTGTTCCAAAAGTGAACATGCTCTGTCTGTTAAAAATGTGGTGCCTCACTCTTGTTTGTGTCATTTGGTTTTGACATTTTCTGGGTCTTTTTCAGCTTTTTTCTACCAAAGTAAAGAGCTCCCTAGCACCCAGTATTTTCTCCAGTGCAGTGAAAGTCTTTGTACATTTATGAAGTCACTTCTCAACCTTCTTTTTCTAACGCCGAACAGATCAAGCTCTTGAAGTCTCTCATTGGGAAGAAATTTTCCTCAGATGTTTAGGCAGGAACAGAACTGAGGTGTGATCAGAGGCAAAATGAATTCCTTGATAAATTCCATTGGCTCACTGGGGTCACACAGGAGAGGAGTGTGACCTAATTACTCGAGTGATGTCAGCTCTGTAGGCCAGGACAGGCATACTCAAGTCCATGGGACCAGATGGGATGCATCTAAGGGTGCTGAGGTAGCTGGCTGCTGTCATTGCAAGGCTGGTCTCTATCATCTTCAAAACACGCATGGCAATCAGGGAAAGTTTCTGATGACAGGAAAGGAAAGGAAAGGAAAGGAGAAGGAAAGGAAAGGAAAAGGAAAGGAAAGGAAAAGGAAAAGGAAAGGAAAGGAAAGGAAAAGGAAAGGAAAGGAAAGAAAGGAAAGAAAGGAAAGAAAAGAAAAGAAAAAGAAAAGAAAAGAAAAAGAAAAAGAAAAGAAAAGGAAAGGAAAGGAAAGGAAAGGAAAGGAAAGGAAAGAAAAATTTCATTTGGAAGGGACCTAGTCCAACTGCCTGTCCGCTTCCAGGGTTGACCAAAAAGTTAAAGCATGTTATTAAAGCATTGTCCAAATGCCTTTTAAACACTGACAGGCATGGGGCATTGATCACCTCTCGAGGAAGCCTGTTCCAGTGTTTGACCACCCTCTTGGTAAAGAAATGCTTCCTAAAGTCAAGTCTAAAGCCTTCCCTGATGCAGTCTGACATGAACCGTTCCCACGTATCCTGTCACTGGATGCCAGGGCAGAAGAGATCCCAGCACCTCCCTCTCTACTTCCCCTCCTCAGGAAGCTGTAAGAGAGCAATGAGAAGTCACCCCTCAGTCTCCCTTTCTCCAAACTAGACAAACCCAGTGTCCTCAGCTGCTCCTCATAGGACATGCCTTCCAGCCCCTTCACCAGCTTTGTTGCCCTCACTCTGGATGCATTCCAAGTACCTTAACATCCTTCTTAAATTGTGGGGCCCAGAGAACTTCACACAGTACTCAAGGTGAGGCCGCACCAACACTAAATACAGAGGGATAATAACTTCTTTTGACCGGCTGGTTATGCTGTGTTTGATGCACCCCAAGGATGTGGTTTTGCCCTCTTGGCTGTAGGAAGCACACTGCTGACTCCTATTGATCCTGCTGTCAACCAGCACCCCCAGATCCCTTTCTGCCCAGGAGCTGCTCTCCAGCCACTCCTCTCCCAATTTATACTTGCATCCGGTGTTACTCCATCCCAGAGTGCAAGAGATCCTGGCGGCATTTGTTCTTGTTAAATTTTCCTTGCCAATCTATCTAGATCACTTCTGCAAGGCCCTCTTGTGTCCCTCAAAGAGGAGTCAACAGCACCTCCCAGTTTAGTATCGTCCAGCAAACTTGCTGAGGGTGCATTCAACTCCTGCATCCAGATCATTGATAAAAATATTGAACAGAGAGACTGACGCTTCAACCCTGGCAGGAACACCACTGGTGACAGGTCACCAGCCAGATGTAGCCCCATTTCACTACAACCCTTTGAGTTCTGCCACTCAGCCAGTTTCTTCACCCAGCGCACTGTGTACCTGCTCATCCCACAGTTGGACAGCTTGTCCAGAAGAGGATGCTGCGAGGGACAGTATCAAAAGCCTTCCTAAAATCCAGAAAAAACTACATCCACACGCTTTCCCTTCATCCACTAGGCAGGTGACCTTATCATAGAAGGATATCAAATTGAGTTAAACAGGACTTTCCCTTTGTGAACTCATGTTGGCCATGACTGCATTGTTCTTTAAATGCCTTTCAACAGCACCCAGTATGATCTTCTCCATAATTTTTTCCAGAGTACTGAAGAGTTAGACTAACAGGTCTGTAGTTTCCTGGTGAATCTTCCCTCACACCGCCCTTGCTTGTAAATTGTGAATAACATTGGCTAGCTTCCAGTCAGCAGGGACCTCCCCAGACTCCCAAGAACCTTTGGTAGATGATCGAGAGGGTCCTCTGCCGTAACATCCGCTAGCTCCTTCAGTACTCTGGGGTGAATCCCTTCAGGCCCCATGGACTTGTGAACATTCAGCTGATACAGCTGGTCCCTTACAATTTCAGTGTCCACAAAATGGAAAGTCACTGTTCCTACACTCGTTGTCCTCTGGCTCAGGGGACTGGGCAGCCAAGAGTCTGTCAGTATTATTAAAGGAACTGAGGAAAATAAAGCATTGAATGCCTCCGCTTTTTTCTTACCATCCTATTAGTCAGGTGACCATCTTCAACAAGTATCGGTCCAATGTTTTTCTTTAGACCTCCTCTTGCTATTAATGTGCTTAAAAAGCCTTTTCTTGTTGTCTGATGCAACACTGGCAAAAAGCAGTTTAAACTCTAGTTGAGCTTTGCCCTTTCATGTCTTCTCCTTGCATATGCAAAACCCACAGCTCTGTAATCTTTCCTGCAAAAGCCTGACCTTGTATGCCTTCCAGAGATCATTACCAATTTCTTTTTCCTCTTGAGCTACACGAGGAGTTCCCTGTTCAGCCATAGCTGGTCTTCTGCGCCTGCTTGCTTGACTTTTGACCGACACTGGAATTGCCTTGCTCCTGTGCTTCTGAAAGTGGTTCTTGAAAACCCCTTGACCAGCACTGTCGTGGACTCCTAAACCACTCAAGAAAGCAGATTCCCCAGGGGACACTGCCTAACTAGCTCCCTGAGTAGCTTAAGGTTCTGCTCTCTTGAAGTCCAGGGTAGCTTAACTCTGCTGTCCTTTTTTTCCTCATTACACTGAAAAGCCTTAAGCTCAACCATTTCATGGTCACTGTGGCCCGAAGACAGCCACCTACTGCATCACATCTCCCACGAGTCAACTTCTCTATTCACAAACAACAAGTCTAGGAGGGCATCTTTTCCTAGTTTGGCTCACTGAGCCTTACTTGTGACAAGAAATTTTCTTCCACAAACTGGGAATTTCCCAGGCTTGCTACGTCACAGCTTGAGTATGGTATTCCCAGTTGATGTCTGGGAAGTTAGAAAATCTCCCCATAAGGACCAAAGGGAGCTACCCGATCCAGAGATTTCTCCCTAATTGCCTATAGAATAACTCATGGGAATTGCTAACATCCTGGCTCGGCGATCGGTAGTAGACACCCTACTACAACATCTCCTTTGTTTTCCCATCCCCCTAATCCTCACCCAGAGGCTCTCCAACCCACGTCATCCCCCAACTGTAAGGAGCTGTACAAATCAAACTCTCCCCTTACACATACAGAGATACGAAGCACCTACGCTACTGCCCTGCCTATCCCTCTGAACAGCCTGTGGCCCTCCCATCCCAGCACTCCCAATCGCAGGACTCGATTCCACCAAGTCTCACTAATACCAATGATGTCATAGTTCTGGGAACTAACCAACGCTTCCAGTTCATCCTGTTTGTTTCTCATACTGCGTGCGTTGGTGTGCAAGCATTTCCAGATATGCTCCTGAGCCCTCCGTGCTCCCAGGAGCAGCGTAAATGTTCCCACTAGCATTGCCACCCTCCAGGCGATGCCATGCCAACCCAAAACACCTTCAGCTCTCCTGATGGTATCCCACCTTCCCCATTGATTCTAGTTTAAAAGCCCTCTCAATCCAGTCCCTCCAGCTTACATCCAAAGACGCGTTTTCCCCATTGGGACCAGGGAGCATTTACTATGCTCTTGGGGAGGTGGGAAGCTTTGGGGGTATAAATCCCCTTTTGAAGCCACCTAAAGGTGAATTGCTAGGAGACATGGAACAAAAGCCAAGTAGTAACCTGGCTTGCAAACCAGGATGCTTACAGCTTACACAAAGGTGGCAAAGAAAGCATTCTAAAAGAAACAAGGTGATTGTGGCAGAATTGGATGCACAATGTGCTTGAGGCAGATTTGGTGGATATGCAACAGTTTTCCAAGCACACAAAGGATAGCGGTGTTAAGTACATCTAATACTGATAGACATATTATGCCAAAATACGCCTGGGCGCTTTTTATTGGTCTAAAAGGCAAAACAGGTTACTGGAAATAGCTTGGGCTTTTAAAAGCATTTTTACCAGGGGGCACATGCCTCATAAATTACAGACTGACTGAGGGAAAAGGATTTTTAAAACCAGCCTTTAAACAAACTGCTAAAGCAGTATAACATGATCTCTTCACCACTTTGTTACTAATAATAAAGTAAAAGCTTCCATCATACAGCATCATACAGCAACAGGACACACATGATATGGAGGATTCCCTATCCTCTCTCCGCCTGGCTGAACGTGGTGACTTAAGGGATAAGGGGAATGTGGTGACAAGTTCCTGCCTGGGCGCAGCAGAGCATGTCTCCTCCATGACTACCCCACCTTCCCAGGTGCCCTTGCATAATCAGCTACGAGGCTCTGCAAGATGGAGACCGACAGCAATGACGAGGATGATGGTTCATCTAGCTTGGAAGTGTCGCTGAGAGTTAGAGTCGGCCTATGCCCTGCATCAAAACTGCTTCCATAAAGAAAAAAAAGACAGGTCATTTGTCATAGGAGCACTTAACCTTCTGGGAAAGGGAACAGGAAGGCCCAATATGCCCAAACCAGACCCACTTCTTGGAGAAGTCTGCTGCCTCCCCTATGGGACCTGGGTTAAAAGAAAGTTACAAAGAAAACTTCCCTACACTGAGTACGGCCCTCAGACTATTATCCATTATTGATTTTTTAGGTAGGCAGTGATAAGAAGTTGCAACAAAGAAGTCCAAGAGGGCAATCAAGAGAGACTTCAGGTGCCTTGAAGACGACTGGTTAAGGGATCAGGAGCTGCAAGTAGTGTTCTCCTCTATCCTTGCCACGTTGCAGGGAATGATGAGGGAAGAAAGCCCAGGAAGAAGCCAGCAGATCAATACCTGGCTCCGAGACTGGTGTCACCGGCCAGAGATTTTGGGGTTTGATCATTGGGGTCAGTCTACACGACCCCAGGCCTGCTGTGCGACAGATGGGAGTACACACCTGTCTCAAAGGGAAAGGAAAAGGATCCTCGTGCAGGAGTTAGCAGGAGCTCATTGAAAGAGCTTTAAACTAGATTTGAAGGGGAAGGGGATAAAACCAGGCTCGCTAGAGGGAATAAGCCTGTGGGCGGCACGCCAATGTTTGGGGAGGACGGTGTGCTTAGCGAGGTCCTTCGGTCTGCCGTCTCAGTGGAGGTAGGGGATGGAGATCCATGCGGCATCAAAAGGCAGAAAAGGTTGTTGATGCGTTAGAGAACCACGGAAGTGCCTGAGAACAGTCACATAGGAATTAGAGGCTTCTCCCCCAAAAAGGTGGCAGGATCAATAGCCCAGCAGAAGTCCATCTACACCAACGTGCACACGCAGCATGGAGGCAGCAAACAGGAGGGAGCTGGAAAGCCATTGTGCAGCAGCTGGATAGCTATGACGCATGAGGTGCCATCACGGAAACTTGTGGTGGGATGACTCGCACAACTTGGCTAGTGCTGCAATGGATGGCTATAAACTCTTCCAGAAGGGATAGGCAAGAACACAGGAGAGGCGGTGGGAGTAGCCCTGTATGTTAGGGAGTGTTTTTGACACTGTCTAGGCAGCTTGACGAAGTGGTGATGAAAGGGTTGAGTGTTTATGGGTAAGAGTCAGGGGAAAGGCCAACAAGGCAGATATCATGGTGAGGAGTCTGTTACAGACCACCCAACCAGGATGAAGAGGCAGATGATCTATTCTACAAGCAGCCGGGAGAAGTCTCACGATCACTAGCCCTTGTTCTCGTGGGGACTTCAACTTACCGGGGTGTCTGCTGGAAATCCAATACAGCGGAGAGGAAACAGTCTAGGAGGTTCCTGGAGTGTGTGGCAGATAACTTCCTGCCACAGCTGGTGAGTGAGCCAACTAGGGAAGGCGCCCGCTGGACCTGTTGTTTGCGAACAGAGAAGGACTTTTGAGTGATGTGATGGCTGGAGGCCATCTTGGGCACAGCGATCATGAAATGATAGAGTTTTCAATTCTTGGAGAGGTAAGGAATGTGGTTAGCAGAACTGCTACCTTGGACTTCCGGAGGGCAGACTTTGACCTGTTTAGGGGCCTGGTTGACAGAGTCCCTGGGAGGCAGTCCTGAAGGGCAAAGGAGTCCAGGAAGGCTGGACATTCTTCAGGAAGGAAATCTTAAAGGCGCAGGAGCAAGCCGTCCCCATGTACCGAAAGACGAGCCGGCGGGGAAGAAGACAAGCCTGGCTGGAACGCAGGAAAAATGAGAGTTTATGACCTTTGGAAGAAGGGGCAGGCAACTCAGGAGGACCACAAAGATGTCATGAGGTTATGCAGGAGGAAATTAGAAGTGCCAAAGCCTAACTAGAACTTAATCTGGCTACTGCCGTAAAAGACAATAAAAAATGTATCTATAAACACATTAGCAACAAAGGAGGGCTAAGGAGAATTTCCATCCTTTATTGGATGCGGGGAGGCAAACATAGTGACAATGGCTGAGGTACTTAATGCCTTCTTTGCCTCAGTCTTTAATAGTAAGACCAGTTGTTCTCGGGGTACCCAGCCCCCCGAGATGGAAGACAGGGATGGGGTGCAGAACTGAAGCCCCATAATCCAAGGGAAACGGTTAGCGACCTGCTACACCACTTAGACACACGGAAGTCTATGGGGCCAGATGGGATCCACCCAAGGGTACTGAGGGAGCTGGCAGAAGTGCTCACCAAATCACTTTCAATCTTTTATCAGCAGTCCTGGCTAACCGGGAGGTCCCAGTTGACGGGGGTAGCAAATGTGACGCCCGTCTACAAGAAGGGCCGGAAGGAGGATCCGGGAACTACAGGCCTGTCAGCCTGACCTCAGTGCTGGGGAAGGTTGTGGAGCGGATCATCTTGAGTGCCATCACACAGCACGTGCGGGACAACCAGGTGATCGGGCCCAGTCAGCATGGGTTTATGAAAGGCAGGTCCTGCTTGACTAACCTGATCTCCTTCTATGACAAGGTGACCCGCTTAGTGGACGAGGGAAAGGCTGTGGATGTTGTTTACCTGGACTCTAGTAAAGCCTTTGACACCATTTCCCACAGCATTCTCCTGGAGAACCTGGCTGCTCATGGCTTGGACGGGGGTACTCTTCGCTGTGGAAAAAACTGTCTGGATGGCCGGGGCAAAGTGTTGTTGGGAATGGAGTTAGGCTTGGGGAAGAGTGGCTGGAAAGCTGCCCGGCAGAAAAGGACCTGGGGGTGTTGGTCGACAGCCGCCTGAATATGAGACAGCAGTGTGTCCAGGTGGCCAAGAAGGCCAATAGCATCCTGGCTTGTATCAGGAATAGTGTGGCCAGCAGGACTAGGGAAGTGATCATGCCCCTGTACTCAGCACTGGTGACGCCACACCTCAAATACTGTGTTCGGTTTGGGCCCCTCACTACAAGAGAGACATTGAGGGTGCTGGAGTGCGTCCAAAGAAGAGCAACGAAGCTGGTGAAGGGTCTAGGGAACAAGTGGCTGTGGGAACTGGGGTTGTTTAGTCTGGAGAAAAGGAGACTCAGGGGAGACCTTATTGCTCTCTACAACTACCTGAAAGGAGGTTGTAGAGAGGTGGTGTCGGTCTCTTCTCCCAAGTAGGAAGTGATCGACAAGAGGAAACGGCCTCAAGTTGCGCCAGAGAGGTTTAGACTGGATATTAGGAAAAATGTCTTCACTGAAAGGATTATCAAGCATTGGAACAGGCTGCCCAAGGAAGTGGTTGAGTCACCATCCCTGGAGGTATTTGAAAGTACGTGTAGATGTGGTGCTTAGGGACATGGTTTAGTGGTGGACTTGGCAGTGTTAGGTTTAAGGTTGGACTTGATGATCTTAAGGGTCTTTTCCAACCTAAATGATTCTATGATTCTATGATTCTATGATTTTAAGAGGACTCTCGAGAACAAGAATTGGAGTTATTTTACAGCATGTAACAACTTTTGTAGCTTCAATGTGTTATTGCAGTTTATGAAGAGTAATAACTACAGCTTCCACAGATCTGTCAGAGCCAGGCCTGTGCAGGTGAACACTTTACTTTAAACTCTGCGAAGGTTTGCAAAACCATGTATGGGGATTGGTTTTAAGTTAAAGAATCTGTGCCTCTGCTCGAATCGTCAGGGTGTATAGAACAAAGAGAAATTTCAGAAAGGTTATGAACAGATGTTCATGGATGAAATTTTCATAGTAGCTGAAGTTGTGAGAAGGGGACAGATACCCATGTACCGCTTAATAGACTATGGTCATGAAGCAATCAAGGGGATATTTTACCCTGAAAACCTTCAAAAAGTGAATCCTGATGAGGACAGAATCTACAAAAGTGGGATCATCGCTGCAAAAGTGAAAGGAAGAAAGAAACAGCTGCTCGTGAAGAGGCATGGCATTGCCCCAGAAATTTATCAGCTGGATAGAAGCCTCCCAAGTCCAGGATGTCTAGTGACTGGCATAGGAGTGGGGAAAAGAAGGATTGCAGACAATTGTTTTTACATCACGCTGCCCAGCATTGTCAGTGCAGAAATTTCCCACGAAACACCAGCTCGATCTTCACCTCACAGATGGTGAGACCCCTGGAGCTCTCAGACAAGTGGGAGGGTGGGGCTTGCGGAAATACAGTACCCACACATCTGGAATAGCATTGACAAAGACACCATCTTTAAAATAGCGCTGCAGGAGCAAGACATGGCAGTATACTTTGCGGAAAGGCTATTATCCAGCCCTCTCCATGTTGATGGAGATCAATCTTATTATGGACAATCTTATTAACCACAACAAAGCTTCAGCCATTGACTCCCCAGCCATAGGCCTGGTTGTTGTGGTTTAACCCTGATAGGCAGCTAAGCACCACACAGCCACTCACTCACTCCCCCCACAGTGGGATGGAGTAAGAATCGGAAAGGTAAAAGTGCAAAACTCGTGAGTTGAGATAAAGACCACTTAATAAGTAAAAAAAAAACACCAAAAAACCCAAAAAGAAATACAGCAAAGAAAACAAACCCAAGAAAAACAAGTGATGCAAAAAAATCAACAGTTGCTCACCACCAGCCAATCAATGCCCAGCCAGTCCCCAAGCAATGGCAAACTTCCCCTCTCCCAGTTTTTATTGCTGAGTGTGATGTCATATGGTATGGAATATCCCGTTGGTCAGTTGGGGGTCAGCTGTCCCAGCTGTGTCCCCTCCCAACTCCTTGCACACCCCAGCCTCCTTGCTGGCAGGGCAGTGTGTAAAGCAGAAAATGCTTTGATGCTGTGTAAGCGCTGTTCAGCAATAGCTAAAACATGGGTGTGTTATCAACACCGTTTTCATCACAAATCCAAAACATAGCACCATATGAGCTACTATAAAAAAAAAGTATCTCCATCCCAGCCAGACCCAGGACGTTGGTCTACCATCCTGTCATAAGGAAAACAAAGCTTAAAATGAATTTAAATCCTTGACACTTTTCATACAACTGCAGGAGAGCAGCGTTCCCAGTAGCATTGCCACCTGAGGTGATGGCATGGCAACCCTTGGTTTACCTTCAGCTCTCCTGATGGTATCCCCTTCCCCATCAATTCTACTTTAAAGGCCTCTCCAGTCAGTCCTGCCAGCTAATAAGTAGAGATGTCCCCCCATTGGGACAGGTGGATCCCATTAGGCCCCAGCATACCTTGTGTTTCAAAGACTTCCATGGTTATAAAAATCTCCTGGAAACCATTTTTCCAACAAGTGCCAGACAGGGAAGTGATTGGGAACAGCCAGCATGGCATTACCAAGGGCAAATTATGCTTGTTCAACCTGATTGCCATCTACAATTAGATGGCTGGTTGTGTGGATGAGAGAAGTGCAGTTGGTGTAGTTTACCTTGACTTTAGAAAAGGCCTTTAACACAGTCCTTCATAGTACCCTTATACTCAAATCGGTGAGATATGAACTGGATAAGTGGACTATATAGGGTGGATGGAAATCTGGCTGGACTGTCAGGCTCAGAGGCTTGTGACCAGTGGTACCATGGCCAACTGGCAGCCAGTTACTAGTGGTGTTACAGGGGTGCCAATAGTGGAGCCAATACTATTTAATGTCTTTATTATCAACATGGACAATGAGACAGAATGTGCTCTCAGAAAGCTCGTGGTTGATATGCTGGAGGGCAGGGCTGCTATTCAGAGGATCTCTACAGACTGGAGAAATGGGTTGAGAGGAACTTTGTGAAGCTCAGCAAAGGAAAATTCAAAGTCCTGTCCCTGGGCTGGAAAAATCCCATGCAGCAGGACAGGCTGGGGTCTGACTGGCTAGAAAGTATTTTTGCAGAACCGGTAGTCAAGTTGACCATGAGTCAGCAGCGTGTCCTTGCAGCAAAGAAGGCCATCCACACACTAGGCTGTATTAGCCTGCAGAATGAGGGAAGCAACTACTCCCCTGTATTTGGCACTTGTGAGATCACATCTGCAGTACTGTGTCCAGTTCTGGGCTCTCCAGTACAAGAAAAGATATAGACATGCTGGACTGAGTCCATCAGAAGCCACCAAGATGATTAGGGGGCCGAGAGAATTGAGCTTGTTCAGCCTTAAGAAGAGAAGGCTAAGGGAGACCTTATCGCTGTCTACAACTACCTGATGAGAGGATACAGAGAAGATGGAGCAAGACTACTGTTGTAGGTGCAGTCTTTGGATGAGAGGCAATGGACTCAAGTTGCAACAAGGGAAATACTGATTAGATTTTAGGAATTATTTATTTATTTATTTATTTATCACCTTGAGTGTGATCAGAACAGTAGAACAGGGGCACAGAGAGGCTGTGGGATCTCCATCCTTAGAGATGTTTAAACTGTGCCTGGACAAGGCCCTGACAACTTGCTTTAAGTTGACCCTGCTTTGAATAAGAGGTTGGACCAGAGACTTCCAGAGGTCCCTTCTAATCTCAGTTACTCTGTGATTCTGTTTATGGATACATGGATACAAACATAAACAGCAGATCTTAAAGAGCACTGGTTGTGTAACTTAAAGACAAAACTCTTTGGTTGCATTTTGTACTGCAAGCTGATGAAGAAATCTGAAAAAATACAACCATTGTTTTAACAAACACTTTTGTGTCAGGATCAAGATTTTTCTTTCATTGAAGAGAACGAAGGGAATTGTCATGTTTGTCTTAATTATGAGTTTCTTGCATCTAGTGGGTTGTATTACAGTGATAGAAATTCCTCTGGCTATGTGTTGTTGATTTTTTCTTCTCCAGAGACAGTTCATGGTCTCTTTCTCTCAGCTATGCATTATTTCTTAAACTTTCTTTGCAACCTTAGGATGACCAGTGCCTTCTCAAAATGCATTCTTGGTTTTGCTGCTTTGTGATCTACAGATAAGTTTTAAAAAAACAAAAGGCTCAATGTGTGGTATTTTTAATGACTATGTAGCTGTCAGGTGTTATTTTGAGTTTTACTTGGACTTGCTAGAGGATTGAGGTAGGGATGTATGTGTGCTCATCTACAATATATTTTTTAAACCAAACAATTCTGAATAAAAATCAATTCCCGTCTCAGTCATATTTCACTTGCAGAATCTCAGTCATTCTGAAAGTTCTGCAGTAGTTCATAGAGATAGAAACAAGGCAATCACATCTTAAATTTTTAGTAATATACTGGGTCGGGGGAAGTGAGCAAGTGGCTGTGTGGGTGCTTGACTGCTGGCTGCGGTGAATCCACCACAAGTATAAAAGAAAAACCTGTGAGTGTGAGCTTGGGATGTTTAAAAATTTAATTGCAAGCCCGTCTCTTCGAGTGCTGCTGAGCCACATTTTAAAAACCTGCTTATTCATATTATTTATGAACAGCAGTTTCATATACTTAGAATGAGACTAAAATTAAATAACTAGTTAACTGAAGTATTGCTGTCCTTATGCTATTCTCTTCACCTAAGGTTTTTTGCAAGTCTCATGTTTTAACACAGACTATAAACTATTTTGAGTGGAGACTCTTCTGTCAGTGTGTGCTATATCTGGGCAGATCTGTAAGTCATAAGTAATGGAACTTTGGAGAAAATTCTTCTTGCATATCACATTTTCTGGAATAGAATAGAATAGAATAGAATAGATTTCAGTTGGAAGGGACCTACAAAGAGCATCTGAGTCCAACTGCCTGACCACTTCAGGGCTGACCAAAAGTTAAAGCATGTTATTAAGGGCATTGTCCAAATGCCTTTTAAACACTGACAGGCATGGGGCATCGACCGCCTCTCTAGGAAGCCTGTTCCAGTGTTTGACCACCCTCTCAGTAAAGAAATGTTTCCTAATGTCAAGTCTCCTAATTTTCAGTATTCTTTTATAACTAAGGACACTTGTTTGAAAACAGACTGTTTCTCAGTAGTTCATCTACTCCTGCTGTCTGTTCCTTAAATGAAGACCATAATTACTTTCCAGCAACGTTAGGGAGAGCCGAATCCAATAGACCGACAGAGGTGAGGCTGCTACATGTCACCAGAGTCCAACCAATAGCAACACTGAGAATGTATTCCCAGGAGACACACATGCGCGTGAGCACGCACACACCTACACGTATACAACTTGTATATACATATCTATATATACACATTGCTGGCCACACAGCTCAACACAGACAGAAACACTCAGTACTCACACAAACACAACCACCACCAATGACTTCATCCTGTTCCCCTCTCTGGCTAATCAGGATGAAGGTCCATTAGTGGGAAATGTATATATACATATATGCAATGTGGATCCTTCCAGGAGCTGGGCTCACTCAGTCCGCCAAGTAGCTGGTCCCTGGATCTCAGTCTCCCCAGTTGCTGGCACCTGGACATAAGAGCCCCCTAGGCTGCAGCCCCACTACAGTTGCTAGCGCAGACCTCCTGCAGAGCTCCACACAGAGCTCTCCAGCAGTTGGCCAGGACTCCCCTGATCCCTCTGGTAGCCAACTCCCCCTGTGGACTTGCTTTTAGAGACACACACACTCCCCTGGCTCCCAGGACACTTCACCTACTCACCAGCTACTCCGGATTGATTTTCACTAGCAATCACACACACCCCACACTTGCTCCAGTTGCCTGGACCACAGACACACAGGGCCTCTGACTGATGGTCCCACTCCAGTTGCTGGCCCTTAGATCTCCATAAACACATTTGCACATAGGACAGAGAGTCGCTCACCCAGGAAAAGAGCTAGAAATGGAGTTTAATGAGAAGACAGGACAGACAGTGCTGATCAGGTTCAGGGCATAGCCAGGCAAGTGTACTGATCAGGAGCTGTTTGCACACAACTGGCCCTTTTTATTCCCTTTATCCCTCTATTTTCCTACATTTGTTCCTCCCTAAACCACATAGATCAATTCCTTTAGTATCTGTAAGTAGCCTTAGTAACCCTTTAATTTCACTTTTACATTATGACTGATCTCTCCGCTAGCAAACATATATCTGTAAATTAAACAGCAAACACTCCTTCATGTAGCAAGTGAGAAGAAAATGATATAGCTTTCTTCATACTGAATTTTAATTCGTTTCTAGTAAGCAGGATTGTCAGTGCTAAATGTCAGATTTCCTGCTGAGAACATCGAGTAACACCCTCAAAAATGGTCTCCCTAGAGGAAAAAGGGCAGAGGGGGAGGGATCAATACTATTCTTGTAACAGACTGGCTGAGAGAGTACCTCTTCACTATTACTGCATAATGATGTTAGGGAGCCCAGAGGAATGTGCCATTGTAAAAAGCTTCTGATCTGTTCTGGATTAGAATTTTCTAACAGTGTTGCCAAAGCTGCAAGTTGCCCTTTCTTTAGCAACCAAACCACTTTTCCAAAAGGCTGATATGCACATATGTGACAAAAAAGGAAGTTTATTGTAATTTCCTACTGTTGGATACACAAACACATGCACTGCAAAATTTAGTTTTGCTATGGAAATATGCAAATTTATTAGCATCAGTCTTCCCTATTTGTCTTCACTTGTTAAATTGCGTTAGTACTGATATTATTTTTGAGTGGCATTAAGGGAATGTTCAAAACAAATACTGAAATACTCAAATTGTAAAAAATGCAAAATATTGAGTTTAATAACAGGAATAGTAAATATAAAGGAATTTATTGTATGATGATTCTGTTCTCACATAGCTGAGATACCACTTCCATTGCTAGTGATTTTTCGTTAGCAAAAAGTGCATAAAGCATCAATAAGCCTTTCTACTTGTACCCTTCTACATTCTTATATGCCAGATATCTATCAAACTTTATTTAGAAATGTTGCAGAATGTCTGAAAGACGGAGTTACTACTCTTTCAATTTTCCATTATTGATTACGCTCAGGATTCCTTAAATATTTTGATTGCCTGAGTGAAAAACTACAACCAATGGTATGTACAAAACTCTCTAATAAGTTACCTAAATTCCCTTTGTCTGCGTAGCTTTGTGTTGACTATACAGCCAGCTCAAAAGTTCTGCAAAATCATAGGCTGCATACTAATAATTGAGGAGTTTGGATTAAAAAATTATTTTAAAAATATATGTCTCTTCTTTTCTCTTCTCATGTTTTTTCCTACAAACTTATTGGTTACATTTGATGGGGTTCTATGTTCTTCTTCACAGGTATGTTGTCTATAAACTTTGTATTGAGTGCCTTGCAGAAGACATTGTATTTGAGGATTTAGTGATCTTAGGCAAAGCCATATCTGCTCTATAGGGCCTTGTACTTGGGGCTTGATAGGCCCATATGTTAGCATGAGGAGCTGTTGTATGGGAATCTGCTGGAATGCTCTGTGCTGGCCTGTGCTGCATGCTACTGGATGTTATGATAGAGAGAACATTGCAGTCTGTCAGGATAAGATATATGATACTGCTTGTTACACAAGATAAAAGGCACCATGGTATGGGAGGGCAGTTGAACCTCTCCATGGACAGGATATGTGCAGCATGCCATGGGAGAAAATCCATCCACAGTCCATCCAATGCTGCACAAAAACCAGGTTCCCAACATTTGAAGGGACCTAAGATATACTCACTAATGATATTCCTGCTCTTAATCTGTAATTTTATAGGTGCTATTTTTATTACACTCTTTGTTGTCAGGACTTTCTTATTGAGATCCAGGAAAAAATCTGCACATTCTCTCTCTCTCACCATCCCCATCCTTGGGTGCAGAACAAACTTAATCTAAAAACAGAGAATGTTCTGATATCTTTCATGCAGCAACAGTACTACAGAAGTGGGATATTTAAGGGAAACACAAAATATCACAAGACTTAAAGTAATATCGATCAATTCATAGAATCATAGAATCCATTTAAGTTGGAAAAGACCCTTAAGATCATCAAGTCCAACCTTAAACCTAACACTGCCAAGTCCACCACTAAACCATGTCCCTAAGCACCACATCTACACGTCTTTCCAAATACCTCCAGGGATGGTGACTCAACCACTTCCCTGGGCAGCCTGTTCAATGCTTGATAATCCTTTCAGTGAAGACATTTTTCCTAATATCCAGTCTATACCTCCCCTGGCGCAACTTGAGGCCGTTTCCTCTTGTCGATCACTTGCTACTTGGGAGAAGAGGCCGACACCCACCTCTCTACAACCTCCTTTCAGGTAGTTGTAGAGAGCAATAAAGTCTCCCCTGAGTCTCCTTTTCTCCAGACTAAACAACCCCAGTTCCCACAGCCACTTGTTCCCTAGACCCTTCACCAGCTTCGTTGCTCTTCTTTGGACGCACTCCAGCACCTCAATGTCTCTCTTGTAGTGAGGGGCCCAAAACCGAACACAGTATTTGAGGTGTGGCCTCACCAGTGCTGAGTACAGGGGCATGATCACTTCCCTAGTCCTGCTGGCCACACTATTCCTGATACAAGCCAGGATGCTATTGGCCTTCTTGGCCACCTGGACACACTGCTGTCTCATATTCAGGCGGCTGTCGACCAACACCCCCAGGTCCTTTTCTGCCGGGCAGCTTTCCAGCCACTCTTCCCCAAGCCTAACTCCATTCCCAACAACACTTTGCCCGGCCATCCAGACAGTTTTTCCACAGCGAAGAGTACCCCCGTCCAAGCCATGAGCAGCCAGGTTCTCCAGGAGAATGCTGTGGGAAATGGTGTCAAAGGCTTTACTAGAGTCCAGGTAAACAACATCCACAGCCTTTCCCTCGTCCACTAAGCGGGTCACCTTGTCATAGAAGGAGATCAGGTTAGTCAAGCAGGACCTGCCTTTCATAAACCCATGCTGACTGGGCCCGATCACCTGGTTGTCCCGTACGTGCTGTGTGATGGCACTCAAGATGATCCGCTCCACAACCTTCCCCAGCACTGAGGTCAGGCTGACAGGCCTGTAGTTCCCCGGATCCTCCTTCCGGCCCTTCTTGTAGACGGGCGTCACATTTGCTACCCCCCCGTCAACTGGGACCTCCCGGTTAGCCAGGACTGCTGATAAAAGATTGAAAGTGATTTGGTGAGCACTTCTGCCAGCTCCCTCAGTACCCTTGGGTGGATCCCATCTGGCCCCATAGACTTCCGTGTGTCTAAGTGGTGTAGCAGGTCGCTAACCGTTTCCCCTTGGATTATGGGGGCTTCGTTCTGCTCCCCATCCCTGTCTTCCATCTCGGGGGGCTGGGTACCCCGAGAACAACTGGTCTTACTATTAAAGACTGAGGCAAAGAAGGCATTAAGTACACTCAGCCATTGTCACTATGTTTGCCTCCCCGCATCCAATAAAGGATGGAAATTCTCCTTAGCCCTCCTTTTGTTGCTAATGTGTTTATAGATACATTTTTTATTGTCTTTTACGGCAGTAGCCAGATTAAGTTCTAGTTAGGCTTTGGCACTTCTAATTTCCTCCCTGCATAACCTCATGACATCTTTGTGGTCCTCCTGAGTTGCCTGCCCCTTCTTCCAAAGGTCATAAACTCTCATTTTTCCTGCGTTCCAGCCAGGCTTGTCTTCTTCCCCGCCGGCTCGTCTTTCGGTACATGGGGACAGCCTGCTCCTGCGCCTTTAAGATTTCCTTCCTGAAGAATGTCCAGCCTTCCTGGACTCCTTTGCCCTTCAGGACTGCCTCCCCAGGGACTCTGTCAACCAGGCCCCTAAACAGGTCAAAGTCTGCCCTCCGGAAGTCCAAGGTAGCAGTTCTGCTAACCACATTCCTTACCTCTCCAAGAATTGAAAACTCTATCATTTCATGATCGCTGTGCCCAAGATGGCCTCCAGCCATCACATCACTCAAAAGTCCTTCTCTGTTCGCAAACAACAGGTCCAGCGGGCGCCTTCCCTAGTTGGCTCACTCACCAGCTGTGTCAGGAAGTTATCTGCCACACACTCCAGGAACCTCCTAGACTGTTTCCTCTCCGCTGTGTGCATTTCCAGCAGACACCCGGTAAGTTGAAGTCCCCCACGAGAACAAGGGCTGGTGATCGTGAGACTTCTCCCGGCTGCTTGTAGAATAGATCATCTGCCTCTTCATCCTGGTTGGGTGGTCTGTAACAGACTCCCACCATGATATCTGCCTTGTTGGCCTTTCCCTGACTCTTACCCATAAACACTCAACCCTTTCATCACCATCGTCAAGCTCTAGACAGTCAAAACACTCCCTAACATACAGGGCTACCCCACCGCCTCTCCTGCCTTGCCTATCCCTTCGGAAGAGTTTATAGCCATCCATTGCAGCACTCCAGTTGTGCGAGTCATCCCACCATGTTTCCGTGATGGCAACTATGTCATAGCTATCCAGCTGCACAATGGCTTCCAGCTCCTCCTGTTTGTTGCCCATGCTGCGTGCATTGGTGTAGATGGACTTCTGCTGGGCTATTGATCCTGCCACCTTTTTTGGGGGAGAAGCCCTAATTCCTATGTGACTGTTCTCAGGCACTTCCGTGGTTTCTAACGCATCAACAACCTTTTCGTCTTTGATGCCGCATGGATCTCCATCCCCTACCTCCACTGAGACGGCAGACCGAAGGACCTCGCTAGCACACCGTCCCCCAAACATTGGCGTGCCGCCCACAGGCTTATCTCTAGCGAGCCTGGTTTTATCCCCTTCCCCTTCAAATCTAGTTTAAAGCTCTTTCAATGAGCCCTGCTAACTCCTGCACGAGGATCCTTTTCCCCCTTTGAGACAGGTGTACCCCATCTGTCGCCAGCAGGCCTGGGGTCGTGTAGACCGACCCATGATCAAAAACCCCAAAATTCTGCCGGTGACACCAGTCTCGGAGCCAGGTATTGATCTGCTGGCTCTTCCCGTTCTTCCCTCATCATTCCCTGCAACTGCAAGGATAGAGGAGAACACTACTTGCGCTCCTGATCCCTTAACCAGTCGTCTTCAAGGCCCTGAAGTCTCTCTTGATTGCCCTTGGACTTCTTGTTGCAACTTCATCACTGCCTACCTAAAAAATCAATAATGGATAATAGTCTGAGGGCCGTACCAGTGTAGGAAGTTTTCTTGTAACTTCTTTAACCCAGGTCCCAGGGAGGCAGCAGACTTCTCCAAGAAGTGGGTCTGGTCGGCATATTGGGCCTTCTGTTCCCTTCAGAAGGAGTCTCCTATGACAATGACCTGTCTTTTTTCTTTATGGAAGCAGTTTTGATGCAGGGCATGAGCCGACTTAACCTCAGCGACACTTCCAAGCTAGATGAACCATCATCCTCGTCATTGTTCGGTTCCACTTGCAGAGCCTCGTAGCTATTATGCAAGGGCACCTGGGAAGGTGGGGTAGTCATGGAGGAGACATGCCTGCTGCGCCAGGCAGGAACTTGTCACCATTCCCCCCTATCCCTTAAGTCACCGCTTTCAGCCAGGCGGAGAGAGGATAGGGGAATCCTCCATATCATGTGTCCTGTTGCTGTATGATGCTGTATGATGGAAGCTTTTACTTTATTATTAGTAACAAAGTGGTGAAACGTTATACTGCTTTAGCAGTTTGTTTAAAGGCTGGTTTAAAAATCCTTTTCCCCAGTCAGTCTGTAATTTATGAGGGCATGTGCCCCCTGGTAAAATGCTTTTAAAAGCCCAAGCTATTTCATAACCTGTTTTGCCTTTTAGACCAAAAGCCCAGGCGTATTTTGGCAATATGTCTATCAGTATTAGATGTACTTAACACCATCCTTGTGCTTGGAAAACTGTTGCATATCCACCAAATCTGCCTGCCATTGTGCATCCACCTCTGCCACAATCACCTTGTTTCTTTTAGAATGCTTTCTTGCCACCTTGTGTAAGCTGTAAGCATCCTGGTTTGCAAGCCAGGTTACTACTTGGCTTTTGTTCCAATCAGCAATTCACCTTTTAGTGGCTTCAAAAGATTTATACCCCAAAGCTTCCCACCTCCCCAAGAGCATAGTAAATGCTCCCTGTCCCAATGGGGAAAACGCGTCTTTGGATGTAAGCTGGAGGGACTGATTGAGAGGGCTTTAAACTAGAATCAATGGGGAAGGGGATACCATCAGGAGAGCTGAAGGTAAGCCAAGGGTTGGCATGGCATCGCCTGAGGGTGGCAATGCTAGTGGGAACATTTACGCTGCTCCTGGGAGCACGGAGGGCTCAGGAGCATATCTGAAATGCTTGCACACCAACGCACGCAGTATGAGAAACAAACAGGATGAACTGGAAGCGTTGGTTAGTTCCCAGAACTATGACATCATTGGTATTAGTGAGACTTGGTGGAATGAGTCCCGCGATTGGAGTGCTGGGATGGAGGGCTACAGGCTGTTCAGGAGGGATAGGCAGGGCAGGCGAGGTGTCGCACTCTGTATGTAAGGGAGAGGTTTGATTGTACAGCCCTTACAGTTGGGGATGACGTGGTTGAGAGCCTCTGGGTGAGGATTAGGGGATGGAAAACAAAGGAGATGTTGTAGTGGGTGTCTACTACCGATCGCCGAGCCAGGATGTTAGCACCTATGAGTTATTCTATAGGCAATTAGGAGAAATCTCTGGATCGGTAGCCCTTGTCCTTATGGGAGATTTCAACTTCCCAGACATCAACTGGGAATACCATACTGCTGTGACGAGCAAGTCTGGGAAATTCCTGAAGTATGTTGAAGATAATGTCTTGTCACAAGTACTCAGTGAGCCAACTAGGAAAGATGCCCTCCTAGACTTGCTGTTTGTGAATAGAGAAGGACTCGTGGGAGATGTGATGGTAGGTGGCTGTCTTGGCCACAGTGACCATGAAATGGTTGAGCTTAAGCTTTTCAGTGTAATGAGAAAAAAGGACAGCAGAGTTGCTACCCTGGATTTCAAGAGAGCAAACTTTTAAGTTACTTGGGGAGCTAGTTAGCAGTGTCCCCTGGGAATCTGCCTTTGAGGGCTTAGGAGTCCACGAATGCTGGTCAGTTTTTAAGAACCATGTTTTCGAAGCACAGGAGCAGGCAATCCCCTTGTGTCCTAAGTCAAGCAAGCAGGGCAGAAGACCAGCTTGGCTGAACAGGGAACTCCTCGTGTAGCTCAAGAGGAAAAAGAAATTGTATGATCTCTGGAAGCAAGGTCAGGCTTTGCAGGAAGATTACAGAGCTGTGGTTTGCATATGCAAGGAGAAGACATGAAAGGGCAAAGCTCAACTAGAGTTTAAACTGGCCAGTGTTGCATCAGACAACAAGAAAGGCTTTTTTAAGTACATTAATAGCAAGAGGAGGTCTAAAGAAAACATTGGACCGATACTTGTTGAAGATGGTCACCTGACTAATAGGGATGAAGAAAAAGCGGAGGCATTCAATGCTTTATTTTCCTCAGTCTTTAATAATACTGACAGACCTTGGGCTGCCCAGTCCCCCTGAGCCAGAGGACAACGAGTGCAGGAACAGTGACTTTCCATTTGTGGACACTGAAATTGTAAGGGACCAGCTGTATCAGCTGAATGTTCACAAGTCCATGGGGCCTGAAGGGATTCACCCCAGAGTACTGAAGGAGCTAGCGGATGTTACGGCAGGACCCCTCTCGATCATCTACCAAAGGTCTTGGGAGTCTGGGGAGGTCCCTGCTGACTGGAAGCTAGCCAATGTTATTCCAATTTACAAGAAGGGCGTGAGGGAAGACCCAGGAAACTACAGACCTGTTAGTCTAACCTCAGTACCTGGAAAAATTATGGAGAAGATCATACTGGGTGCTGTTGAAAGGCATTTAAAGAACAATGCAGTCATGGCCAACATGAGTTCACAAAGGGAAAGTCCTGTTTAACCAATTTGATATCCTTCTATGATAAGGTCACCCGCCTAGTGGATGAAGGGAAAGCGGTGGATGTAGTTTTTCTGGATTTTAGGAAGGCTTTTGATACTGTCCCTCGCAGCATCCTTCTGGACAAGCTGTCCAACTGTGGGATGAGCAGGTACACAGTGCGCTGGGTGAAGAACTGGCTGAGTGGCAGAACTCAAAGGGTTGTAGTGAATGGTGCTACATCTGGCTGGTGACCGGTCACCAGTGGTGTTCCTCAGGGTTGAAGGCCAGTTCTGTTCAATATTTTTATCAATGATCTGGATGCAGGAGTTGAATGCACCCTTAGCAAGTTTGCTGACGATACTAAACTGGGAGGTGCTGTTGACTCTCTTGAGGGACAAGAGGCCTTGCAGAAGGATCTAGATAGATTGGCATGAAATTTAACAAGAACAAATGCCAGATTCTGCACCTGGGATGGAGTAACACCGGATGCAAGTATAAATTGGGAGAGGAGTGGCTGGAGAGCAGCCCTGCAGAAAGGGATCTGGGGGTGCTGGTTGACAGCAGGATCAATAGGAGTCAGCAGTGTGCCCTGGCAGCCAAGAGGGCAAACCACATCCTGGGGTGCATCAAACACAGCATAACCAGCCGGTCAAAAGAAGTTATTATCCCTCTGTATTTAGTGTTGGTGCGGCCTCACCTTGAGTACTGTGTGAAGTTCTGGGCCCCACAATTTAAGAAGGATGTTAAGGTACTTGAATGCATCCAGAGGAGGGCAACAAAGCTGGTGAAGGGGCTGGAAGGCATGTCCTATGAGGAGCAGCTGAGGACACTGGGTTTGTCTAGTTTGGAGAAAGGGAGACTGAGGGGTGACCTCATTGCTCTCTACAGCTTCCTGAGGAGGGGAAGTAGAGAGGGAGGTGCTGATCTCTTCTCCCTGGCATCCAGTGACAGGATACCTGGGAACGGTTCAAAGCTGCATCAGGGAAGGTTTAGACTTGACTTTAGGAAGCATTTCTTTACCAAGAGGGTGGTCAAACACTGGAACAGGCTTCCTCGAGAGGTGATCAATGCCCCATGCCTGTCAGTGTTTAAAAGGCATTTGGACAATGCCCTTAATAACATGCTTTAACTTTTGGTCAACCCTGAAGCGGACAGGCAGTTGGACTAGGTCCCTTCCAAATGAAATTTTTCTTTCCTTTCCTTTCCTTTCCTTTCCTTTCCTTTCCTTTCCTTTCCTTTCCTTTCCTTTCCTTTCCTTTCCTTTCCTTTCCTTTCCTTTTCCTTTCCTTTCCTTTCCTTTCCTTTCCTTTCCTTTCCTTTCCTTTCCTTTCCTTTCCTTTCCTTTCCTGTCATCAGGAACTTTCCCTGATTGCCATGTGTTTTTGAAGATGATAGAGACCAGCCTTGCAATGACAGCAGCCAGCTACCTCAGCACCCTTAGATGCATCCCATCTGGTCCCATGGACTTGAGTATGCCTGTCCTGGCCTACAGAGCTGACATCACTCGAGTAATTAGGTCACACTCCTCTCCTGTGTGACCCCAGTGAGCCAATGGAATTTATCAAGGAATTCATTTTGCCTCTGATCACACCTCAGTTCTGTTCCTGCCTAAACATCTGAGGAAAATTTCTTCCCAATGAGAGACTTCAAGAGCTTGATCTGTTCGGCGTTAGAAAAAGAAGGTTGAGAAGTGACTTCATAAATGTACAAAGACTTTCACTGCACTGGAGAAAATACTGGGTGCTAGGGAGCTCTTTACTTTGGTAGAAAAAAGCTGAAAAAGACCCAGAAAATGTCAAAACCAAATGACACAAACAAGAGTGAGGCACCACATTTTTAACAGACAGAGCATGTTCACTTTTGGAACAAGCTTTCAAAGGATATGGTGGGATTTTTTTATGTCTTCCACGTCAGATCAGATTACTTTCTCTGAAATAGCTGTTAGACAAAAGCCAGTCTAAGGGTCTATTACTGAGGTATCTGAAAGTCAAACAGGAGGTGAGACTTGTGGTCCAGAGGGGCTTGTGAAGCTTGCAAAATGGCTTAGCTCCACAGTGAGGCAAGGGCAAGTGTCCTGGCCTACAGAGCTGACATCACTCGAGTAATTAGGGTGATGTCAGAGGCCCACAGTTTGACCTTCAGTATGTTGCTATGTAGTTGTTAGGGATGTAACTTTTGTTAGATAAAGCACAATTAGACAGACGTTATGCAAAAAAAAAACCAGTAATGGCCAGAAATAGCAGAACTAAACTTATACAAGAATGTTCGCCTGGCGACTCACTACATCACTCAACAAGCAACAGCTCAGAGTGGTCCTCTAACCAGTAAAGCTAAAACAACCTGGAAGAGTCTCTCCGCCTCATATAAGTCATCCACCTCAGCCCAAAGGGGAGTGGCACAACTCTACCTTTAGGGACGCCCGACCCTGGAGAGCCTCCAGGGATGCCTGAGACCAAGCTTGCGTGGCCGGAACCATCATGCTCAGCACCCTGACTACTGACAACCGCCATTCCTGTCAGCAAGGAACGGGGAAGTAGAGATAACCAGTTTTCTGTAACTTTGTCGTGTTCTTTGCATTATTAATCACTCTTTCACAGAGGCAATATCTAAACTCCGTCACACAGATCCAATTATTGCATAGCAATTAATATGTACATTTAGTCTGTGCTGACCTAAACCACGACATTGATAAAAATGGTGTCATAAGTGGGATCCGAAGGAGGTTTTGGAGTGTGAAAAGAGGATTGTACAGCTGTAGTACCGTCCAACGAATGTCCGCAAGGCTGAGACTACCTACAGCTGCCGAATTAGATTGCCCAGGTGTAATTTTGCAGGACCTGAGAGTGGGCGCTCGGGGTAGGAGTCTGGCGGAAGCACACTTAGTACTCCTTCTCGAGGTAGTGTTTTAATGGTGCATATAGGATAACACTAACTTATATGTAAGATAACACTAACTTCTACTTGATATAATGTGCCAATACTGTATATAAGATACCACTACCTCCTACTCTATATAGCATGTTAATAGCGTATATAAGATAGATAGCACTAACATTTTGAAACATGTTCAAGCATAAAACAGTAACAAATGTAATGTAGCTCTTTCCCCTTCCTGGTATGTCTTCTGTAATCACTCAGCAACTCCCAGTATATAGTCCAGCAAATCCTTTCTGTGCTGTCCGAAACATCCTTGGTATGAAACTGTACTTCTTGGAAGGGGGAGGGGCCGAGACACTGTGTACTCCTTGAAGAGCAGTGGGAGGAAACAGGAGTCAAGGTTGTGTAGCTGTGCTCCGAGCAGCGTATCTTAACACTTCCTCTCCTGGCATCCATGTGAAGAGGTTGTTTCTTGCAATGGTTTCTGCCAGGCTGGAAGAGGGGCTGAGAACAGTCACACAAAACACTGATGATGTAAGAAACTGAAACCACACAACCCTTAAATAGGGACCTAAAGACTGATTTTAAACGAGTAGAGGAAAACCTACTAGCCTATTACGGTGCTGGGGTGTGTGGGCACCAGCAGCTTAGAGCTAGATGACTGGGAGGCATGGTGGCTGGGGTCTCTGTCCAATAACAGAGCCATGGATAGTGCAATCACCAAGGAGTTAGCCACCTGGGTACATGAACTCAAGGAACAAGAAGGACATTTCTGCCTTTGTCAGGCCCCTGAGTGCACTAATAGGCCTTACTGGCCCTGACCAGCCTCACCTGGGGCCTCCACCCACACCCTCTGCCCATGGGCCCAGGGGATCCATTTCAGCTGAAGGGGAAATTCAAATTGTAACTGCTCAGCAATGGTAATTTGTGACAGAGGAATGATCTGGTGTGGAGGGCAAGAAGGCCTAACTGCAGAACTGGTTAAACTGCCTAGAAGCAGGAATGCCAGAGACAGAACGACTCCTTGCAAGGGAGCATAGATTCCCTTGCTGATAAGATAAGAAATGCTGTCTTGTAAGGATCATGGAAAGCGAGTGCTCAGGGGGACACTTTTGGTCAGCAGAACTGGCGCTGGGGATGAACCAAACGCCGGGTTAAGGCTCCCGATGCCGACGCTCCTATGATTGGTGCTGGTGCAAGTGCATATAAGTGCAGTATAAGGAATTGGCTTGTGCTGCATCTTTGCAGACTCCTTGTAGAACCGCTTATGGCGGTAGGACTCTGTCCAATGCATTGTCCATTAAATCTCTTTATATTTAAGCACAAACGTGTTTAATTCGCCTCGAGGGGTACAATAAAATTCCCCAACAGATGCTACGGTAGCTACTGGTCAAAAAGGAGAGACCCATTCTTGTTTCCTTTGTTCTGTAAGGAGGCTTGAATAGTGTCTCCCATGAGGCTTTCTATCTCCCCGTCAGGCTTTGGCAAGGCTGTCTGTTTCTCTTGTCATGCCCCAGTGTTGGGAGCTTTTTTTTCCTCTTCTGTTAGAAGGTTATTAATTAAAGCTGTCTCGTTGCAGCTCAGCAAAGATAAGACGTTACTGGAGAAAACCAGCTAGATTTAGGGATAAGGAAAGAGCTTATCCCTATGGGGTCATAGGAGATAACTTAGGAATAGTGCACCCACAATACTGAAATAACTGTCACCGAAATTGGGAATAAACCTCTTAACACCAATGTAGCATTAAGAAGCAGGCATTCTCTTTATTGCAGCGCTGGATGCACCGGGGATCCTTCCGCCTCACGTGCATACCAGTTTACACAGATCCAGGTTCATTTATACAGTATATCTTTCCATATGCATAGGTTTTCACACTACTAGGCGGGACCATGTTAATTAGTAGCTTACATAATGATGATTCAGCATAACGCATGCTCAGTTTTTCACGTGGGGCCCTCTGGTGGTCGCTGGTGGTCGTAGACCCCAAACCCATGCTTTTCAGGTCATGAATCCAGGGTGATTCTTCCTTTTAAGGCTTAATTTTCTCCATTGTTAATTTATCACATGCTAGAAGATACAGTTTCACCAGGATATTCTTGGGTTTCTTTATTCGTTCTTGGTTGACCCTTTGAACTTTATTCTTTACGTGTTCCTCACTTATTTTCCAACACATGCACACATGCAGAGATGGCTGGGATTCCCCATGTCCCTCTGGTAGCCAAACCTTGTAGTCTTGCCCTTAGAGGCACACAGACTGTCCTGGTTTCGGCTGGGATAGAGTTAATTTTCTTCCTAGTAGCTGGTATAGTGCTGTGTTTTGGATTTAGGATGAGAATAATGTTGATAACACACTGATGTTTTAGTTGTTGCTAAGTGGTGTTTACACTAGTCAAGGGCTTTTCAGCTTCCCGTGCTCTGACAGGTGCACAAGAAGCTGGGAGGGGGCACAGCCAGGATAGTTGATCCAAACTGGCCAAAGGGCTATTCTATACCATATGACGTCATGCTCAGTATATAAACTGGGGGAGTTGGCCGGGGTAGTGGTCGCTGCTCGGGCACTGGCTGGGTGTCAGTCGGTGGCTGGTGAGCGGTTGCATCACTCGTTTTTTTCCCCCTGGGTTTTGTTCCTCTCTCTCTCTCTCTTGTTGTTTTCCTTTTCATTATTATTATTATTATTATTATTATTATTATTATTATATTCCAATTATTAAAGTGTTCTTATCTCAACCCACGAGTTTTCTTACTTTTGCTCTTCCGATTCTCTCCCCCACCCCACCGGAGGGAGGGTGAGCGAGTGGCTGTGTGGTGCTTAGTTGCCGCCTGAAGCTAAACCACGACACAGACACAAGCGGATCTCACCCTCAGAGACCCCCAGACCCTATAGTCCCTCTGGCAGCTGGTGTAGTCTAACAGTGTAGTCTAACAGAAGCTGGTGGAAGGCCAGGGCTTACGTAAAGTTGATAAGGGGGATTCAGACGGGAACGCGGAACGTCTAAACAAGAATTACTGTCCTTGGGAGTAAAGCACATCCTGGAGAAATATGTAAGCTAATTAAGATGTTTTGGGAACCACCTGAAACAACTAGTAGAAGTGTGATAAGAAGCACCCTCACGCGAACTCTCCTCATTATAATACTAAAAGTCACACCCCTCGAGCTGGAGACCCCGGCCCAAGCAGAGACCCTCACCTTTGAGCGTGCGCAGAATATTAAAGTAGCACTGTAGCTTTAAGTTGAAACAAGAGAAATGTAGACCAATAGAAAACTGCTTTGTGTAATTACTTATGCATATGCATAACTAGACTGTATAAATACTGTACCTGTATGATCGAACTTTGTGCTAGCTTTGTGGAGCTACCACCTAGCACCCATCTCTGTGCAGACATGAAATAAAATACCTCTGCCCTGTGTGTATATTGGCGCCTCGCACAGCGGGTAAATGACCTCACGCTTGTGGGATAACACTGGCTGGGCCCCCTCCGGTCCCTCCAGTAGCCAGCTCCTCCTGTGGTCTCACCCTTAGAGAAGCACACACATACCTGGCTCCCAGGCCACTTCACCTACTTGCTAGCTAGTCTGGCTTGATATTCGCTAGTGATCACACACTCTCTCGCACATCCTCATTTGCTACAGTTGATGCCACCATGGACACGTGGGCTCGCCGACCCACGGTCCCAGTCCAGTTGCTGATACTCAGACCCTCACTCACTCCAGTTGCTGGCACCATGGACACAGGGGCCCCTGTGACCAGAGGTCCCACTCCAGTTGCTGGCGCTTAAGTCCATTCACTCCAGTCTCTCCAGTTGATGGCATCAGATATAGAGGCCCTGTGACCCATGGTCTAACTCCAGTTGCTCACACTTAGACCCCCATACACACATATGCCACAGAATAGAGTCCCCTTACCTAGGAAAATAGATAGAAATGGAATTAAATAAGAAGATTGGACAGACTCTGCTGATGAGGCACAGGGCATGGCCAGACAAGTATACTGACCAGCAACTCTTTTTGTGTGACTGGCCTTTTTAATCCCTTTGTTCCCTCTGTTTTCCCACACTTGTTCCTCTCCAAACCACTTGGATCCCTCCCTTTCCCCACCTTTGGTTTCTCCCCAAAACATCCCATAATAAATCCCATGCAATCCCCAAATGCTCTTCCCCTGCATCCCATAACGTGTCCCATACCCCTAGGCAGCGGTCCCTCTCAGTCCAAAAGGTGCTCCAGTGTTGACACATCTTGATGGGTTTCACGCCTGAACAATGGGGCAGATCGCTCTCCTGGGACAGACCTGGGAGGAACCCAGACAAGGTGTCACTTCCTCTGATTCTGTAATTTGGGTTCCCCACCTGCCCTTGTGCCTCTGTGCTCCTCTGGGCTTGTGGAGATGGGCCTTTGATGGGCTGATAGCTCTCCTGTGATGGGCCTGGGACTAGCCAGGGGCAAGGTATTATTCGGGCTCCCCCACCTAAGTTGAACATGGAATCATAGAATATCCTGAGTTGGAAGGGACCCACGAGGATCATTGAGTCCAACTCCTGACTCCACACAGGGCAACCAAAAAGTTAAACCATATATCTGAGAGCGTTGTCCAAATGCTTCTTGAACACCGACAGGCTTGGGGCCATGACCACTTCCCTGGGGAGCTTGTTCCAGTGCTTGACCACCCTCTCAGTGAAGAACTTTTTCCTAATATCCAATCTGAACTTCCCCTGACACGGCTTTAAGCCATTCCCTCACGTCGTATCACCGGACACCAGAGAGAAGAGATCAGCACCTCCCTCTCTGCTCCCCCTCATGAGGAAGTTGCAGACAGCAATGAGGTCACCCTCAGTCTCTTCTTCTCTAAGCTGAACAAGCCTACTATCCTCAGCCGCTCCTCATAAGTCAGGCCCTCTAGTCCGTTCACCATCTTTGTTGCCCTCCTTTGGACACATTCTAATATTTTTATATCCTTCTTATATTGTGGAGCCCAAAACTGCACACAGTACTCGAGGTGAGGCCGCACCAATGCTGAGTATAGCGGGACAAGCACTTCTTTCGACTGGTTAGCTATACTGTGCTTAATGCACCCCAGGACGCGGTTGGCCCTTTTGGCCGCCAGGGCACATTGTAGACTCATATTGAGCTTACCATTATGTATTTCAAGTGTTTTTCAATAACTCCCAGAATAACCTTCTCCATAATTTTACCAGGCACCAAAGTGAGACTGACAGGCCCTATAATTACCAGGGTAATCTCTCTGGCCCTTCTTGAAAATGGGAATAACATTTGCTAGCTTCCAGTCGACTGGGACCTCTCCAGATTCCCAAGGCCGTTGATAAATAACTGAGAGAGGTCTCGCAATAACATCAGCCAACTCTTTCAGTACCCTGGGATGAATCCCATCGGCCCCATAGACTTATGTGCATTCAGTTGCAGCAGCAAATCCCATACGAGTTCAAAGTCAGCTGGGAGCTTATCACTCCCCAGTCGCAACCCTCCAACCCAGGGCTCCTGGAGTCGCAGGGCCCATCATTGGTGGTGTTGTAATAATCAAATGTAAGTATACAATTCACATAATGTTGATGCTGCTATAGAAATCCATTGTAGAGCCCTACCCTATCTCCATAGGAACTTAGACAATGTGCCTTTGTCTAATAAGCAGGATGTGGCTGTCGAAAGCAGAAGTTTAACTGATGCATTACTAGCCTAGTTAGTAAACCATGAAGAACCGCTTAGATCTGCCAAAAGGTAGGAAACCAGGGAAAGGTAATTCCGGCAGGGGGAGATCACGACCACCGACTCACAGACCACCTACCCCAATTATACCACCGACTCAAAATGATGAAGTTGAAGAAGAACAACTAAGCATGCGTACTAATTTACATGCTGGGCGAAGAGATTTTAACCAATCATTTAATAGAAGAATATTGCATATGTATTAGGAGGTTGAATATGTTCATGCTTTGTGTATAAATAGCTGTTAATTTGAAAGCTTGGTGTGCTGTCTTGAGACAGACACCCACATCTCTTGTAAACATGCAATAAAATACCTCTGCTCTGTGTGTATATTGGCATTTTGCACACCGGGTAAACAAACCCCGATTTTTGGGACAACAAGGGTAGGAGGTTTGTTGGGGTAAATGACAACACGGTGGCCTTTTTCACCGCAGGAAAAGCATACCCCTTCCCTCCATCTGTGTTCTTACTCTTGGGATGAGGGGTGTGGCTGGATGGCACCTACTTCCATGGGCTCATCCTCTGGCAGGGTGTCACGGGTGAGACAGAGTAAACGATAACCCATAGTGGATCTGGATGCTGGGGTTTATTTAAGAACCAACAAGATTAGAGCTTTTACCCTACTTGATTCTCTCACACACTCACTCATTCGCTCGCTTCCTCCCCGCGGTGTTACATTCACTAGATCAGGTCTTAACTTCCCTTCCCATCAGGGAGATTGGCCCAGGAAGACCGAGCGGAAAGTTGGATCAATTCCTGCTGTGCCGCTACTCGCAGTTACCGGTCTCGGGCATTACTGGCCAAGGTCCCTGGGCATTTAGGGACTGGAGCATCTCACATATGAGGAAAGGCTGAGAGAGATCTGGGGCTGTTCAGCCTAGAGAAGAGAAAGCTCGGGGGGATCTCATCAATGTGTACAAATATCAGAAGGGAGGGTGCAAAGAAGACAAGAGCCAGGCTCTTTTCAGTGGTGCCCAGTGACAGGACAAGAGGCAATGGGCACAAAGTGAAACACAGGAGGTTCCGCCTGAACATCAGGAAACACTTCTTTACTGTGAGGGTGACTGAGCACTGGGGCAGGTTGCCCAGAGAGGTTGTGGAGTCTCCCTCCTTGGAGATAATGCAAAAGCCATCTGGACATAGTCCTGGGCAACTGGCTCTCGGTGGCCCTGCTTGAGCAGGGGGGTTGGACCAGAAGACCTCCAGAGGTCCCTTCCAACCTCAACCATTCTGTGATCCCCCCCCAGCATTTGTCTACACACATCACCCTGATCTCCAGGATCTTTCCCCACTTCCAGGATCTTCACTCACCTTCCCCCCCATGCCCCTCCCTCCCCCTCGAGACCACTTCTTCTTTTCGAGAACCCTTCTTTTTGGCACCAGCTTGCCTTTCCTGAACCCCAAGGCCCTGTTCTTCCCAATCTAAATAGTCTATGTGCAGAAGCACAATGTGTGATCAGCCTCCTAATCGGTGGTTCTGTCTTGTGTCTCTTTATTAATTGGAGGATGCAGGATATGCCACTTTTGTTTAGTCCAGGTGTTATCAAAGTTTCCGACCAGCCTATACCAGTTGCAGCTAGCAAGTAGCAGGCTTCCACTTGAGAGTTCAAAGTTCACCCACACATACACCCAATTATCTGCCGCCTGTTAGCATTCACAACTTAAGCTATGACAGGGTGGTAAGGGAGGTAGAGAAAAGCATGGCTGAGCTCCCCCAAGGATCTGGGCATCCTCTCTCTGGCACGCCATCTGGCACCTCTCCAGGGTGATAGCCAGGTCTGAGAGCTGCCCCAGCCTCTGGGGTGGGTCCACCCTGGCCATCTCATCTTTGAGGGCCTCAGTCAGCCCTAACCTATAGCGATCCATAAGGGCTCACTCTTCCCACCCAGTTTCCACAGCCAACTTCACAAATTGTGTAGTCAGCAGCCAGCTGGCTCCTGCCAGAGGTCCAGTAAGGCAGCCTCAGTCACAGCTGCACAATTGCTATCTCTGAAAAAACCCACTCCAGAAGAGCAACTAGGTCATCAGGGTTCTGGAGCATGGGGTCATTGTGCTCCATATGGGGATGACCCAGTCTAGGGCCATTCCTGAAAGCTAGGAGATAATTACTGCTGAGCAGCTAATACCTGTTTGGTAGGCCCCTGGATAAGCAGCATTGGCCGCATCTGACTAACAAACTCCCATACCCTTGCTCAAATCTCACGGAAGGGTTTAGGGAGCTGGGGGGCAGGGGATGTGCTGGGTGCAGAGGATGCTAAAGCAGCCTGCAAGGGCCGTAATCTGCCTCTGCATAGTGACCACAGCCTCCCACAGGGTTTGGAGGTCAAATGGGGGCTGTGAAGGCAAGTTCCAGCACAGCCTGAGGGACAGGCTCTACCGGTACTTAGTTCAGGGCTTGAGATGGCCTGAGCTAATTGCAAGGGAGCAGCATGAATGGGGCTGTTTCCTAAGGGAAGGTGAGCAGGAAGTTAAGGGTAGCCACAATACCAGCCAGGCAACAACCTCACCAACAGGGTGCAGTCCCATAGCACCAGAGGCAGATGAGTAGAGCAAGGTGGTGCTAGCAACCAGTCCTACTAGCAGCCCGGCGAGCATCAGATAAAGGGAACAAGCTAAATCCAAGTTCAAGCCCCTCACCACCCCTGGCCCCCAAGCCTGCCCAGCCTCCAGGGCTCCCAAGGGGCATCTCCCATGCCATGTCCTTTTCCAGTTTCCTATCCCTGCTCTGTGTCCCCTGAAATAGTCCCATGACAACTCATAGCAATTAAATCACTCTACAGCAAGTCCCTTCTGAACCCAGATCTCTGTAAGGTGTGAGGACACACCTTGCTGGGAGGAGGCTGCTGTCAGTGCCCTGAGGGCATTAATAGGCCTGAATTGCTCTGACCAGCCTCCCTGGAGCCTCCACCCCTGCTTTTGGCCCAGGGGCCCAGGGGCTCCGTTTAAGCTCAGGCCTGGGCTTTCAGTTTCTAAGCTATGTTGTAGGTGCATTTGCCTGTGGTGCTGTCACAACTATGCCTGTGTTTGGTCATGAACCTTGTTGATCTGGACCCTGATCTGCAGACTGGTTTCCTGGTTTGATCTTGGACCTGTCTTGTCACTGTGGATTTGCCTGGGCTATTTCTGCCCCTGGTTACTGTTGCTGGATCTGACCTGAGGATTGACTTCCTGGCTTAACCTTGGACTTGCCTCATCACCATGAACTTGCCTGATGGTTTGAACTCTTGGTTGAACCTGGCTATTGTACCCAGGTCTGTCCTGCTTGCCTTGCCCCAGTACTGTGGGACTGGGCCCTGACTGGCGAGGGTCCTGCCTTGCCAGATGTGTTATTGTGCTTGGCTCCTGGCTCCCTGTCCCTTCGGGAGGAGCTGGCCCTTGCTGCTACCTGACAGTATTGACCCCAAGGAATGCCAGTAGTAACCAGCTGACAGTTGGATTTTGTATTGTGCAATGCAACCCTTTGAGCCTAGTAGACAGAAAATTGGCTGCACCATCTTGTAGTCCACTTATCCAGTCCATATTTCACCAATTTGACTATAAGGATTCTATGGGAGACCATGACAAAGGCCTTGCTGAAGTCAAGGTAAACCACATCCACTGCTGTGCCCTCACCCACAGAGCCAGTCTTTTCATTGTAGAAGGCAATCGGGTTGGTCAGGCACGATTTGCCCTTGGTAAATCCATGCTGGCTGTTCCCAATCACCTTTTTGTTGTTTGTGTCTGAACATGGCTTACAAGTTCTTCAGTCCTGTGGGTTATTGAGGCTGCAGCAGGTGGGGCGTGGTAGAGAATATGTCAAATGTATAATAATTGTATCACACTGTGCTTGACCCTTTAAGAGGAGGCAGGTCCAGCCTCCATGTCCAAGGCAACACTTGTCAAGTGATTAGAAAAGCCAGAGCATGGTCCATGGGGATGGCTGGCTCTGAGGCATAGGAGAGAACAGGAAGAGGGAAATGCCTCAGTGATGGCAGTGGGTGTTATTCTCAGGTTTTGATTTGAAGGGTAAGCCATGCCTTGGGAAGGGTTCTCAACAGAGCATGGAGGGCTCTAGGTAGATGGCCCTCCTGGCATCTCTACTTTCTGGGCACTGTCTCTAAACCCTGTGCTTCCCCTGTACCTGTGCATGAAGCTATTGGTTGAGACTGCTTGGGTGAGAGAGGCTCTTCCCTTGGCTGTGCCTAGTGTGTTGAGATGGGAAACATTCTTCTTTTACTGTATGGGCCCTTTGAATCTTCACTCCAGCAGAGTCTTTCCATTGGTTTAAGTAGTGTCTGGGTCACCCCAGAGTGGTGCAATACCCTGGGGGAGAATCTTATCTCAGTGCAGCGAGCCCATATCTCTTGGACCCATTCGCGCTCTTAACCCAGGCATCGTGAGCAAAACAGTCTTGAGTCAGGGAATTTCACTGAATTTAATTTATTGCCGATTGCATCAACTTATAATTATGGATTTGGGTCCTGAGAAACAAGTAAGAGTCAAACAAACACTCAGGGAAAACACCCTTTCTCCTTTGCCTGTCTCAACTTTGCTCCAGGCACCTCTCCTCCCTCCTTCTTAGTCTCCAATGCCCTTGCTTTTGCTGCATGTTACGCTCAGTCCCTTCAGTGAGGTGGCGGGCGGGCACAGGAGGTTGGGGGTCAGTGTGGAGTGGTTTCCTGTTTTGTCACTCCTTGTTTATTACTCTTCTTAAACTGCTCCAATGGGGATTCCTCCACAGGCTGCAGTCCCCTTTGTGCCTCCGCCTGTGTCTCCTCCAGTATCTCCTTCTCTGCTCCGGCATCTCTTGCCCCCAGCAGCTATCGCCCTTTCTTAAATATGTTTTAGCAGAGGTGCCATGTGCTTCTCTGATTGGTTCCAGTTTTGGCACCAATGGGTTGGTGTCATCTGTTGCTGAGCTGGCCTGGAACCAGCTGTGGCCGGCAGAGGGCAGTCCGTGACCTCCTCCCACACACATCACCCTGCAGCCCCCACCCCAATACCTTGCCAGTTATGCCCAATACACTCCACCCCTTGCCTCTTTGAAACACCTTAATATACATGCATTATAAACTCTACCCTTCTTCCCAGACAATAGGAATTGCCATGGTAAAAATGTGTACGTGCATTGGGTATACGTGGCAAGGCTTGGGAGCGGGCGGGGGGGGGGGGAGGGGCGCTGCAGGGGTGGCCTCTGTGGGAAGAGGTAAAGGGCTGCCCTGTGCCGGACACAGCTGGTTTCAGCCAACTCAGCAACGGACCCACCGCAGGCCAAAGCTGAGCCAATCAGCAAAGTTGGTGGTGCCTCTGCAAAAACATATTTAAGAAAGGGCAAAAAACCGCTGGGCGGCAAGAGGAGGAGGGAACAAAAAGAGTGAGAAACAACAGAGGGAACACCAAGGTCAGAGAAAGGAGGAGGAGGAGGCGCTCCGCAGTGGAGCAGATATTCCCTGCAGCCCATGGAGGACCCATGCCAGAGCAGATGGATGTTCCCAAAGGAACTGCTGCCCGTGGAGAGCCCACGTCAGAGCAAATTTTCCTGACAGGACGGAAGCCTGTGAAGAACCCATGCCGGATGTGGTGGGTTGACCTTGGCTGGATGCCAGGTGCCACCAAGCTGCTCTATCACTCTCCCTCCTCAACTGGACAGGGGAGAAAAAGTATAACGAAAGGCTCATGGGTTGAGATAAGGACAGGGAGATCACTCACCAGTTACTGTCACGGGCAAACCAGACTTCACTGGGGAAATTAATTTAACTTATTGCCAATCAAAAGTCAGAGTAGGATAATGAGAAATAAAAACAAATCTTAAAACACCTTCCCCCCACCCCTCCCTTCTTCCCGGGCTCAACTTCACTCCCGAATTCTCTACCTCCTTCCCTCGAGCGGCGCAGGGGGACGGGGAATGGGGGCTGCGGTCAGTTCATCACACGTTGTCTCTGCCGCTCCTTCCTCCTCACACTCTTCCCCTGCTCCAGCGTGGGGTCCCTCCCATGGGAGACAGTCCTCCACGAACTTCTCCAACGTGGGTCCTTCCCACGGGCTGCAGTTCTTCACAAACTGCTCCAGCATGGGTCCTTTCCACGGGGTGCAGTCCTTCAGGAATGGACTGCTCCAGCGTGGGTCCCCCGCAGGGTCACAGGTCCTGCCAGAAGACCTGCTCCAGCGTGGGCTCCTCTCCACGGGGCCACGGGTCCTGCCAGGAGACTGCTCCAGCACGGGCTCTCCACGGGGTCACAACCTCCTTCGGGCACATCCACCTGCACCGGCGTGGATATCTGCTCCACCGTGGACCTCCATGGGCTGCAGGGGAATCTGGCGCCTGGAGCACCTCCTCCCCCTCCTTCTTCACTGACCTTGGTGTCTGCAGAGTTGTTTCTCTCACATATTCTCTCTCCTCTCTCTTGGCTGCTGTTGCACAGCAGTTTTTTCCCCCTTCTTAAATATGTTATCACAGAGGTGCTACCAATGTCGCTGATTGTCTCAGCTTTGGCCAGCGGTGGGTCTTTCTTGGAGCTGGCTGGAACTGGCTGTGTCTGACATGGGGGGAGCTTCTGGCATCTTCTCACAGAAGCCACCCCTGTAGCGCCCCCGCTACCAAAACCTTGCCACGCAAACCCAATACACCGGAGCAGAGGAAAAGAGTGAGAAGGCAGGAGCAGCAGAGAGAAATTGCTATGTACTGACCATAGACCCCACGCCCCCCCCGCTGCTGTGATGGGAGAGGAGTCTGCGGTGAAGGAGTGCATTGGGTGTATGTGGCAAGTTTTTTGTAGTGGGGAGGGGGGTGAGGCTGCAGGGGTGGCCTCCGTGAGAAGAGGTTAGGGGCTGCCCTGTGCCGGACACAGCTGGTTCCATCCAGCTCGCCAGTGGACCCACTGCAGGCCAATGCCAAGCTAATTGTCGAAGCTGGTGACGCCTCTGTGAAAACATATTTAAGACAGGGCAAAACCACCAGACAGGCAGAGGAGGAGAGAAAAAAAAGTGTGAGAAACAGCAGTGCAAATACCAAGGTCAGAGAAGGAGGAGGAGGAGGAGCAGCTCTAGGCATCAGAGCAGATATTGCCCGGCAGCCCGTGGAAGAGACCATGCTGGAGCAGGTATTGTCATGGAGGTACACTAAAACTAACTCAAACGAGGGACAAGCTCAAACAACTTTATTTCACAAAACAGCCAAACCCACACGACAGAAACCAATGAGAAACAGGGGTAAACCGAAATCAGTCAACACTCCGATAACATTTAACACATAACAGGTTCGAGGTGTCAGTCGGGGTATTGTTACTACACGGCAGTACACACACACGAATGATGATCCAAAGTGCGCGCGCACACACACTCACTCACAAAGGGGGAAACTCTCTCTCCCTCGTGGGTACCCAGAAGATATAATCGCTCACCCGGGGGGGGAGGGGCAAGGGGTCACTCGAGGATATATCCAGAAGAAATCACTCACCAAAGGAGGCGAGGGCACTCAGTCCCGGGAAGTTTCCTCAGGTGGCGTCCCAACCCAAGGGGAGAGGTCCCAAACACAGGCCCGCTGCTCTGAGAAGACCACTCAAAGGGGGTCTCCGACGGCGCCCCATTTATACCCTGGGTCGGATCTGAGCTGTGGTCATAATTGGTCATGATCTAGAAGCTTCTCCGAGCCAAGGCGCCTCATTGGCTGTGGACCCTGTCTGGTGACCAAGGGGTCCCGCTTCTCCTGCTCCCCCTGCCGAGGTGTGTACGTGCCTGGGGGCACGGCAGAGCATAAAAGGCGCAAAAATGAGGGGCGAAAAGCCCGTGATCGCCATGTGATCTCCATCAAGCCAGAAAGCCCCGATCTTTATGGGGGGGTGGGGTGGGGGTGTGGAGCGTACCTGTCACAGGTATCCACACTGCAGCCCGTCGAGGACCCATGCCAGAGCAGTTGGATGTTTCCTGAAGGAATTGCGGCCCATGGAGAACCCACACTGAAGCAGATTGTTCCTGACAGGACTGCAGCCCATGGAAGAGCCCATGCAGGAGCAGATTTTCCTGACAGGAACTGCAGTTTATACGCGTTTATAGCCTGGCTTTAACGCGTTTATAGCTGGCTTTAACGCGTATAGCTGGCTTTAACGCGTTTATAGCCAGCAGTGTCACTCATACTCTTGGTATTTGCACGTGCTTTGCAGACAGTAAATTTATCACCGGTAATCCAAAGAATCTGTGTATCTGTTGCTCTAATAAACTGCACTCTTTATTAATGTGGCCGTGATAGTTCATGCAACACGACTAGACTGGGGGTGCAGCGCGTTTAAATTAACGCTGTCGCCTTTACTCTGATGAATGGCTGCATATACAGTCCTTGGAAAATAACCGTTGACCAAGTCTGAGACTAGGACTGGACTTAGCCGCACCTAGACTCCTCTCTGAGAAGGAGTTTAGAAAGCAAGGGGGTCCTGTCTGAACCTCGTGACTCAACGGGAGGGTTCCCCCCCCCTCAGCCACTCCTCAGACTCCTACACAACAGTAACTCTTAACGCAACAGGACCCTGACTCACAAACTGACTTCTTGGCCTGACTTCGGACCTGCCTTGTCACCATGGACTTGCCTGGAGATCACTGGACTGTCTGACCCTGGTTACCGTCACCGGATCTACCCTGCTCGTCTTGCTTGGGTACTGTGGGACTGGGGCCTTACCGGTGAGGCCACTGCCTCTGCTGGCCTTGTTATGACGCTTGGCTCCTGGCTCACCTTCCCCTGCGGAGCAGCCAGCCCTTGCTGCCTGACAGCTTTTATCTTTGAAGAAGGAAAACTAGGTCTTTAAATACCCTGTAGACCTCAGCCTCTCCTCATAGGGCATGTGCTCCAGCCTCCTGACCATCTTGGTGGCCTCTGTTGGACTTGCTCAATTTTATCAACATCTTTCTTGTACTGGGCGTGTGTGTGTGCGTGTGCGCGCGCGCACGCTAGAGCACACTGCTGGCTCCTGTTTAGCCTTCTGTCCCCCAGGACCCCCAGGTCCTTTTCAGCAGGTCTGCTCTCCAGCTAGTCAGTCCCCAACCTGTACCGCTGCAAGGGGTTAGTCCATCCCAGGGACAAGATTTGGCATTTGTCCTTGTCGAGTTTCATAAGGTTCCTGCCGGCCCATTCCTGCAGTCTTTCTAGATCCCTCTGAATGGCAGCTCCATCCTTGAGTATATCAACTACATTCCCCCTCCCAGTTTGGTGTTGTCCACAAACTCAATGAGGTGGATTCCGTCTCCTCCTCCAGGTCACTGGTGAAGATATTAAACAGGATAGGTTCCAGGACAGACTCCTGAGGAACGCCACTTCTTACTGGTCTTCTAAGCATGTGTGTAATTCTGCTTTCATAAAAAAACCCCATGCTTAAGTATTTGCAGGATCAGAACTGTGGTGTGTGAAACCTATCACATTGAGTCATTGGGAGCAGCTCTCCAGAACACCTTTTGGACCAAGGGGGGTTGCTGCCTAGGGATGAGACACATTATGGGATGCAGGAGAAAATGAGTTTGGGATCGCACAGGACTTATTATGGGATGTTTAGGGGAGGAACCAAAGGCGGGACAAGGGAGGGGTTTAGGTGATTTGGGGAGGAACGAGAGTGGGAAAATAGAGGGATAAGGGGATAAAAAGGGCCAGTCGCGTGTAGTTGGCTGGTCAGGATGCTTGTCTGGCTATGTTCTGTGCCTGATCAGCGCAGTCTGTCTTATCTTCTTATTCAATTCCTTTCTAACTCTTTCCTGGGTGACGGACTCCCTGTTCTGTGTGCATGTGTGTGTATGGGGGTGTGAGTGCAGCAGCTGGAGTCAGACCACAGGTCAGAGGGCCCGTGTGTCCATGGTACCAGTGACTGGAGTGAGTGCAGGCGTGTGAGTGAGCGTGCGATCGCTAGCGAAGATCAAGCCGGACTAGCCGGTGAATAGGTGAAGTGGCCTGGGAGCAAGAGGGTGAGTGGGTCTCTAAGGGCCATCACTGGGTGTGAGAGAGCCCGTGTATCTCTAAGGGCAAGAGCACAGGAGGGGGACCTGGTCAGCTGTGTGCGTGTGACCGTCTGTACCAGCAGCTGGAGTAGGGCTGCGGCCTCGGGGGCTTGTATGTCCAGATGCCAGCAACTAGGGAGACTGGAGTCCAAGGGGACAGCTACTGGGCAGAATGAGTGTCTGAGCCCAGCTGCTGGAGGGATCCACTTTGTACATATGTGTATATATATATATATTCTCACTAGTGGACTTCCATCCTGTCCAGCCAGAGAGGGAGCAGGATGAGGCCGTTGGTGCTGTCTATGTTCGTGTGGGTGCTCTTAGTGTCTGTCTGTGATCTGTGTGGCCGGCCATGTATATATGTATATATGTATATATGTATATATGTATATATGTATACATGGCTATACATATATATATGTATATATGTAGTGTATATGTGTGCTTTTGTGTATGTGCCTGCTGGGAATATATCTTCAGCCTCACTACTGGTTGGACCTGGGGACATGGAGTGGCAGCAGCCTCGCTTCTCTTGGGCTGTTGGATCTGGCATGATATATTTTCCTCTAACACAAAACATTGTAAGCATGCTGGAGTCCTATTGGTATGTAAGCTGGTAAAGTATAAAAATGTTGGGTCAACTAGTTATATCTCTTTTCTGAGTAGAAACTACCTCTTGTTCTCAGATGAAAATGTAATACAGACATTCTGTGACTCAAGGTTTCTACCCTGTTCTTGGTTCAATGAGCAGCCTTCTCCCAGGCAGTGTCTCTTTGTTCTTGGAGCAGCTGTGTTGGTAGAGCACCTGGATGAACCCAAGTTGATATTGATGCCTCATTTGCCATGGCCAGAGAAAGGCCTCTTGAATAACAGCCATAGTTAGGAATCTGGCCTGCTACTGAAGGAATACCTGCTCATTGTCTGTTCATATGTACTACTGAAAACATTAGGCAGGTGTCTTGATCCACTTGATGTCTGTACTATTCCAAATAGCTAAAGTAAGTCTTATTACAAATAAAAGCTGCTTCAGTGTCATGGGAAAGACAGAGTAAGCAATAACCTGTAATGGATCTGGATACTGGGGTTTATTTAAGAACCAATGAGATTAGAGCTTTTACCCTACTTGATCATTTCACACACTTACTCGTTCGCTCCCCCAAAGCGTCACGTTCATTTGGTCTTGACTTCCCTTTCCATCGAGGAGGTCGCTGCTGGTTCAGGAAGGTCAGGCAGAAAGTCATGTTGGTTCTGTGCCATGCAGCTGCTCACAGTTACCAGTTTGGGGCGTTACCAGACAAGGTCCCTGGGCATCCCCTGGCATTTCTCTTCCCACATCTCTCCCATCTCCAGGATCTTCCCCACTTCCAGGATGTTTCCGATGTTTCCTCCAGCCAGGACATTCACCATCTTCTTTCTGAGCCCCAAGTCCCTGGTTTTCCCATTCTAAACAGTCTATGTGCAGAAGCACAATGCCTGATCAGTCTCCTAATTGGTGATTTTGTCTCACGTCTCTATTAATCGAAGGATTCAGGACATGTCACTTTTGTTTAGTACTGGTGTTATGAAAATTTACAACCAGCCTGTAGCTAGCAATTAGCTGGCTTCTGCTTGAGAGTTCAGAAGTTCAGTTTTACACATTCACCCCTGCACACATACACACAATTATCTGCAGCATACCTGTCAGCATTCACAATTCAAGCTATTTTTTGTCTAACACATTCAGTAATTCTAAATAATATCAATGAAGTAGAAGCACATTTTGGAAAATAAGTTTCTCTTTTTCAACATCAGTGAGTCACAAAAATTTATGATCGTTTAAAATATATATATATATCTTTTGTGTCTGCTGTTCATAGAGCTAAAAAGAACACTGAACATCTTATCTGAAGATAAAGCTAGAATACACAGCAGAGTAAAAACCCTTATTTGCATGAATGATAAAACGATTGTTCTTAATTCCTTTGAGTTCCTGTTCCTTAAATAACCTGTTCTATCCCTAAGTTGAGGATTGAGCTATCCCCAGTACTGGGGAAACTGCCTGGTGATTCTGCCTCAACACTTCAAAATACTATGGTTGTTCTGTATCAGAGTGATTGGAATAGGATTAAGTCTGATTGTAATGAAGAGCTCTTATGTAGCATGAGACAATGGATTCCAGTCCACTAACCTAGATTTTTAAAATATATATATATATATGTGTTCCATTTTTAGGTAAAGATAGGTCTTGCTATGGAAGGAAGGAAGATCAAGTAGATAGCTTCCCTATCAGTTTCAAGTCTCATGTTCCACTGTGGATGTTGGGCAAATCACATGACCAGTATGTATCTTGGTTCTCATTCTGTATGCTGGACTCAGTCTTGCCATTCCATAACAAAGGCTGTTGTGATGATTAACACGTTTATGATTGTGAGATATTTGGCTAGTATGGTTAAGCGGAGGGTTTGGGATACGGTATTAATGGTAAAAAGCTATATAATGATATTTTAGCCTTTTTTTTTTTTTCCTCCTGAGAGTTGTCGATATTCATGTATGGTATTCTGGGGGTGGGTTTTGTTTCCTGTTTTTCAAAATTGCAATTGTTTTTTCTTCCAAAATAGAGCTTAAAGTTATCAGAAGAGTTATTCCAACTGATTTACATAAACTGATTCTGATGTTCAGATATTGTCCCTGCTTGTCAAATAAGACTTGTAACAATAACATGGCAACTGACTGTTCCTTAGGCTAAGCAAGAAAATCTTTGGTGACTCCCTATTATATTTCTAGTTTTGTTTCAAACAAGGTGGTGATGTTTAGAAATTCAAGTATAGGATTGGGAGAAGGATTGGGAGAAGTTCACAGTATGAAATACAGGCTGATTACAAGCACGTGTACTAGAAAATATTGTTTGTACTGTCATTTTTTGGCAAGCAACTCATTTCTTCAAATGAAATTGCTGAAATATTCCAAGAGAAATACTGCTCTTCCCGATGACATATACAGTTGAAAGAAGACCAGTGAAAGGTAAAAAATAATCTTTCTTTCTCTAAATTTAGGTTTTTCCAAGCGGGGGAAAATGGTCTCCCTGAATTTGCTGCTCCAGTCAGTTAAATTCTGTGAGCTTCACTGGAGTTCTCATACCGTGCTATTTAGCCAGTCTGTACATTTGTAATATGCTAGTTCATTATACTAGTCTGACAAAATAGATAGATACCCTTGTTTTTTTGACACACATCCGAATGGTCCTGCTTGATTAAAAAGTAGTAATAATTAAGGGTCTGAACAATAAGGAAAAATTGCTTAAAGGATTTCCTGCATTTTGCCCGCTTTTACTGAAAAAGGAATAGCGAATATAAGGGATTAGGGAAGATGTATGTATGAATGCTACAACAGCAGAAGAATGGGTATATTACTCTTGGCCTTGTGGATTCCTGCTTTGGCCGCTGTAAATGGAGAAGAACTAACTAAAATTTGGGATTGCTTTAGTTGCACATGATCAGAAGCAATGGTAGGAACTCATTTGCTTAGACATGCAAGTGTGACTTCCATCTCTCTTTTTTTTTTTTTTTTGTGCACCTTGAATTTTTGGCACCAATCATTTAAAAAAAACAAGCAACAAACCAAAACTTTGAGATGCAAAGAATTTAGTTTACATATACTTTTTAATAAAGCATAAATAGTTGTTTGTATTTAAAGGAGTGCTGTAAGCAGAGTTGCATTCCTGCCTCTCCTCTGCCCCCTACTTCCCAACTTCTCTGTTTTTTGATTTACAAAGTGCAGGCAATGTTTCCTTCTTGCAGAGGGAAGTGTGGAGTCTTTTTAACCTTAGAGGTATAGGGAGTGTTGAGTCCAATCTGCGCTGTCTTATGTACATGGAGGGCTCTTTCAAGAGGTATCCAGAGAAATCAATTGAGAGTTCTGTTGTCCAGTAACAGAAGTTCTTCTACGTTTGTCAGGTGTGTGATTAATGCACAAATAAACAAAAAAATTAGGAGCTGTTCAATAAAAGTTTCCTCTGTGTCAGTTAGCTTTTACCTAATTAATACTTAACATTTTAGTAGGTTTATCACATTGTGAGTCATTATAGAGTTTTTTAAGGAAAATTGGTGCAAACAAGACCTGGATTGCGAATGTAAAATATAAGCAAGATAGAAAGTAGGCCTGTCTTGTATGTCAGAGAGAAGCAAAGAACTGCTGCATGTGACCTCTTCAGTTTGGCTTTTGAATTAAATTTAAAGCTGGCATCCTTGCTCTTTTGATCCTATTCCTCTGTCAGTAACTTCTGAGCCCTTTGGGAAGGGTAGCAGATAAATTAGTGTCCTGCCTGAAGGAAACACTATGACGTGAGCTGATGCTGTTTTGTTTGGCTTGCTGGCACGTATGCATCTGCTGGCCAGTCAGCACGCACACTGCTTGGAAATAGCTGCAGTGTATGCTCCCTCTTTCCGGGCATGGGAAGGAATGGAGGGTATCAAGGGGTAGGGAAAACAATGAAATTGCAAAGAATGGGGACTGTAGGGATTTGGGGGGACGGACGGATGGACGGGACGATGACTGGGTTATTGTGGGAAAGAAACACAACAATATAGAACAAAAATCCATGGTAAACAGGATTCATTAATTCTGCTGCTCATGTGACTACTTGTTTTTCTTGAGTATTACTCGTAGTGATAAGATGTCATATTATGATAAAAGAGAATTTTCAAAACAAAAGGGTTGCACAGATTTATATGCATGTTTAATGTGAATTAACTGCAACATGTCATATATATGTCTCTTGTTAACCAGCTGTGTGGAGGCTCTGTGGAAAGGAGTGAGACAGCTGAAAGTGAAGCCAAAGGGGTGACCTTGAGCATATCAAGAGTGATTATGGGGCTCTGAGGATCAAGTTGAAGGGCATGGGAGCTCAGGTGGTATTCCTCCTCAGTATTACAGGTGAAAGGGAAAGGAATGAACACATCCACAGAATCACACAGAATGGTTGAGGTTGGAAGGCACCTCTGGAGGGCCACCTAGGAACGGTTGCCCAGGACCATGTCCAAACAGCTTTTGAAGACCGGCCTGGCTGAATAGAGAGCTTTGGCTAGAACTCAGGAAAAAGAGGAGAGTCTACGACCTTTGGAAGAAGGGGCAGGCAACTCAGGAGGACTACAAAGGTATAGCGAGGTTGTGCAGGGAGAAAATTAGAAGGGCCAAAGCCGAGATAGAGCTCAATCTGGCTACTGCCGTAAAAGACAACAAAAAATACTTCTTCAAATACATTAGCAGCCAAAGGAGAGCTAAAGGGGAATCTCCAGCCTCTATTAGACGGGGGAGGGAACACAGTGACCAAGGATGAGGAAAAGGCTGAGGTACTTAATGCCTTCTTTGCCTCAGTCTTTAATAGCAGGGCCAATTGTTCTCTGGGTACCCAGCCCCCCGAGTCGGAAGATAGGGACGGGGACCAGAATGGAGCCCCCATAATCCAGGGGGAAATGGTTAGTGACCTGCTGCACCACTTAGACATTCCCAAGTCTATGGGGCCTGATGAGATCCACCCGAGAGTACTGAAGGAACTGGCAGAAGTGCTCACCAAGCCCCTTTCCGTCATTTACCAGCAGTCCTGGCTAACTGGGGAGGTCCCAGTTGACTGGAGATTAGCAAATGTGACGCCCATCTACAAGAAGGGCCGGAAAGAGGACCCGGGGAACTACAGGCCTGTATCATATTCAGGCCCGCCTGAATATGAGCCAGCAGTGTGCCCAGGTGGCCAAGAAAGCTAATGGCATCCTGGCTTGTATCAAAAATAGTGTGGCCAGCAGGACTAGGGAAGTGATCGTGCCCCTGTACTCAGCACTGGTGAGGCCGCACCTCGAATACTGTGTTCGGTTTTGGGCCCCTCACTACAAGAGAGACATTGAGGTGCTGGAGTGCGTCCAGAGAAGGGCAACGAAGCTGGTGAAGGGTCTAGAGCAGAAGTCTTATGAGGAGCAGCTGAGGGAACTGGGGTTGTTTAGCCTGGAGAAAAGGAGGCTCAGGGGAGACCTTATTGCTCTCTACAACTACCTGAAAGGAGGTTGTAGAGAGGTGGGGGTCGGTCTCTTCTCCCAGGTAACAAGTGATAGGACGAGAGGAAATGGCCTCAAGTTGCGCCAGGGAGGTTTAGACTGGATATTAGGAAATTTTACTTCACTGAAAGGGTTATCAAGCATTGGAACAGGCTGCCCAGGGAAGTGGTTGAGTCACCATCCCTGGAGGTATTTAAAAGACGTTTGGATGAGGTGCTTAGGGACATGGTATAGTGGTGGTCTTGGTAGTGTTAGGTTTACGGTTGGACTCGATGATCTTAAATGTCTTTTCCAACCTATACGATTCTGTGATTCTGTGATTCTGTGAATATCTCCAAGGATGGAGACTCCATAACCTCCCTGGGCAACCTGTTCCAGTGCTCGGTCACTCTCACAGTAAAAAGTTTTTCCTTATGTTCAGACGGAACGTCCTGTGTGCCACTTTGTGCCCATTGCCTCTTGACCCTCCAGCAGGTTAAGACCTGGCTGTGTGGCTGGGGTCACAGGCAGGGCTTTGGCTTTTATGACTACAGAACCCTCTTTGAGGAATGAGCACTGCTGGGGAGAGGTGGGATCTATCTGACAAAGTGGGGCAAGAGCATCTTTACCAACAGGCTTCCTAACCTAGTGAGGAGGCCTTTAAACTAGCTTTTGCCCTGTGCCTGATGAGCGCTGTCTGTCCTATCTTCTTATTAAATTCCATTTCTAACTCTTTTTCCTGGGTGAGGGACTCTCTATTATGTGTGCATGCGTGTGTGTGTATGGGGGACTGAGTGCCAGCAACTGGACTGGGACCGTGGGACCTAGGGCCTGTGGGCCTGGGTGCCAGCGACTGGAGGGACCGGGGTGAGTGAAACCAAGTGCCAGCCACTGGAGCGAGACCAGGGCTCAGAGGCCCATGCGTCCGTGGTGCCAGCCACTGGAGCAAGTGTGGGTGTGCACGTGAGTGTGTGAGCGCTAGCAAAGATCAAGGTGAAGTGGCTTGAGCACCAGGTGTGTCTCTAAGGTCGACCTCTCTGAAGAGGGTTGGCTACTGGGGACCAGCAGAATCCCAGCCAGCTGCCAGAGAGACCATAGGGCCTGGGTGTCTCTAGGGGCGAGACGTGTGTGTGTGTGTGTGTGTGTGTCTCTGAGGGCAAGACCACGGGGGGGGGGTTGGCTATTGGGGACCAGGGGAGTCCTGGCCAACTCTGTGTGTGTGTGTGTGTGTGTGTGTGTGTGTGTGTGTGAGACTCTCTGTACCAGCAACTAACTGGAGTGGGGCTCTGGCCTTGGGGGCTCTTATGTCCAGATGCCAGCAACTGGGGAGACTGGGATCTGGGGGCCAGCTACTGGGCAGACTGAGCATCTGAGCTCAGCTGCTGGAGGGATCCCCATTGTACATAACACGTATATATATATTCTCACTAATGGACCTCCATCCTGCTCAGCCAGAGAGGGGAGTGGGATGAGGCCGTTGGTGCTGTCTGTGTTCGCATGAGTGCTCTGTGTGTCTGTGATCTGTGTGGCTGGCCGTGTATAATGTATATATGTGTATATATATGTTGTGTATACGTGTGCTCTGTGTGCATGTGCCTACATTTTCAGCCTTGCTACTGGTTGGACCTGGGGGCATGGAGCTGCAGCAGCCTCGCCTCTCCTTGGGCTGTCGGATCCTGTCTGATCATGGAACAGATCCTCCCAGAAGCTATGCTAAGGCACATGGAGGACAGGGAGGTGATTCGAGACAGCCAGCATGGCTTCACCAAGGGCAAGTCTTGCCTGACCAACCTAGTGGCCTTCTATGATGGAGCGGCTACATCAGTGGACAAGGGAAGAGCTACGGATGTCGTCTGTCTGGACTTCTGTAAGGCCTTTGGCACGGTCCCCCACAACATCCTTCCCTCTAAATTGGAGAGATATGGATTTGATGGATGGACTGTTTGGTGGATAAGGAATTGGCTGGATGGTCACATCCAGAGAGAGTGGTCAACGGCTCAATGTCCGGATGGAGACCAGTGACGAGTGGTGTCCCTCAGGGGTCCATATTGGGACCAGTACTGCTTAATATCTTCATCAGTGACATAGACAGTGGGATCGAGTGCACCCTCAGCACGTTTGCAGATGACACCAAGCTGAGTGGTGCGGTTGACACACCTGAGGGACAGGATGCCATTCAGAGGGACCTGGACAAGCTCAAGAAGTGGGCCTGTGTGAACCTCACGAGGTTCAACCTTGCCAAGTGCAAGGTCCTGCACCTGGGTCAGGGCAACCCCTGGTACCAATACAGGCTGGGGGATGAAGGGATTGAGAGCAGCCCTGCAGAGAAGGACTTGGGGGCACTGGTGGATGAAAAGCTGGACATGAGCCGGCAATGTGCGCTTGAAGCCCAGAAAGCCAACCGTATCCTGGGCTGCATACAAAGAAGCGTGGCCAGCAGGTCGAGGGAGGTGATTCTGCCCCTCTACTCCCCTCTGGTGAGACCCCACCTGGAGTACTGCATCCAGCTCTGGAGTCCTCAGTACAGGAAAGACATGGACCTGTTGGCGCGGGTCCAGAGGAGGGCCACAAAAACGATCAGAGGGATGGAACACCTCTCCTATGAGGAAAGGCTGAGAGAGTTGGGGTCGTCCAGCCTGGAGAAGAGAAGGCTCCAGGGAGACCTTATTGCGGCCTTTCAGTACTTAAAGGGGGCTTATAAGAAAGATGGGGAAAGACTTTAGTAGGGCCTGTAGCGATAGGACAAGGGGTAATGGTTTTAAACTAAAAGAAGGTAGATTTAGACTAGATATAAGGAAGAAATTTTTTTACGATGAGGGTGGTGAGACACTGGAACAGGTTGCCCAGAGAGGCTGTAGATGCCCCATCCCTGGAAACATTCAAGGTCAGGTTGGACGGGGCTCTGAGCAACCTGATCTAGTGGAAGATGTCCCTGCTCGTTGCAGGGGGGGTTGGACTATATGACCTTTAAAGGTCCCCTCCAACCCAAACGATTCTATGATTCTATGATTCTGTGATCCATCAGGATATATTTTCCCCTAACAACATGCAGTATGGGAAACAAACAGGAGGAATTCCAAGTCTGACTGCAGTCTGCAGTCAGCTCTGCAGAGCTCTGATCTCACTGGGATTACAAAGATGTGATGGCATAGCTCACATGGCTAGAGTGCTGCAATGGATGGATACAGGCTCTTTAGAGAGGACAGACCAGGAAGGCAAGGAAGGAGGGGTTGTGCTCTGTTCAAAGGAGTGGTTTGAATGCACGGAGCTTTGCCTTGGAACAAGTGACAAGCCAGTTGAAAGCTTATGGGTAAGGGTCAGAGGACAGGCCAACATGGGTGACATCGTGGTGGGCATCTGCTGCAGACTGCTGGATCAAGGAGAGAAAGTAGATGAGTCCTTTAGACCAGTGGTCTCCAAAGTGGGGTGCGCGCACCCCAGGGAGTGCACAAGATGATCTGTTGGGGTGTGGGAAGAAAATATTAGAACTTCTATTTATATTTAAATTTTGTCTTAAAAAAAAGGAAAGAAATTAAGCTTTAGTAATATTTAATATGTGGATTGACAGTGGCGCCCTCACTTGGTCCGTATGTCAGTCACGTGTCACATATGGTAGGCGAGGTATCCTGAGGGAAGAGTGGGTGTTCCACAGCGCGAAGAGGTTGACAGTGGCACCCTCACTCATTTGCTTGCTTTCAGCATATTGCAAGGTATTGCAGTTTACGTGTGCTGGGTTAAGTGGCTTTATGGATTATATTATATAGTTTTAACTAAGCTAACCCTCACAGAATGGACAAGTGGCTTAAAAGATTCCTGCAAAGAAACTGCAGATTGAGGATAATGCTAGTAACGCGAGCACAAGCGAAAAACAATAAAATGGCAGAGCTGAAACTTCTACTCCTAGTAGGAGTACTCTTCATCAGCCACATTACAAGGTAAAAACAATGACGATCTAATCAGATCTGACAAGAAGTCGGACAAAAAAAAATTGAAATTATCAAGAAGACTATCTGAAATATGGATTTACATCCACTATCATCAACGATGAACCTCGCCCTAAGAGTATACTGTGCCTTGAGATATTAGCTAATGATAGTATGAAGCCATCACGATTAGCAAGACATTTAAAAACTAAACATCCAGAACATGAAGACAAAACTCTACAGTTTTTTCAACAATGTTTCAAGTCATGCGATACTCAGTCTAGTACTTTACAAAATTTCACTAAACTTAATGATAAATGTTTAGAAGCCTCTGCTGAGGTTTCTTACTCAAGAGCGAAAGACAAAAAGCCACGTGCCATTGGGGAAACACTTGTTCTTCCTGCCGCGGTAAAAATGGATGAAATAATGCATGGAAAACAATATGGCGACAAACTAAAATGCATTCCTTTGTCAGGAAATGCCATTGGAAGACGCATAGAAAACATTGCTGAAGATTTGAAGAAACAAGTATTAGAACCAGTTACACAGTGTGGGAGGGTTGCTATGCAGTTGGATGGAAGTACAGATGTTTCTAACATGTCTCAGCTTATGGTATTTGCTAGATTCTGTTTCAAGAATGAAATACACGAAGAACTACTTTTTGTGAGCCACTAAAGGAAAGATGCACTGGAGAAGATATATTCTCAACAGTAAATGACTTCTTTAATAAAAAAACAATGCTTTATGGAAAAACTGTGTAAGTGTAACCACTGATGGAATGGCTGCTTTGACTGGAATTAAAAAAAAAAAAAAGGATTCCAGGGTAAGGTTACAGAGGTAGCACCACACATGAAACTCATCCACTGCCTCATTCATAGGCAAGCTATTGCAGCAAAGATGTTGGAGCCAGAACCGCACAAAGTGCTACGCGACGTCATCGGTATGGTTAATTTTATAAAAACAAGACCTGTAAATAGTAGAATCTTTACAATATTTTGTAATGAGATGGGGAGTGACAATGGAAATCTTTTGTACCACACAGAGGTTCGCTGGTTATCTCATGGCAAAGTGCTTAAAAGAGTTGTCAAACTTAAAAATGAGTTACGCATTTTCCTTTTACAAAGAGACATGTGTTCCAAATTTGCTGACCTTTTCTGTGATGATAAGCGGCTGCCAGTAGTATGCTACCTAGCAGATATTTTTGAAAAAATAAACACACTTTGTGTGTCCCTTCAAGGTGAAGGTGACATTTTAACAGAGAGTGAGAAAGTAACTGCTTTTCAAAAGAAACTCTTGCTATGGAGAGAGCATATGGAAAACAGCTGTTTGGAAATTATGTGACTTTGATGCTGAAAACGATGCGTGTCACCTATAAAAACTCTCGTATCTGTACACTTACAAAACTTGGAAACAGAATTTCGTAGCCTGTTTAAAAATCCTCCCAATGAAGAGTTTCAGTGGGTTTTGAACCCATTTGTCAAAAATATAAAAATGCAACACCTTCTGACTAGTTTGCAAGAACAACTGATTGACATCATCAGGGAAGATGAAAATTTACCAGCCAAATTTTGTAAAAGTCAGTTCTTCGCCGGCCAAGGAGGGAGGCAAGGACGCTTAGCATAGAATTACCTAGGGAATTTATTCTTTTATTTTAGCTATGTGCATAGCGGTGCCCCAGCCTAATGCATGGAGGACCCCGATACAGAGGAAAGCAGGGTTTATATATGTTACAGTACAGTTGTGTAGACCAATCAAACTACTCACGTTAAGGGGTGGGCTAATCAGTTGCTATTGCTTGCGTAATCGGTATGTACTTGTCCCATGCAGGATCAGTACACGCTTGTCCCGTGCGGGTGGTGTGGACGTATGGTCGGTGGTGTGTTAATCTTCTTCATTGTTCGAAACCGATGTCCCGTGCAGGTGTGTGGGGGGGTTATACTGGATTCTTGGTCGATTGCTGTTCTGGCCGTGGTTATATGCCTGGTTTTTTTGAAAGGTAAATCTGTTGTTTTATTGTCGGTATGGGGCGTTCTCAGCCGGCAAGAGCTGGCTTAGGTTGGGTCTTCAGGTCACATCGACCCTGAGGTAAAAGCTCATAGCCTCAGGTAGTGTTCATTCTTCTAAGCAAGTCGTATTGCAGTTAGCGCCTTGCCTTTCACAGTCCCTCCTCTTCTTTTGTCCGTCAGGACCTATTTACTTAATATAATACTTGGGAGTTATAGTATTACAAAGAGAAAGACAGCATTTAATACTCACATAAAAGACAACAAAAAGCGAATAATATTATTATTAAAAACATTGTAAGCTTTTGTGCCCATTGAGCAATATTAGGAAACCATGTCATTAGCCAATTCAAAGCATCAAAAGTTTGGTCTTGTCCTACTTCATGTAGGACTTGCAAACGAGTTCTAATTTGTTCAATATCTGTCTTTATTCATTGATTTTGATTGACAGAAAAGCAGCAGCTAGTATTAATTAGGGCACATACTCCGCCTTGTGCTGCTAAAATGTAATCTAAGGCCAATCGGTTCTGAGTAACTATTTGTGAAGGCATATTTTTACGAATTAGGTGTTTCCGTTGTAGGATGAGTTTTTGCCATCTGGTCCCTTTTTTACACGGGAGTGATGAATCCAGGAACCTTTACCCTCCACCTTTACAACAGAAAAAGAGGTTAGTAATACAAGATAGGTTTCTTCCCATTTTGGAGACAATCCATTTTTCCATTTATGTACCTTTATCCATACTTTATCCCCTGGGGAAAAGGTATGTAATGATCCCTCTAGCAGTATTGGCTGTGCCAGGGCTGGGCCTGATTCTGATTTTGCTTTATAGTTTGTTGAATATTTAGGATATATTGTGTTACTTGTTCATCCCCGGCTAATAGGCTTGAAGAGTCCTTTTATTTGTTCTTTGTTCAAAATGTGTGTTCTCGCTGAGGTTATAAAACCTCTTTGTTTCCAAATTTTTCCTGTGACGTGGCACACTCCGAAGGCTATATCGCAAGTCTGCGTTGATGTTAACCGTTTTATCTGTGCTTAGTTTACAGGCTTCAGTCAGGGCAATTAATTCGTCTGCTTGTGCATTTAGTCTGGGGCTAAGTGGCTCGCCTATTAACACTTCGGTTTCCGTAGTAACTGCAAAGCCTGTGATGTGATGTCCATTTAGGTAATATGAAGAGCTGTCAACATATAGAATCAAAGCTGGATTTGCAAGAGGGGTATCTCGGAGGTCTTCTCTTATTTTTCCAGATTCTTGTATGACTCCTGTACAGTCGTGATGTGGAAGTCCTTCATGGGGCAGTGGAAGTAAGGAAGCTGGATTTAAAGTGTAGCAGTGTTTCAGAGTAATGTTGTCAGCTGTTAAGAGTGTTGCTTCATATTTATGAAGGCGTTGAGGGGACAAGGCTTGAGTCACGTGATTTGTCAAGATTGATTCAACTTCATGGGGTACTTGAACTTCTAGGGGGTGTCCTAGGACTATATTTTTCACTTTGCCTATTAAAGTAGCGGTGGCAGCCATGGCACGCATGCAAGGGATAGATCCTCTTATGACTGGATCTGATTGCATACAGTAATATGCTACAGGCCCTGGTTGCGCCCGCCCCCTCGCCCCCCATTCTTGTGACAGTATCCCGGAGGTGGTTCCTTCTCTTTCATGTGCGTATAAGGTAAAAGGTTTATCATCATTTGGAAGGCCAAGTGTGGGGGCCATCAACAAGGCTCCTTTAAGTTTTTCAAAGGCAGTCATCTGGTCCACATTCCATTGCAAGGGTTCGGTTTGATCCTGATGTATACTGTTGAGGAGTGGCTTTGCTAATTCTCCAAAAGCAGCAATCCATGGTCTACAAAATCCTACAGCTCCTAAAAAGGCTCACATCTGTTTTTTTATTTTGTGGCCGAGGTATAGTTTGGATTGCTTGGACGCGATCCAGAGATAAAAGTCAAGTTCCTTCTTCTAAGATATACCCCAAATATTCCACTTTTGCTTTACAAAATTGGAGTTTATAAGGATAAACTTTGTGACCTTTATCAGCCAATGCAGTCAATAGCGCTAGAGTATTGATTTTTGCCTGTGTGGGAGTCGGGACTAGCTATAAGTAAATCATCAACATATTGTAACAGTACAGATTGCCCTGGAAGTTTTACATCCTGTAAATCTTGACCAATATTCGAAAAAAAGTACTCAGTGATCCTGCAAAACCCTGAGGTAATCGGGTCCAAGTAAGTTGCCCTGACATCCAAGTAAAGGCAAAAATATCTTGGGAGTCCGGGTGAACGGGGATGCTAAAAAATGCTGTGCATAAATCACAGTATAAAATTTAGAATTTGGGGGGATTAAGGTGATAATAGTTGATGGATCGGGCACTGTTGGGTGGGGTATTCCTACCCACTCGTTGATGGCTTTTAGATCCTGTACGAATAGGTAGAGAGGTTTCCCATCTGGGCCTCGTTTAGGTTACTTAATGGGTAGAATAGGGGTGTTACATAGTGGTTGGCATTCCTTTAATACTCCTTGGCATAAAAAGCTTTGGATTAGGTGTAATACCCCTTCAGTGGCTTCATGAGATAATGGGCATTTTTTGACTGAAGGTGGGGGACACTCTTTAGTTCATAGGATAACCGGTTTTGCAGATTTTAGGAGTCCTACTTCAGTGGGATCACACTGTCACCGAAACTGGGAATCAAACTCCTTAACACCAATGTAGTATTAAGAAGCAGGCATTCTTTATTATGGCGACAGATGCACAGGGGATCGTTCTGCCTAGCGTGCATACCGCAGGTTACATCAACCAAAGCTTATATGGAGCATGGGAGTCAAGTCACAGAGGGTGCTGTGGTGGGGGAGACAGCCCCAAGAGGATCCCAGGGCCAGATCTTGTCCTCAGGCTCTGAATATCCCCTTTCCAGAGGAAAGCCCAAGAAGACCAGTTGTCAGACCAATTCCATAACTTGGGCAGCCTGAGGATGACTAGAAAGAGGGGTGTGAGCAGGATGAGGAAGGGCAAAATCTCAGTATCCAGGTGCCATGGTTACCTAAAGGGGAAAAGTCTTATGAGTGATGCCCCCCCCCCAATCTCGGGTTCTCCTCCCATCTTATAGCAATGACTGTGCTTGGGGTGGGTCAGGGCTGGACACTTTTCAGACTCAGAGGCCATAAACCAATGGGAGGTCCTGAGTCTACCAGAGCAGTAGTTTAGATGGTGTGCCCACCAGGGAGGGTGATGATCCTGGACTCACAATACCCCTCACCTTGTGCAGATGCCCCTGACCACACTCCCTTCACAGCGGTTAGGGTAGAGGATTTATTGGGGCAAGTGGCCTTTCTCACCACAGTAGAAACATACCCTTTCCTTCCACCTGTGTTCTCACTCTTGAGTTGAGGTTGGGTTTTGCCTATCTCTATGGACTCCTCCTCTGGGGATAATAAGGGAGGTGGAGCAAAATGTGGAGGTACGCTCTCTCTGGTGTGCTATCAGGCACTTCTCCAGAGTGATAGCCAGGTCTGACAGCTGCCCCAGGCTCTGGGGTGGGTCAGCCCTGGCCAGCTCATCTTTGAGCGCCTCAGTCAGCCCTGATCTGTAACAGGCCATAAGGGCTTGGTTCCTCCCACCCGGTTTCCATGGCCAACTACATGAATTACTGAATTGAATTGAACTGAATTGAATTGAATTGTGTAGTTAGTGCCTGACTGACTCCCTTGCCAGAGCTCCAGCAAGACAGCCTCAGCTGCATGATTGCAGTCTCCCCCAAAACTGTTCCAGAGCAATGAATAAATAATCAGGGTCCTGGAGCACTGTGTCATTGCACTCCATACAGGGGTGATGCAGTCTAGGGCCATCCCTGAGAGCCAGGATATTATTAATGCTGTGTGGCTAATTTCTGTTGGATAAGCAGTACAGATTAGCTGTATCTCACTAATAAATCCCCATACCCTCACCTGATGCCCATTGAAGGGTTTGGGGAGGTGGGGGGCAGGGACAGGCTGTGACCTGCCTCTGCATGCTGATTACAGCTTTCTGCAGGGTTTGGAGGTCAGCCTGGAGCTGTGGGGAGCCAAGGGGCAAGTCCCTGTCCAGCTTGAAAGCCAGACTCCGTGGCACTCAGCTCAGGGCTCAACAAGGCCTGAGCTAACTGTCAAGGAGCAGCAAGAGGAGAACTGCTCCATGAGGGAAGGTGAGCTGAGAACCAAGGTGTGACCGATCAACAAACCCCTACAATGGAAGAAGGCTCAGAGAAGATAGGCAAGGGTGATGTGCTCACGAAGCTCAGAAAATAATGTAGGAAGTGACCACACCTATCGTAAAGGAAGCTGAATTTATCTCAGCACAAAGGGGACTGATTTAGATAAACAGCTGTATCAGTTGAGTGGGTCAACTGGTTATGTAAATGACCTTCCCTAAAATAATCACTAGAGAGTATTATCTTCCTAAGCCAGACAGACCAACGTGGGGGAAGTGTATATGTGGCTCGGCCCAACATAGAACATAAAAACTGGACAACCAGCAAGGTGAACTTTGAAGAGAGCAACAGGCTTGAGCTGGCTTCAACCTACGTATTCCTTCCTGGCAATTGGGGATGCTCAGTGTCGTGATGGTGAGCATATAGATATCGGTAACGGGAATCATGTTTGTATTGTGATCCAACTATATGTTGCAATTGCTATAGTGTGTTGGTGTTGTGATTTCAGTATGTTGCTGTATCACTCTGCTAAATCAAAAATCCCATGTAACGTCAAATACCTACAAATAAGTAAATCTGATATTAAACATTAAACCCTCCTCATGTGGAATAACTAAAAGAACCTGGTCAGAGAGTATTGGACTCTGACACAAGGGCAACCACAGCGCAGGCAGGGGCAGTGACCTAACCAAAAGGGCACAACACCACAGTATCTGAGCAGGGTGAGCAGAGCAGGGGTGGTGATAGCAGCAGGTTCCATCAACAGTTCAACAATCATCAGACACAGGTGAGGTAACAAGTCAGGTCTGAGGTCAATCTGGGAAGTCCGATCAACATGTCAGGAATGACAAGGGACAGGACTGGAGACAAGTATACCAACAACATAACTCAGGCAAGGACATGTAGTCTGGGCCTGAGCTTAAATGGAGCTCCGGGACCAGTGAGCAGAGGGTATGTGAGTGGGAGTCTCAGGTAAGGTTGGTCAGGGCAATGAAGGCCTGTTATTGCACTCAGCGCTTTGACAGTTATCTGTCATGTCCAGCAATTTCTCGTGTCATGGCCAGTAGTTTTCCATGTCTTGTTCAGTTAGATTAACCTCAGGCCAGGGACTAGTTGGTGGTGTAGTCATTTGCCTGCAGCCCTAACACTGAGCTAGCCATCTTGGAGAGAAATGGGCTGCTCCACAGGGTAAGCCATCTAATCTACCTTAGATAATCATCTTGTGTCATGCATCACCCTCTGGGGGTGCTATTGACTTGGAAAAGGAGCTTGGGGTGACTAGATGTCCCACATTTTATTGTGTAAATAGGACAGGTGATTCCTACCCTGCACACCCACTGAATTTCAATGGGTCTCCAACTGTAATGTGGAGATAACGAACCATAGGATATTGACATGCTCACTCTTTCCATGCACAGCACCAAGCACAACAAAACAGAAGAAACAATCAAGCACATTCTCATCAGAAAAGCTTTTTTTCCTGTCTTTTTTGATGCAAAGTCAATTATTTTTCCACAGAGGAAAATTTTCAGACTGCTAAGCATATTTTTGATGACTATATAAATCGAGTAGAATTATGATAGAACAAGTCAGAATTAAAAAGAAAATCCTTGAAAATACTCAAAGCTTTTGAGTTCCATGGGTTTTTAAATGGAAGGGTTATTTGTTTTATAAATAAAAGTTATTACAAAATTACTTACAAAAATTGCTTTTTACATTTTTCCCCTCTTCTGGTCTCCCTTTTTCCCTTTCCCCATTTATTCCACTGATTGAAAACATAAAAACAGCCATACTGGGTCAGACCTAAGGTCCACCTAGTATCTTTTCACTGACAGTGACCAGAAGTGGATGGTGAAAGAAGGGGATTGTCACCAAAATCAGGAATCAAACTCCTTAACACCAATGTAGTATTAAGAAGCAAGCATTCTTTATTACGGCGCTGGATGCACGGGGGATCGTTCCACCTAGCGTGCATACCGCAGGTTACATCAACCAAAGCTTATATTGTCCGATTACATACATATGCATCAAATTTCCCAGAATGATCATGCAGATTCCTTCTATTTCCCAGAACTAATTATCATATTTGCATGGTCATTACGCATGCGTCCTTGAGCTCCGAGGGGCTTCCGTGGGGGTCTCTGGTGGTCCTGGGTGGTTGTACAGGTGTGTCCTTTAGTTGACCCCTTCTTCTGGGCATGCGCAATATCACCTTGCTTATGTAACTTGCTTCCCTTCTTCATGGTGCATGGTCCCTAACAATGATTTGGCACCCTTATTCCTATTCTAACACAAACCAGTTATTCTAACTACCCTCGACTCATTGTCAAGATGGGCTGGGGCTGTACTGGGAGCATAGCAGCATGTCCGTACTACTCCTCGTCCAATTGTCTTTGGGCATAGTAGCATATCCATAGCCATAGGTGTACAAACACAACATTAAAGCATTGCCTACCCTGCTCCTATCTCTATGTTGCTTAGTTACAAAAGAACAAACTAATCACTTTGGTTACATCTGGTTACATTTCCCCCCTTTGGAAGTTTTGAAATAATCATCTTTTCAATACTTCCACTCTTAATCTTTCATATCTCAACATAAGCAGGTGGCTTCTCTCCCAGCATCGGTGTATGATGCTTCATCACTGATTTTAAAATTGCTACAGAGTTCCTAGACATTGACTGTGTCAACATTTGCCTTAAACATTGATAAACCAAACAAATCACCAAAACAACTGTAATCAAAATGATTAGTGTCTGTAACAACTCAGTTATCCATCCTTTAAGAGGAAATCCAAAATGTCCCAAAAGTTGGCCTAACCCATTTGCTTGCATTTCACTCCTTAAACCTTGAGTCTGCTGTGCCACCCTCTTCATATCATCTATTTGTTCATTCAAAGCAGCTGTAACATTTGGGATGTGCACACAGCAATCTTGATTTCTGTAAATCCACAATCATCACTTCAATTCCCCCATGTGTTTCTCTCTTTTTTCCTCTGCTATTTTTATCATTATTTGTGGGGTAACTATCATTTTCTACTGCTCTCAACTGTTCTGCCAATAATCTATCCAACTTACCATAATTGGTTTGGGGGTTGGAAGTTTTACCTGTTTTACTGGTACCAGGGCAAGGATGCTTTGCTCCGCTGCCTCTCTAGCAGTTTTATCAGCCAATCGGTTGCCCACATTTACCATGGTTTGTTGAAATTGATGTGCTTTACAATGCATTACCACTACTTCCTTGGGCTGCTGGATGTCCTGGAGGAGTTGAAGAATTTCTTCCTTATATTTAATGGGCGATCCTTGAGCTGACAACAGTCCTCTTTCCTTCCAGATAGCTCCATGTATGTGAATCTGCTTTCTGTGCTGATGTATTCACAGGGAGAGCTTCAGCTTTCATCACCTGGGTGGTGGTGACCACTGCATACCCTGCCATTCATTTTCCATCTCGGACAAATCTGCTTCCATCCGTCCAAATCAGGATTAGGCAACGGTTCATCCTTCAGGTCCTGTCTGCTAGAACATACCTGTTCAATAGTTTGCAAACAATCCTGGTGTAAAGACTCACCCATTTCCAAGCTCAAAAACATTGCTGGGTTCACTGCTGTTGTAGTTTTAAGCTCCACATCATCCTGTTCCAAGAGAGTGACCTGGTATTTGAGCATGCAGCTCGAGGACAGCCAATGCCCCCCTTTTTGCTCCAAGACAGAAATGACCATATGTGGGACATAAACCGTAATTTTCTGCCCCATGGTTAATTTCCTTGCTTCTTGGATTAAGAGTACAGTTGCTGCCACAGCTCACAAACATCCAGGCCATCCCTTGCTGACATTATCCAATTGCTTAGAAAAATACCCAAGGGCCCGTTTCCAAGTTCCTAATTTTTGAGTCAACACACCCAAAGCAAGATGTTATCGCTCATGTACAAACATTCAAAAGGCTTTGCTAAATCTGGGAGTCCTAACGCAGGTGTGGACATCAAAGCCTTCTTCAGATTTTTAAAAGCTGTCCAACACTCAGGTGTCCACAACAGGTGATTCTCCTGGGATCCTTTCAAAGCTGCATAAAGAGGTCTTACTAACAATCCATAATTGAGGATCCACAATCGACACCACCCAACCATACCCAAAAATGTCCACAATTCCCATATCGTTCTGGGTTCTGGAACTTGACAAATTGCTTCCTTTCTGCCTGCTCCCAATCTTCTTTGTCCTTGCAAAATTTCAAAGCCTAAATATATCACAGTCTCTCTCCCAATCTGGGCCTTGCTTTTTGATACCTGGTATCCTGCTTGTCCCCAAAAAATTCAACAAGCTGATGGTCACTTGTAAACAGTCCTCCTGAGTCTCTGCTGCTATCAAGATGTCATCTGCATACTGCAATATTATTCCTTCTAAATTTTCTTTTTTCCACATTTCCAATTCCTTTGCCTACTGATTACCAAATATTGCAGGACTATTTTTAAACCCTTGAGGAAGCACCGTCCAGGTGAGTTGTGTCTTGCGTCCAGTGGTGGGGCTTTCCCATTCAAAGGCAAATATTGCCTGTCTATCTTTGTCTAGAGGTATGCAGAAGAAAGCATCCTTGAGATCTAGTACAGTAAACCACTTATGTTTTTCTTTTAAAGATGTCAGCAAGGCATATGGGTTAGCTACTACCGGGTGAATGTCTTGAACAATCATCTGATTCATGGCTCTTAAATCTTGAACTGACCTATATTCCTTGCCATTCTGCTTTTTCACTGGCAATATCGGGGTATTATATTCTGATTCACACTCTATCAATAATCCATAATCCAAAAATTTCATTATTAATTCTTCCAGCCCCTTTCTAGCTTCCCACTTAATAGGATACTGCTTTTGTCTTACCAGTTTACTTCCAGGTTTTAGAACAACTTTACTGGTTCCGTCAATTTAGACCGACCTGGAATTCCACTAGCCCATACCAAGGGTGTTACTGCATCCTCCACTTCTGCAGGCATTTCTTCCTTTGGTCTTGGTGTGTTCTGTAACATAAAAATTCTCGCTTCCACAGCTTTTGATTCAGATATTAACAGCTGTGTCTCCCCTTTTTTAAAAATTATTTGTGCATTCAATTTGCTCAATATATCTCTTCCTAACAAAGATGATGGACATTCTGGCATATACAAAAATTGATGAGTCACCCATGGCTTTCCCTATTTGAATTTCAAAGGTTGTAAAAACGGCTGATTTTCCTTCCGCCCTGTCACCCCAACAACACTTATGGTTTTATGACTAAACCCCCCTTTGCATATATTTAATACCGAATATGTTGCCCCTGTATCACCTAAAAATTCTACTTCATCATTCCCCAGCTTTAATGTAACCAGGTGTTCAGCTGGGGTTGACTCCCCTGTTCTCCTTCAGTCCTCATCATGCAGAGTCATCAACCTAATTGCCTGTAGCAAAGGATCCAATTCTCTCACTTTGGGACATTCCCTTTTCCAATGCCCCCTCTCCTTACAGACAGCACACTGATCTTCTGCCAGCCGGGGAGGTCTAAACGGAGGTGCTGCTCCTCCTGGTGGTCCTCCTCTTCCCCTTCCCCTATCCATTCCTGCTTTCCCTCCTCCTCCTCCTCTCCACATTTCAAACACCTTTTCCCAATGCTACAGGCAGAGCAACATCATCTTAAACTCTTATTCCTTCCCTGGTTTTTTCCAAAGTCAATACCATAGAATCTTGTGGGATAACCCCACACTGTTTTTGCCACTCCGGATGATTTCTCAAAGTGAAAAATAAATACCTCATAAGGTATTTCATCCCATTTACCCTCCCACCTACAAAACAGCATTATTTGCAAGATGGTATTATACCTCAATGTACTGTTCTTTGGCCATTTTTCCCCACTATCCAAAGTATACAATGGCCACCAATGATTACAATATTCAATCAATTGTTTCCGAGATAGTGGATCTCCTCCTAGATTTTTCCAATGCCTTAATATACAGCCTAGAGGGGATGTTCTCGGGATCCCCCCTTCCAGCAATTGCTGACTTCCCATTATAAAATCATACAACAACACAAAACCATAGAGACTATATCCAAACGCACAACAAATCCGTAGTTCCAATATCCAGACCAAAATTCAAAGACCAATAGCCAGATGGGGACTCTAACCCCTTTGGGGACTCTAACCCCGACCCTTTAGCCAGAGCTCCACAGGCTTTTGCCTAGCAGAGATTAGCTACCTTAGGTACCTTTTTAGCCCAACCCTGCGTAGCTTTTGCTGTGCCTTACAGGCAGGCAACCAACCCTTGTTACCGGTATACTCAGAAAGAATGCCTTATTACCTTGTTCCAGGGGATCTTGCTCAGAATTCTTCGGTCTGGGGATCGGAGGTTCTCCCGAGAATCCCTCGGTGCCAGCTGGAGGTCCTGCGAACCCTCGGATCCGTTGAAATTCAGAAGCAGGGTCCCATCTGGGTTGCCAAAACTGTCACCGAAATCGGGAATCACACTCCTTAACACCAATGTAGTATTAAGAAGCAGGCATTCTTTATTACAGCGCCGGATGCACGGGGGATCGTTCCACCTAGCGTGCATACTGCAGGTTACATCAACCAAAGCTTATATTCTTCAATTACATATATATGCATCAAATTTCCCAGAATGATCATGCAGATTCATTCTATTTCCCAGAACTAATTATCATATTTGCATGGTCATTACGCATGCGTCCTTGAGCTCCGAGGGGCTTCCGTGGGGGTCTCTGGTGGTCCTGGGTGGTTGTACAGGTGTGTCCTTTAGTTGACCCCTTCTTCTGGGCATGCGCAATATCATCTTGCTTATGTAACTTGCTTCCCTTCTTCATGGTGCATGGTCCCTAACAATGATTTGGCACCCTTATTCCTATTCTAACACAAACCAATTATTCTAACTACCCCTCGACTCATTGTCAAGATGGGCTGGGGCTGTACTGGGAGCATAGCAGCATGTCCGTACTACTCCTCGTCCTATTGTCTTTGGGCATGGCAGCATATCCATAGCCATAGATGTACAAACACAACATTAAAGTATTGTCTACCCGGTTCCTATCTCTATGTTGCTTAGTTACAAAAGAACAAACTAAGCTTTTTGGTTACATCTGGTTACACCACCCCCAGATATTGGTAGGGAGTTTTTGCAGCTCTTTTGGTAGGGTGAAGTCTTTAGGGCTTTCCTGTAATGCAGCAACTAATTTAGATAAATTCTTGAGAGGTGTCTGGAGCCACATGCCCTGGGGGGAACAGCTTAAATTTGCCTGCATTTTGCAGCGTAAATCTCTCCCTAATAAATTTGTTGGGCTGTTTTCAAGTAGTATAAAAGAATGTGTAATTGATAAGGGCCCTACCTGGAGGGGTGTCTCTTCTAACAAGGGTACGTGTTAGGTGGGGCTTCCTTCAATTCCCATGATATATTTTTGTCCCACTGTGTTAATGTGGTCAGTTGTTTAGAGCCAAATGTGTAGCGCCTATATCTACTAGGCACAAGTAATCTTCCCCGCCCCCACCCCTGCCGACACACTTTAAGGGTCAGTTGCAGCTCTTGTGGTTTTAGAGTATTTGAAGTCATGTGGGCGTTACTCATGGTTGCTGCATAATAGGTTCCCAGTAATTGTCAGTCTTGGGTACAATTATGTTCTTGTGCGGGGGCAGGGAAATTGAATTCAGAAGTCACGGTTAAACCGGTGTGCTGGTTTTGGCTGGGACAGAGTTAATTTTCTTCATAGTAGCTAGTATGGGGCTATGTTTTGTATTTGTGCTGAAAACAGTGTTGATAATACAGGGATGTTTTAGTTATTGCTGAGCAGCGCTTACACAGAGTCAAGGCCTTTTTTGCTTCTCACACCACCCCACCAGTGAGTAGGCTGGGGGTGTACAAGCAGTTGGGAAGGGACACAGCTGGGACAGCTGACCCCAACTGACCAAAGGGATATTCCATACCACATGACGTCATGCTCAGTATATAAAGCTGGGGAAGGAGAAGGAAGGGGACATTTGGAGTGATGGTGTTTGTCTTCCCAAGTAACCATTACGCATGATGGAGCCCTGCTTTCCTGGAGAGGGCTGAACACCTGCCTGCCGATGGGAAGTAGTGAATGAATTCCTTGTTTTGCTTTGATTGCGTGCATGGCTTTTGCTTTACCCTGTTAAACTGTCTTTATCTCAACCCACGAGTTTTCTCACTTTTACTTTTCCGATTCTCTCCCCTATCCCACTGGGTGAGGGGAGTGAGCGAGCGGCTGTGTGGTGCTTAAGTTGCCGGCTGGGGTTAAACCACCACAACTGAGCATAGCTTTTGGTGTCAGAGAAAATTGGGGTTTATAGAGGCAATCTTTTTTCCAGTTTCCTAATCACCCACAAGAGTTGCAGCAATCGGCTCGGGCAATTTCAGGGAGAAAAAAGTCCTCGTGGTTTACCATGTCCCGGTCCTTGGCCCCTCCCTCTAGGGAAAAAGGGTCCGGGACCCCTATGGAAATTTTTTCCTCCTGTTGTTTTTTTTCTTTCATTTTCTCCTGTTTATCTTCCCTGCCATTAAAGACAAAAGTCACTATACTAACAATTTCATCTATACCTTTCTCTTGCCATCCTGGAGCATGTCTGGAAAAATATTTGCGGATGTCAGGAGTGGATTGGTCAACTGTCGTGGTTTATCCCCAGTCAGCAATTAAGCACCACGCAGCCGTTCGCTCACTCCCCCCCGGTGGGATGGGGGAGAGAATTGGAAGAGCAAAAGTAAGAAAACTCGTGGGTTGAGATAAGAACAGTTTAATAATTGGAACAAAATAATAGTAATAATAATAATGAATTGTAATGAGAAGGAAAACAATGAGAGAGAGAGAGAGGAACAAAACCCAAGGGAGGGAAAAAAGGGAAAAAAAAAAAAGATAATAATAATAATTAAAAAAAAATATAATTATACAACTGCTCACCACCCGCCAACCAACGCCCAGCCAGTCCCCGAGCAGCGATCGCTACCCCCCGGCCAACTCCCCCAGTTTATATACTGGGCATGACATCATATGGTATGGAATAGCCCTTTGGCCAGTTTGGAACAACTCTCCTGGTTGTGCCCCCTCCCATTTCTTGGGCACCTGGCAGAGCATGGGGAGCTGAAGGAAAAAACAAAAAAGTCCTTGACCAATGTAAACACTGCTTAGCGACAGCCAAAACATCAGCATGTTATCAATATTATTCTCATACTAAAATCCAAAACACAGCACTATACCAGCTACTAGGAAGAAAATCAACTCTATCCCAGCCGAAACCAGGACATCAACAAAAAGAGAAACAAGTAGTGATCGATTTTCAGGATTTTCAGTGTTGACCCCTCCGTACATTCTCATTTGTTTAGCTAATTGAGCATAGAAATGGGATGGGTGCTCTGTCGACCCTTGCTGACATTCCCTCACTTTACTCCAGTTTGGTTTTTTTTCATCCTGCTCACTCCAGGGATTCTAAAAGTCCATCTCTACATTGTCTTAAGTTGTTCCTCCCTGCTTCTGTATTATGATCCCACCCTGGGTCAGCCATCAGCCACGGTGTTCTCCCAGCGGCTTCTTCAGCCTATCTCTGATTATGCTCCTGGACTTCTATGCGTTCATCCGGGGTAAACACTGGTTCAAATAATTGTTGGACGTCTGCCCAAGTTGGATCATATGCTCTGAGGATATCCCGAATGGTCTGGACTACCTTTTCTGGGTCATCTCTGAGCCTGGGCATCTGTTGTTGTCATAACACTAAATCATTAGGGCTGAAAGGAATGTGAACAGTACCTAAAATCAGATGTCCGGGAACCTGCCCGGGCCCTACTACAACTTGTTTTAGAGGAGCCTGAATCTCCGGTGCACTAGGAGATTCAGGGTCCCTAGGGTTGGGGGAAAATCGAGGGGGTTTAGTTTGTAAAAACTCCCCATTTGCCCGACCTTGACGGTTGAGCGGAGGGAGGCATTTCTTTCTCCAGGCATAATTGTTCCAAATATACCAATAATTCATCTGTCCCAGGAATTGGTCCTCTAATTGTAGATGCAAAAACTGCTGTCTATCCTCATCCAGACTGCCCATCTTGGGCCACTGCTGGTCTGTATTTCCAGCAGAGGTCACCTCAGGCCAGTTTGATTGGCATAATTGTGCTGCCCTTTTTCTCAAGAGGACATGAGTTCCATCTGGTTTTGGCCAATCCTTTAATATTTCTTCTAAGGCCGACCCCTTCACTATACTAAGTCCTCCTCCCATCATTAATGCACCACTTTTAACGCCCAAAAATAATTCTTCCACTCGCTACCCCCTGTATTCAAGTTCCAAGGTGAACTCACCTTCTTGCTGGCAGCGGGATGTTGAATCACAGGGAAGCGTAGCGACGTGGTGAATCGGGCAAGTCAGTGGTGTCCCCTCTGGGGTGGCAACTGTAAAAGTCAGATCTTCGCCGGACAAGGAGGGAGGCAAGGATGCTTAGCATAGAATTACCTAGGGAATTTATTCTTTTATTTTAGCTATGTGCATAGCAGTGCCCCAGCCTAATGCATGGAGGACCCCGATACAGAGGAAAGCAGGGTTTATATATGTTACAGTACAGTTGTGTAGACCAATCAAACTACTCACGTTAAGGGGTGGGCTAATCAGTTGCTATTGCTTGCGTAATCGGTATGTACTTGTCCCATGCAGGATCAGTACACGCTTGTCCCGTGCGGGTGGTGTGGACGTATGGTCGGTGGTGTGTTAATCTTCTTCATTGTTCGAAACCGATGTCCCATGCAGGTGTGTGTGGGGGTTATACTGGATTCTTGGTCGATTGCTGTTCTGGCCGTGGTTATATGCCTGGTTTTTTTGAAAGGTAAATCTTCTGTTGTTTTATTGTCGGTATGGGGCGTTCTCAGCCGGCAAGAGCTGGCTTAGGTTGGGTCTTCAGGTCACATCAACCCTGAGGTAAAAGCTCATAGCCTCAGGTAGTGTTCATTCTTCTAAGCAAGTCATATTGCAGTTAGCACCTTGCTTTTCACAATTTCAAGAACAACTTTTGCATAATTGGCGGATGGTATTGAAAAATGAGTATCATGATTTAGTTAGTGCAGCCAACGATGCACTTCTTCCATTTGGATCTACATATCTTTCTGAGGTAGCTTTTTCAGCTATGACAAGCATTAAAACCAAGTATTGAAATAAACTGAACTTAGAACTAGACCTTCGAATCTCTCTATCACAGTGATAAACCAAGATTTTAAAAAATAATGAAGTATATTCAATTGCATTGCTCTCACTGAAAAACATTAATTTTTTTTTAGTGAGAGCAGATATTGTTCTTTTCATCTTTATCTCATCCTTTTTTAATTTTTATTTTTTCTGCATGTTTTAGAATGTACATAATGTATTAGTACAGTAGTACATGTATATGAATTATAAATTAATACATATACATATATTGGGAGTGCGTGATGATAAAAAAAATTGGGAGACCACTGCTTTAGATAACTGAAGGAAGCTTCATGATCGCAGGCCCTGATACTTATGAGGGTGTATTGGATTTGCGTGGCAAGGTTTTGTTAGCAGGGGGGCTGCAGATGTGGCCTCTGTGAGAAGGTGCCAGAAGCTTCCCCCATGTCTGATAGACCCAGTGCCAGCTAGCTCCAAGATGGACACGCCGCTGGCCAAAGCTGAGCCAATCAGCAACGGTGGTAGCACCTCTGTGATAACAGATTTAAGAAGGGGAAAAAACTACTGTGCAACAGCAGCCAGAAGAGAGAGGAATGAAAATATGTGAGAGAAACAACTCTGCAGACACCAAGGTCAGTGAAGAAGGAGGGGGAGGAGATGCTTCAGGCGCCAGAGCAGAGATTCCCCTGCAGCCCTTGGTGAAGACCACGGTGAAGCAGGTTGTCCCCCTGCAGCCCATGGAGGTTAATGGTGGAGCAGATATCCACCTGCAGCCCATGGAGGACCCCAAGTCGGAGAAGGTAGATGCACCCAAAGGAGGCTGTGACCCCGTGGGGGACCCACGCTGGAGCAGTCTGCTCCTGAAGGACTGCACCCCATGGAAAGGACCCATGCTGGAGCAGTTTGTGAAGAACTGCAGCCTGTGGGAAGGACCTACGTTGGAGAAGTTCATGGAGGACTGTCTCCCATGGGTGGGACCCCACGCTGGAGCAGGGGAAGAGTGTGAGGAAGAAGAAGTGGCAGAAACAACGTGTGATGAACTGACCACAACCCCCATTCCCTGTCCACCTGTGCTGCTTGGGGGGAGGAGGTAGAGGGAATTTGAGCCCGGGAAGAAGGGAGGGGTGGGGGGAAGGTGTTTTAAGATTTGCTTTTATTTCTCATTATCCTACTCTGATTTGATTGGCAAGAAATTAAGTTAATTTCCCCAAATTGAGTCTGTTTTGCCCGTTACTGTAATTGCTGAGTGATCTCCCTGTCCTTATCTTGACCCACGAGCCTTTCATTACATTTTCTCTCCCCTGTCCAGTTGAGGAGAAGGAGTGATAGAGCAGCTTGGTAGGCACCTGGCATCCAGCCAAGGTTAACCCACCACAGGGGGACACCTGATATATGCTGGGCATGCAATATGGCTGGGTGCAAGCAAGTTAGGAGATTGCTGGAGGGTGTTAATGGCAATTTCTTGACACGGGTGACTGATGAGCTGACTAGGGTAGATGCTGAGCTGGACCTGTTACTTGAAAACAAAGAAGAATTAGCTGGCAATGTAAAGGTCAAAAGCCTTGTTTGCAGTGACCATGAGATGGTGGAGTTTAAGATCCTGAGAAAAGTGAGCAAAATGAATAGTAGACACTAAAACCCTGGACTTTGGGCAAGCAGATTTAGGCTTTTTCAGGGATCTGCATTGCAGGATCCCATGGGAGACTGCCCTGAAGTACAAAGGGGTCCAGGAGAAGTGGTTGATCTTCAAGGACTACCTCTTCAAAGCACAAGAACAGCCCATTCCACTGTGCATATAATTGAGCAACCTTGAAAGAAGGACAGCATGGATGAGCAGGGAACTCCTGACTGAGGTCAAACATAAAATGGGAAGTATGCAGAAGGTGGAAATGGGAATGGACTACCTAGTCGGAATATAGAGACATTGCCCAAGTGCGCAGGGACAGAATTTTGAAAGCCAAAGTTCAGCTGGAATTGGAACTAGTGAGGGATGTGAAGGGCTTCTTCAGGCATGTGGGCAGCAAAATGGAAGCTAAGGAAAATGTGGGCCCACAGTTCAATGGGTCAGGGGACCTAGTGACCAAGGACATGGAAAAGGCTGAGGTACTCAATGCCTTTTTTGTCTGTGTTTTCACTGGTAAGCTCTGCCCTCAGGCCTTTCAGGTCCCTGAGCCTAGTGTCAGAGTCTGTGGGAGAGAAGCATTACCTATAGTAGAGGAATATCAAGTTAGGGATCACTTAACCCACTTAGACATGCACAAGTCCATGGGACCAGATGGGATGCATCCAAGGGTGCTGAAGGAGCTGGCCAGTGTCATTGTGAGGCAGCTCTCTATCATCATTGAAAGGTCATGGCAATTGGGGGAGGTTCCGGATGACTGGAGAAAGGTGAATGTCACACTCATCATCAAGGACAGCACAAAGGAGGATCTGGGGAACTGCAGTCCGGTCAGCCTTACCTCTTTCGCCAGGAGGGTTATGGATCAAATCATAGAATCACAGAATCATAGAATAGTTTGGTTGGAAGGAACCTTTAAAGGTCCCTAACCTCCCTGCAATGAGCAGGGACATCTTTGACTAGATCAGGTTGCTCAGAGCCCTGTCCAACCTGACCTTGAATGTTTCCAGGGATGGGGCATCTACAGCCTCTCTGGACAACCTCTTCCAGTGTTTCAACACCTCAAAGCCATGTCCAGGCACATAAACAACAATAAAACATGATTTGGAACAGCCAGCATGGCTTTAACAATGGCAAATGGTGTCTGACCAACCTGATAGCTTTCTGTGATGGGATGACTGGCTCTGTGGACACAGGGAGAAGAGTGAATATAGTTTTCCTTGACTTAAGGAAAGCCTTTGACACTGTCTCCCATAGTATCTATACAGCCAAGCTGGAGAGAGATGGTTTAGATAGGTGGGCTATAAGGTGGATGGACAATTGCCTGAACTGTTGGGCTCAAAGGTTTGTGATTGAGCGTACAAAGTCCTACTGGTAGCCAGTTACTGATGTTCCTCAGTTGTTGATACTGGGGCCAATACTATTTAATATCTTTATTAAGAACCTGGACAATGGGACAGAATGTACCCTTGGCAAGTTTGTGGATGACACCAAATTGGGAGGAGTGGTTGATATGCTGGAGGACATGGCTACTATTCACAGGATCTTGATAAGCTGACTATGTGAGCTGACAGGAACCTCATGAACATTAACTAAGGCAAATGCAAAGTCCTGCATCTGGGATGGAATAATCCCATGCAACAGGACAGGCTGGGGGCCCACTGGCTACAAAGCTGAGAGTAGCCAGCAGGTTGAGGGAGGTGATTATTCCCCTCTACTCAGCACTGGTGAGACCACATCTGGAGTACTGTGTACAGTTTGGGGCTCCCCAGTATAAGAAAGACATTGACATACTGGAATGAGTCCAGCAGAGGCCACCAAGATGGTTAGGGGGCTGGAACACGTGACATATGAGGAGAGGTTGAGAGAACTGTTTTTGTTGTGGGGTTTTTTCTGCCTTAAGAATAGAAAGCTATGGGGACATCTTATTGCTGCCTACAACTACCTAATGGGACAGTATACACATAGGGAAATTTCTGTAACAAAATTCAGTGCAGGATCTTATGGAAGGGGAAGGTGATATTTATTTACTAAACCTCTAAGTTGATTTTACCCACTCACTCTCTCACACCCACATACTCACAGCCACCAAAATGTATGTGTCTAAGTGGTCTGGCCAGGATCACTTGTGTGCTACACTGAGGACAAGGGATGCTGGCTGTCAAGCGCTCACTACATATCTTGGGTTCCTCTTGATTGGCGACAATGTACTATTTTTGGAGAGATCTTTTATACCCTATAGGAGTCAACAGTTGTTATGGGGTGGTCCTTCACTTCAGAATTGTGTGGACTTCAGTCTCCATCATTCTTAGACAAGGAACCTGCTCATTGTCTGTTTTCCTGTTGAGCTAACAGGAAAAGAAATGATATATGTGATATGCTGCAAACTTGTCATCTTCTTGTTTTTAGAGTGCAGGGTCTTCTGCTGACGAGTCATCTGTGCTGTGGTCTGACCAGAGTGCAGGCCTTCTGGTTGCGACAGAAACACATTCCCAAGTTTCACATCTGAGAACAGTGCCCTGGGAATCATGTTCTTCATTATCCATACAGGCTATTCTTTTAACCCTTGTTCTGCTGCTTCTTATGGTGTTTTCTCACACTCAGACACATTTGCATTCATATTTCATTCCTACCAATGTTCACATTTTTGTTTCAAATAACTACAGCCCCCCTCTTGGTTCAGAGAATGTCCACATTAGAATGAATGATATTAGTATATGGATTCATTGTGATTCATCTCAGTATACTGGTCATCTAGGCATCCCAATGTGGGGGTTTTTTTTCTTAATCAATCTATGATCTTCAATCGAATTATTCATAGCACGAAAGCATGCAAAGCAGTGTAGAGTATATCATAATATCACTGGCATCGCTATTACCATTTCTTCCAAAGCACAATAGCTGTTGGTTTTCTAACATAATCTGAAGTTTCCCCTCTTGGTGTCTCTTTATTAATGTTTTTAGCTTCTTGTTCTATTTCTTGTGATTCACTAAGAATTTTATTCCAATGCACCAGTGCTAGTGTTCATTATGATCCCAGGAAGAAAGGCACTCAGACTCTGTAAGGTATTGATTAAAATATAATTTATTGGAGCTAACATTAGAAGGAAAAAGAGAATAAGGAGAATATGTCCCTTCAGATGGTGGGAACCCTGAGTTGTGGAGCACAGGATGGATCTCCAATCAGGGCATGGCATGTTGCATAGATCCCATCCATGGACAGGTTCCCCAACATTTTGGTCTTTAGAACTCTTATAGGATTTTCTTACAAGAAAACAACTCTATTAATCATTTCTGCTGTCAAGCAAAAAGATGTTCACATGAGAACATGCTGATTTACTTTAAGATAAAGACAAGGACATGCAGGTGCTGTAATCTCTGGTGCCAAGTGAGAGCTGCCTACAAGCTCCTCCATTACAATTAGCTGGCTAAGCTTATCCTGTGGCCAAGGAATATGTACAGCACAACACAGGCTACACTAAGCTATAAGTGCAGCACAGCACAGGCCTGGGCCTGGGTCTACTCGGGTTAACTGTTATGTAGATTGCTAACTCTTCAATGTACAGTAGTCTCCCGGTTAGGATAACTACAAGTGATCCCAGACTTAATCCCAATATAGTGTTTTTGCATTTTATATTACTCTGATTATACTATAGTTGATGCATGACATGTGTGGACATTGCAGATGTTTCACCCCTTATCTATACACATGAGAAAAATTGCACATACATTTTTCCACAAGGGTTTCAGTTTCCTGATACAATCCCTACCAAACTGGATACAGGGAAACAACACATATACATCAATTTCCAGTAGCATATATGTGAGAATCATTAACTGGTACCATGTGCAAGTAATTATTGCCTCATTATTCCATTCCATTTCCATGACTGGAATTTAAACCAATCTGGACATTGATTTTCACACTGTATGTGTTCAGGTGATTGATATTTTTATAGCAAGAAACCATTACTTTGGTTGTTTGTTGTCTTGTTAGTCTCAACTGCTAACAGTTGCATTTGGGTACAAGCTCTATCAATGCTAGTAACATTTCTCCAGTCTTAATACTTTTCCTTTACTTATGTTAAATATTTCCATTGCTTTTGTTCACATTTTGCTCCCAATATGTTATGATTAAAGCTTGATTTGAAAGAATCTCACAATTTGATATTTCCTCTCAATTACTCTCTTGGTTACATTGACTTTCAATCAACTGTTCATTTCAGGCTAGTATAATTTTCAATCCACAAATAATATATTTATATTATTACAGTCAGTTATTACACATCAGTTACAGTCAAGCACTATAGGGTTAACTTTTGTTTGTTTTTCCAAGTTTATCCCAATTCAATAACAGTATTTTATCCCCTCAAACCTTCACATACACATGCTTAACCCACCATTCAACTCTTAAGTACTGGTTCTTCTGTTTCAAACCTCCTCTTCTTTCCTTCCTTGTTTGATACCCTTCCTAGGTTTCTTTTATGAATATGCTCACATACACTTACTTGGAAACATTTCTGAATTGTATCTTTCTCTGTTGATAGCCCTTGGAGGATCACTCTGCAAAATAAAATGTAAAGATTTGCCCAATCATTAGGTTATGATGTTTGTGATTCACTTTTATAGAGCTTTGTCGTGGTTTAGCCCCAGCTGGCAACTAAGCACCACACAGCCACTCGCTCACTCCCCCCTGGTGGGATGGGGGAGAGAATCGGAAGAGCAAAAGTAAGAAAACTCGAGGGTTGAGATAAAAACAGTTTAATAGGGAAAGCAAAAGCCGCGCACGCAAGCAAAGCAAAACAAGGAATTCATTCACTCCTTCCCATGGGCAGGCAGGTGTTCAGCCATCTCCAGGAAAGCAGGGCTCCATCACGCGTAATGGTTACTTGGGAAGACAAACACCATCACTCCAAATGTCCCCTTCCTTCTCCTTCCCCAGCTTTATATACTGAGCATGACGTCATGTGGTATGGAATAGCCCTTTGGTCAGTTTGGATCAACTATCCTGGCTGCGTCCCCTTCCAGCTTCTTCTGCACCTGGCAGAGCATGGGAAGCTGAAAAGTTCTTGACTAGTGCAGCAGCAACTAAAACATCTCTGTATTATCAATCAATCAACACTGTTTTCAGCACAAATCCAAAACATAGCCCCATACCAGCCACTATAAAGAAAATTAACTCTGTCTCAGCTGAAACCAGCACATTCTCCACCCCTTATTCCATACCATTTACATCATGCTCAGGTCTCACATTATCCAATACATTCTCATTACCCACCATCACCCTTCCCATCCTTTGATATAATACACACATATCATCCCTTAGTCTATGGACCACCCCTACAAAATATTTGTAAAATGTCCATAAATGTCCACAAAATGTCCACTGAGTTCATTTAGTCCATGACTTTGGGCTTCATCTCTTATGGTTGTTACTCAGGACAGGAGAGGTGGTGTGTTTCTTGGAGTTATTGGGCACCAAAGCCAGCTCAGGTCAGGTCACTGCTGCACTTGCACTGCTTCTTGTAAGGCTTGTCCTCCATTTGTTCAGGTGGTTCCGGCTGTAGCAATTCCTATAACATGCAACTCAAATCCTGGGTTACAACCATTTAAAGGTATTTCCATATTACAATCTCCACCCCTGGTCCCTTTGCACCAGGATATAGGGTTTAACATTGCAATAAACTCCTCCCCTTGCTCCTAGCCTGGCTAGCAACAAGGGGTTTCTGCTATAGTAATTCCCACAACATGCAACTCAAATCCCGGGATACAACAATTTAAAGGTATTCCCATTACAATCTCCACCCCTGGTCCCTTTGAACCAGACCATCAGGTTTAACATTGCAATGAAGTCCTCCCCTTGCCCCTGCTCCAGCTTGGACTTATCCACAGAATGTAGTCCCTTCAGAAGTAAACTTGCTCCAATATGGCCTCATGCACAGCCACAGATGCTTCAAGGTGTACCTGCTGCAGCATGGACTTTATCCACAAATACAGGTGCTTCAAGGTGTACCTGCTGCAGCATGGACTTCATCCACAGCCACAGATGCTTCGAGGTGCACCTTATCCAGCGTGGACTTATCCTTGGGCCACAATCCCTTCAGAGGTATACCTGCTGTGGCACAGACATAACCATGGCCACAGACGTTTCAAGATATACCTGCTCTGGCATGGGCTAATCCATGGGCACAGATGCTTCAGGGTGTCCTGCTCCCACGTGGATTCATCCACAGGTCACAGTCCCTTCGACTCGAGTTCACACTGGAGTTCCAGCCTGTCCAATACAGCAGCACAGAAACAGCAGCGATGTCCTGGCCATCTGCCAGCCCAGGCGCATGGCTATTGCTGTTATCAAAATCTTCCCAGGCACAGCAGAGTAAGATGATAAGCAGTACAGAAGCATGGCAAGCAGTGAAAGCAAAAAGCAGCCACTAACGAGCCCTAGACTCTAATACACAGTAAGGCAAGCAATCCTATGGCAAGCACAGAAGCCTGCTGATTAATAGCTAAACAGCAATAACAGCTATAAATTCTGTCTAGCACATTCCAATCAAATCTGTCATTATCTCAAACCCTTTGAGCCCCACGTTGGGTGCCAAAAAGGACTGTCGAGGTTTAGCCCCAGCCGGCAACTAAGCACCACACAGCCGGTCGTTCATTCCCCCCACCCAGTGGGATGGGGGAGAGAATCGGAAGAGCAAAAGTAAGAAAACTCGAGGGTTGAGATAAAAACAGTTTAATAGGGAAAGCAAAAGCCGCGCACGCAAGCAAAGCAAAACAAGGAATTCATTCACTCCTTCCCATGGGCAGGCAGGTGTTCAGCCATCTCCAGGAAAGCAGGGCTCCATCACGCGTAATGGTTACTTGGGAAGACAAACACCATCACTCCAAATGTCCCCTTCCTTCTCCTTCCCCAGCTTTATATACTGAGCATGACGTCATGTGGTATGGAATAGCCCTTTGGTCAGTTTGGATCAACTATCCTGGCTGTGTCCCCTTCCAGCTTCTTCTGCACCTGGCAGAGCATGGGAAGATGAAAAGTTCTTGACTAGTGCAGCAGCAACTAAAACATCTCTGTATTATCAATCAACACTGTTTTCAGCACAAATCCAAAACATAGCCCCATACCAGCCACTATAAAGAAAATTAACTCTATCCCAGCTGAAACCAGGACAAGCTTGAAGTCAGACTGGTGAATAAAACTTCTTCAAAGGCTGATCTGATCTTTATATGCACTTGTTAAACTATTGGGTTGGCGGGTGTTTATGAACGAACAAAATTATTATGGGCATATAATTTGATTGTTCTTGGTGCCGATAACTTAAATCAGTAAAAGGAATGGCATATGTGATATGCTGCAAGTTTGTTGTCATTCTCCTGTTGGAGGAAAATGGAGCACAAGAACTCCAGAAGTAAATAATTTGTAATACAACGGAACCTTCAAGGTATCTATCTGAAAAGCTACAGACCCACATTTTACAGAGACAACCTCCCTGAACTCCCAGATGGCCTGTAGTCTGGAATTCACATTAGATTAATGGCCCAAGTAGCTTCATAATGCAGAACTATCTTTCCTTTGCTTATTTGTGGAAAAGATCTGTGGAGCAAAGTTAGAAATCTTATTTTAGTTGAATGAATGATCTTGCTTTCAGACCTTGTCCTTCAACCAGAAATTCCCTAAAATTGAACTGTACAAAGGACTCAGGAAAAGGTGAGTCTGTGCCATGACTCAATGTTATGCAATATCATAGAATGATAGAATCACAGAATCATAGAATCGTTTGGGTTGGAGGGGACCTTTAAAGATCATCTAGTCCAAGCCTCCCTGCAACGAGCAGGGACATCTTCAACTAGATCAGGTTGCTCAGAGCCCCGTCCAACCTGACCTTGAATGTTTCCAGGGATGGGGCATCTACAGCCTCTCTGGACAACCTCTTCCAGTGTTTCAACACCCTCGTCGTAAAAAATTTCTTCCTTATATCTAGTCTGAATCTACCCTCTTTTAGTTTAAAACCATTACCCCTTGTCCTATCACTACAGGCCCTACTAAAAAGTCTGTCCCCATCTTTCTTATAAGCCCCCTTTAAGTACTGAAAGGCCGCAATAAGGTCTCCCCGGAGCCTTCTCTTCTCCAGGCTGGACGACCCTAACTCTCTCAGCCTTTCCTCATAGGAGAGGTGTTCCATCCCTCTGATCATTTTTGTGGCCCTCCTCTAGACCCGCGCCAACAGGTCCACGTCTTTCCCGTACTGAGTACAATATTGTCAGTACAGGAAGAGTTTTAAAGAAACTTACACACGGGAACTGAATGAAGGCTGAATCACCATAAAGCAATGGTGGTTTTCTATATCCTCCTGTTTCTGTCATTTCTGTATTAAATTTCTGTATGAAAAGAGCTGTGTGGTTACCATATAGTGGTGATAGAGACTGTGAAAAGTTGTGAGTACCTCACAAAGGCAAAGCACAGGATGGCAAGAAAAAGTGCTTTTGACCCTTATATTCTACAAGGTGGCTAGCTAGAAGTTGTTACTTGCAATCTGTGGGGTGTTTAGGTTTGTGAAATTTAGCAAACTAACCTAGAAAGGCCTCAAAATGCCTTAGATAATTGCTGGAAGACATTCCATGATTTTCAGCACAAGGCTGCAAGGCCCAGTGGTATCACCTCTCTGGAGGTGGCGTGGTGACCTCTTCTTACATTAGGTGAAAACCCAAACCAAACCACATGTAGGAATGAGGAAAAGGGGTGATGCAGGTAGGTGACATTGAAAATCTCACGAAATCTGGAAAGCTTTCTGTGGTGAAGGACTGTCTTTGGGGATGGGCATTAACTATTACAGTTGTAAAAGAATAAACAGAAGAAACCTTTCCCATCAATTAAATTGTATTTGGGGTTGTGTGGAGAACATGGCACTGCTGTGATATTTATAAGTAAATGAATTTTCCATCTATACATTAAAGCTCACATAATTCTTCTTCAACAAGTGACACCACATGTCACCTTTTAGGTAGTAATTTTTGCTGAGTAAAGACTTTTTCTTTGGTTACGTACATGTCAATTTTCACATTATCTACTCTTCCTGAAAACTAAAACTCAAATTATTTTAACAAATGTAGGTATTTATTTTAATACACACACATTTTTAATTCTTGTGAGAAAATGTCTTGGCTGCATTCTTAGTATCTTTTAATGTAAAATGGTTGAAAGTAAAAATGCTTACCAGATATGTTACCAAAGTAATATGCTGTAGCCATTGTGTCAACTTTAAGTTTACTTATATATCAAACTCTATATAAAATGGCAAGGTCAGTGTAATTGTTTGCACCAAGAAACTGCAAGCTACAGGTCTAGAAAATTTTACCCCTTCAAATACTAACTGAAGTATTTTTGAAGCAACTTGAAGTAACTGAAAAGTCTGTCACCCTGCCACACCTGTCCATTTCTTGTTCCTAATTAAAATTAACTGTTTATCTTTCCAGACACCTCTTCTGATTGATCTTGACAGTAGAGCTGGGCATCACTACACTAATCAAATATCTGGAATTTTTAAATGATAATTAATCTTCATGCAAGGGGCCATGATTGGTTGCATGTAACCCTGGGAGGCCGTGAAGGTCCCAGTGAATTCTCCAAGGATTAGAGCTTGCCCCTTTATTTGAAGGGAAGTCATTTGTCTGTCAGGCAATATGGACACAAATTACTAACCAATTATGCCCACAGCATCCCTGCTTCACAGTCTCAGAAGGGGAAATAAAGCCCAGGGAAAAGTTTCTAAAGGTGTCAGGATGAGGAATGCACACATGCGCCTTGCACCATGGCCACTGTAATGCCTGCTTCCCAACCCCATGCCATCAATATGACAGTGAATTTCTGCACATGCCATGCAATGGGGAAGCTGAAGATACAGACTTCAGCATTTGCTCCCTGTGACGGGCCTGTGAAATACAGGGAGAACTGGGGAAAAGGGGTGGAAGGAAAGTGAAGGGGGGATTGAGCACTGGGGAAAGAAACCTGTGCACACAAGGGGTGTATGAGAGTGAGGCTGGCAGAGCTGCAGGAGGTGAAAAAGCACATGCCTGTGTTGCCGTGAAAAGCCGAAATCAGGACTCAATAGTCGGGATGACTATTAAGCAGGTATTCTTTATTGCAGCGCTGGGCAGCACTGGGGATCGCTCCGCCAGAAGTGCTCCGCCAGGTCAGCACAACACATCAGTTCATATACAGAAAAATCATACATATTCATCAGATTTCCTGAAAAGGGCAGTCTTATGGTGATGAGTTCCCGCAATTCATTTACATAGTCCAAGCATGCGCAGTAAAATTAGGGTTAGGGTCTTTTCAGCCTCCTGGTGGTCTTCCATAGTCTTCCTCACGTTGTCCGCTAGTTGAACTTTGGGCTTCCTTTGTCCATATATAGTCATTGAATTAGCTCATCAGTCCTTGGGCCTTGGAATGTCACAAGGGGGTCGATTTAAACTAGTTCTTTGGTGCTTATCTTATCTTCTACACAAACCTCCTGAGTTCCTGTTATCAGTGATTTAATTAGGAAGCCTAACAAGCTTGCTCAAGGCCTGTTTAGTCCTATCAGGTAAGAAGTTACAGGAAATGTCCTATCATCAACTCTGCTCAGCAGGTAACTAAAACTATCTTTGCAGGGGAAGAAAACAAAAGAGAACAAGGATGCAAAAAAATGCAAGTCTATGTATCACAGTAAGGTCTTAGTCAGGGATTGTCAGGGATTCACCTGACATTCACCCTTTCACCTGACAAAAGGTGATGTGGTGGGTTGACCTTGGCTGGCCACCAGCTGCCCACCAAGCCGCTCTATCACTCCTCCTCAATCAACAGGACAGGGGGAGAAAATGCAATGAAAAGCTCGTGGGTCGAGATAAGGACAGGGAGATTACTTACCAATTACTGTCAGGGGCAAAACAGATTCAACTTGGGGAAATTAATTTAATTTACTGTCAATTAATTGTATAAGAGTAGGATAGTGATAAATGAAACAGAACTAAAATCACCTTCCCCCACCCCTCCCTTCTTCTCTAGACTCAGCTTCACTCCCAACTCTTCTACCTCCTCCTGCCGAGCAGTGCAGGGGGATGGGGAATGGGGGTTGCAAACAGTACATAACGTTTCATCTCTGCCGCTCCTTCCTCCTCACACTCTTCCCCTGCTCCAGCGTGGGGTCCCACCCATGGGAGACAGTCCTCCACAAACTTCTCCAACGTAGGCCCTTCCCATGGGCTGCAGTTCTTCACAAACTGCTCCTGCATGGGTCCTTTCCACGGGGTGTGGTCCTTCAGGAACAGACTGCTCCAGCGTGGGTCCCCCAAGTGCCACAGGTCCTGCCAGAAAACTTGCTCCTGCATGGGTCCTCTCTCCACGGGCTGCAGCTTCCTTCAGGGCATATCCACTTGTTGCAGTGTGGGGTCCTCCAGAGGCTGCAGGTGGATATCTGCTCCACCGTTAACCTCCATGGGCTGCAGGGGGACAACCTGCCTCACCATGGTCTTCACCACAGGCTGCAGGGGAATCTCTGCTCCGGTGCCTGGAGCACCTCCTCCCCCTCCTTCTTCCCTGACCTTGGTGTCTGCATAGTTGTTTCTCTCACATATTCTCACTCCTCTCTCCCAGCTGCTGGTGCGCAGCGTTTTTTACCCTTTCTTAAATGTGTTATCACAGAGGCGCTCCCAGCGTCGCTTATTGTCTCAGCTTTGGCCAGCGGTGTATCCGTCTTGGAGCCGGCTGAAACTGGCTCCATCTAACACGGGGGCAGCTTCTGGTGTCTTCTCACAGGAGACACCTCTGCAGCGCCCCCCCCCCCGCTACCAAAACTTTGCCACGAGCCCAAGGTACCTTTGTTTTTCGTAAATAATTTATTCCTGTCCCAGCCACCGTGCCCTGCTCTTTCCGACTGCTCAACTCTTCTCCCCAAACAGCAGCAAGCGCTTGCATGTAATGGACGAAGAGCCGGCCCTGCAGCCGGCGTACAGCCCCGTGCAATAGCCCGGCTGCCCAATCGAACGATCGCAGCAGTTCCCTCTTCTCCCACCCCCACTCCGCTCCTTGCCCCGCCCGCAAAGCATTTGGCTGAAAGGGAGAGAAATACATCACTGCAAAGGCAGCCCTGTTGCTGGAGAGGCCTTTGCAATTACAGACATTCCCTGCAGCTCCCTGCTAACTCACTGCATGCGGGAGGGCGGGGGGGGGGAAGGTGTGGGGAGACGCTTGTAGGTGCCTCTGAATTGGAGCAATGGGAGAAGCTAGGGGTAGCTGGAGCATAAAGGACATGCTTGAGTCCTAATCAATGAAGCAGCACAAAGGGGACAATGACAATTGCAGGTTCAGTGCGTCTGGTCTGCTCAGGGCTTTCCAACACGATTGATTGCTGCATATTTATTGCAGGCAGACTCCCTGGCTTTGTGCAGATCTCCCAGGAACCAGGGCCACCCTGGTAAGACAAAGGCTCATTTAATTGAAAGTGCATGGATGGCAAGGAGCCAGGGCTGGAAAAGTCTACCAAACCCTTTCAAGCCTTCCCTGTTGAGTTTATAGCCATGTGCATGCACACACATACACAGAATCACAAAATGGTTGAGGTTGGAAGGGACCTCTGGAGGTCTTCTGGTCCAACCCCCCTGCTCAAGCAGGGCCACCGAGAGCCAGTTGCCCAGGACTATGTCCAGATGGCTTTTGCATTATCTCCAAGGAGGGAGACTCCACAACCTCTCTGGGCAACCTGCCCCAGTGCTCAGTCACCCTCACAGTAAAGAAGTGTTTCCTGATGTTCAGGCGGAACCTCCTGTGTTTCACTTTGTGCCCATTGCCTCTTGTCCTGTCACTGGGCACCACTGAAAAGAGCCTGGCTCTTGTCTTCTTTGCACCCTTCCTTCTGATATTTGTACACATTGATGAGATCCCCCCGAGCTTTCTCTTCTCTAGGCTGAACAGCCCCAGATCTCTCTCAGCCTTTCCTCATATGTGAGATGCTCCAGTATATGCTGAGCAGTACAGGCAGTACTGCTAGCCAGCGGTTTTCTGTTTTCTGTGTGCACATGTGGCAATCCATGTGGGGCTGCCCTCCCTCTGTTGCTTGTATGCTTTGGTCATAAGCTTTTTAAAGGAGAAGGGGAAAAAAGATAAAGATGAGCAGAGCTCTGCCTGAGCTCAGCACCAGGCTCTTGACTGCTGAGACATCTGTCACTGCCACCGCTGGGAGTGGGGGCAAGTATAGTCTGGGGAAAGAAGGGAGCAAGGCCTGGAAGAGGGATGTGGATGCAGGACAGCTTTCCCCTTCCAGCATGGCCAAGGGATACCCAAGGTGGTTGGCCTGAGACCTGCTGGTGCAGCTGAATGCTGGCAATGGGAGTGGGCTGGAAGGAAAAGAAGTGGAGAAAGGAAGGAGAGGGGAGAACAAAACAAGGGGAGAAAAGTTTATGTCTGGTGGGGATGAGGCTCTCCCCTGCTTGTCACGTTCTGTCCTGTGCAGGAGCCGGTGTTCCAGAAGGCACTGGCCCCCTCTGCTGCCTTGGGATCAGAGCGGACAGAGTTGGTATGGAAGCGGGAAGATGCAGGGCTGGCTGCGAGCTGAGCACTCTTCTTTCTCACCGTGTATAATTTATGCTGGGCTGGTGAGGCCGATGGCAGAGGAGGAAGGAAGCAACTTTTTCCCTGAGAGCAGCCAGACCAGCGTTAGGGGATAGAGGACTTGCCCCTTCCCTACATAGGGAGAGGGGAAAGCGCACACACACACAAAGGCGGATCTAATACATGAACAGGCACCCGCGGGGAATCACCCTTCTCTTCCGGTCAGGGTCGGGATTGAGAAGTGGACCTTGCCGTCTTGTACGAGGGAGGCCAAGACGGCAGAGGAAGTCCCTGAGACGGAAGGGCGGGGGGAAGGGACTTCACTGATTCGGATACCCTTTTCTTTCGCTCCCCTGGCGTAGTGCTGTTATTGTTTCCAGGGCGGAGGCGGGGGAGGGAGAGGTATAATAGCTGCCTTTGTTTTCTTTCTTGCACTGAGCTCTAGCCCTTTGAGTCGTGAGGCACAGCTAATCGCCTCCCCTGCCGAGCTAGCAGGCTCAGCCCCCGCCCAGTGACCCTGAGCCCGTACCGGGGGACAACGAGCGGTGGCAACCACCTTGCCCCACCGCTGCTACTTTGCAGGGGAGGGGAGACCGAAAGGAAGTTTGTTGCCGTGCCCACCACCCCTCGTGCGCTGTCTGGGCAGTTGGGACCCCGTCTGCTGCCAACTGCTTGGGGGCGGGCGGGGGGAAGTGATGCCGATCGCCGCCAACTCGCAACCTTGCGCTGTGCAGCCCGACTCCCGCCTCTTTCCTTCCGCCTGCCTGCGGAACCACGACCGGGAATCCGCAAAGTCCGGGAAGGACAGCGTTGAAGATCGATCGGATCCCCTTCGCCAGGTGGGAGAAGCGGGTAGGGGAGTTGGGCTCACCAGCAGATTGGTGGCTCCTTCCGCCGTCTCCCTCCCCCTCTCCTCCTGCGCCGTCGCCCCCCGCCTTCTTCTCCTCCTCCCCCTCCCCCATCGCTGCCGCAGCCGTCGCCTCCCCGCCAGCTCCCTTCCTCCTCCTGGAGCCCCCCCGAATCCACTCCAGCTTCCTCAGCTTCGCCATGAACGGGGGCGCCGCTCATTTCCAGCAGCCGCCCCCCCCCACCCTCTGCCAGCAGCCGCCGCCACCCCTACACAGGCCGAGCCTCCCGGAGCAAGGAACTCACAGCCAGGGCAGAGGCAGACACATCGCCGCCCCGGGCACCAGACCCCCTGTGTCAGGTAAGCGGTGCGTGTGAGGCGGAGAAGTATATTGGGGCGGGGAAGGCTATTCCCCCCCCCCCCCCCCAAAGGACTACCCCTTTGTTCATCTTCTCCCCCAAAGGTCCCAGAAGTTGATACCCTCCGCAACACTTCAGTGGAGTTATGCCCGCCCCGCCGGGTATGTGTCCCCCACGGGAGACACGACGGGTGTCTGGACGCCAGGCGGTAAAACACGCGGGGATGGGGGAGAGACCAGTCGTGGTATCGCCCTCCATCTCCTTTGGGGTGTCTCTGCCCTCAGAGCTTGTGACCTTCTTGAGTGGTCGCCTCGCGGCCCGGAGGGTGCTGAGTCCCCGGGGGTGACATGAGAGCAGCAGCGCACACGGGGGACATCGGGGCTCCCGGAAAAGGGACTGAGCAAAAACTCTGCTAGGGTTATACCAAAACAAATAAACTCGTTGGGCCTCTTGTTCAAGTTTTGTACCTCCTGGCGAACAGATGAAACTTTGGAGTGTATCGGGGGGAAAGAGAAACAGACTCACCAAGACCGGGGGTTTGTGGAGTCTTCAGGACTGTGTTGAGAAGCCATTTCCTTCTCTGCGTATTTTCTTGTATTTCTGGTTTTGGAATCGTTGAGTGGACTGGACTGCTGGCGAAAGTTTCTGAACTCTCTTGCTCCGTGTGGCTCAGAGGGGTGCATGGGTCTTGCCACAGAGTCCGAGTTGGGTGTTAGGATAGAAGCATTTAAAGTTATTCCATCCTTTGAGACCTTTCAGATATATATTTTTTTTCTTAGCATTAGATGTGGCATTATAAATTATGCTGTTGGAAAAGGAATGCTGTAATTAAATTTGAGAGGGTACATTTGTTCTTAGTATAATCATTGCTAATATAGTATCTGTGCTTTCTTTGTATTTCCTAGCCTGTTGGTATAATGTTGTTTTTTTCTAATTTGAGATTACTGTTTTTTTACTGTGCCTTTAAATATGTCTACTATCCTATAAACTTTTGTTGTATTCTGAATAATACCAGGGCTGTGTAACTTTGATTGTAGTTACTCTGTTTAGCTGATCCTCCAAAATATTATGTGAGATTCAGTGATTGTCTATGGTTAGTTCTGATCTCTTTGGTAAAGAAACAGCCCCCTAATACAGCTAATCTGTTGATAAATGTAGTAGATAGCATAAGTGTATGGGTGATGTACTCTTACTTAATTTCCTTAATGAGTAGCTGGCTGCTTGCCTTCTTACGGTCCTTTGGCTTTATTGGTACTGGAAAGTGAACTGACACACTTTTGTAAGCATTAAGTGTTTGATTTTTAGAATATTTATTTTGTGGGGAAACTTGCAGCCCTTCAGGAGTGGCATTCGGTTCCAAAATTACATGCTTATATAAATCCAAAGCAGCCCCTAGCTGGTTGACTACTTTTTTCCTTTACTGTCAGCGTCTTTTGAAACTATTATTAAGACTGATATGGCTTCTTAAATTCTTGTATATGTTGGTAACTCCAAAATGCTGGGAAAACATCATTTTATGGAAACCCTATCTTTCTTCCTAATAATCTCTGTATATTGGCCATTTGACACCTGACTTTTTAAGTGTCAGGTCCATTTCCTGTTAAAAATGGTTACATGACAATATATCCCTCTGAGGAACAGCTTTTGACCACTCAATTCACTTTTATTTTGGAGCTATGATGTTTTCAAGACTGATGCCCTAACACTTAAGTTTATGTGTTTATTTTTAAATGTGGGAGTTCTCTTCTAGACTGCATTGGGATTTCCCACATGATTAAATTTTAAATACAACTGTGCTTTCAGGATTGGGGTCTTAGATGTTTTTTCACCATTGTTTGCATATGGCAATAAGAACTATTATATATATAATATATTAAAACCCTATATCTATAACTATATAACTACATATAATAACTATATCTATAACATAGGTTTTATATATATGAAGTCAGTAATTATGCATTGGTGCAGGGAGCACAGCAAACAATGAGAGATCATTCTTTGGGATTGGAGTGTGGAGAAATAGACTAATTAGTCCTTTCCTAGAATATATTTGTAACTGTGCTTATGTCTTGGGGAGTTACTTAGACGACTTATGGAAGTCTGTAGTATGGATGTTTACACTGTTAGAAATCTTACTCTAAAATTAGATATATTTTATACACAACAGGGTTCACCACTTTCCTTTGGAACTTGTGGTTGGAAATGTTTTAAAGGAATACCATGTTAAAAATTTAGAAAGAATTTTAATTTTTACATTTGAATTGGTTTATATATTGCAGAAATATCTGTGTATGTGTATTGGAGAGATCACTTCTTTTATAGCTATCTCTCCTCCCCAATTATGTGGGCTTTTCACAAAAGATGATATTTGACAGAAAAAAAAATTTTCTCCAGATATAAGTGATCTCAGGAAGGGAAGTTTTACTTGACAAAAGATCATTTCAATTCTGCTGTTTAGAAATTGGACATTCTTGGTGTAGTTGAACAGCTCAGGTTGAAGTCTGATCCCAAATCCTCTCCTAGCTCTCCCACACTTCTGATAATCTCATAATAAAATTGACTTAGTGTATTACTGTGAAAGAAAAGGTTTTACATTGCCTGTGACTTGGAAACTCTTAGGTACAGTAAAGAAATAGAACCTTTATTGCTTGTTCAGTTCATCACAGTCCTGGTAACTGTGTACCAAGATCTTGCTATTGGATTAGGGGGAATTTACTTTCTTTCTTGTCTTTTGTCTGAAAAGGGATAGAGCTTTGGAGGGTTGTTCAAAAGTTTTGGTCTTCATTAACACAGATCCTGTGCTAAACATTCAGTTTTTGAGCAATCTCTGTTAGAGATGATGTTGCAGTCAGAAAAGCTTGTTTGCAACTATGGCACTCGGAACAGTTAGGACCAGTTTGTTCAAAGAGTTTAGCTCCTCTGGGTACCAAAATTAAATGGTTAGGTTTTACAATGTGTTCGGATCCTCATAGCAGATGAACGTTCATTGTTAGTTATAATTTCAAACTAGAACAAGTCTAATTAGATCAGGTTGTTCAGGGCCTTGAACACCTCCAAGGATGGAGATACTACAACCTCTTTGGGCAACCTGTTCCAGTATTTGACCACCTTCATGGTAAAATTTTTTTTCCTAATTGGAACTTACCATGTTCCAACTTGTGTCCATTGCCTGTCTTCCTATTGCTGTGCACCTCCAAGAAGAGACTGACTCCATCTTATCTGTATCCTCCAATCAGGTAGTTGTGGGGACACACAGACACTCACGTACACACACACACAGAGGAGGACACTTGTGCACACCATCACACAGATGTATACAGACACAGACAGATGGAGATGCACACACACAGAGGAGGACACTCATGCACATGTACACACGGAGGGAAATGTGCTCACACAGGGAGACACTTGTGCACACAAACACAGGAAGAGTTGCACATGCACACAGGAGACGTATGTGCATACAGGGAGATACACGCAAACAGAATAACAACTTCAGGCAACTTAAAGAAGCCTCAGGTCTGCAGGCCCTGGTTATTATGGGGGACTTCAACTACCCTGATATTTGTTGGGAAAGCAACACAGTGGTGAACAAGCATTCTAAGAGATTTCTTGAATGCATTGAGGACAACTTCCTAATGCAATTGCTGGATGTGCCGACTAGGAGTGGTGCTCTTCTGGACCTACTGCTTACAAATAAGGAAGATTTGTTTGGAGATGTGACTGTCAATGGCATCCTTGGCTGCAGTGACCATAAGATCACAGTTTGAGATCCTAAGGGGCATGAGGAAGACAAGTAGCAGAATAAAGACCTTGGACTTCAGAAGAGCTGATTTCAACTTGTTTAGGGAACCGTTATGAGGGAACCCATGGAAGTCTGCTTTGGAGGGCAAAGGAGCTCAGGAGTCCTGGGAGATTTTCAGAGTTCAGATTTTCAGAGTTTCAGCCTCCTCAAAGCACAAGAGCAGTCCATCCTCCTAAGCAGGAAAAGGAGTAGACATAACAAGAAACCAGCCTTGTTAAACAGTGAGCTACTGAGAGAGCTCAAATGCAAAAAAGGAAGCATATGAGAGATGGAAAAGGGGACAGACTCCCAAAGAATATAGAAATATTGCTTGGGCATGCAGAGATGCAGTTAGGAAGACAAAAGCTCAGCTGGAGCTCAAACTGGCAAGAGATGTCAAGAATAACAAGAAAGGCTTCTATAGGTATGTTTGTAGCAAGCGAGCATGTATGCATGAATGTTTCTCTCTGCACACATATGTGCATGTGTGTCTCCCTCTCATAAAAAAAGTCTAGGTTGGAAGGGACCTCTGGAGATCATCTGGTCCAACCTTCTGTTAAAAGCAGGGTCTTAGATTAGGTTATCCAGAACCCTGTCAAGCTGTCTTGACTATTTCCAGCTCAGCAGTTTAGCTAGTTTTCTACCCATCCTGTGGTCCATCTATCCAGTCCATATCTTACCAACTTGCCAACAAGGATGGGGTGGGAGACCATGTCAAACACCTTGCTAAATTCGAGGTAGATGATATCTGCTACTCTCCCTGTATCCACTGAGCAAATGCACATGCAATAGGAGAGGAGGACACTCATGCACATGCAAAGGGAGAAACATGCCCTCACACATACAGACATAGGCACTTGTGCATGCATGCTCACAGAGGCTGACACAGGGAGACACCCGTATACAGAGACACACAAAGGGAGACACACATGCGACAGAGGGAGAAACTAGCATGCACCCACACAGAGGGAGACACATGGACACATGCACAGACACAGATGGAGGTGCTCACACACACAGAGGGACAGATGTGTGCACACACAGAGACACTTAGATTCATACAGACATAGAAGGAGACACCCTCCCCCCCCCATGCACACACAGAGGACGCTGATGTACATGGACACAGAGGGAGATGCACACACTCAGAGGGGGAGATGTGCACACACAGAGCATGCACACAGACACAGGGAGACAGATACATGCACACAGACAGGAAGACAGGGAGATGTGTGCACACAGAGGGAGGCATGCACATAAACATACAGGGAGATAGTCATGAGTGTATGCACGTGGACATGGAGATACTTGTGCGTGCACACACATGCACATTGGTAGATACTGATGCACGCTCACACACAGGGAGACATGCATGTGCACACCCCCACAGAAGGAGACACTCGGATGCATACGTATACACATACACAGATGCACAGAGGAAGACACACACGTGCACACACACAGCTGGAGATGGACACACACATATACCATCGTCTCTTCCCCTGTCCTGATTTTTCTGTTGGTGTCAGTGTATAAACACTACTGAAAATGCCCTGGATTTGCCTGTATGCAGTTGAAAGGCAATTCAGGCCTAACATCTTGTAGTTTTTATGGTGAGGATATATCTGGTAATCCTGTCTCGGTTAAAATTGACTGATAACAGACATGATAATGATAACTCGGTGTACAGGACAGTCTCAATTCAGTGAAATGCAATGACATGCAGCAAAATGTAGCTGTCCTGTGTCTAAAAGCAACAATGCAAACATAGTTAACTGACTTGAATTCAATATTAAAAACTCTTCAGTTGCTCTTTGTAGTTGAATAGATATATTTTTTTAGCTCAGTCCATGTCCTAACACTTCCCTTCTATGTCTGCATTATTTTTCCATATTGGAAATGGTTCTACAAGACACGTTTTCATGCCTATCTTAAAGTAGCATCACAGACACTCAAAAATGTGTTGTTTGTGCTGTGGGCTATTTCATTCCAGGATAAAATTACTTAAAACATATTGCCTGCTTCTTTTCTTGTATTCTTCCTGCTTTATGTGGGGGTTGTGCTTTGGGACAGCTGGGGAGACCAAAATTTTATGTCAGAAGTTTTATTTATATGGTGTTAAAAAGAATGATTGCTTTGTCGCTGAAAGGAAAGAATAATGCTTTATCAGGGTACTAATAAGCGTGACTGTGAACATACAAACCCTTAGAAAATCTGAGCTAGTTTTTTTTTAAAAAAAAGCTTTTACTCTTCTTTTCATGCTGCTTATACCCCCTTTTCTTCACCCTCATTGTTACCTTAGCAAAATGAAACCTGCATGCACACATAATCTTTTTAACCTATGTTGTCTGAGAAAAAGGTTTTAAATCTTTTTTTTCCTCAAGATTCTTGCACTTGAAAACATCTCATCAGATCTTCTTATATGGTATCTGCTTCATATCAGAAGTTCAGATACAACGATGTCAGCTAAACATAGAATTGAAAACCTGAATGAGATGCAAGATATAGGGGGTAGCCACAGATCTGAGTCTGGACATCCTGTCCTATCCCTCAGCAAGGTGGTCATCTGGCAATAGTTAGTGGCAGCAACCATCCCAAACCACATGCTGGTCAGAAGCCTGACTGGGGAAGGATTAGGAATGTTTTCAGTGTGACTCTAAGGAGATGATTTGGAATGTCTTACTTGGAAGAGAGGAGAGAAGGATGATGCTGCAAAACCATGGAGGGATGCTCTGACTACACTCCCTCCTCTTCAAACAAGAATGCAAAATGTCAGGGAGTGTCTTAAAAATTTTCTAGTGAATCTCCCTTCATGTGAATATGCTGATGTCAAGGTGCTGCTTTCCTCCCACTTTTGTTTATCTGTTGCTTTTTTCTTTAGATGCCTTTTGGTTGAACTCTCTTATGCTTGTTCTACAGTAATGGGTTTTGTGTTTGTTTGTTTGTTTGTTTTCTCTGTGTATGTGTGTATACACAGAGACCCCAGACCTTTCTCAGTTGAAGGGATTGATACCATACCTGTTATCACCTAGGTTGCTGTTCCCAGAATCACTGCCATCTTATTTAGGTTGAGTCTCTGCCTCTCAGCTTTCATTCAAGCCCTCGCTAATCATGGTTTGTGTGAAAAGGGAACCTTTGTCATCAGTCTATAGGTGATAAAGCATTTCAAGACATTTCAGTAATTTCTCTTGTAATGGCTAATCTTCTGCATCCACATAGATAACCTGTGTTCATTGCAGCGTTGTCCAGCACCTGGTATAGTTTTGTTGGGAATCTTTCCTCTGTACACAGAGAGATGATATGATTTGGCTTTCATAGTTTGGAAATTTTTCTTAACAATCAGCCTTCAGTAAAGCACTGCAATATTTCAGACTTCAAAAATGAGCTAGTCCATCACTATGAACTTGCCTGGCCATCTGGACTGTTGTCTGATCCTGGTTACTGTCACCGGACCTGCTCTGCTTTCCTCACCCAGGTTTAAGGGCTTACTGTGGGTTTAATAATTACTGTGGGTTTAACGGCCCTGAGAGCAGCCCCTCCTCCTGGAGGTTTGGCTTCCTGGGCTCTGGGCCAACTTAGATATAGCACAGCTGAGGGCAGCCCCCCCTCCCTTCCCTCTGGTGACTTTGGGGAGAGCACTCCCAGGTAGCTCTGCTGGGAGGCCTCAGCCAGACCCACCCCCACTTCCCTTGGAAGCTGCTTTTAAGCTGAGGCTCTAGCAGCTGTCCCCCACCTGAGCTACAACTAATACCACAGCCATGCCTGTACTTGGCCATAGACCCCAATGATGCAGACCCTGACCTGGGGACAGACTTCCCAGCCTGGCGTCAGACCTGCCTCATCACCACAGACTTGCCTGGCAATTGGGACTCTTGGTTGAATCTGGCTACCATCCCCAGGCCTGCCCTGCTTGCCTCACTCAGGTACTGTGGGACTGGGTCCTTGCTGGCAAGGTCACTGCTTCTGCTGGCCTTGTTATCATGCTCAGCTCCTGATTCCTCTTCCCTTAGGGAGCAGCCAGCCCTCACTGCACCCTGAGAGTGGGGCTGCACACCTTGTAAGTGAGGTCACTGCCCTGGCCTGCTTTGCTGTCACCCTTGTTTCCCAGCTTGCCCTCCCTCACAAAGCAGTCACTCTTACTGTTCCCTGAGAATTTCATAGCCTCTCTCAGTTAACACATGAGAGGGAGCAGAACTGGTCATATACGTAAGCTAGTGTGTAATGGCATGATGACATGAATGGACATTCTTTATCATTGCTAAAGCCCTGCCTACTTTAAAACGATCATTTAGACTACCTACTCATCAAGTGGGGTCACTTTTTAACCTTTAAGAGACTGCCTTAGGTACTGAAACACCTGTCAGGGAGCAGCAAGAGCAGGGCTGCCCCCTCAAGGAAGGCGAGCCAGAAGTTGAGGGCAGCCACAACACAAGCCAAGCAATGACCTCACCAACAGGGCACAGTCCCACAGCACTAGAGGCCATGTGGTGACAGCAACAGGTCCTATCAGTAATCTAGGGAGTCAGAGCTGCAGGCTGTGGGACCAGGGGGGGCTGCAGTGATGCAGAAATCCTGGGGTGGCCTTACATAATTTGTCATTCTTAGAGTAGTTAGTGACTATGTTTCCCATCCAATTTCTCCCATTTCATCCAGGAGGATCATGGCTCAGGATCTGTCCATGCCACCCCCTCTTCCCACACATACCTTTCCATCAATTTCCCTACCCATTTCCAAGCACTCATCTGCTACCCCCAGAGGGCCTTTTCCCTCTGTAACCAAACGCTCCTTCCCAGACATACTCGTTTAGTCTGCTGACTTCAGATCAGGATCGTGCCAGCTATGTCAGATGTTAGGCACTTGATTAGCAAAATGCCATCATGACTAGAACGGGCACTGATATGGCGATACCAGGATGCTTGACCCATCCTGTCAGAGTGTTCTCCTGATAGCTAGGGAAAGCAGCCCCCCTTCCCTCCCATCCTCCTGACCACAGAAGAAGGTTTGATTTGCATGGCATGGTCAGAAAAACAGGCTTTGTTTAACGTCTTGATATAAGCTGCAGTGATCTAGCGCAGGGCTGTCTGGCAGGTGCCTCCAGACAGCCCTGATCCCATGATTTGCATAAATGACTCCTTTTCCCATGTCTTCACCCTCCTTTTCACTGCCCTCATACTTCTGTTGCAGGAAAAAATCTGGTGAACCCATGTAGTTTAAATCAAATCAGGATCCTAACGGTTTATTGATTTATTAATGACATAATTAGCCAGCAATCAGAGAGCTATACATTCAGGATCAATATCAGGAATTGAACAGATAAAGCACAATACTACACACAAAATATTAATAAACACTTAAAAATTTTAAACACCCTTCTATAACCCCATGAAGTTCTAATCCCCGCCCCCCCCCCCCCCGCACACACACACACTCTCACACAGTTCTATGCACACCCTCTCCTGGGAGTGCAGGTGCCTCTACTTGCACACAGTTCCTGTGGGAGATGTGGGTGATCCAGCTTTATGTGAAGCCATGCTGCTCCCTACATTCCTGGTGAGAGAGCACCCCATGAGGTCACATACACACACCAAAGGTGTGGGTTCCTACCTGCTGCATGCACTCTGTACCATCAGTGCACTAGCTAGAATGCAGGCTACTCATAGCCTCCCACAGGGAGGCTGCTCTGTCAGGCCTAGGCAGAGGTCATGATGTCTGCAGGGTGACTTTTGGCAGTGTCAAACCAGGTTTTGATTCCTGCTTTGTTCCCACTTCTTTCTCCCCACTGTTACAAATTTTCATGCTTCTTTTATACTTCTTTTTGAGCTGACACCTTTTTTTCAAAAGTCTCTTGCTAATTCACTGGTTACTGCTTAATTTGTCTCATGGTCACCTTAAGCAAACTTCCTCTTCAGCCTCATCAGCTTTTGGGCAAACACTCAAACAGTTTTTGGTATTATATTCATGTACACTATTTGCACTCACATTCCTCTCTTATCAGCTGTTGGTATCCAAGCCATTTTGCCAAGAGATGGCCGTGTGGATTCCCCCACTTAATGCCCCTCTCCTCCCATATAAACAATCACCCCAATCATGTTTTCCCCGTTGGCCCCAGTTTTACTACATCTGTACCCAAATTTGGTATTTCTGATACCAGTTCCAAGGCATTTGTCGTGGTTTAACCCCAGTAGGCAACTAAGCACCACACAGCTGCTCATTCACCCTCCTCCACCCCCAGTGGGATGGGGGACAGAATCTGAAAAGCACAAGTAAGAAAACTCATGGGCTGAGATAAGAACAGAATAATAATAATAATAATAATAATAATAATAATAATAATAATAAATGAAAAGGAAAATAACAAGAGAGAGAGGAACAAAACCCAGGGAAAAAACAAAAAAAAACCCCAAGTGATGCAACCGCTCACCACCCGCTGATAGATGCCCAGCCAGTTCCCGAGCAGTGATTGCTGCTCCCCAGCCAACTCCCCGCAGTTTATATACTGAGCATGACATCATATGGTATGGAATAGCCCCTATGGAAACCAGGACAGCATTCATGGCCTTATATGTTATTACTGATACAGTTACCCAAGCACTGCTGGCCTTGCAAGATTCCACTCCCCAAAAGGTCGCCGATGCTCCCTTTAGGTGTCTCCTCCTTAATGCCATATGAAATCCAGCCATCCCTCATGGCACTGTCTGTAACTTCTCACACTATTATTTATGAGGAGAAGCAAGAGCAGAACTGCTCTATGAAGGAAAAAATGTTAAAAACAAAGGGAAATTACAGAAAAGGCAGGGGCAATGACCTAACCAACCAGGATACATCCCCACAGTATATGAGGAGGGTGAGCACAGCAGGAGTGGTGATAACAATAGGTTCTATCGCAGGCTGGCAGTGGAAAGGGTCCATGTGATGAGGCTTCAGGAGGGAGACATGAACAACTGGGTGAATCTTCTGGGATCATGGGAGCTCCAGGCAGTAGGTAACCGGGTTGATTTGGTCAGCCATGGTGAAAGGCCCCAAATAACGATGGTCCAGCTTGGCAGATGGTCAGGCAGTCTGGATGTGCTTGCTGGAAAGCCAAACCCAGTGACCAATGGAGAAGGCTGTGGCCAGGCAACACCATCTGCCTGCTTGCCTCTTGTAGGCACTTTTGGCTTTGTCCCGCTAGGTTATGAGGAGGATGTGAATTTGCTGGAATTGTACAAACAGGTCACCAGTTGCAGGTGCATGTGAAGCAGCTGCTGTGGTTGGATGACTCTGGGGGTGGAAATCAAAGTTAGCAAAGAATGGGGTCTGCTCTGCAGATGCAAGGATGTTATTGTTGTAAGTAAACTCTGCCAATGGGAGGAGGGTGACCCAGTCATCTTGGAGAAAATTATTGTAACACCAGAGATATTGTTCCAGGATCTGATTCACTCTCTCTGTCTGCTCATTGGTTGGGAGGTGGTGAGAGGGCAAGAGGCAAGTTTGTATGGGGAAGAGCCCCACAAGCTCCTTCCAAATTCTGGCTGTAAACTGCTGCCCCCCCCGCCCCCTCCCCCGGTCGGTAATGATGCTGTCTGGGAAAGGCTGTGGCATCAGAAAATGTGCTGTAGGAAGTCAGGCAGTCTGTGGGCAATTTCCTGAGGGGGACAAAGTGAGCCATCTTAGTGAAGAGGCCCACGGTCGCTAGGACAGCTGTGTTGCCCTGTGAGGGGGACAGGTCTACTATGAAGTCCATGGACACCAACTGCCAAGGCTGGTCAGGAGTGGGGAGGGTCTGCAAGAGACCCTGTGGTCTTTGCAGAGGCCTTTTGGTATGAACACAGGTGTTCACTAGGATGGCTGTGTTGCCCTGCAAGGAGGAGTGGGGGCAGGTCTACTATGAAGTCCATGGACTGTGGCCTGTACTGTGGACCACCAGTAGGTCCAGGTAATCAGGTGTTGTATCTTCCATCAGCCCATGCATCTGGCTGCAGGTACATGGTGGCATTGATGGAGGACCTGTGCTTGCAGCAGTCTCTCCAGGATGTACAGCTTCTTCCCCCAATACAGGCAGCTGTCCTGTTTTTGCAGGCTGTGCCAGTGCAATGCTTTGCTAGAAGTGTGCTATTTGCAGTGGTTTCTCTAACTACTGCAGTGAGCTCATCCTCTGCTGTGGTGGTGACGAAGCGTTTGAGTCCCCCTTCCATGACAAGGCATTGGCCTTGCCATTCTGCTGCACTGGACATTAGGTGAAAATGAAGTGAAAGTGCAAAAAGAAAGAGGCCTAGAGGGCAAGGCTGGGAGAGAGACACGTCATCCCTCAGTAGTATTCCAGGCTGTGGTGGTCGGTCAGCAACACTGTTGGGTCTTTTGCCCCCTTGAGGAGGTGAAAGGCAGCTTTGATTGCCAGGAGTGACTTGTCCCAGATGTTGTAATTCGTCTCGGTGGGAGCAAGCTGCTGAGAGAAAAAGGCACAGGGGTGGAGCTCCTGCTTAGGGGTGACCTTCTGAGAGAGGATGACCCCTATGGCTTCGTCTAAGGCATCCACTTCTACAATGAAAGGCCGTCTGGGTAGTCTAGGAATAGAGCTGTAGTGAATGCCCGTTTCAGTTTCTTAAAGGAGCATTTCTTGAGTTTGGCATAGAGATGCTTCTGTCGCAAGTCACTCGAGACTTCACATAGACATAGTCTATGTGAGCCTCTTGAGTGGTTGAAAAAGTCAAGATGTCATCCAGGTATGCCACGACAGAGTTATAAAGCAAGTCCCTCAGGACATCATTTATAAACTGTTGGAAGGTGGTTGGAACATTGCAGAGACCAAATGGCATCACAAGATACTCGTAGTGGCTGTACCTGGTGTGGAAAGCAGTTTTCCACTTGTCCCCCTGCTGGATTTCGAGCAAGTTGTAGGACCCTCTCAGGTCTAGCTTTGTGAACCGAGCCTCCTGCAGACATACCAAGAGCTTCAGGATGAGAGGAAGAGGGTGACGGTTTTTAACCATTGTATCATTCAACCCCCTGTATTCTATGCAGGGGCAGAAACCTCCATCATTCTTTTTGCTGAAAAATATGGGGGCCCCAGTGGGGGAGATGGAGGGGACAGATGAACCCGCATGCCAGATGATTGTCCTCAAGAGCTGCTAATTCCAGGCATAGATGCATCTGAAAGGCTCCTCCTTTCCTAGGATCAGGTCAATGGGACAGTCATACAGGCAATAGTGTTTCCACCCCGTTCTTCTCAAAGACATCTGCAAAGTCACTGTACTCATCTTAGGAACATTGTTGGGAACGAGGGATCCAGTGACTGAGGCAGAGGTATGTTCAACCTGGACAACTGCTCACATGATGTAGAGCCAGGAACATGGGAGTCTCTGGGTCAAGTCACAGAGGGTGCTGTGGTGGGGGAGACAGCCCCAAGAGGATCCCAGGGCCAGATCTTGTCCTCAGGCTCTGAATATCCCCTTTCCAGAGGAAAGCCCAAGAAGACCAGTTGTCAGACCAATTCCATAACTTGGGCAGCCTGAGGATGACTAGAAAGAGGGGTGTGAGCAGGATGAGGAAGGGCAAAATCTCAGTATCCAGGTGCCATGGTTACCTAAAGGGGAAAAGTCTTATGAGTGATGCCCCCCCCCCAATCTCGGGTTCTCCTCCCATCTTATAGCAATGACTGTGCTTGGGGTGGGTCAGGGCTGGACACTCTTTTCAGACTCAGAGGCCATAAACCAATGGGAGGTCCTGAGTCTACCAGAGCAGTAGTTTAGATGGTGTGCCCACCAGGGAGGGTGATGATCCTGGACTCACAATACCCCTCACCTTGTGCAGATGCCCCTGACCACACTCCCTTCACAGCGGTTAGGGTAGAGGATTTATTGGGGCAAGTGGCCTTTCTCACCACAGTAGAAACATACCCTTTCCTTCCACCTGTGTTCTCACTCTTGAGTTGAGGTTGGGTTTTGCCTATCTCTATGGACTCCTCCTCTGGGGATAATAAGGGAGGTGGAGCAAAATGTGGAGGTACGCTCTCTCTGGTGTGCTATCAGGCACTTCTCCAGAGTGATAGCCAGGTCTGACAGCTGCCCCAGGCTCTGGGGTGGGTCAGCCCTGGCCAGCTCATCTTTGAGCGCCTCAGTCAGCCCTGATCTGTAACAGGCCATAAGGGCTTGGTTCCTCCCACCCGGTTTCCATGGCCAACTACATGAATTACTGAATTGAATTGAACTGAATTGAATTGAATTGTGTAGTTAGTGCCTGACTGACTCCCTTGCCAGAGCTCCAGCAAGACAGCCTCAGCTGCATGATTGCAGTCTCCCCCAAAACTGTTCCAGAGCAATGAATAAATAATCAGGGTCCTGGAGCACTGTGTCATTGCACTCCATACAGGGGGTGATGCAGTCTAGGGCCATCCCTGAGAGCCAGGATATTATTAATGCTGTGTGGCTAATTTCTGTTGGATAAGCAGTACAGATTAGCTGTATCTCACTAATAAATCCCCATACCCTCACCTGATGCCCATTGAAGGGTTTGGGGAGGTGGGGGGCAGGGACAGGCTGTGACCTGCCTCTGCATGCTGATTACAGCTTTCTGCAGGGTTTGGAGGTCAGCCTGGAGCTGTGGGGGAGCCAAGGGGGCAAGTCCCTGTCCAGCTTGAAAGCCAGACTCCGTGGCACTCAGCTCAGGGCTCAACAAGGCCTGAGCTAACTGTCAAGGAGCAGCAAGAGGAGAACTGCTCCATGAGGGAAGGTGAGCTGAGAACCAAGGTGTGACCGATCAACAAACCCCTACAATGGAAGAAGGCTCAGAGAAGATAGGCAAGGGTGATGTGCTCACGAAGCTCAGAAAATAATGTAGGAAGTGACCACACCTATCGTAAAGGAAGCTGAATTTATCTCAGCACAAAGGGGACTGATTTAGATAAACAGCTGTATCAGTTGAGTGGGTCAACTGGTTATGTAAATGACCTTCCCTAAAATAATCACTAGAGAGTATTATCTTCCTAAGCCAGACAGACCAACGTGGGGGAAGTGTATATGTGGCTCGGCCCAACATAGAACATAAAAACTGGACAACCAGCAAGGTGAACTTTGAAGAGAGCAACAGGCTTGAGCTGGCTTCAACCTACGTATTCCTTCCTGGCAATTGGGGATGCTCAGTGTCGTGATGGTGAGCATATAGATATCGGTAACGGGAATCATGTTTGTATTGTGATCCAACTATATGTTGCAATTGCTATAGTGTGTTGGTGTTGTGATTTCAGTATGTTGCTGTATCACTCTGCTAAATCAAAAATCCCATGTAACGTCAAATACCTACAAATAAGTAAATCTGATATTAAACATTAAACCCTCCTCATGTGGAATAACTAAAAGAACCTGGTCAGAGAGTATTGGACTCTGACACAAGGGCAACCACAGCGCAGGCAGGGGCAGTGACCTAACCAAAAGGGCACAACACCACAGTATCTGAGCAGGGTGAGCAGAGCAGGGGTGGTGATAGCAGCAGGTTCCATCAACAGTTCAACAATCATCAGACACAGGTGAGGTAACAAGTCAGGTCTGAGGTCAATCTGGGAAGTCCGATCAACATGTCAGGAATGACAAGGGACAGGACTGGAGACAAGTATACCAACAACATAACTCAGGCAAGGACATGTAGTCTGGGCCTGAGCTTAAATGGAGCTCCGGGACCAGTGAGCAGAGGGTATGTGAGTGGGAGTCTCAGGTAAGGTTGGTCAGGGCAATGAAGGCCTGTTATTGCACTCAGCGCTTTGACAGTTATCTGTCATGTCCAGCAATTTCTCGTGTCATGGCCAGTAGTTTTCCATGTCTTGTTCAGTTAGATTAACCTCAGGCCAGGGACTAGTTGGTGGTGTAGTCATTTGCCTGCAGCCCTAACACTGAGCTAGCCATCTTGGAGAGAAATGGGCTGCTCCACAGGGTAAGCCATCTAATCTACCTTAGATAATCATCTTGTGTCATGCATCACCCTCTGGGGGTGCTATTGACTTGGAAAAGGAGCTTGGGGTGACTAGATGTCCCACATTTTATTGTGTAAATAGGACAGGTGATTCCTACCCTGCACACCCACTGAATTTCAATGGGTCTCCAACTGTAATGTGGAGATAACGAACCATAGGATATTGACATGCTCACTCTTTCCATGCACAGCACCAAGCACAACAAAACAGAAGAAACAATCAAGCACATTCTCATCAGGAACCTCTCCATGGACAGGATATGTGCAGCATGCCATGGGAAAATCCATCCACAGTCCATCCAATGCTGCACAAAAACAAGGTTCCCAACATTTGAAGGGAGCTAAGATTTACTCACTATTGATATTCCTCCTCTTATTCTGTAATATTAAAGCTGCTATTTTATTACACTCTTTGTTGTCGGGACTTTCTTATTGAGATCCAGGAAAAAATCTGCACATTCTCTCTCTCTCACCATCCCCATCCTTGGGTGCAGAACAAACTTAATCTAAAAAACAGAATGTTCTGATATCTTTCATGCAGCAACAGTACTACAGAAGTGGGATATTTAAGGGAAACACAAAATATCACAAGACTTAAAGTAATATCGATCAATTCATAGAATCATAGAATCATTTAAGTTGGAAAAGACCCTTAAGATCATCAAGTCCAACCTTAAACCTAACACTGCCAAGTCCACCACTAAACCATGTCCCTAAGCACCACATCTACACATCTTTCAAATACCTCCAGGGATGGTGACTCAACCACTTCCCTGGGCAGTCTGTTCTAATGCTTGATAATCCTTTCAGTGAAGACATTTTTCCTAATATCCAGTCTAAACCTCCCCTGGCACAACTTGAGGCCATTTCCTCTCGTCCTATCACTTGTTACCTGGGAAAAGAGACTGACACCCACCTCGCTACAACCTCCTTTCATGTAGTTGTAGAGAGCAATAAGGTCTCCCCTGAGTCTCCTTTTCTCCAGACTAAACAACCCCAGTTCCCACAGCCACTTGTTCCCTAGACCCTTCACCAGCTTCGTTGCTCTTCTTTGGACGCACTCCAGCACCTCAATGTCTCTCTTGTAGTGAGGGGCCCAAAACGGAACACAGTATTCGAGGTGCGGCCTCGCCAGTGCTGAGTACAGGGGCATGATCACTTCCCTAGTCCTGCTGGCCACACTATTTCTGATACAAGCCAGGATGCTATTGGCTTTCTTGGCCACCTGGACACACTGCTGGCTCATATTCAGCTGACTGTCGACCAACACCCCCAGATCCTTTTCTGCCGGGCAGCTTTCCAGCCACTCTTCCCCAAGCCTAACTCCATTCCCAACAACACTTTGCCCCGGCCATCCAGACAGTTTTTTCCACAGCGAAGAGTACCCCCGTCCAAGCCATGAGCAGCCAGGTTCTCCAGGAGAATGCTGTGGGAAATGGTGTCAAAGGCTTTACTAGAGTCCAGGTAAACAACATCCACAGCCTTTCCCTCGTCCACTAAGCGGGTCACCTTGTCATAGAAGGAGATCAGGTTAGTCAAGCAGGACCTGCCTTTCATAAACCCATGCTGACTGGGCCCGATCACCTGGTTGTCCCGTACGTGCTGTGTGATGGCACTCAAGATGATCCGCTCCACAACCTTCCCCAGCACTGAGGTCAGGCTGACAGGCCTGTAGTTCCCCGGATCCTCCTTCCGGCCCTTCTTGTAGACGGGCGTCACATTTGCTACCCCCCCGTCAACTGGGACCTCCCGGTTAGCCAGGACTGCTGATAAAAGATTGAAAGTGATTTGGTGAGCACTTCTGCCAGCTCCCTCAGTACCCTTGGGTGGATCCCATCTGGCCCCATAGACTTCCGTGTGTCTAAGTGGTGTAGCAGGTCGCTAACCGTTTCCCCTTGGATTATGGGGGCTTCGTTCTGCTCCCCATCCCTGTCTTCCATCTCGGGGGGCTGGGTACCCCGAGAACAACTGGTCTTACTATTAAAGACTGAGGCAAAGAAGGCATTAAGTACCTCAGCCATTGTCACTATGTTTGCCCCCCCGCATCCAATAAAGGATGGAAATTCTCCTTAGCCCTCCTTTTGTTGCTAATGTGTTTATAGATACATTTTTTATTGTCTTTTACGGCAGTAGCCAGATTAAGTTCTAGTTAGGCTTTGGCACTTCTAATTTCCTCCCTGCATAACCTCATGACATCTTTGTGGTCCTCCTGAGTTGCCTGCCCCTTCTTCCAAAGGTCATAAACTCTCATTTTTCCTGCGTTCCAGCCAGGCTTGTCTTCTTCCCCGCCGGCTCGTCTTTCGGTACATGGGGACGGCCTGCTCCTGCGCCTTTAAGATTTCCTTCCTGAAGAATGTCCAGCCTTCCTGGACTCCTTTGCCCTTCAGGACTGCCTCCCCAGGGACTCTGTCAACCAGGCCCCTAAACAGGTCAAAGTCTGCCCTCCGGAAGTCCAAGGTAGCAGTTCTGCTAACCACATTCCTTACCTCTCCAAGAATTGAAAACTCTATCATTTCATGATCGCTGTGCCCAAGATGGCCTCCAGCCATCACATCACTCAAAAGTCCTTCTCTGTTCACAAACAACAGGTCCAGCAGGGCACCTTCCCTAGTTGGCTCACTCACCAGCTGTGTCAGGAAGTTATCTGCCACACACTCCAGGAACCTCCTAGACTGTTTCCTCTCCGCTGTATTGCATTTCCAGCAGACACCCGGTAAGTTGAAGTCCCCACGAGAACAAGGGCTAGTGATCGTGAGACTTCTCCCGGCTGCTTGTAGAATAGATCATCTGCCTCTTCATCCTGGTTGGGTGGTCTGTAACAGACTCCCACCATGATATCTGCCTTGTTGGCCTTTCCCCTGACTCTTACCCATAAACACTCAACCCTTTCATCACCATCGTCAAGCTCTAGACAGTCAAAACACTCCCTAACATACAGGGCTACCCCACCGCCTCTCCTGCCTTGCCTATCCCTTCGGAAGAGTTTATAGCCATCCATTGCAGCACTCCAGTTGTGCGAGTCATCCCACCATGTTTCCGTGATGGCAACTATGTCATAGCTATCCAGCTGCACAATGGCTTCCAGCTCCTCCTGTTTGTTGCCCATGCTGCGTGCATTGGTGTAGATGGACTTCTGCTGGGCTATTGATCCTGCCACCTTTTTTGGGGGAGAAGCCCTAATTCCTATGTGACTGTTCTCAGGCACTTCCGTGGTTTCTAACGCATCAACAACCTTTTCGTCTTTGATGCCGCATGGATCTCCATCCCCTACCTCCACTGAGACGGCAGACCGAAGGACCTCGCTAGCACACCGTCCCCCAAACATTGGCGTGCCGCCCACAGGCTTATCTCTAGCGAGCCTGGTGTTATCCCCTTCCCCTTCAAATCTAGTTTAAAGCTCTTTCAATGAGCCCTGCTAACTCCTGCACGAGGATCCTTTTCCCCCTTTGAGACAGGTGTACCCCATCTGTCGCCAGCAGGCCTGGGGTCGTGTAGACCGACCCATGATCAAAAACCCCAAAATTCTGCCGGTGACACCAGTCTCGGAGCCAGGTATTGATCTGCTGGCTCTTCCCGTTTCTTCCCTCATCATTCCCTGCAACTGCAAGGATAGAGGAGAACACTACTTGCGCTCCTGATCCCTTAACCAGTCGTCTTCAAGGCCCTGAAGTCTCTCTTGATTGCCCTTGGACTTCTTGTTGCAACTTCATCACTGCCTACCTAAAAAATCAATAATGGATAATAGTCTGAGGGCCGTACCAGTGTAGGAAGTTTTCTTGTAACTTCTTTAACCCAGGTCCCAGGGAGGCAGCAGACTTCTCCAAGAAGTGGGTCTGGTCGGCATATTGGGCCTTCTGTTCCCTTCAGAAGGGAGTCTCCTATGACAATGACCTGTCTTTTTTTCTTTATGGAAGCAGTTTTGATGCAGGGCATAGGCCGACTTAACCTCAGCGACACTTCCAAGCTAGATGAACCATCATCCTCGTCATTGTTCGGTTCCACTTGCAGAGCCTCGTAGCTATTATGCAAGGGCACCTGGGAAGGTGGGGTAGTCATGGAGGAGACATGCCTGCTGCGCCAGGCAGGAACTTGTCACCATTCCCCCCTATCCCTTAAGTCACCGCGTTCAGCCAGGCGGAGAGAGGATAGGGAATCCTCCATATCATGTGTCCTGTTGCTGTATGATGCTGTATGATGGAAGCTTTTACTTTATTATTAGTAACAAAGTGGTGAACGTTATACTGCTTTAGCAGTTTGTTTAAAGGCTGGTTTAAAAATCCTTTTCCCCAGTCAGTCTGTAATTTATGAGGCATGTGCCCCCTGGTAAAAATGCTTTTAAAAGCCCAAGCTATTTCATAACCTGTTTTGCCTTTTAGACCAAAAGCCCAGGCGTATTTTGGCAATATGTCTATCAGTATTAGATGTACTTAACACCATCCTTGTGCTTGGAAAACTGTTGCATATCCACCAAATCTGCCTGCCATTGTGCATCCACCTCTGCCACAATCACCTTGTTTCTTTTAGAATGCTTTCTTGCCACCTTGTGTAAGCTGTAAGCATCCTGGTTTGCAAGCCAGGTTACTACTTGGCTTTTGTTCCAATCAGCAATTCACCTTTTAGTGGCTTCAAAAAGGGGATTTATACCCCCAAAGCTTCCCACCTCCCCAAGAGCATAGTAAATGCTCCCTGTCCCAATGGGGAAAACGCGTCTTTGGATGTAAGCTGGAGGGACTGATTGAGAGGGCTTTAAACTAGAATCAATGGGGGAAGGGGATACCATCAGGAGAGCTGAAGGTAAGCCAAGGGTTGGCATGGCATCGCCTGAGGGTGGCAATGCTAGTGGGAACATTTACGCTGCTCCTGGGAGCACGGAGGGCTCAGGAGCATATCTGAAATGCTTGCACACCAACGCACGCAGTATGAGAAACAAACAGGATGAACTGGAAGCGTTGGTTAGTTCCCAGAACTATGACATCATTGGTATTAGTGAGACTTGGTGGAATGAGTCCCGCGATTGGAGTGCTGGGATGGAGGGCTACAGGCTGTTCAGGAGGGATAGGCAGGGCAGGCGAGGTGTCGCACTCTGTATGTAAGGGAGAGGTTTGATTGTACAGCCCTTACAGTTGGGGATGACGTGGTTGAGAGCCTCTGGGTGAGGATTAGGGGATGGAAAACAAAGGAGATGTTGTAGTGGGTGTCTACTACCGATCGCCGAGCCAGGATGTTAGCACCTATGAGTTATTCTATAGGCAATTAGGAGAAATCTCTGGATCGGTAGCCCTTGTCCTTATGGGAGATTTCAACTTCCCAGACATCAACTGGGAATACCATACTGCTGTGACGAGCAAGCCTGGGAAATTCCTGAAGTTTGTGGAAGAAAATTTCTTGTCACAAGTACTCAGTGAGCCAACTAGGAAAGATGCCCTCCTAGACTTGTTGTTTGTGAATAGAGAAGGACTCGTGGGAGATGTGATGGTAGGTGGCTGTCTTGGCCACAGTGACCATGAAATGGTTGAGCTTAAGCTTTTCAGTGTAATGAGAAAAAAGGACAGCAGAGTTGCTACCCTGGACTTCAAGAGAGCAAACTTTAAGCTACTCAGGGAGCTAGTTAGCAGTGTCCCCTGGGAATCTGCTTTTGAGGGTTTAGGAGTCCACGAGTGCTGGTCAGTTTTCAAGAACCACTTTTTAGAAGCACAGGAGCAGGCAATTCCAGTGTGTCAAAAGTCAAGCAAGCAGGGCAGAAGACCAGCTTGGCTGAACAGGGAACTCCTCGTGTAGCTCAAGAGGAAAAAGAAATTGTATGATCTCTGGAAGCAAGGTCAGGCTTTGCAGGAAGATTACAGAGCTGTGGTTTGCATATGCAAGGAGAAGACATGAAAGGGCAAAGCTCAACTAGAGTTTAAACTGGCCAGTGTTGCATCAGACAACAAGAAAGGCTTTTTTAAGTACATTAATAGCAAGAGGAGGTCTAAAGAAAACATTGGACCGATACTTGTTGAAGATGGTCACCTGACTAATAGGGATGAAGAAAAAGCGGAGGCATTCAATGCTTTATTTTCCTCAGTCTTTAATAATACTGACAGACCTTGGGCTGCCCAGTCCCCTGAGCCAGAGGACAACGAGTGCAGGAACAGTGACTTTCCATTTGTGGACACTGAAATTGTAAGGGACCAGCTGTATCAGCTGAATGTTCACAAGTCCATGGGGCCTGAAGGGATTCACCCCAGAGTACTGAAGGAGCTAGCGGATGTTACGGCAGGACCCCTCTCGATCATCTACCAAAGGTCTTGGGAGTCTGGGGAGGTCCCTGCTGACTGGAAGCTAGCCAATGTTATTCCAATTTACAAGAAGGGCGTGAGGGAAGACCCAGGAAACTACAGACCTGTTAGTCTAACCTCAGTACCTGGAAAAATTATGGAGAAGATCATACTGGGTGCTGTTGAAAGGCATTTAAAGAACAATGCAGTCATGGCCAACATGAGTTCACAAAGGGAAAGTCCTGTTTAACCAATTTGATATCCTTCTATGATAAGGTCACCCGCCTAGTGGATGAAGGGAAAGCGGTGGATGTAGTTTTTCTGGATTTTAGGAAGGCTTTTGATACTGTCCCTCGCAGCATCCTTCTGGACAAGCTGTCCAACTGTGGGATGAGCAGGTACACAGTGCGCTGGGTGAAGAACTGGCTGAGTGGCAGAACTCAAAGGGTTGTAGTGAATGGGGCTACATCTGGCTGGTGACCGGTCACCAGTGGTGTTCCTCAGGGTTGAAGGCCAGTTCTGTTCAATATTTTTATCAATGATCTGGATGCAGGAGTTGAATGCACCCTTAGCAAGTTTGCTGACGATACTAAACTGGGAGGTGCTGTTGACTCTCTTGAGGGACAAGAGGCCTTGCAGAAGGATCTAGATAGATTGGCATGAAATTTAACAAGAACAAATGCCAGATTCTGCACCTGGGATGGAGTAACACCGGATGCAAGTATAAATTGGGAGAGGAGTGGCTGGAGAGCAGCCCTGCAGAAAGGGATCTGGGGGTGCTGGTTGACAGCAGGATCAATAGGAGTCAGCAGTGTGCCCTGGCAGCCAAGAGGGCAAACCACATCCTGGGGTGCATCAAACACAGCATAACCAGCCGGTCAAAAGAAGTTATTATCCCTCTGTATTTAGTGTTGGTGCGGCCTCACCTTGAGTACTGTGTGAAGTTCTGGGCCCCACAATTTAAGAAGGATGTTAAGGTACTTGAATGCATCCAGAGGAGGGCAACAAAGCTGGTGAAGGGGCTGGAAGGCATGTCCTATGAGGAGCAGCTGAGGACACTGGGTTTGTCTAGTTTGGAGAAAGGGAGACTGAGGGGTGACCTCATTGCTCTCTACAGCTTCCTGAGGAGGGGAAGTAGAGAGGGAGGTGCTGATCTCTTCGCCCTGGCATCCAGTGACAGGATACGTGGGAACGGTTCAAAGCTGCATCAGGGAAGGTTTAGACTTGACTTTAGGAAGCATTTCTTTACCAAGAGGGTGGTCAAACACTGGAACAGGCTTCCTCGAGAGGTGATCAATGCCCCATGCCTGTCAGTGTTTAAAAGGCATTTGGACAATGCCCTTAATAACATGCTTTAACTTTTGGTCAACCCTGAAGCGGACAGGCAGTTGGACTAGGTCCCTTCCAAATGAAATTTTTCTTTCCTTTCCTTTCCTTTCCTTTCCTTTTCTTTTCTTTTCTTTTCTTTTCTTTCCTTTCCTTTCCTTTCCTTTCCTTTCCTTTCCTTTCCTTTCCTTTCCTTTCCTTTCCTTTCCTTTCCTTTCCTTTCCTTTCCTTTCCTTTCCTTTCCTTTCCTTTCCTTTCCTTTCCTTTCCTTTCCTTTCCTTTCCTTTCCTTTCCTTTCCTTTCCTTTCCTTTCCTTTCCTTTCCTTTTCTTTCCTTTCCTTTCCTTTCCTTTCCTTTCCTTTCCTGTCATCAGGAACTTTCCCTGATTGCCATGTGTTTTTGAAGATGATAGAGACCAGCCTTGCAATGACAGCAGCCAGCTACCTCAGCACCCTTAGATGCATCCCATCTGGTCCCATGGACTTGAGTATGCCTGTCCTGGCCTACAGAGCTGACATCACTCGAGTAATTAGGTCACACTCCTCTCCTGTGTGACCCCAGTGAGCCAATGGAATTTATCAAGGAATTCATTTTGCCTCTGATCACACCTCAGTTCTGTTCCTGCCTAAACATCTGAGGAAAATTTCTTCCCAATGAGAGACTTCAAGAGCTTGATCTGTTCGGCGTTAGAAAAAGAAGGTTGAGAAGTGACTTCATAAATGTACAAAGACTTTCACTGCACTGGAGAAAATACTGGGTGCTAGGGAGCTCTTTACTTTGGTAGAAAAAAGCTGAAAAAGACCCAGAAAATGTCAAAACCAAATGACACAAACAAGAGTGAGGCACCACATTTTTAACAGACAGAGCATGTTCACTTTTGGAACAAGCTTTCAAAGGATATGGTGGGATTTTTTTATGTCTTCCACGTCAGATCAGATTACTTTCTCTGAAATAGCTGTTAGACAAAAGCCAGTCTAAGGGTCTATTACTGAGGTATCTGAAAGTCAAACAGGAGGTGAGACTTGTGGTCCAGAGGGGCTTGTGAAGCTTGCAAAATGGCTTAGCTCCACAGTGAGGCAAGGGCAAGTGTCCTGGCCTACAGAGCTGACATCACTCGAGTAATTAGGGTGATGTCAGAGGCCCACAGTTTGACCTTCAGTATGTTGCTATGTAGTTGTTAGGGATGTAACTTTTGTTAGATAAAGCACAATTAGACAGACGTTATGCAAAAAAAAAAGTAATGGGCAGAAATAGCAGAACTAAACTTATACAAGAATGTTCGCCTGGCGACTCACTACATCACTCAACAAGCAACAGCTCAGAGTGGTCCTCTAACCAGTAAAGCTAAAACAACCTGGAAGAGTCTCTCCGCCTCATAAAAGTCATCCACCTCAGCCCAAAGGGGAGTGGCACAACTCTACCTTTAGGGATGCCCGACCCTGGAGAGCCTCCAGGGATGCCTGAGACCAAGCTTGCGTGGCCGGAACCATCATGCTCAGCACCCTGACTACTGACAACCGCCATTCCTGTCAGCAAGGAACGGGGAAGTAGAGATAACCAGTTTTCTGTAACTTTGTCGTGTTCTTTGCATTATTAATCACTCTTTCACAGAGGCAATATCTAAACTCCGTCACACAGATCCAATTATTGCATAGCAATTAATATGTACATTTAGTCTGTGCTGACCTAAACCACGACATTGATAAAAATGGTGTCATAAGTGGGATCCGAAGGAGGTTTTGGAGTGTGAAAAGAGGATTGTACAGCTGTAGTACCGTCCAACGAATGTCCGCAAGGCTGAGACTACCTACAGCTGCCGAATTAGATTGCCCAGGTGTAATTTTGCAGGACCTGAGAGTGGGCGCTCGGGGTAGGAGTCTGGCGGGAAGCACACTTAGTACTCCTTCTCGAGGTAGTGTTTTAATGGTGCATATAGGATAACACTAACTTATATGTAAGATAACACTAACTTCTACTTGATATAATGTGCCAATACTGTATATAAGATACCACTACCTCCTACTCTATATAGCATGTTAATAGCGTATATAAGATAGATAGCACTAACATTTTGAAACATGTTCAAGCATAAAACAGTAACAAATGTAATGTAGCTCTTTCCCTTCCTGGTATGTCTTCTGTAATCACTCAGCAACTCCCAGTATATAGTCCAGCAAATCCTTTCTGTGCTGTCCGAAACATCCTTGGTATGAAACTGTACTTCTTGGAAGGGGGAGGGGCCGAGACACTGTGTACTCCTTGAAGAGCAGTGGGAGGAAACAGGAGTCAAGGTTGTGTAGCTGTGCTCCGAGCAGCGTATCTTAACACTTCCTCTCCTGGCATCCATGTGAAGAGGTTGTTTCTTGCAATGGTTTCTGCCAGGCTGGAAGAGGGGCTGAGAACAGTCACACAAAACACTGATGATGTAAGAAACTGAAACCACACAACCCTTAAATAGGGACCTAAAGACTGATTTTAAACGAGTAGAGGAAAACCTACTAGCCTATTACGGTGCTGGGGTGTGTGGGCACCAGCAGCTTAGAGCTAGATGACTGGGAGGCATGGTGGCTGGGGTCTCTGTCCAATAACAGAGCCATGGATAGTGCAATCACCAAGGAGTTAGCCACCTGGGTACATGAACTCAAGGAACAAGAAGGACATTTCTGCCTTTGTCAGGCCCCTGAGTGCACTAATAGGCCTTACTGGCCCTGACCAGCCTCACCTGGGGCCTCCACCCACACCCTCTGCCCATGGGCCCAGGGGATCCATTTCAGCTGAAGGGGAAATTCAAATTGTAACTGCTCAGCAATGGTAATTTGTGACAGAGGAATGATCTGGTGTGGAGGGCAAGAAGGCCTAACTGCAGAACTGGTTAAACTGCCTAGAAGCAGGAATGCCAGAGACAGAACGACTCCTTGCAAGGGAGCATAGATTCCCTTGCTGATAAGATAAGAAATGCTGTCTTGTAAGGATCATGGAAAGCGAGTGCTCAGGGGGACACTTTTGGTCAGCAGAACTGGCGCTGGGGGATGAACCAAACGCCGGGTTAAGGCTCCCGATGCCGACGCTCCTATGATTGGTGCTGGTGCAAGTGCATATAAGTGCAGTATAAGGAATTGGCTTGTGCTGCATCTTTGCAGACTCCTTGTAGAACCGCTTATGGCGGTAGGACTCTGTCCAATGCATTGTCCATTAAATCTCTTTATATTTAAGCACAAACGTGTTTAATTCGCCTCGAGGGGTACAATAAAAATTCCCCAACAGATGCTACGGTAGCTACTGGTCAAAAAGGAGAGACCCATTCTTGTTTCCTTTGTTCTGTAAGGAGGCTTGAATAGTGTCTCCCATGAGGCTTTCTATCTCCCCGTCAGGCTTTGGCAAGGCTGTCTGTTTCTCTTGTCATGCCCCAGTGTTGGGAGCTTTTTTTTCCTCTTCTGTTAGAAGGTTATTAATTAAAGCTGTCTCGTTGCAGCTCAGCAAAGATAAGACGTTACTGGAGAAAACCAGCTAGATTTAGGGATAAGGAAAGAGCTTATCCCTATGGGGTCATAGGAGATAACTTAGGAATAGTGCACCCACAATACTGAAATAACTGTCACCGAAATTGGGAATAAACCTCTTAACACCAATGTAGCATTAAGAAGCAGGCATTCTCTTTATTGCAGCGCTGGATGCACCGGGGATCCTTCCGCCTCACGTGCATACCAGTTTACACAGATCCAGGTTCATTTATACAGTATATCTTTCCATATGCATAGGTTTTCACACTACTAGGCGGGACCATGTTAATTAGTAGCTTACATAATGATGATTCAGCATAACGCATGCTCAGTTTTTCACGTGGGGGTCCTCTGGTGGTCGCTGGTGGTCGTAGACCCCCAAACCATGCTTTTCAGGTCATGAATTCAGGGTCATTCTTCCTTTTAAGGCTTAATTTTCTCCATTGTTAAATATCACATGCTAGAAGATCCAGTTTCACCAGGATATTCTTGGGTTTTCTTTTGTTCCTTCTTGGTTGACCCTTTGAACTTTATTCTTTACATGTTCCTCACTTATTTTCCAACACATGCACACATGCAGAGATGGCTGGGATTCCCCATGTCCCTCTGGTAGCCAAACCTTGTAGTCTTGCCCTTAGAGGCACACAGACTGTCCTGGTTTCGGCTGGGATAGAGTTAATTTTCTTCCTAGTAGCTGGTATAGTGCTGTGTTTTGGATTTAGGATGAGAATAATGTTGATAACACACTGATGTTTTAGTTGTTGCTAAGTGGTGTTTACACTAGTCAAGGGCTTTTCAGCTTCCCGTGCTCTGACAGGTGCACAAGAAGCTGGGAGGGGGCACAGCCAGGATAGTTGATCCAAACTGGCCAAAGGGCTATTCCATACCATATGACGTCATGCTCAGTATATAAACTGGGGGGAGTTGGCCGGGGGTAGTGGTCGCCGCTCGGGGACTGGCTGGGTGTCAGTCGGTGGCTGGTGAGCGGTTGCATCACTCGTTTTTTTCCCCCTGGGTTTTGTTCCTCTCTCTCTCTCTCTTGTTGTTTTCCTTTTCATTATTATTATTATTATTATTATTATTATTATTATTATTATTATATTCCAATTATTAAAGTGTTCTTATCTCAACCCACGAGTTTTCTTACTTTTGCTCTTCCGATTCTCTCCCCACCGCACCGGAGGGAGGGTGAGCGAGTGGCTGTGTGGTGCTTAGTTGCCGCCTGAAGCTAAACCACGACACAGACACAAGCGGATCTCACCCTCAGAGACCCCCAGACCCTATAGTCCCTCTGGCAGCTGGTGTAGTCTAACAGTGTAGTCTAACAGAAGCTGGTGGAAGGCCAGGGCTTACGTAAAGTTGATAAGGGGGATTCAGACGGGAACGCGGAACGTCTAAACAAGAATTACTGTCCTTGGGAGTAAAGCACATCCTGGAGAAATATGTAAGCTAATTAAGATGTTTTGGGAACCACCTGAAACAACTAGTAGAAGTGTGATAAGAAGCACCCTCACGCGAACTCTCCTCATTATAATACTAAAAGTCACACCCCTCGAGCTGGAGACCCCGGCCCAAGCAGAGACCCCTCACCTTTGAGCGTGCGCAGAATATTAAAGTAGCACTGTAGCTTTAAGTTGAAACAAGAGAAATGTAGACCAATAGAAAACTGCTTTGTGTAATTACTTATGCATATGCATAACTAGACTGTATAAATACTGTACCTGTATGATCGAACTTTGTGCTAGCTTTGTGGAGCTACCACCTAGCACCCATCTCTGTGCAGACATGAAATAAAATACCTCTGCCCTGTGTGTATATTGGCGCCTCGCACAGCGGGTAAATGACCTCACGCTTGTGGGATAACACTGGCTGGGCCCCCCCTCCGGTCCCTCCAGTAGCCAGCTCCTCCTGTGGTCTCACCCTTAGAGAAGCACACACATACCTGGCTCCCAGGCCACTTCACCTACTTGCTAGCTAGTCTGGCTTGATATTCGCTAGTGATCACACACTCTCTCGCACATCCTCATTTGCTACAGTTGATGCCACCATGGACACGTGGGCTCGCCGACCCACGGTCCCAGTCCAGTTGCTGATACTCAGACCCTCACTCACTCCAGTTGCTGGCACCATGGACACAGGGGCCCCTGTGACCAGAGGTCCCACTCCAGTTGCTGGCGCTTAAGTCCATTCACTCCAGTCTCTCCAGTTGATGGCATCAGATATAGAGGCCCTGTGACCCATGGTCTAACTCCAGTTGCTCACACTTAGACCCCCATACACACATATGCCACAGAATAGAGTCCCCTTACCTAGGAAAATAGATAGAAATGGAATTAAATAAGAAGATTGGACAGACTCTGCTGATGAGGCACAGGGCATGGCCAGACAAGTATACTGACCAGCAACTCTTTTTGTGTGACTGGCCTTTTTAATCCCTTTGTTCCCTCTGTTTTCCCACACTTGTTCCTCTCCAAACCACTTGGATCCCTCCCTTTCCCCACCTTTGGTTTCTCCCCAAAACATCCCATAATAAATCCCATGCAATCCCCAAATGCTCTTCCCCTGCATCCCATAACGTGTCCCATACCCCTAGGCAGCGGTCCCTCTCAGTCCAAAAGGTGCTCCAGTGTTGACACATCTTGATGGGTTTCACGCCTGAACAATGGGGCAGATCGCTCTCCTGGGACAGACCTGGGAGGAACCCAGACAAGGTGTCACTTCCTCTGATTCTGTAATTTGGGTTCCCCACCTGCCCTTGTGCCTCTGTGCTCCTCTGGGCTTGTGGAGATGGGCCTTTGATGGGCTGATAGCTCTCCTGTGATGGGCCTGGGACTAGCCAGGGGCAAGGTATTATTCGGGCTCCCCACCTAAGTTGAACATGGAATCATAGAATATCCTGAGTTGGAAGGGACCCACGAGGATCATTGAGTCCAACTCCTGACTCCACACAGGGCAACCAAAAAGTTAAACCATATATCTGAGAGCGTTGTCCAAATGCTTCTTGAACACCGACAGGCTTGGGGCCATGACCACTTCCCTGGGGAGCTTGTTCCAGTGCTTGACCACCCTCTCAGTGAAGAACTTTTTCCTAATATCCAATCTGAACTTCCCCTGACACGGCTTTAAGCCATTCCCTCACGTCGTATCACCGGACACCAGAGAGAAGAGATCAGCACCTCCCTCTCTGCTCCCCCTCATGAGGAAGTTGCAGACAGCAATGAGGTCACCCCTCAGTCTCTTCTTCTCTAAGCTGAACAAGCCTACTATCCTCAGCTGCTCCTCATAAGTCAGGCCCTCTAGTCCGTTCACCATCTTTGTTGCCCTCCTTTGGACACATTCTAATATTTTTATATCCTTCTTATATTGTGGAGCCCAAAACTGCACACAGTACTCGAGGTGAGGCCGCACCAATGCTGAGTATAGCGGGACAAGCACTTCTTTCGACTGGTTAGCTATACTGTGCTTAATGCACCCCAGGATGCGGTTGGCCCTTTTGGCCGCCAGGGCACATTGTAGACTCATATTGAGCTTACCATTATGTATTTCAAGTGTTTTTCAATAACTCCCAGAATAACCTTCTCCATAATTTTACCAGGCACCAAAGTGAGACTGACAGGCCCTATAATTACCAGGGTAATCTCTCTGGCCCTTCTTGAAAATGGGAATAACATTTGCTAGCTTCCAGTCGACTGGGACCTCTCCAGATTCCCAAGGCCGTTGATAAATAACTGAGAGAGGTCTCGCAATAACATCAGCCAACTCTTTCAGTACCCTGGGATGAATCCCATCGGGCCCCATAGACTTATGTGCATTCAGTTGCAGCAGCAAATCCCATACGAGTTCAAAGTCAGCTGGGAGCTTATCACTCCCCCAGTCGCAACCCTCCAACCCAGGGCTCCTGGAGTCGCAGGGCCCATCATTGGTGGTGTTGTAATAATCAAATGTAAGTATACAATTCACATAATGTTGATGCTGCTATAGAAATCCATTGTAGAGCCCTACCCTATCTCCATAGGAACTTAGACAATGTGCCTTTGTCTAATAAGCAGGATGTGGCTGTCGAAAGCAGAAGTTTAACTGATGCATTACTAGCCTAGTTAGTAAACCATGAAGAACCGCTTAGATCTGCCAAAAAGGTAGGAAACCAGGGGAAAGGTAATTCCGGCAGGGGGAGATCACGACCACCGACTCACAGACCACCTACCCCAATTATACCACCGACTCAAAATGATGAAGTTGAAGAAGAACAACTAAGCATGCGTACTAATTTACATGCTGGGCGAAGAGATTTTAACCAATCATTTAATAGAAGAATATTGCATATGTATTAGGAGGTTGAATATGTTCATGCTTTGTGTATAAATAGCTGTTAATTTGAAAGCTTGGTGTGCTGTCTTGAGACAGACACCCACATCTGCGCAAACATGCAATAAAATACCTCTGCTCTGTGTGTATATTGGCATTTTGCACACCGGGTAAACAAACCCCGATTTTTGGGACAACAGTGTTAAAGACAGGGGCGAAGAAGGCATTAAATATCTCTGCTTTATCTTCATCCCTATTGGTGAGGTGACCAACCTCATCAAGTAACGGACCAATGTTTTCTTTAGTCCTTCTTTTGCTGTTAACATACTTTAAAAAGCCTTTTTTGTTATCCACCACAGTACTGGCCAGCTTCAACTCCAATTGAACTTTGGTTGTGTGAATTTTCTCCCGACAGTGGCGAACAGCATCTTTGTAGTCCTCCTGTGTAGCCTGACCTTGCTTCCAAAGTGTATTCCATACACTTTCTTTTTCCACCTAAGTTCCAGAAGAAGATCCCTGTTCAGCCAAGTTGGCCTTCTGCCCTGCTTGCTTGACTTCCGACACACTGGAATTGCCTGCCTCTCTTAAAAGATGGGTCTTAAAAAGTGACCAGCATTTATGGACTCCAGTACCCTCAAAAGCAGATTCCCAGGGGACCTTACTAACTAGCTCCTTGAACAGCCTAAAGTCTGCTCTCCCAAAATCCAGGGTAGTAGTTCTGCTGACAGTTTTTTCTCATATCACCAAAGATTTTAAACTCAACCATCCAACATGAGTCAGTAGTGTGCCCTTGCAGCAAAGGCAGCCCACCGCATCCTGGGCTGTATTAGAAATAGTGTAGCCAGAAGGTCCAGGGAAGTGGTCCTTCCTCTCTTTTCAGCACTTGTGAGACTGCATCTGGAATACTGTGTCCACTTTTGGGATCCCCATTACAAGAAAGACACTGACCTACTAGAGAGAGTCCAGCAGAGGGCCACCAACTGGTCAGGCAGCTGGAGAACTTGACTTCCAAGGTGAGACTGAGAGAACGAGGCCTGTTCAACTTGGAGAAGAGAAGGCTAAGGGGAGACCTTACTGCTGTATACATGTATTGGGTTTATATGGCAAGGTATTGGTAGTGGGTGGGGGCTGCAGGGGTGGCCTCTGTGAGAAGAGATCAGGGGTTGCCCCCATGCCGGACAGAGCTGGTTCCAGCTGGCTCCATAATGGACTCACTGCTGGCCAAAGCTGAGCCAGTCAGTGAAGCTGCTGGCGTCTCTGTGATAACATATTTAAGAAAGGGTAAAAAATGCTGCACAGCAGCTGTGAGAGGGAGAAGTGAGAAAAGTGAGAGAAACAATCTTGCAGTCACCAAGGTCAGTGAAGAAGGAGAGGGAGGAAGTCCTCCAGGCACAGGAGCAGACATTCCCCTGCAGCCCGTGGTGAAGACCATGGTGAAGACCCAGGTTTTCCCCCTGCAGCCCATGGAGGACCCCACGCCGCAGCAGGTAGATATGCCCTGAAGGAAGCTGCAGCCCATGGAGAGGAGCCCATACTGGAGCAGTCTGTCCCTGAAGGACTGTACTCTGTGGAGAGGACCTATGCTGGAGGAGTTCTTGAACAACTGCACCCATGGGAAGGACCCACGTTGGAGCAGTTCGTGAAGGAATGTATCCCTTGGGAGGGACCCTATGGTAGGACTCTATCCAATGCAATCTCTTTATATTTAAGCACAAACGTGTGTTTTAATTTGCCTCAAGGAGTACAATAAAAATTCCCCAACACAGCTCAGGCCTGGGCCTTCAGTCCCTATCTCAGCTATGTTGTAGGTGTGTTTGTCTGCAGCTCCATCACAGCAATGCCTGTGCCTGGCGATGTACCTCAGTGATCCAGACCCTGACCCATGGACTTTCTTCCCAGCTTGATTTTCGATGTGCCTCGTCACTGTGAACCTGCCTGGTGATCCCTGGAGTGTGTCCCACCCTGGTTACCCTCAGTGGACCTGATCCTGACTTGACTTCCAAGCTTGACCTCAGAACTGCCTCATCACCATGGACTTGCCTGAGGATCTGGACTCATGGCTGACCATTGCTGCCATCCCCAGGCCTGGCCCCTTGCTTGGGGGCTGTGGGACAGAACCCTGGCTGGCAAGGCCCTTGCCCTGCCAGCTGTGTTATCACGCTTGGCTCCCAGCTCCCCATCCCTTACAGAGAAGCTGGCCCTTGCTACTCCCTGACAGACATCTAAGCCACAGAAGGTTGAGGAAGACCTCACACCATCAGCCCCACCAGCAGAAAATTCCTTGTACAGCACTCTCCTTGAAGAACTGGCTTTGGTAAACCTCAAAGAGGTTACCAAAGAGGGAGGCTCTGCACCCGGCCAGGTCAGGGAAAAGGATAATGATGATGATAAAGAAGATATTTTGACCTTAGAGAGGTGACGACTGGTGGTAGCCTGGGCTGCAGTGATCATGCCCTGGTGTAATTCATGATCAAAAGGGATATAGGCCAGGCGAAAAGTATAGTCAAGACCCTAAACCTTAGGAAAGCGAACTTTCAGTTGTTTAAAGGACTAGTGGATGGGACCCTGTCGTGGTTTAACCCCAGCTGGCAACTAAGCACCACACAGCCGCTCGCTCACTCCCCCCACCCAGTGGGATGGGGGAGAGAATCGGAAGAGTAAAAGTGAGAAAACTCATAGGTTGAGATAAAGACAGTTTAATAGGGAAAGCAAAACTTGCGCATGCGAGCAAAGCAAAACAAGGAATTCATTCACTACTTCCCATCGGCAGGCAGGTGTTCAGCCCTCTCCAGGAAAACAGGGCTCCATCACCCGTAATGGTTACTTGGGAAGACAAACACCATCACTCCAAATGTCCCCCCTTCTTTCTTCTTCCCCCAGCTTTATATGCTGAGCATGATGTCATATGGTCTGGAATATCCTTTTGGTCAGTTGGGGTCAGCTGTCCCAGCTGTGTCCCCTCCCAACTTCTTGTACACCCCCAGCCTACTCGTAGGCAGGGTGGTGTGAGAAGCAGAAAAGGCCTTGACTCTGTGTAAGCGCTGCTCAGCAATAGCTAAAACATCCCTGTATTATCAACACTGTTTTCAGCACAAATCCGAAACATAGCCTCATACTAGCTTCTATGAAGAAAATTAACTCTATCCCAGCCAAAACCAGCACACATGGTAAAATGAATAAATAGTTATGATTTTCAAATAAATAATAAAAAGCAACCTGAAGAGTGTTTTTTCTACTATTCATAACTTTGTGTTTAGATGGCAATATTATATTCTCACTGGGATGAGAATAACTACTGTTTTAGGCTATGTTACATCTGATATTTCTCAATTTCTTAGTTAGTTATTGCTTTCTCCTCTTCTAAGAATCAGTGTCTCCTAATAATATCTGCTTTGCATTGTTTCTCAGCTAGTTGCGTGTTTTTAGGTGCCCTGCTATGCAAACTGCCACACTTGGTTGCTGTCTTCACTACAGTCTAGGAGCTGTGATTTGGCTGTTATATAGGCCTCTCCCTAGCACCAGCTAAAAGGGTGCTTCGCCTTCCCTAATCAGGGGTCAGCTAGAACAAAGGCTGTAGGCACACTTTGATGAGGACAGCTGACTTTTTTAGAAGCTGCTAGAGCTGTCCTTACCTTATCCTTAGCCTTAATGGACAGCAGCAGGCACCCTCAAGTTTCTCTGAGGGTTCCCAGGAGTTTCCAGATCCCAGACAAAGTGTCCAGAAATTCAAGGAGATCTCAAGAAGACCTCAGAGAAGCAGAGCCCAGAAACTGCTGCACAAACTGCTGCATCTGTTGGCTGCCTCTTTGTGCTGTGATCCACACTAATCATTCTTGACAATAAGGATGTGTTGCACAAACACTCATGGACAGACTGTTTGTTTAAAAAAACCAGCTAATTTATTGGGATATTTTGCATAGGAAAATGTTTACATGACAAATTGTATTGGGTGTACGTGGCAAGGTTTTGGCGGGCAGGGGGCTGCAAGGGTGGCCTCTGTGAGAAGACGTCAAAGGCTGCCTGTGCCAGACACAGCCAGTTCCAGGCAGCTCCACAAGAGACCCACCGCAGGCCAAAGCTGAGCCAATCAGCAAAGTTGGTGGCACCCCTGTGAAAACATATTTAAGAAAGGGCAAAAACACCAGACAGGCAGAGGAGGAGAGAAAAAAAGAGTGAGAAACAGCAGAGGGAATATCAAGGTCAGAGAAGAAGAAGGGGGAGGAGGTGTTCCAGGCACTAGAGTAGATATTCCCCTACAGGCCATGGAAGAGACCATGCTGGAGCAGATAGATACTCACTGGCTGTGCTCCCTCCCAGCTTCTTCTGCACCTGGCAGAGCATGGGAAGCTGAAAAGTCCTTGACTAGTGTAAACATTACTTAGCAACAGCTAAAACATCAATGTGTTTTCAACATTATTCTCATACTAAATTCAAAACAGCACTGTATTAGCTACTAGGAAGAAAATTAACTCTATCCCAGCTGAAACCAGGACACCCATGGAGAGGACCCATGCTGGAACAGGGGAAAAGTGTGAGGAGGAAGGAGCAGCGGAGAGGAACTGTTATGTACTGACTGTAATCCCCCATCCTCCCAGTGCTGCTCGGGGGTAGGGTGGGTAGAAGAGCCTGGAATGAAGGAATGAAGTTGAGCCTGGGAAAAGAGGGGGTGTAACCAGATGTAACCAAAAAGATTAGTTCGTTCTTTTGTAACTAAGCAACATAGAGATAGGAGGGGGGTAGGCAATGCTTTAATGTTGTGTTTGTACACCTATGGCTATGGATATGCTACTATGCCCAAAGACAATTGGACGAGCAGTATTACGGCCATGCTGCTATGCTCCCAGTACAGCCCCATCCCATCTTGACAATGAGTCGAGGGGTAGTTAGAATAATTGGTTTGTGTTAGAATAGGAATAAGGGTGCCAAATCATTGTTAGGGACCATGCACCATGAAGAAGGGAAGCAAGTTACATAAGCAAGGTGATATTGCGCATGCCCAGAAGAAGGGGTCAACTAAAGGACACACCTGTACAACCACCCAGGACCACCAGAGACCCCCACGGAAGCCCCTCGGAGCTCAAGGACGCATGCGTAATGACCATGCAAATATGATAATTAGTTCTGGGAAATAGAATGAATCTGCGTGATCATTCTGGGAAATTTGATGCATATGTATGTAATTGAAGAATATAAGTTTCGGATGATGTAACCTGCGGTATGCACGCTAGGTGGAACAATCCCCCGTGCATCTGGCGCCGTAATAAAGAATGCTTGTTTCTTAATACTACATTGGTGTTAAGGAGTTTGATTCCCGATTTCGGTGACAGGGGGATGAGGTGTTATTGTAATTTTTGTCTTCATTTCTCAGTGCCCAAATCTCTTTTAATTGGCAATAAAATAAATTAATTTTCCCCAAGTCAAGTCTTTTTTGCCCATGACAGTAACTGGTAAACAATCTCCCTGTCTTTACCTCGACCCATTGTCACCAAAATCAGGAATGAAACTCCTTAACACCAATGTAGCATTAAGAAGCAGGCATTCTTTATTTCGGTGCTGGATGTACGGGGGATCGTTCTACCTAGCGTGCATACCGCAGGTTACATCAACCAACGCTTATATTGTCCAATTCTCACCAAAATTGGGAATCAAACTCCTTAACACCAATGTAATATTAAGAAGCAGGCATTCTTTAGTACAGCGCCGGATGCACGGGGGATCGTTCCACCTAGCGTGCATACCGCAGGTTACATCAGCCGAAACTTATATTGTCCAATTACATACATATACATCAAATTTCCCAGAATGATCATGCATATTCATTCTATTTCCCAGAACTAATTATCATATTTGCATGGTCATTAGGCATGCGTCCTTGAGCTCCGAGGGGCTTCCGTGGGGGTCTCTGGTGGTCCTTGGTGGTCGTACAGGTGTGTCCTCTAGTTGACCCCTTCTTATGGGCATGCGCAATATCACCTTGCTTATGTAACTTGCTTCCCTTCTTCATGGTGCATGGTCCCTAACAATGATTTGGCACCCTTAACACAAACCAATTATTCTAACTACCCTCGACTCATTGTCAAGATGGGATGGGGCTGTACTGGGAGCATAGCAGCATGTCCGTACTACTCCTCGTCCTATTGTCTTTGGGCATGGCAGCATATCCATAGCCATAGGTGTACAAACACAATATTAAAGCATTGCCTACCCCACTCCTATCTCTATGTTGCTTAGTTACAAAAGAACAAAGTAATCACTTTAGTTATTTGGTTACACCATGAGGTTTTTTCATCTCCTATCTTGTTGTGGAGGAGGAGTGAGAGGGTGGACACCTGGCTCCTGGCCAAGGTTAACCCACCACATGAATCAAATCTCTCTAACAAACAGGCTGATTGGTTGCTGTCTGGATGGCAACAGGATCCTCCATTGTAAGGCTCCTTGTAATGATGCCTTCAGTTGGATCAGTTGAGAGTCCCTGAACTAATTTTTTAGTGAATTCTTATAATCCAGATGGCTCATCCTACGTGACCACTCCAATGCATGCATGAGCCGTTGCTATTGATTATCTCCTCTTAACTATGTACAAAAGACTGTCCTATGTGACCATTTCTGCATCTGCAAGAACAGTTTCTACTGACTATTTACAAGTATCTTATCTATGTAGTTAGATCAATTCTACAGCAGGAACTGCCTGGGGGAGTCACTCAGACTGCCAGATTCTCCACCAAGGATCTTAATCAACATATTGAAGCATATTAGTGCCTATCAATTGGCCCATGCACAACAGGGGCTGCCTGTGGGAAGCTCCTGGACTATCTGAACTTCCCACTGGGAGAGGTCCTGTAACAATTAGTCAAATGCTTTGCTGTGAAGGGGCCAGGAGTTGTCAATCGCCTTGTCTCAATTCAGTCCATTGTCTCATGTAGCAGAGACTAGCTGGGGAGCTCCTGGACTACCCAGGGAACTGATGACTAGGCCCACTGCATATACACACAAGCACAGCCTTGATACCCAGCTACACCACAATTATAACTTTAATTTCCTCCTTATATAACAATTATAAATTAAATTCCATAGAACTTACCATAGGTGGCAGTGGGTTGTTTTAGTGGATTTTGCAATGTGTATGCATCTCCTCTAAAAGTTAAATGGAGGCTACTGCTTTCATTTTGTACTGGCCACACATGGCTGATAATTATTTGGGTGTCTTGCATCCTAGTCTTGACAGAAATTACTGTACCCGAAACTGAAAAACCCTTCTGCCTTTTCTAGTACCCTGAGCACACGTTCCCATGTAAATAACACCAGAAAGAATATGAAGCTAAATAACGACTGATGTTTAAATTAACAGTGAAGCTTTCAAGATTTAAAACCACATTTACATGAAAAAATGTGTTGTCCTAAATAAAACTATTCTTATTTCATCTTTATGACATAGACCATAATAATAGCAATTAAAAACCCTGTGAAATTGTATTGGGTTTATGTGGCAAGGTTTTGATAGCAGAAGGCGGGGCGGCTGCAGGGGGTGCTTCTGCGAGAAGAGATCTGGAGCTGCCCCCATGTTGGACAGAGCCAGTTCCAGCCAGCTCCAAGACAGACCCGCTGCTGGCCAAAGCTGAACCAATGAATGATGCTGGTGGTGCTTCTGTGATAACATATTTAAGAAAGGGTAAAAAATGTTGTGCAGCAGCAGCTGGGAGAGAGGAGTGAGAAAATGTGAGAGGAACAACCCTGCAGACACCAAGGTCAGTGAAGAAGGAGGGGGAGGAGTTGCTCCAGAGCAAAGATTCCCCTCCAGCCCGTGCTGAAGATCATGGTGATGCAGGTTGCCCCTCTACAGCCCATGGAGGTCCACGGTGGAGCAGATATCCACCCTGCAGCCCATGGAGGACCCCATGCCACAGCAGGTAGGTATGTCCTGACTGCAGCCCGTGGAGAGCTCATGCCAGAGCAGGTTTTCTGGCAGGACCTGTGACCCCGTGGGGGACCCACACTGGAGCAGTTCTTGAAGAACTGCAGCCTGTGGGAAGGACCGACATTGGAGAAGGTTGTGAAGAACTGTCTCCTGTGGGAGGGACCCCAAGGTGGAGCAGGGAATGTGTGAGGAGGAAGGAGTGGCAGAGACGAATTGTAATGAACTGATCACAACCCCCATTCCCTGTCCCCCTGCCCCCTTCAGGGTGGGGGGAGGAGGTAGAAGAGTCAGGAGTGAAATTGAGCCTGGGAAGGAGGGGGGTGGTGGGAAGGTGCTTTTAGGTTTTGGGTTTTTTTTTTCACTATCCTACTCTATTTTTATTTGGCAATAAATTAAATTAATTTCCCCAAGTTGAGTCTGTTTTGCCCATGATGGTAATTGGTGAGTGATCTCTCTGTTTTCATCTCGACCCACGAGCTTCCCCTGTCTTGCTGAGGAGAGGGAGTGAGAGAGCTGCTTGGTGGGCACCTGGCAGCCAGACAATGTTAACCCACTACAGAAATCTAGATTCACTTCAAAGCCTGCTTGTGAGCACAAATGCTAACAGTTTTAAATAAGCTGTAGCAGGTGGATCAATTTTTGTAGTTTACAACTGGTATCCATTTTTTAGGTTCAAGCCATCTATCTAGGTTTAATGGCCATTTATTACATTTATGTACTACTTACTTAAGTAGTCTGTAACAATTTAACAATTTCAGTGTAGTGAAATCATGCATGAGGGGTGTTCAGACTAACAGGGAGATTCTACCAATTTTTTTACTATTTTTTTCTTTCCTAAAATACAATTATGGGATTACTTGAGGAGGAAGTGCATAACCAAAAGACATGCTCTTAAGCATTTTTTCCATTTGAAAATGGAGGGTTTAAAACTTTTTAAAAAAATTAACTTTGAAGATTATGTCCTTGAACAAAATAAGTTTACAGCAAAGTGAATGTACTCACCAATTAACTGAAGCTCACATATGATTCTTGACTTTCTACTTTAAAAGCAAGAAAAAAATATTGAAAGTGATTTTAATGTCTGATAAATTTTTGTTTAACTAAAGTAGTGACGGCTATAAGCAATGACACATTACAAATTTTTTTTCCAAATAACTGTGTTGGGAGACCTGTGTCTAAGGAGACCTTGCAATGACCTGTGCCTGATCTGTATTTTGTCAAGCATTCTTACAAGATCTTTGATCAGTCCTCTTATGGTCCAAAGCAACATGGACCACAAAGATGTATAAACATGCTGTATGTGAAATTACAAAATAAAAGTATCCACATTTCAAAACTTCAAAAACAGTGAGAAATTGTTAGGGAAGAGCTTTAGGTACATCTTCCACAAGGAAACCATGTAATAATGCAGCTTTACAAATTAGATTGTTTTTTCTACTTTTTTTTTTAAGTGTCTTTGCTCAATGGGAAGAGGGAGACTTTTTTTCCACAGCGTACAGGCTCTGTACATGTATTCAATTGCATGTTAGCCAAAAGCTGTTCCCAGCTTCTAATTATTTTGGTTCAGTACAGCTTAGTCCTTACTTAAGTTTGTGCGTATGTATTTTACTGAATATGTTTGTTTTGGCTTAATGAACCAGTGCTAATTTTGTTATCTTTAAGCATTTAAAAAAATAATCTGGGTGAAGTTATTGCTGGCACACTGAAAAATGTCTCTCTGCTGCTTATTGTCTTGAATATAAGATCTGTCTGATACAGATGTTTGGCAAGTAAATATGTCTGCCATGTAAAAATAGTTTCTGGCTGGTACAGTTGTCTATATTTATTTTTAATGTTCATAGGAACTGGGTTTTCATTTTAATGAATTTTTTTCCTTCCCCTCCCTCACTTCTCTTGTAGGTAGCATTGGCACTTCGTTTCAATGCCAGTCAATCCATCAAGATCACATTTGCAGCAATGAAAGTGACAAGGTGAGGTTTGCATAAATGTTCCATTTACAAGGTGCATTTTTTTATGAATCACATTGATTTTACTGTAGTAACAGTGTTTGTTTTCCGGGCCCAGCAGCTAACTTTCAGTGTTACACTTTGAAATCTCTCTGGCTTTTTAAGAAGTATATGTACTTACTTCACTCAAGACAATCTTTTTAGTTGATTAAAAAGAGATTTGTCTTGTAGCATATTTTTCTTCTTGCTTGCGTTCCCTTGCTATTCTAAATATTTGTGGTTTACCATACTGACCCTCACAGGTAATAAAGAGTGGTAATGTCATAGAATCATAGAATAGTTTGGGTTGGAAGGGACCTTTAAAGGTCATCTAGTCCAACCCCCCTGCAGTGAGCAGGGAATGTCATTGTTAATATGTTAGGCACAGTAACATGTCTTACTCCTATCACTTGTGTCTTCTGAGGTTTGAGCTAGTTAACAATGCTGAGAGATTTTTTGCAATGGTGTTCTTTTCTTTTCTATATTTGGAGATGGCAACTCCAGGTTTTACAGACAGGAACCTATTGTTCATTACTGTAGCTTTAAAATATCATCCTATCTAGCACCATCCAAGTGTTTTTCCTAATCTTTTAGCAAGAGATCATGCTCGCACACCGGATTGCTTTCAGTCTGTAGAGATATGCATTGGAATTTTTGTGTTCAGTGATATATCAGTAATGTATATGTGGGCTATATGATATATCAGTAATATATGATATATCAGTAATATATGTATGGAATACAGAAGGGAAAAGTTTTCAGGTTGAATTACTGTCAAGACTTGCTTTCATGTTTCTGTTCTTTTTCGTGTTTTTTCCTTAACAGTTCCTCTCCTTAATAACACAAATTGATTAACATTAGTCCAATATGTAACGTGTTACATCATTATTTTCAAGTTTGATACTGTATAATAAGCTTTCTTGCTGCCTTGAGAAGCCTGGGAAAGGGCATGTATTAGTCAAATTTAATTAATCTTTCTTGGAAGTTGGAATGCTAGCTGCCTGTCAGTGCTTTGATAACTGCACAAATCCTTGTGTTTTGAATTGGTGGAATAATGAGGAGGAGTTAGGCATTGCGGGAGTGAAAGGGTTAACAAGATTAAAGTACGGAGGGTCCGGGTCATGTCCGAGGGAAGGAGGCTGTGCGTCTGGAGCAGGGGTGGACGGGATTGGAGGGAGGTAGGCGAGCGCGTGACTTTTGTTGTGAAGGAAGGAACTGCAAGGTGGTAAGAAGATAGCTGAAGGGACGCATGAATAAGACATATAAACCAATAAGAGTTCTCTCAGTAGTACATGTGTAAACAATTAGAAAGTATATAAGCTGTGGAATATTTCAATAAGGGGTCTTCGATTTACTCTCTGTCGGAGTCCGTGCATCAATCTGCTACAGAATAACTTAAGACTCAGTTTGTTTATAGCATTTTCAGCTCATTCCAAAACCAAGTTTCTTTTCAGAATGACTCTGCATTTTTTCATAATTTGGAAGTATGTTCAGATTTGGAGTCTAGTTATCTTTCAAATATTGGACAAACATGCTAGTTACAACTTGGTAAAAAAAAAAAATTAAAGTTTCCAGTTGATTTGGTGGTCATTGTCAGGGAGCAGCAAGACTGGCTGCTCCACAAGAGCAGGCGAGCTGGGAGCTGAGGGTGACAGCAAGGCAGAGGCAGTGGCCTCAACACCAAGGGGTGCAGTCTCGTAGCACCTGAGCAAGGAGAGCAAAGCAGGTCTGGTGACAGTGACCAGGGTCAGTTACGGTCCAGTGATAAGCAAGGCCATAGTAATAAGGCAGGTCCGAGGTCAAGCCAGGAAATCAAGTCAGCAAGGCAAGGACAGGATCAACAAGTTACATGGCCAGGTACAAGTGTACATAGCATACCTACAGTGTAGCTCAGACAAGGACCAAGGTCCAATGGCCTGAACTTAAATGGAGCTCCTGAGTGAAAGGGGTAGCCCCTGCACTGAGGCTTTTCCCAGCTCTTTCTCAGCAGTCTGATCCCAGGTTACAGAACTGTGCTATGTCAGAGCTGGCCTTGAGTGCAGGCAGACAAACCCTTGGTGGGGAGGGGGGAAGAGGTCGCAGAGTCTGTTGGTGCACTCTGGGCCTTGGCAGTCATACGCTATGGTAGAATAAGACAGTTACTTTCCCTAATGGTGTTTCCAAGGTCTGAAAAGCTTCTTTCTAACTATAAAAGGAGGACAAAAAATAGTCCAATTACTTTAAACTATTTTATTTTTCTATGGTGTTGGATCTACTTTCAAGGAAAGTTAGGGATTATGTTGTAGCTTTGCCTTATGTAATGAGCTTCTTCAATAGCAAGCCTTTGCTGTCTGTCTTGGAAGCCTGACAGGGTTGAAGGTCACTTCTAGGTGATACATCAGAAGTGTGGAACAGATGGTGGAAATGTGGAAGAGACAAAAGTATTAGAGTTGAAGATTCTGTGGTCAGGATTCAGTTGTACAGTCACTGTGTGCTGTTGCATACTCACACACTGAGTGTTACTTAAAGAAATCGATTTATTGTAGTCTTCTGCATAGGGTAACACTCATTTGGGGAATCGCTCAAACAGGATGGCCAGTTGTTGTCTGGATGTTGACAGGTGTCTCAATTGCAAGGGTCCTTGTAATCTTCAGCTGGATCAGATGAGACTCCCTAAACTGTTGTTCTGTAAATTCTCATAATCTAGCTGTCTCCTGGTCCTACAATACTGCTCTAGCATATGCATGATCAGTTTCTATTGAGTAGTTAAACTATCTTAACTATGTACATCTTAACTATTATCCTATCCAATAATAAACATATCTAAACATACAAATAGCATCTATCAATTGGTCAGTTACTTTATCTGTGCAAAGCAGGAATTGCCTCTGGAGTTCCTGTCAATCTATTGATTATCTTATCAAATGAAGCCAGGACTGCCTGGGAAGGGGGGTCCTTTATCAATTGGTCAATTATCTCATCTAGGCAGAAACTGTCTGGGGGGTTCCTGGGAGTGTTCTATTGATGACTAAATGGGCTGAGTATGTACATAGGCACAGGCTTTATACCCAGCTGCATTAATTATATTTGTAGTGTAATTTTAAATTCCACAGGTTTTGCCAAATTGCCAATACATCTGTTGGTAGTAATGTTTGTAGAAAGCAGTAAAATTAAGATTTTTTAGATCCTTTTACATGTTGCATATTCATAAATTTCTTTTGTTCCTTGTGAACTATATTCTAAGTGGATTTGTGGGGGAGAGGAGAAAGCAGTGGTAAATTCCTTTCAGAGCTACACTAATGTACCAACTTCCATATTGGAACTTCCTTCCTTTTTAACACTCCTCCCTTTCTGCCATTATGGTGAAGATCATCTTTTTATTAGTGGTTGGGTTAAGACAAAATTCAAGGAAGATAATAATGTATGTTCAATTAAAAAACTGTTTTAATTTCAGTTGAAAATTCTATTTTTGGTATGTCACAAAATTTTGGGAGGGTGGGGGAAAACACAGCAGGTTTAAATTCCAGAAGACTACATAACCTTTTTTGAGTTGCATAGCATATGATCTGTTTCCATATTGACAGAACAAAGGGACTAGAACTTTTTTGGGTTTGATGTTTGTTGGAAGGCAGGAGGGGGGAATCCACCTTTCTTATTGGTATTGATTCTGTATCAAATTAGAACACCAAGTTGTAAAAGCTGATAAAAGTAAAACTTGTCCAAAACACAGGAAGAATGCATTTTGGAAGCATTGCAGAGATATATGTGCTTTTGTCCCCAAATGTCAGTTTTATGTTTGATTTTTCTATGAGAAAATGTGAAACTGTCTTGCACTTTATAGGAGAATCTGGTGATTTCCCCAGTAAAATGATTGTTTCTTCTCAAGAATGTTCACAATTCTACCAAACTTGAGCTATAATACTGCTTTCTAAAAGCAGTGGGTAGCAATAGTAGGGTATAATAGCAATCTCCTACCCCTTTCTCCCAATACTCCATGTGTGTCTATGTGAACAAGGATTTCCACACCAATTACTTAATTTTGTTGACTCAGCACACAAGAATCTTGAATTCATGTTCACTGAGATCAGCAGGAAACTGAAGACTAGGATTTCTTCATGTGTGGCCTCATGGCATTAAAAAAAGAGAGTCATTGTTTGGTAATACAAAGAACCTGCTTAACCTCACAGCATCAAAAAGCAACATTTTGCAACTTATCCCTTAAAAAGATGTAGTATTTCATATATATATATACAATACAGTTTTCCATTGTATGTGGTGTTGTAAAATGATTATAAACAAGTCTTAAATTACTGTTTTGGAGGTGGAAACTTTCAAGTATCAATGCATGAATTGGATGGACCCTTTTTTACACCTGTAATTTCTTTGATTTTTTCTTTGAAGTGTAACATGCCATCTATATTTAATACCAATGTTTTTTAAATGAATAGAATAATAATATAAAGTGAGTGGAATTGTTATTCTTAAAGAAATGACAAAAATGGAGAAAATGCTGTTGCTTAAAATATTACTTTGCTTTAAACTCCAACAATGGCTTCCCATTAAAGGTAAATCGAGAGATATATTATTTTTCAGTGCCTTTCAACCATATTCAGTTTATTTTCTTTAAACATTTTTCCTCCATTAGCTTTTTATTTCAACACTGGTATAATTCCACAAAAAGATGCTTCCACTAGTTGAAAAGAAACTGTATTCTACAATACCTCTCTGATTGCCAGCTGTCTTTAGATTAGTGCAAGAACAATCTGATTGGAGGTTACTTTTTTTTTCTAAGACTTTGTGTTTCACAGTGGAAAGTACTGCATAATGCAGCTTGTCATGCTATGTTTACTTACAGAAAATGCAAATTTGAAATTTCTGAAATCACTGGGTCCTTATGGTCTAAGTATTTCTATGTCATACATGGTTAGACCTTCTCCCAGTCTTGGGCAAGACTGGGCAATCAGTTAACTGATTGCCTGCTCATTTAATTTCTCAGTATTCTTATTTGTAAATAAACCTACAAAGATGCAACTTGTAACTACTTTTGGAATGTGTCTTTCAGAGACCTCATCCAGCTATCTATTTCCTTAGTTCCTATGCAAATAAAACCAAACTGACCACCCAATATTAATGTAAAAAATAAAGCACCATAGGAGCAGTGCTGGCACTTAAGAGCTGCCAGATAAGGCACTAAATAAGGGACAGATTCTTCCCTTAAATTAAACATTTATATTGTCACCGAAATTGGGAATCAAACTCCTTAACACCAATGTAGTATTAAGAAGCAGGCATTCTTTATTGCAGCGCTGGATGCACGGGGGATCGCTCCTCCTAGCATGCATACCACAGTTCGCATCAACCAAAACTTATATTCTTCAATCACATACATATACATCAAATTTCCTGGAATTATCATGCATATTCATTCTATTTCCCAGAACTAATTATCATATTCGCGTGGTCATTAGGCATGCGTCCTTGAGCTCCAAGGGGCTTCCGTGGGGGTCTCCGGTGGTCTCTGGTGGTCGTGCAGGTGTGTCCCCTTGTTGACCCCTTTTTCTGCACATGCGCAATCCCACCTGGCTGATGTAACCCATTTCCCTCTCCATGGTCCATGGTTTCTAACGATATGATTGATGCTTGGCTACCCCTATTCCTATTCTAGTACAAACCAACTGTTCTAGTGGGTCAGCTAGTCCTCGACCTATTGTCAAGATGGGCTGGGGCTGTACTGGGAACATAGCAGCATTGTTCATAACCATGATTTATTATGTTCTATTCTATGTTATTCTCCCCCCCCATTGATTACAAAAGTTATCAATTAACTACTTCGGTTACATTTCCCCCCTTTGGAAGTTTTGAAATAATCATTTTTTCAATACTTCCATCTTAAAAATTTCACTATATGCTAATTCATTATTTCCTTAACTAATAACAATTGGAATCCAATTCAATGATCTGTCTTTCACTATATGATGGTGGGAGCGTTGTCAGTGAATCACTTAAATCCGATCTTTTAGCCACTGATTGTATAATCATCCGATTGAAAGTAGTTCTGCTAGTGAGTTCTTTCTTTAAACAGTAGTAAATAAGCGATAATATCAAAAATATTATCAATAATAGTAGTCCAGTGCTAATTAAGGACTTTATCCAGGAGCTCAAGTTCCATCCCAATCCACTAAAAATTTTGTCGAGCCAACTCTCCTGCATATCATGTTGCATTTCTTGAGTATCCTTTTCTATTTGTCCCAGTAAATCCAGATCATGCTCAACATCCTGAGTGACATTTGGGATGTGTATACAACAATGGTCTATTCTCTCTCTCAAGTACCCACAAACTCCATGTTCCTTTAATAAGAGCATATCCAAGGCCATCCAATTTTGCAAAGTCATCCTCGAGGTTGCTTGTAACTGCAAGTTTAATTGTTTAAATCCTTTCCTGGTTACATTAGCCAATCTTTCTACTTGACCAGTTAATTTATACAACCAGGCTTTATTCTTATAAGTTGATAAGGGGGTTAACAGAGACTCCAGAGCCCATCCAATTTTTACTTCAGTCGAAGGTTCATTCCATTCTGCATTATCATCTATTTGTGATCTCTTTATCCGTTCCAATTTTAAATTTTCCAAGCTTCCTTTAAAAGGAGCTTCCTTCCAAATTGGACATAATGTTGGCATCCCCAGAGTAATTTGTTTTACCTTCCCATCCAATTGTAAATGAGTGGTCCAGGTCCCATCACTCATTGCCCAAACTAAATGTCCTGGGCTCTGGATTGTAGATTTTCTACAACTGAATATTGTCCCCCTCTTGGGCTTATATGCATCAGTTAATTGTAAATCACTTCTAAGTCCTCTACATAAACATTCATATTTCAATGCGGCAGCCAAAGGTGGAACATTCTGAATTGCTTTACTAACTGTACTACAATTATATATCTTTTTACAATTCCACCAAAATACAATACTCTCTTTTTCTCGGGATGTACTCCCCTTGTCATTAACTGATGGAAAAGCCGCAAAGGTCATTCCATCCCAAGTAAAGCACCAAGAGGCGTTAGCCATATACTGAAATTGGGATAAGATAGCCATTGACCATACTGATTCCCATAAAACCATTTCTCGTTCGGTTCGGTTAGTCTCTTTACATTTCCATTCCATAATCATTCGACTGACATTCTTCCTAATTGGCTCATCATAAGAACACCAACCTACATTATGATATCTCCCTATCTTAATGAAAACATAATTTAGTAGTTTTTCACAATCTGCTCTATTCCCAGGGGTTTTCCATTTCTTTTTTACATATTTTATTTGCTCTTGCCATCCAACAACAGGAACTTGCTCACAAGAAGTACTGTCATTGTTGGATTTTTCACTACTCAAATTTGTTGTCAAAATTCCCCATGGGATTGATTCACCCACTGCTCTTGGAATTGGGAGGCATGCAGTTATCTGGGTTATATTCTGTAAATTAGCAAATTCTTTTATTAACCCCACCATCAAATTCTCTTCCGGGGTCTTTCTTGGGAGGTATATTAATTGTTCCGCTTCTATTGACAATGGATCCCCCCTTTCCGCCCTCACTTCTGATCGACCTTCTCTTATTCCAAACAATGCTCCCATCATCATCAGTTTCCAGATTAAAATCCATGCCCCTCCCATTCCATGATGGTAACTCCTTTGTCTAAACATATTTTAAAGTCAACTTTGCGGTCTTGGGGTCCCTGTTGATAATCTTCCACGAAGGAGCCCTCTTCACTCGAGTATAATGTATCCACGGTTCCACCCCTTCCACTTTAACTGCAGTATAGGTTGTTAACAGTACTTGGAAGGGTCCTTTCCACTTCTCCTGCAACGGTTCAGAATTACAAGTTCTTATATACACCAAGTCACCCGGCTGATACTGATGTACAGGTGTATCCAAGGCAAGCGATCTAGTCAGCACAATGTACTTCCGAAGTGCTTCGAGGGTCTTTCCTAGAGAAATCAAATACACTTTTAAATCCATTTCCCCCACCACTTTCATATCCCCTGGGATTAGAGGAGTCTGGTAAGGTTTGCCATACAAGATTTCGTATGGACTTATACCATCCCTAGATCTTGGTTGAATCCTAATCCTTAAAAGAGCTAATGGTAAGGCCTGTGGCCATTTTAAAGACACCTCTTGACAGATTTTACTAATTTGTCTCTTCAATGTCTGATTCATTCTTTCAATTTTCCCACTTGACTGTGGTCTCCAGGGAGTATGTAAATCCCACTGTATTCCTAAGATTCTACTCACTTGTTGAACTACTTCTGCTATAAAATGGGGTCTTCTATCTGAAGACATGCCTATTGGCACCCCAAATCTTGGTATTATTTCTTTTAGCAATATTTTAACTACTTCTCTTGCTTTGTTAGTGCGACAAGGAAAAGCCTCCGGCCATCCAGAAAACGTATCAATTAGTACCAATAAGTACTTATATCCACTTTGTCTAGGTAACTCAGAAAAATCAACCTGCCAGTAATCCCCTGGGGAATTACCCTGTTTCGTAACTCCCAAGGGTGCTTTCCTTTGATTCAAGGGATTATTTTTAAGGCAAATTGGACACTTAGCTATTACTGATTTAATTATTCCTGTCATCCCTACACATACCACAGATGGTTTTAAACTAGAAACCATAGCATCTACACCCCAATGTGTTTGCTCATGCCTTTCCCTTGCAAGTTCTAACATAACTTGCGGGGTCACTATTACCTGTTTTTCCGGTGTTACCCACCACCCTTCTGTATTTTGAGATGCTTCTAATTGTTCCGCCAATTGTTCATCCAATTTATTATATTTTGGCCTCAAATTTGGGAGTTTCATCTGTTTTACTGGTACTAGTGCAAGGATACCTCGCTCTGCAGCCTCTTTTGCAGCTTTATCCGCCAGTCGGTTACCTATATTTACGGCCGTCTGTCCAAATTGGTGAGCCTTACAATGCATTACCGCCACCTCCTTTGGTTTCTGCACATCTTCCAGAAGTTGGAGAATCTCCTCTTTATGCTTTATCAGTGATCCCTGGGCCGATAGCAGTCCTCTCTCTTTCCAGATAGCTCCATGAGCATGAATCACACCAGACGCATATTTGGAATCAGTCCATATGTTTACCCTTTTTCCTTCTGCCATCCGTAGAGCCTGCTTTAATGCCATTAATTCTGCTTTCTGCGCCGAGGTATTTGCAGGCAGTGTCCCTGACTCCAATATCTTGTTGGTGGTGACGACAGCATATCCAGCCATTCGTCTTCCTTCTTGCACAAAGCTGCTTCCATCCGTAAACAATTCCAGATCAGGATTAGGCAACGGTTCATCCTTCAGATCCGGTCTGCTAGAATAGACTTGCTCAATAGTTAGCAGGCAATCATGTTCTAAATTCCCCATAGGATTTTCTGTCGATAAAAACATGGCCGGGTTTACAATTGCTGTGGTTTTCAATTCCACATCATCTTGTTCCAATAGAACAACCTGATATTTCAACATTCTGCTAGGGGATAGCCGATGACCCCCCTTTTGCTCCAAAACAGTCATTACCATATGTGGTACATATACTATTATCTTTTGGCCCATAGTCAATTTTCGAGCTTCTTGAATCAGCAATACTGTTGCTGCCACAGCACACAAGCATCCTGGCCATCCTTTACTCATGTTGTCAAGTTGCTTAGAGAAATACCCCACCGGCCGCTTCCAGGATCCCAACCGTTGCGTCAAAACTCCAAGGGCGAGGTGTTGCCTTTCATGCACGAATAGCCCAAAAGGTTTGGTTAGATCAGGTAAACCCAATGCAGGGGCCATCATTAATGCCTTTTTGAGTTCTTTGAATGACTTCCGACATTCAGGTGTCCAAGTCAGATTCTGATCTTTGGATTCTTTTAGGGCTTCATATAATGGTTTCACATATAGCCCATAATTCAGGATCCAGAGTCGACACCATCCGATCATACCCAAAAAGGCTCTGAGTTCCTTTGGACTATTAGGTTCAGGAATTTGACAAATGGCTTCTTTTCTCTCACTCCCTAGTTGTCTCTGTCCTTGAGATATCTCAAATCCCAAATAAATTACTGCTTCTTTCTCGATTTGAGCCTTGTTTCTGGAGACTCTATATCCTCACTGGCACAGGAAATTCAATAGACTAATAGTCATCTCAAAACATTTTTCTTTGCTTTCTGCTGCTACCAAAATGTCATCCACATACTGCAACAATACACCTTCTCCTTGATTCTGTCTTTTCCATACCTCTAATTCCTTTGCCAATTGATTCCCAAATATTGTAGGGCTATTTTTAAATCCCTGTGGAAGTACAGTCCATGTCAATTGCATCTTCCGTCCTGTAGCAGGGCTTTCCCACTCGAAGGCAAATATGTTTTGACTTTCTATATCCAGAGGTATGCAGAAAAAGGCATCCTTTAAATCCAGTACAGTAAACCATCTATGTTTCTCTTTCAAAGCGGTCAGCAAAGTGTATGGATTAGCCACTACTGGGTGTATATCTTGAACTATTTGATTTATAGCCCTTAAATCCTGGACTATCTGATAATCTTTGCTTCCTGATTTCCTGACCGGTAATATAGGAGTATTAAATTCAGATTCACATTCTACTAAAAGCCCATGTTCTAAAAATTTTATAATTAACCCCTCCAACCCCTTTCAAGCCTCCCACTTAATAGGGTATTGTTTTTGTCTTACCGGCTTGGCTCCAGGTTTTAAAGTCACTTTTACCAGCTCTGCCAATTTAGATCGCCCTGGAACTCCACTTGCCCATACCAAAGGGGTTACAGCACTCTCTACTTCTTCTGGAATCTGTTCTTCATTAGGGGAATCCTGTAACATAAACATTCTTGCCTTCATGGCTTTTGATTCTGGTACTAGTAATTTGATCTCCCCATCTTTAAAAGTTATTTCTGCCTCTAATTTACTTAATAAATCTCGTCCTAGCAAAGGTAACGGACATTCTGGCATGTACAAAAACTGGTGAGTCACCCACTGTTTTCCCAATTTAAATTTTAACGGTTTTAAAAAGGGTCGGTTTTCCTTTTGCCCTGTCGCACCAACAACATCTACTGATTCCTGACTAAGTCTCCCTTTACATGTATTTAATACCGAATAAGTAGCCCCTGTATCTATCAAAAATTCTATTTCTTCATTCCCTAGCCTCAATGTAACCAGGGGTTCAGCTAGGGTTGATTCCCCCGGTCTCCTTCATGATTCATCGTCCAAAGTCATCAACTTAATTGCCTGTAGCGAAGGATCTAATTCTCTCAATTTGGGACATTCCCTTTTCCAATGACCACGCTCCTTACAGATAGCGCATTGATCTTCTGCCAATCTGGGAGTTACCCTCCTTTCAAATCCCCTTTCACCAATATTCATCCCTCGTCCTCTTCCTCTACCTCTCCTATTATTTTCAGTCAAAACCGCCAGTAATTTTCCATCCCTTCTTGCTTGCCTCATTTCTTTTTCTTTTTCTCTGTTATTATATACAGTCCAAGCTATTTCAAGCATTTTGCCCAAATCTCTAGATTCAGGTCCCTCCAATTTCTGAAGTTTTTTTCTGATGTCCGGGGCCGATTGACCCATAAATATGGAAGCCAATTGTATCGCTTCTTCTGGCTTGTCCGGGTCCAAATTAGTATATTTTCTAGCAGTCACCTTCAGTCTCTCCATAAAGGCTGAAGGGGATTCATTTACGTCTTGTCTTACTTCATAAATTTTTGACCAATTTATCGCTTTTGGCATAGCATGTCTAACTCCGAATAAAATCCACTTCTGATATCTAGTTAGCATTCCTCTGGGTCCCGGTTGATTAGGGTCCCACTCAGGATTTGCGGATGGAAAATTCTGGTCCACCGTTCCCTGTAAATCCCCATTAGCATGAGCTCCCTCCACCTGTTTTCTAGCAGTATGTAATACCATTTTCTTTTCAGTATCATCAAGTAAAGTATCCAATATTACTTGTAAATCATTCCAATCAGGATCTTGTGTTCTAATTATTGTTTCAACCACCTTGGCTACCCTTTCGGGATCCTCCCGATAGGTGCCTGCGGTTTCTTTCCATGATCTTAAATCAGTTATCGAGAAAGGGACTTTTACCACCACTGGACCATCATTCCCCACTGCCTCTCGAAGAGGGGCTTGGAGAAAAGCTGGTCCAGCCTCTCCTCTCCTTCCTCGTGTCCTTCCTGAAATCGGGCTAAATCCCTCTGCTTCCCCTTCTGTAGGAGGAGCAGAAGCATTATCAGCCTCCAAGATGTGATCCCCTCGATAATTTCCCCATCTCCGGTGGGGTGCAACCAATAAATCAATATCATCTTCCTCGGATCTATGTTTTAAACATCTTTTACTAATACTGCAAGTAGGGCAGCGCTTTCTCGAATCCCCATCAGATTTTTCCCCCTTCAAAGCCATTATCATTGAATTTTGTGGATGTATCATCTCACACTGTTTCTGCCACTCCGGATGATTTTGCAGCGTAAAAAACAAATCCACATATGCCATCTCATCCCACTTTCCTTCCCTTTTACAAAATAGCATTAATTGCAAGATGGTATTATATCGTAACGTTCCATTTTCCGGCCATTTCTCCCCACCTTCCAAAGTATACATTGGCCACCAATGATTGCAATATTCAATTAATTGTTTCCGAGTCAAAGGATCACCCCCCAGATCTTTCCAATGCTTTAAAATACATCCCAAAGGTGTTCTTTGTGGGATGGGTTTCTTACTTGGAAATGTACCCATCTTCCAAACGACCAGTGGTTGTGATTGTGCTCTATCACAAGCACTAGTCAGAGGGACCCCAACCCTTGTTGGAGCTCCCTCTGGGATTCCAGCCCCCTGCCAGAAATCCCAACCTTGGAGACTTCAACCCCCCGTCGAAGACTCCCCCTTGGGCCCCGCTCCACAGGCTTTCGCCTAGCAGAGACTTACCAACCGAGGTACCTCTTAGCCCAACCCTGCGTAGCTTTCGCCGCGCCTTACGAGCAGGCTTGGTGGGACTCTAACCCACGTCCTACCTTTGGTGGGACTCTAACCCCACGCACTGCCCAGAGTGGGACTCTAACCCACGTCCTACCTAAAGTTCTGTTACCCGTTAAAAGAATGCCTTATTACCTTGTTCCAGGGGATCTTGCTCAGAATTCTTCGGTCCAGGGATCAGAGGTTCTCCCCGAGAATCCCTCGGTGCTGGCTGGAGATCCTGCGATCCCTCGGATCCGTTGAAATTCAGAAGCAGGGTCCCATCTGGGTCGCCAAAACTGTCACCGAAATCGGGAATCAAACTCCTTAACACCAATGTAGTATTAAGAAGCAGGCATTCTTTATTACAGCGCTGGATGCACGGGGGATCGCTCCTCCTAGCGTGCATACCACAGTTCGCATCAACCAAAACTTATATTCTTCAATCACATACATATACATCAAATTTCCCGGAATTATCATGCATATTCATTCTATTTCCCAGAAGTAATTATCATATTTGCGTGGTCATTACGCATGCGTCCTTGAGCTCCGAGGGGCTTCCGTGGGGGTCTCCAGTGGTCTCTGGTGGTCGTGCAGGTGTGTCCCCTTGTTGGCCCCTTTTTCTGCACATGCGCAATCCCACCTGGCTGATGTAACCCATTTCCCTCTCCATGGTCCATGGTTTCTAACGATATGATTGATGCTTGGCTACCCCTATTCCTATTCTAGTACAAACCAACTGTTCTAGTGGGTCAGCTAGTCCTCGACCTATTGTCAAGATGGGCTGGGGCTGTACTGGGAACATAGCAGCATTGTTCATAACCATGATTTATTATGTTCTATTCTATGTTATTCTCCCCCCCCCTTGATTACAAAAGTTATCAATTAACTACTTCGGTTACAATATGATATAGATTAGTGAAGTAAAATACTTAGCATGAAATATACAGAATATGTAAAATGCCCAGATTTGCCTCTTCCTCACCTTAAGGTTCTAGAATCAAAGTTATGTTGTTTTAGCTGCAGTGGTTCAATGTTGCATATGCTTACACTAATGCATCTTAATGTTTTGTAGTGTTTTGTTTGATGATGATGTTATAAGTCCTTCATGCTTTGTCACTTTCCTTGGAAATTTTCCCTATAACTTTGTACATCTTACTGTTTGGAAGGATTATCTCTTAAAGACCACAGCTACTGCAGGAGGAGCAAGGGGAGCAGTAAGAGCCAATGGGGTGTTGCAGAGATGAAAGACCATGATTATTATCGGGTACAGAGGAGTGGCAGGCAAGAAGGAGGTCATAAAAGGGCTGCTGGTGCTGATAATTCTAGGGCCTTGGTTCACAGGCTAGCAAAACTGAAAACACTGTTACAAGGAAGACTACTAATTAGGAAAACTAAATTAATTTTGCATCACTTCAAGCATCTTGTTGGCAAGGGGTTTACAGGGACCTCAAGGGCCATAAAATGTAAACTGCTTTCCTGAACCTGATGGGCTAGTGAATGTGTCCTACTAGGGCAGAAGACGACCCCCTGGAAGTGACTTCCTGGTTACTGCAGCCCCCTGCAAAGCAAGAGGCTATGCCCTCACAAGTTCACAATGAGGGTGTCTCCCTGGAGAGACCACCAGCAACACTCCCAAGCCCCTCAGGGGGCATGTGAAAGCCTAGCTTTACCCCTGCCCTCAAATGTATCAGGGGAGGTGGAGGCAGTCCAACTTGTGGCTTCCTTAGAGCATATGCGGCAGTGGAAATGGCTGATGCAGAGGTTTGGGGCTAGATAATGTGTAGAAGAATACAGTATTGTTAATTTATATCAGGTATCACTACATGAAGCTTATGAAGCATTTGTTCAGGTTGTAGAGCAAATTTTTGTTCATCTACTCCAGCTGTTTGAAACTGGCAATTATGCTCAGCTCTGTCTTGAAGCTGTCAGCTTTATATATATATATGACTATATTCTTCCACTATTAATTTAAGCAATATGAATGCAGAAATTTTTTTAAGATTGGGTCAGCACTCTCCTACAAAGTAAGAGAGCTGTGTTTTGATCAGACTGTCTGCCTGGCTATCATTATTGTAAAAGGCATTGGGGATGGGATGCACAGAACCCTACAGTCTATCCCCCATTCTAAAATAGATAAAAAGTGCTGCTATTTAATTGATCTAAATAACAATGACAATAATCTCTGTTTTGCTGGGAGTCTTGCAGTGCTTACAGCACTGAGGGATCTAACAGATGCAGAACTGTTAATAGGTGCAAAAGAGCTACAGGACAAACTGAGTGTAAAGGTATGTGGAAGGAGAGTCCATCTGCTTCATTAAGGTTATCTGATCAAGGGCCTTTTCAAAGCAAAAGGAGATAATAAGTAAAGGGGGAAGCGATTAACAAGAACGAACAGAGACACAAACCTGGTAGACAAGGGATAACAGAGACAATGCCAAGGACCAAAAGTCTCTGGTCACTAATTGATGGGCCATCAAGAAACTACAGTCATAGCTTTGGAGAGGGCCACCTGGACTTTGTAACTGATAAGAAGAGGGAAACAAGAAGCACATGAGGATTTGGGATATTCAAGGGAGGCCTGTTCCAAAATCTATTAGGGAACATTTAGGGGAAGGGGATTAGGGAGGAACAAAGCGGGGAATAGACGGAAACAGGTATAAAAGGGGCCAGTCATATAAAATGGGCCGTTCAGTACGCTTGTCTGACTAAGCCCTGTGCCTGATCGCTGCAGTCTGTCCTATCTTCTTAGTAAATCCTTTCTTAACTATCTCTCTGTGTAATCTCACTCTCTACCCTGTGTGCTGTAAGGACTAGGTGCCAGCTACTGGCGAGACCAACATGAGTGGATTTGGTGCCAGCAACTGGAGTCAGACCGGGGATGTAGGTGCCCCCTGGCCTGTGGTGTCAGCAACTGAAGTGAGTAGAGGTGTCTCAGTGCCAGTCACTGGAGCAAGGGTCTCGGCTCCACTTAGATGGGATTGGTATATGTCCTGGGCACAGCTCCTGGGGGGGCTGGGGTGAGTGAGGGTCGCAGCACCAGTGACTGGAGACCATGGGTCACAGGCCCGTGTGCTTGGGTGTCAGCTGCTGGGGCAGTGCCCACAGCATTTGTATCTTCCCCAAACCTGGTGTGCGTGGGGGACTGTGTGTGTAATTTGCTAGCAAACTTCAAGCTGGACTAGCTGGTGAGTAGGAGGCCCAGGGTCTGTGCAGGGATATCAGATGGGCAGAAGGTCCGTGCTGGTATTCAGGATGACCTGCGAGTGTGAAGTGCCTGTGAGACGGGTGTGTGAATCTGTGAGCATGTACATCTGCTAGCAAGCATCAAGCTGGACTAGGTGGCAAGTAGGAGACCTGTGGAATGGGTAAGAGGGCTCAGGATCCAGGCAGGGGTATCAAACGAACAGAAGGTCTGTGCCAGTGTGCGAGGGATCTGCAAAAGTGTGTGTGCTTGTGAATCTAGAGTGAGGGAGTATGTGCTCTCACTTGTGAACTTCAGTCTTTACCAGCCAGAGAGGAGGAAGGGGACTTGGCTGTCTATACTTATGTTTTATGTGAGTCCTGGTAGTGTAATATGTAGGTGCTGTTAAAGGCAGAGTCTTGTCTGTAGCAGTAGTGTGCAGCCAGCTGTGTCGGTGTCCTCTGTGTGTGTCTCTGGGATACACTCTCAGCCTCACTGCTTGAACCTGCAAATATGAAAGCAGTAGCTGCATCCATCAGCCTTGGATAGAGACCCTCAAGTCTCCTGGCTGGGCTCCAGCAGCCAGTTAGGAGGAATCACCAGGCCCTGTAGCTGCTAGATACAGTGGCTACTTATAACATCTCTTAACACTGGGGTGATCTGTGTACAGGAAGGTCATGCTGAGTGACATCCTCTTGTTTGAGACTCTGCTACATGTTAATATATGTGTCAGCCTCCTTTTTGAGGGGAAAAAAGGTTGGGGGATTTTTAAGCCAAACAATAGTCTTATGTATCCCAAGATCTTTTTCCTGCTTTTGCACAATGAACTTTTTTATGGTGTTAAGGATGTCAGGAAGGTATTTGGGGCAAGAAACTTCTTTAAGCTTTGTCATACATTATATAATCATGGCCATAGCTATATTGTCAGCTCTGCCTGTTGTGCAACTGTGCACTTAACACTAGCGTGAGAATACATTGCCCTAGCTGCAAACTGCTGTGCAGGTCTGGGGAATGTTTGCGGAGGCACAAGGCCCTGACTTTTAAAAAAACAAATTGATTGTTTGGCTATGATTTTCTGTGAGAAGTGGAAGGCCTATGTGGAAAAGGCCTCACAAATGTAAAGGCTGGAAGTGCAGAATGTGCTATGAACAGATCTATCATGTAAACCAGCACCAGTGCTTCATGCCCATGATCAAAAACCCAGAAGCAGGGCAGGGCTATATTTTCTATGAAATCAAATGTATGGAGGAAACAAGGACATCCCAAACTACATTTTTGCCATGAAGTTATCACTGGAAGCCCCTTGGGATGAAGAAGGGGTATGTATTGGGTTTATGTGGCAAGGTTTTGGCAGCAGGGGGGCTGCAAAGGTGGCTTCTGTGAGAAGAGATCAGGAGCTTCCCCCATGTTGGACAGAGCCAGTTCCAGCCAGCTCCAAGACAGACCAAAGCTGAGCCAATGAGTGACGCTGGTGACGCCTCTGTGATAACATATTTAAGAAAGGGTAAAAAATGCTGCGCAATGGCTGTGAGAGAGAGGAGTGAGAAAAATGTGAGAGAAACAACCCTGCAGACACCAAGGTCAGTGAAGAAGGAGGGGGAGGAGGTACTCCAGGTGCCAGAGCAGAGATTCCCCTGCAGCCTGTAGCGAAGACCATGGTGAAGCAGCTTATCCCCCTGCAGCCCATGGAGGACCGTGGTGGAGCAGATATCCACCCTGCAGCCCATGGAGGACCCCATGCCACAGCAGATGGACATGCCCTGAAGAAAGCTGCAGCCCATGGAGAGGAGCCCGTGCTGGAGCAGGCTCCTGGCAGGATCTGCGGCCCGTGGAGAGGAGCCCACACAGGGGCAGGTCTTCTGGCAGGGCCTGTGACCCTGTGGGGGACCCACACTGGAGCAGTCTGCTCCTGAAGGACTGTACCCCATGGGAAGGACCTGTACCTGTACTGGAGAAGTTTGTGAAGGACTGTATCCTGTGGAAAGGACCCCATGCTGGAGCAGTGGAACAGTGTGAGGAGGAAGGAGAGGCAGAGATGAAGTGTTATGAACAGATTGCAACCCCCATTCCCCATCCCCCTGCGCTGCTTGGGGGGAAGGAGGTAGAAGAGTCAGCAGTGAAGTTGAGCCTGGGAAGAAGGGAGGGGTGGGGGGAAGGTGTTTTTATTTTGTTTTATTTCTCACTATCCTACTCTGTTACCAGTTGGCAATAAATTAAATTAACCTTCCCCAAGTTGAGTCTGTTTTGCCCGTGACAGTAATTGGTGAGTGACCTCCCTGTCCTTAGCTCAACCCACGAGCTTTTTCATCGTGTTTTCTCCCCCTGTCCTGTTGAGGAGGTGGAGTGAGAGAGCGGCTTGGTGGGCACCTGGTGGCCAGCCAAGGTCAACCCACCACAGGGAAGAAAGGAAAAGTGAAGGAGAATGGGAGTTTAAAGGGGACACATGCCTTGTCGACTTTGGTTGTTTATGGACACAAAGTTTCGGGCCTACACTTTCCTAGCGTATAATGCCAAAGGCTATGAAGCCTACTTTGTTGTTAGTCAGCTTCTGAAGGAAAGAATGGATGTGCAGCAGAGGTGGCAAACTCTTGTGCATAGACATTCCCCTGATGAGTATATGTTTCATAGATTCTTCACATTTTTTACCCATGTAACTAAACAGCCTTCCCCATGTGCTGGGTATTGAAGGCTGCAAAGGTTATTTCTCCCATTTTTTCAATACTGCTGAAAATCAAAGTTATGTGGGCCCTCTTCCACAACTGGAATATTATGGGGTGCACAGCATGATGCTTGAGGAGAAAATGCAGTTCTTGGCATGGCATACAGCTAATCAGGAAAAGATTTCTGACTTTCAAAAAGAACTGTGTTACTATTGCCAGCAAGATGTGAAAATTTTGAGGGAGGCCTGCAGATCATACAGGAATGAGATTATGGTGATAACTTGGGCTGTCAGAGCCAAGCATTCTCTAAACCCCTGATTACTGACACTATCCAGTGTGACTGCTTCCTGCTGCCTGGCTGTGTCTTTGTAGAAAAGCCTCATGGAGAAATGCGTGGACAATGTGTCATGTCTGTAACGGAGAAGCAAATCAATGAAGGCGCGATAGAGATAGCAGTTGTTGCTCTGGCTTATTAGTTGGTCCTGTGGCATAATGTCCAGCTGGCTGAAAATAGAGGCCAATGGGTAATTTGCCAGTCCCATGGCCTCACCTCACCAGCACCAAAGTTGGACCCAACGTCTTTTAAGAACTTGCAGCAAACGTATAGCAGAGTCTTGTTCATATCTGTGTTATATTTTCCATTCCCAGCTATGAAAAAGTCCAGAGGTGTAGGGTCCATGATAGCTAAAAGTGGGGACACTTCAAACAAATCCAACTCAGATCTGATACATTCTTCTGAGGAGCTGTGAACGAAAGGTATCCCTGTCAAAATATATCTCCTTTTCTAGCAGTAGAATTGGCCCACATTCTTTGGGTTTTCCATTTCTTTTGCACCGTTCAGCCTGTCTTGTTCTTTTTCTTCTTCCTGTCCTAGTCAGACTACTGCCTGGCACCACCCATCCTTTTTTCTTTTAAGGGGCTGGGGTCAGCCTTCCCTCTGGGGGCATGAAGCAGCTCTCCCTTTTAAAGCTCTTTCTTTGAATAAAATCAAGCCTCAAGACCTCTTGCTTTGACAGTGTTTCTGGCTTGTCCGGGAGGTTCTTGGAAATGCATCCAAACACATTTGCTGCAATGTCTTGAATGATGCTTTTAACATGTGGCTTAACAATTTCCAAACCCCTTTTCAAAAGCAGAACGGCCTTTCTAAACAGGCTATGGAATATACCGCCAGTGTCCACCCCATACATCACAGGAACGCCTTGAAAACTAGGGAGACCATTGTCGGCTTGTGCTCTGTATTAATTCATGTACAAGGCCAGTTCCTCATAGTTCTTTACCGCTGCCTATTTGGCATTATTTCTAAAATTTCAGAGACTTTTGGGTCCACAGATGCAGCTTCACAATCACCTTCACAAAGCAAAATGAGACATGCTTGTTCTGGTCAGTCTGTATTTCAATGCAGATTGATTGTGTCGATGTGCTGGCGGTTTACTGGCACAGTGCGGCTTATCATATGTCACTGTAACAGTCTCATTGTCATTACTGCTGGTTGGAACACAGCATGATAATGGAAACAAAAAGTCCCTGTGGTGGGTTGACCCTGGCTGGATGCCAGGTGCCCACCAAAGCCGCTCTATCATTCCCCTCCTCAGCAGGACAGAGGAGAGAAAATATAACGAAAGGCTCGTGGGGCGAGATAAGGGCAGGGAAAAATCATTCACCAATTACCGTCATGGGCATAACAGACTCGACTTGGGGAAATTAGTTTAATTTATTACCAATCAAATCAGAGTAGGATAATGAGAAATAAAAATTAAATCTTAAAACACCTTCCCTCACCCCTCCCTTCTTACCAGGCTTAACTTTACTCCCGATTTTCTCTACCTCATCCCCCCAAGTGGGCACAGGGGGATGGGGAATGGGGGTTGTGGTCAGTTCATCACATGTTGTTTCTGCTGCTCCTTCCTTCTCAGGGGGAGGACTCCTCACACTCCTCCCCTGCTCCAGCATGGGGTCCCTCCCACATGAAACAATCCTCCACGAGCTTCTCCAACGTGTGTCCTTCCCACAGGCTGCTGTTCTTCATGAACTGCTCCAGCGTGGGTCCCTTCCCATGGGGTGCAGTCCTTCAGGAACAGACTGCTCCAGTGTGGGTCCCCCACAGGGTCACAAGTCCTGCCAGAAAACCTGCTCCAGCGTGGGCTTCCCATGGGGTCACAGCCTCCTGCATGGCCACCACCTGCTCTGGCATGGGGTCCTCCAGAGGCTGCAGGTGGATATCTGCTCCACCGTTAACCTCCATGGGCTGCAGGGGGACAACCTGCTTCACCACGGTCTTCACCAAGGGCTGCAGGGGAATCTCTGCTCTGGTGCCTGGAGTACCTCCTCCCCCTCCTTCTTCCCTGACCTTGGTGTCTGCATAGTTGTTTCTCTCACATTTTCTCACTCCTCTCTCCGGCTGCAGTTGCGCAGGTACTTTTTCTCCTGCTTCTTAAATATGTTATCATGGAGGTGGTACCACCGTTGCTGATTGGCTCAGCCTTGGCCAGCGGCAGGTCCGTCCTGGAGCCAGCTGGCATAGGCTCTATTTTAAATAGGGGAAGCTTCTAGCAGCTTCTCACAGAAGCCACCCCTGTAGTCCCCCTGCTACCAAAACCTTGCCGTGCAAATCCAGTACAGTCCCCAACAAGCTAGTGATCTACAAGGTACGTGTAGAGGCAGAGCAAGTTAAACCCTCCAGTGACGTCTGCCAGAAAGATAAATTTCTTAGCAGCAATCTCAGCAGTGTTGATAACACACCCATGTTTTAGCTATTGCTGAACAGCGCTTACACAGCATCAAAGCATTTTCTGCTTTACACACTGCCCTGCCAGCAAGGAGGCTGGGGGTGTGCAAGGAGTTGGGAGGGGACACAGCTGGGACAGCTGACCCCCAACTGACCAACGGGATATTCCATACCATATGACATCACACTCAGCAATAAAAACTGGGAGAGGGGAAGTTTGCCATTGCTTGGGGACTGGCTGGGCATTGATTGGCTGGTGGTGAGCAACTGTTGATTTTTTTGCATCACTTGTTTTTCTTGGGTTTGTTTTCTTTGCTGTATTTCTTTTTGGGTTTTTTGGTGTTTTTTTTTTACTTATTAAGTGGTCTTTATCTCAACTCACGAGTTTTTGCACTTTTACCTTTCCGATTCTTACTCCATCCCACTGTGGGGGGAGTGAGTGAGTGGCTGTGTGGTGCTTAGCTGCCTATCAGGGTTAAACCACAACAACCAGGCCTATGGCTGGGGAGTCAATGGCTGAAGCTTTGTTGTGGTTAATAAGATTGTCCATAATAAGATTGATCTCCATCAACATGGAGAGGGCTGGATAATAGCCTTTCCGCAAAGTATACTGCCATGTCTTGCCCTGCAGCGCTATTTTAAAGATGGTGTCTTTGTCAATGCTATTCCAGATGTGTGGGTACTGTATTTCCGCAAGCCCCACCTCCCACTTGTCTGAGAGCTCCAGGGGTCTCACCATCTGTGAGGTGAAGATCGAGCTGGTGTTTCGTGGGAAATTTCTGGCACTGACAATGCTGGGCAGCGTGATGTAAAAACAATTGTCTGCAATCCTTCTTTTTCCCCCACTCCTATGCCAGTCACTAGACATCCTGGACTTGGGAGGCTTCTATCCAGCTGATAAATTTCTGGGGCAATGCCATGCCTCTTCACGAGCAGCTGTTTCTTTCTTCCTTTCACTTTTGCAGCGATGATCTCAATTTTGTAGATTCTGTCCTCATCAGGATTCACTTTTTGAAGGTTTTCAGGGTAAAATATCCCCTTGATTGCTTCATGACCATAGTCTATTAAGCGGTACATGGGTATCTGTCCCCTTCTCACAACTTCAGCTACTATGAAAATTTCATCCATGAACATCTGTTCATAACCTTTCTGAAATTTCTCTTTGTTCTATACACCCTGACGATTCGAGCAGAGGCACAGATTCTTTAACTTAAAACCAATCCCCATACATGGTTTTGCAAACCTTCGCAGAGTTTAAAGTAAAGTGTTCACCTGCACAGGCCTGGCTCTGACAGATCTGTGGAAGCTGTAGTTATTACTCTTCATAAACTGCAATAACACATTGAAGCTACAAAAGTTGTTACATGCTGTAAAATAACTCCAATTCTTGTTCTCGAGAGTCCTCTTAAAATCATAGAATCATAGAATCATAGAATCATTTAGGTTGGAAAAGACCCTTAAGATCATCAAGTCCAACCTTAAACCTAACACTGCCAAGTCCACCACTAAACCATGTCCCTAAGCACCACATCTACACGTCTTTCAAATACCTCCAGGGATGGTGACTCAACCACTTCCCTGGGCAGCCTGTTCCAATGCTTGATAATCCTTTCAGTGAAGACATTTTTCCTAATATCCAGTCTAAACCTCCCCTGGCGCAACTTGAGGCCGTTTCCTCTTGTCGATCACTTCCTACTTGGGAGAAGAGACCGACACCCACCTCTCTACAACCTCCTTTCAGGTAGTTGTAGAGAGCAATAAGGTCTCCCCTGAGTCTCCTTTTCTCCAGACTAAACAACCCCAGTTCCCACAGCCACTTGTTCCCTAGACCCTTCACCAGCTTCGTTGCTCTTCTTTGGACGCACTCCAGCACCTCAATGTCTCTCTTGTAGTGAGGGGCCCAAAACCGAACACAGTATTTGAGGTGTGGCCTCACCAGTGCTGAGTACAGGGGCATGATCACTTCCCTAGTCCTGCTGGCCACACTATTCCTGATACAAGCCAGGATGCTATTGGCCTTCTTGGCCACCTGGACACACTGCTGTCTCATATTCAGGCGGCTGTCGACCAACACCCCCAGGTCCTTTTCTGCCGGGCAGCTTTCCAGCCACTCTTCCCCAAGCCTAACTCCATTCCCAACAACACTTTGCCCCGGCCATCCAGACAGTTTTTTCCACAGCGAAGAGTACCCCGTCCAAGCCATGAGCAGCCAGGTTCTCCAGGAGAATGCTGTGGGAAATGGTGTCAAAGGCTTTACTAGAGTCCAGGTAAACAACATCCACAGCCTTTCCCTCGTCCACTAAGCGGGTCACCTTGTCATAGAAGGAGATCAGGTTAGTCAAGCAGGACCTGCCTTTCATAAACCCATGCTGACTGGGCCCGATCACCTGGTTGTCCCGTACGTGCTGTGTGATGGCACTCAAGATGATCCGCTCCACAACCTTCCCCAGCACTGAGGTCAGGCTGACAGGCCTGTAGTTCCCCGGATCCTCCTTCCGGCCCTTCTTGTAGACGGGCGTCACATTTGCTACCCCCCCGTCAACTGGGACCTCCCGGTTAGCCAGGACTGCTGATAAAAGATTGAAAGTGATTTGGTGAGCACTTCTGCCAGCTCCCTCAGTACCCTTGGGTGGATCCCATCTGGCCCCATAGACTTCCGTGTGTCTAAGTGGTGTAGCAGGTCGCTAACCGTTTCCCCTTGGATTATGGGGGCTTCGTTCTGCTCCCCATCCCTGTCTTCCATCTCGGGGGGCTGGGTACCCCGAGAACAACTGGTCTTACTATTAAAGACTGAGGCAAAGAAGGCATAAAGTACCTCAGCCATTGTCACTATGTTTGCCCCCCCGCATCCAATAAAGGATGGAAATTCTCCTTAGCCCTCCTTTTGTTGCTAATGTGTTTATAGATACATTTTTTATTGTCTTTACGGCAGTAGCCAGATTAAGTTCTAGTTAGGCTTTGGCACTTCTAATTTCCTCCCTGCATAACCTCATGACATCTTTGTGGTCCTCCTGAGTTGCCTGCCCCTTCTTCCAAAGGTCATAAACTCTCATTTTTCCTGCGTTCCAGCCAGGCTTGTCTTCTTCCCCGCCGGCTCGTCTTTCGGTACATGGGGACGGCCTGCTCCTGCGCCTTTAAGATTTCCTTCCTGAAGAATGTCCAGCCTTCCTGGACTCCTTTGCCCTTCAGGACTGCCTCCCCAGGGACTCTGTCAACCAGGCCCCTAAACAGGTCAAAGTCTGCCCTCCGGAAGTCCAAGGTAGCAGTTCTGCTAACCACATTCCTTACCTCTCCAAGAATTGAAAACTCTATCATTTCATGATCGCTGTGCCCAAGATGGCCTCCAGCCATCACATCACTCAAAAGTCCTTCTCTGTTCGCAAACAACAGGTCCAGCGGGGCGCCTTCCCTAGTTGGCTCACTCACCAGCTGTGTCAGGAAGTTATCTGCCACACACTCCAGGAACCTCCTAGACTGTTTCCTCTCCGCTGTATTGCATTTCCAGCAGACACCCGGTAAGTTGAAGTCCCCCACGAGAACAAGGGCTAGTGATCGTGAGACTTCTCCCGGCTGCTTGTAGAATAGATCATCTGCCTCTTCATCCTGGTTGGGTGGTCTGTAACAGACTCCCACCATGATATCTGCCTTGTTGGCCTTTCCCCTGACTCTTACCCATAAACACTCAACCCTTTCATCACCATCGTCAAGCTCTAGACAGTCAAAACACTCCCTAACATACAGGGCTACCCCACCGCCTCTCCTTCCTTGCCTATCCCTTCGGAAGAGTTTATAGCCATCCATTGCAGCACTCCAGTTGTGCGAGTCATCCCACCATGTTTCCGTGATGGCAACTATGTCATAGCTATCCAGCTGCACAATGGCTTCCAGCTCCTCCTGTTTGTTGCCCATGCTGCGTGCATTGGTGTAGATGGACTTCTGCTGGGCTATTGATCCTGCCACCTTTTTGGGGAGAAGCCCTAATTCCTATGTGACTGTTCTCAGGCACTTCCGTGGTTTCTAACGCATCAACAACCTTTTCGTCTTTGATGCCGCATGGATCTCCATCCCCTACCTCCACTGAGACGGCAGACCGAAGGACCTCGCTAGCACACCGTCCCCCAAACATTGGCGTGCCGCCCACAGGCTTATCTCTAGCGAGCCTGGTTTTATCCCCTTCCCCTTCAAATCTAGTTTAAAGCTCTTTCAATGAGCCCTGCTAACTCCTGCACGAGGATCCTTTTCCCCCTTTGAGACAGGTGTACCCCATCTGTCGCCAGCAGGCCTGGGGTCGTGTAGACCGACCCATGATCAAAAACCCCAAAATTCTGCCGGTGACACCAGTCTCGGAGCCAGGTATTGATCTGCTGGCTCTTCCCGTTTCTTCCCTCATCATTCCCTGCAACTGCAAGGATAGAGGAGAACACTACTTGCGCTCCTGATCCCTTAACCAGTCGTCTTCAAGGCCCTGAAGTCTCTCTTGATTGCCCTTGGACTTCTTGTTGCAACTTCATCACTGCCTACCTAAAAATCAATAATGGATAATAGTCTGAGGGCCGTACCAGTGTAGGAAGTTTTCTTGTAACTTCTTTAACCCAGGTCCCAGGGAGGCAGCAGACTTCTCCAAGAAGTGGGTCTGGTCGGCATATTGGGCCTTCTGTTCCCTTCAGAAGGGAGTCTCCTATGACAATGACCTGTCTTTTTTTCTTTATGGAAGCAGTTTTGATGCAGGGCATAGGCCGACTTAACCTCAGCGACACTTCCAAGCTAGATGAACCATCATCCTCGTCATTGTTCGGTTCCACTTGCAGAGCCTCGTAGCTATTATGCAAGGGCACCTGGGAAGGTGGGGTAGTCATGGAGGAGACATGCCTGCTGCGCCAGGCAGGAACTTGTCACCATTCCCCCCTATCCCTTAAGTCACCGCGTTCAGCCAGGCGGAGAGAGGATAGGGAATCCTCCATATCATGTGTCCTGTTGCTGTATGATGCTGTATGATGGAAGCTTTTACTTTATTATTAGTAACAAAGTGGTGAACGTTATACTGCTTTAGCAGTTTGTTTAAAGGCTGGTTTAAAAATCCTTTTCCCCAGTCAGTCTGTAATTTATGAGGCATGTGCCCCCTGGTAAAAATGCTTTTAAAAGCCCAAGCTATTTCATAACCTGTTTTGCCTTTTAGACCAAAAGCCCAGGCGTATTTTGGCAATATGTCTATCAGTATTAGATGTACTTAACACCATCCTTGTGCTTGGAAAACTGTTGCATATCCACCAAATCTGCCTGCCATTGTGCATCCACCTCTGCCACAATCACCTTGTTTCTTTTAGAATGCTTTCTTGCCACCTTGTGTAAGCTGTAAGCATCCTGGTTTGCAAGCCAGGTTACTACTTGGCTTTTGTTCCAATCAGCAATTCACCTTTTAGTGGCTTCAAAAAGGGGATTTATACCCCCAAAGCTTCCCACCTCCCCAAGAGCATAGTAAATGCTCCCTGTCCCAATGGGGAAAACGCGTCTTTGGATGTAAGCTGGAGGGACTGATTGAGAGGGCTTTAAACTAGAATCAATGGGGGAAGGGGATACCATCAGGAGAGCTGAAGGTAAGCCAAGGGTTGGCATGGCATCGCCTGAGGGTGGCAATGCTAGTGGGAACATTTACGCTGCTCCTGGGAGCACGGAGGGCTCAGGAGCATATCTGAAATGCTTGCACACCAACGCACGCAGTATGAGAAACAAACAGGATGAACTGGAAGCGTTGGTTAGTTCCCAGAACTATGACATCATTGGTATTAGTGAGACTTGGTGGAATGAGTCCCGCGATTGGAGTGCTGGGATGGAGGGCTACAGGCTGTTCAGGAGGGATAGGCAGGGCAGGCGAGGTGTCGCACTCTGTATGTAAGGGAGAGGTTTGATTGTACAGCCCTTACAGTTGGGGATGACGTGGTTGAGAGCCTCTGGGTGAGGATTAGGGGATGGAAAACAAAGGAGATGTTGTAGTGGGTGTCTACTACCGATCGCCGAGCCAGGATGTTAGCACCTATGAGTTATTCTATAGGCAATTAGGAGAAATCTCTGGATCGGTAGCCCTTGTCCTTATGGGAGATTTCAACTTCCCAGACATCAACTGGGAATACCATACTGCTGTGACGAGCAAGCCTGGGAAATTCCTGAAGTTTGTGGAAGAAAATTTCTTGTCACAAGTACTCAGTGAGCCAACTAGGAAAGATGCCCTCCTAGACTTGTTGTTTGTGAATAGAGAAGGACTCGTGGGAGATGTGATGGTAGGTGGCTGTCTTGGCCACAGTGACCATGAAATGGTTGAGCTTAAGCTTTTCAGTGTAATGAGAAAAAAGGACAGCAGAGTTGCTACCCTGGACTTCAAGAGAGCAAACTTTAAGCTACTCAGGGAGCTAGTTAGCAGTGTCCCCTGGGAATCTGCTTTTGAGGGTTTAGGAGTCCACGAGTGCTGGTCAGTTTTCAAGAACCACTTTTTAGAAGCACAGGAGCAGGCAATTCCAGTGTGTCAAAAGTCAAGCAAGCAGGGCAGAAGACCAGCTTGGCTGAACAGGGAACTCCTCGTGTAGCTCAAGAGGAAAAAGAAATTGTATGATCTCTGGAAGCAAGGTCAGGCTTTGCAGGAAGATTACAGAGCTGTGGTTTGCATATGCAAGGAGAAGACATGAAAGGGCAAAGCTCAACTAGAGTTTAAACTGGCCAGTGTTGCATCAGACAACAAGAAAGGCTTTTTTAAGTACATTAATAGCAAGAGGAGGTCTAAAGAAAACATTGGACCGATACTTGTTGAAGATGGTCACCTGACTAATAGGGATGAAGAAAAAGCGGAGGCATTCAATGCTTTATTTTCCTCAGTCTTTAATAATACTGACAGACCTTGGGCTGCCCAGTCCCCTGAGCCAGAGGACAACGAGTGCAGGAACAGTGACTTTCCATTTGTGGACACTGAAATTGTAAGGGACCAGCTGTATCAGCTGAATGTTCACAAGTCCATGGGGCCTGAAGGGATTCACCCCAGAGTACTGAAGGAGCTAGCGGATGTTACGGCAGGACCCCTCTCGATCATCTACCAAAGGTCTTGGGAGTCTGGGGAGGTCCCTGCTGACTGGAAGCTAGCCAATGTTATTCCAATTTACAAGAAGGGCGTGAGGGAAGACCCAGGAAACTACAGACCTGTTAGTCTAACCTCAGTACCTGGAAAAATTATGGAGAAGATCATACTGGGTGCTGTTGAAAGGCATTTAAAGAACAATGCAGTCATGGCCAACATGAGTTCACAAAGGGAAAGTCCTGTTTAACCAATTTGATATCCTTCTATGATAAGGTCACCCGCCTAGTGGATGAAGGGAAAGCGGTGGATGTAGTTTTTCTGGATTTTAGGAAGGCTTTTGATACTGTCCCTCGCAGCATCCTTCTGGACAAGCTGTCCAACTGTGGGATGAGCAGGTACACAGTGCGCTGGGTGAAGAACTGGCTGAGTGGCAGAACTCAAAGGGTTGTAGTGAATGGGGCTACATCTGGCTGGTGACCGGTCACCAGTGGTGTTCCTCAGGGTTGAAGGCCAGTTCTGTTCAATATTTTTATCAATGATCTGGATGCAGGAGTTGAATGCACCCTTAGCAAGTTTGCTGACGATACTAAACTGGGAGGTGCTGTTGACTCTCTTGAGGGACAAGAGGCCTTGCAGAAGGATCTAGATAGATTGGCATGAAATTTAACAAGAACAAATGCCAGATTCTGCACCTGGGATGGAGTAACACCGGATGCAAGTATAAATTGGGAGAGGAGTGGCTGGAGAGCAGCCCTGCAGAAAGGGATCTGCGATCGCTGGTTCACAGCAGGATCAATAGGAGTCAGCAGTGTGCCCTGGCAGCCAAGAGGGCAAACCACATCCTGGGGTGCATCAAACACAGCATAACCAGCCGGTCAAAAGAAGTTATTATCCCTCTGTATTTAGTGTTGGTGCGGCCTCACCTTGAGTACTGTGTGAAGTTCTGGGCCCCACAATTTAAGAAGGATGTTAAGGTACTTGAATGCATCCAGAGGAGGGCAACAAAGCTGGTGAAGGGGCTGGAAGGCATGTCCTATGAGGAGCAGCTGAGGACACTGGGTTTGTCTAGTTTGGAGAAAGGGAGACTGAGGGGTGACCTCATTGCTCTCTACAGCTTCCTGAGGAGGGGAAGTAGAGAGGGAGGTGCTGATCTCTTCTCCCTGGCATCCAGTGACAGGATACCTGGGAACGGTTCAAAGCTGCATCAGGGAAGGTTTAGACTTGACTTTAGGAAGCATTTCTTTACCAAGAGGGTGGTCAAACACTGGAACAGGCTTCCTCGAGAGGTGATCAATGCCCCATGCCTGTCACTGTTTAAAAGGCATTTGGACAATGCCCTTAATAACATGCTTTAACTTTTGGTCAACCCTGAAGCGGACAGGCAGTTGGACTAGGTCCCTTCCAAATGAAATTTTTCTTTCCTTTCCTTTCCTTTCCTTTCCTTTCCTTTCCTTTCCTTTCCTTTCCTTTCCTTTCCTTTCCTTTCCTTTCCTTTCCTTTCCTTTCCTTTCCTTTCCTTTCCTTTCCTTTCCTTTCCTTTCCTTTCCTTTCCTTTCCTTTCCTTTCCTTTCCTTTCCTTTCCTTTCCTTTCCTTTCCTTTCCTTTCCTTTCCTTTCCTTTCCTGTCATCAGGAACTTTCCCTGATTGCCATGTGTTTTTGAAGATGATAGAGACCAGCCTTGCAATGACAGCAGCCAGCTACCTCAGCACCCTTAGATGCATCCCATCTGGTCCCATGGACTTGAGTATGCCTGTCCTGGCCTACAGAGCTGACATCACTCGAGTAATTAGGTCACACTCCTCTCCTGTGTGACCCCAGTGAGCCAATGGAATTTATCAAGGAATTCATTTTGCCTCTGATCACACCTCAGTTCTGTTCCTGCCTAAACATCTGAGGAAAATTTCTTCCCAATGAGAGACTTCAAGAGCTTGATCTGTTCGGCGTTAGAAAAAGAAGGTTGAGAAGTGACTTCATAAATGTACAAAGACTTTCACTGCACTGGAGAAAATACTGGGTGCTAGGGAGCTCTTTACTTTGGTAGAAAAAAGCTGAAAAAGACCCAGAAAATGTCAAAACCAAATGACACAAACAAGAGTGAGGCACCACATTTTTAACAGACAGAGCATGTTCACTTTTGGAACAAGCTTTCAAAGGATATGGTGGGATTTTTTTATGTCTTCCACGTCAGATCAGATTACTTTCTCTGAAATAGCTGTTAGACAAAAGCCAGTCTAAGGGTCTATTACTGAGGTATCTGAAAGTCAAACAGGAGGTGAGACTTGTGGTCCAGAGGGGCTTGTGAAGCTTGCAAAATGGCTTAGCTCCACAGTGAGGCAAGGGCAAGTGTCCTGGCCTACAGAGCTGACATCACTCGAGTAATTAGGGTGATGTCAGAGGCCCACAGTTTGACCTTCAGTATGTTGCTATGTAGTTGTTAGGGATGTAACTTTTGTTAGATAAAGCACAATTAGACAGACGTTATGCAAAAAAAAAAAAGTAATGGGCAGAAATAGCAGAACTAAACTTATACAAGAATGTTCGCCTGGCGACTCACTACATCACTCAACAAGCAACAGCTCAGAGTGGTCCTCTAACCAGTAAAGCTAAAACAACCTGGAAGAGTCTCTCCGCCTCATAAAAGTCATCCACCTCAGCCCAAAGGGGAGTGGCACAACTCTACCTTTAGGGATGCCCGACCCTGGAGAGCCTCCAGGGATGCCTGAGACCAAGCTTGCGTGGCCGGAACCATCATGCTCAGCACCCTGACTACTGACAACCGCCATTCCTGTCAGCAAGGAACGGGGAAGTAGAGATAACCAGTTTTCTGTAACTTTGTCGTGTTCTTTGCATTATTAATCACTCTTTCACAGAGGCAATATCTAAACTCCGTCACACAGATCCAATTATTGCATAGCAATTAATATGTACATTTAGTCTGTGCTGACCTAAACCACGACATTGATAAAAATGGTGTCATAAGTGGGATCCGAAGGAGGTTTTGGAGTGTGAAAAGAGGATTGTACAGCTGTAGTACCGTCCAACGAATGTCCGCAAGGCTGAGACTACCTACAGCTGCCGAATTAGATTGCCCAGGTGTAATTTTGCAGGACCTGAGAGTGGGCGCTCGGGGTAGGAGTCTGGCGGGAAGCACACTTAGTACTCCTTCTCGAGGTAGTGTTTTAATGGTGCATATAGGATAACACTAACTTATATGTAAGATAACACTAACTTCTACTTGATATAATGTGCCAATACTGTATATAAGATACCACTACCTCCTACTCTATATAGCATGTTAATAGCGTATATAAGATAGATAGCACTAACATTTTGAAACATGTTCAAGCATAAAACAGTAACAAATGTAATGTAGCTCTTTCCCCTTCCTGGTATGTCTTCTGTAATCACTCAGCAACTCCCAGTATATAGTCCAGCAAATCCTTTCTGTGCTGTCCGAAACATCCTTGGTATGAAACTGTACTTCTTGGAAGGGGGAGGGGCCGAGACACTGTGTACTCCTTGAAGAGCAGTGGGAGGAAACAGGAGTCAAGGTTGTGTAGCTGTGCTCCGAGCAGCGTATCTTAACACTTCCTCTCCTGGCATCCATGTGAAGAGGTTGTTTCTTGCAATGGTTTCTGCCAGGCTGGAAGAGGGGCTGAGAACAGTCACACAAAACACTGATGATGTAAGAAACTGAAACCACACAACCCTTAAATAGGGACCTAAAGACTGATTTTAAACGAGTAGAGGAAAACCTACTAGCCTATTACGGTGCTGGGGTGTGTGGGCACCAGCAGCTTAGAGCTAGATGACTGGGAGGCATGGTGGCTGGGGTCTCTGTCCAATAACAGAGCCATGGATAGTGCAATCACCAAGGAGTTAGCCACCTGGGTACATGAACTCAAGGAACAAGAAGGACATTTCTGCCTTTGTCAGGCCCCTGAGTGCACTAATAGGCCTTACTGGCCCTGACCAGCCTCACCTGGGGCCTCCACCCACACCCTCTGCCCATGGGCCCAGGGGATCCATTTCAGCTGAAGGGGAAATTCAAATTGTAACTGCTCAGCAATGGTAATTTGTGACAGAGGAATGATCTGGTGTGGAGGGCAAGAAGGCCTAACTGCAGAACTGGTTAAACTGCCTAGAAGCAGGAATGCCAGAGACAGAACGACTCCTTGCAAGGGAGCATAGATTCCCTTGCTGATAAGATAAGAAATGCTGTCTTGTAAGGATCATGGAAAGCGAGTGCTCAGGGGGACACTTTTGGTCAGCAGAACTGGCGCTGGGGGATGAACCAAACGCCGGGTTAAGGCTCCCGATGCCGACGCTCCTATGATTGGTGCTGGTGCAAGTGCATATAAGTGCAGTATAAGGAATTGGCTTGTGCTGCATCTTTGCAGACTCCTTGTAGAACCGCTTATGGCGGTAGGACTCTGTCCAATGCATTGTCCATTAAATCTCTTTATATTTAAGCACAAACGTGTTTAATTCGCCTCGAGGGGTACAATAAAAATTCCCCAACAGATGCTACGGTAGCTACTGGTCAAAAAGGAGAGACCCATTCTTGTTTCCTTTGTTCTGTAAGGAGGCTTGAATAGTGTCTCCCATGAGGCTTTCTATCTCCCCGTCAGGCTTTGGCAAGGCTGTCTGTTTCTCTTGTCATGCCCCAGTGTTGGGAGCTTTTTTTTCCTCTTCTGTTAGAAGGTTATTAATTAAAGCTGTCTCGTTGCAGCTCAGCAAAGATAAGACGTTACTGGAGAAAACCAGCTAGATTTAGGGATAAGGAAAGAGCTTATCCCTATGGGGTCATAGGAGATAACTTAGGAATAGTGCACCCACAATACTGAAATAACCAGACCTAAGAATTGGAGATCTAGGAATGTATTTTCTTAATCTGTGACATAAATGAAGTCCACATCACAGTACTTATTGCCTGTGGAGGTTAACGCTTCTCTTGTTTATCAACTTCACTGTAACCTCTGGAAGATCCGGAATACAGAGCCTCCCTTATATGTGGTATTACTTATGGAGCTGGATTAAACCACCATCTAACAGGGTTCTGAGAGCAAGTGTGCCATGACAATGTGTGACTTGAAAGAGAATGGATGCGTCCCAGAAAGCTACCTCTTCACTATATACTGTTCACCCAGAGGTGAATGTTAGAGAAGGACAAACCCAGTAGCCTGACAGAGGTGAGGCTGCTGCAGCTCCATACTCCCATGTCCAAGCAGTAGCCAGGCTGAGCATTTCTTCCCAATAGGCACATGCATGAGCACACGTATACACCACATATATACACAGCCGGCCACACAGATCAACACACTCAGAACTCACACAAGTGGAGAGGGAGGTGCTGATCTCTTCTCCCTGGTATCCAGTGACAGGATACGTGGGAATGGTTCAAAGCTGCGTCAGGGAAGGTTCAGACTTGACTTTAGGAAACATTTCTTTACCGAGAGGGTGGTCAAACACTGGAACAGGCTTCCTAGAGAGGTGATCAACGCCCCATGCCTGTCAGTGTTTAAGAGGCATTTGGACAATGCCCTTAATAATATGTTTTATCTTTTGGTCAGCCCTGAAGTGGTCAGGCAGTTGGACTACATGATCATTGTAGGTCCCTTGTAACTGAAATATTCTGTTCTGTTCTGTTCTATTCTATTCTAATCTAAATGTCTTTTAGCAGAAGCAGTGGCATAGACATGTCTTCTAACGCAGTGCTAACACATGTAAGAAATGAACCAGGCAGACTTTTTTTTAAATGCTCTATGGGTTCATTGACCTAAGGATAAGGAAACACATATAGCAGAAGTCTGCAGAAAGGAAGCCATGTATGTGTTCTTCTCAAGTTGGCTTTTTGTTGTTGGTTTTCCATTTTAGTGGGCAGTGTTGCTTGTATCTTGCAACACAGCTCAAAGCCCAAGTAATACTGCATGGTCATGTGTCCGTGGTGGCAGGAACTGGAGTGAGTGAGGGTGTGTGAGCAAGTGTGTGATTGCTAGCGAATAGCAAGTCAGACTACCCAGTGAGTAGGTGAAGTAGTCTCCGAGCCAGGTGTGTGTATGTGTGTGTCTCTAAGGGCGAGACCACAGGGGATGGGATTGGCTACCAGAGAGACCAGGGAAGTCCCAGACTGCTGGGGGAGGGGGGCAGGGGGGTGAGGGGGATGGTTTTTGTGTGTGTGCATGCACGCCTGTGAGTGAAGCAGTCTGTACCAGCAACTGGAGTGGTGCTGCGGGCCTCAGGGGCTCACATGTCCAGGTGCCAGCAACTGGGGAGACCGGGATCCAGGGGCTAGCTCCTGGGCAGACCAAGTGTCTGAGCCCAGCTTCTGGAGGGATCCACATTGTACGTGTGTGTGTGTGTGTGTGTGTGTATTTACCATTAATGGACCTTCACCCTGATCAGCCAGAGAGGGGACCAGGATAAGGCCGTTGGTGCTGTTTGTGTTTTTGTGAGCGCTGAGTGTGTCCATCTGTGTTGATCTGCGTGGCTGGCCATGCATAGATGTATGTATTTGTGGGTATATGTGTGTTTGTGTGTGTGCCTATTGGGAATACATTCTTAGCTTTGCTACTGGTTAGACCTGTGGGGCATGGAGCTGTGGCAGCCTCTCCTTTGTCAATGTCAGCCAATCACAGGGGAGTCTGAGAACACATGGGGTATGGTGGAATCAAAAATGTTGGCTCCCTGCCATAAAATGGTGGCTGAAACAAAATGGCAGCCCTTCCACACGTAGTGGGAAGGTTGCTGGTTCTGACATTTTTCCAGGTAAACTGGAAGGGGTGACTTGCTCTGCTGTCCAATCACAGGGCAGTCCGAGAACACATGGGTTATGACATTTTAAAAAATGCCAGCCTCCAGGGCAAAAAGAGGTGCGGTAAACTGACCTTGTGACTGGAACAGAGAAGGGACTTACTAGGGCAAGTGGGACATGTGACTGTAAGTAGGGGCAGGGCTTCTACAGGTATTGGCAGGTGTGGCACCTGTCACTTCTTGAGTTTGATAAAAGTTGTACTTACATTACTGTCATGGGAATCTCTTGGCCTTGACCCAGCAACACCAGTGGTGGAACTCCAGGCACCCTTCAGGAAAACTGGGGCCATCTCCAGCTATGACTACCATCTCTGCTCTACTGGGCAGCAGCTGGAGGAAGGAGGCTGCCTGGAGAAGTTGAGTTTTGTGACTAGATTTACTAGTTTAGTCATGAGTACTCAGTAATGCTGAGGTGGTACAAAGGAGCTGTAATCCAATTGTGACTTGGTGAGGAAGTAGGTTCCCAAATATTGGTGAACTCTTTCTTGGTCAATAAGGATGATTGTTGCACTAGTCAGCTCTGGCCTTCCCTCCCTGCGTGTGAGGTATCCAGAGGGTCTAATCCTTTTATCAGAGGCACAGGGATCTGTAGGCTTGAGGTGGGGACCTGGGTTCAAGTCCTAGAGATACTGTGTGTAGAGTATGCACTTATGGATCCTTTGAGGTTGAAGCAATAATTACAGGATATTACTCCTTGAGTCCTACATTACTGTAGAATCATAAAATAATTTAGGTTGGAAGGGAGAACAGGAAGCCATCTAGTCTAATCCTCCACTCAGAGAAGGATAATCACAGAATCATAGAATAATTTAGGTTAGATGGAACTTCTGTAAGTCATCTAGTCAAACCCCCTGCTCAAAGCAGGACCAATTAGATCAGGTTGCTCGGGGACTTGTCCAGCTGAGTTTTTAATATCTCCAAGAATGGAGATTCCACCACCTGTCTGGGCAATCTCTTCTAATATTTGGCCAACCTCATGATGGAAAGAGTTTTCCCTTATATCTAATAGGAATTTCTCATGTTCCAGCTTGTGCCCATTACCTCTTGTCCTATCACTGTGCACCTTTGAGAAGAGTCTGGCTCTGTCTTCTCTATACACTCCCATTAGATAGTTGTAGACAGTAATAAGATAACCCATCCCTTTGCCTTCTGTTTTTAAGAAAAAAAAAATTATTAAGAAAAGAAAATATCTGGGAAAAAAATATAGTTCTCAGTCTCTTCTTGTATGCTGTGGGCTCCAGCCCCCTGATCATCCTGGTGTTCCTCCACTGGATTCGTTTCAGTATTTTCAATGTCTGTCTTGTGATGAGGAGCCCCAAACTGCACACAGTAGTTCAGATGCAGACTCAAAAGTACCAAATAAAGGCGAATAATCACTTCCCACACCCTGCTGGCTACATTCTTGCTAACACAGCCCAGTATTTGGTTGGCCTTCTTTGCTGCAGGGGCATACTGCTGAATTATGTTCAACTTGTTTTCTACTAGTACCCCTAGATGCTTTTATGCAAATTTTTTGTAGCCAGTTGCCCCCTAGCCTGTTGTGTTGAATGGGATTATTCCATGCCAGGTGCAGCACCTTGCATTTGCCTTTGTTGGATTTCATGAGATTCCTGTCAGGCCATTTCTCTAGCCTGCCAAGGTCCCTCCAAATAGCAGCCCTGCCCTCCAGCACATCAACTGCTTCCCCTGTTGCACAAAGGATTATGATACAGATTTACATACACAAAGAATTGTTTGCAGGGTCTGTAGCTGATGATGTACATTGACTCTAGTGGTAAAAATACCTTTTGGGGGCAGGGGAAGAAGGAGAGAGAAAAGGGAAAGGGAAACTCTTCCCCAGTGGCCAGCTGGGAAAGAAATGATGGGTATCTATCTCCCCAAATTTGCAACCTGTTCAGTCAGTCAGATGGGGCTTTTGAAAACATGCTAGAAAACCATAACTGACCTAAGGATAATGGTCTTGCAGGTAGCTGCAAGCTCCTCCACCGCTGTGGGACAGCTGACCCAAATTGACCAAAGGGATATTCCATGCCATATAACATCATGCTCAGCAATAAAAACAAAGAGGAGGGGGGGTTTTGGATAGGTAGCCATTGCTCAGAGGCTGGCTTGTCATTGGTCTACTTGTGGGAGGTGTTGAGTGATTGCCTTTGCATCACTTCTTTTTTTTCCCTTTCTTCTTCCTCTTTCTTTTGCTTATTAAACTATCTTTATCTCATCCCATGAGTTTTATTGCTTTTGCTTTTCCTGTTCTCTCCCCCATCCTGCTGCAGGGAGGAGTGAGTGATCAGCTGTGTGGTGCTTAGCTACTGAGTGGAGTCAACCCACTCACAGGACTGGTCTCTTCTTCGCATAGGGTGGGGGTTGTGAGCGAGCCTCTTGGTTAGCCTCCCAGGTTTGGTCCCTAGTCCCACAGACATGTTCAAACTTATTCATGATCCCCACCCATTCAGGAACATCCCACTGGCTTAAACTCCCCCCACCCCAAACATGGTAGAGCTTGTTCAGCAGTTTTATAAAGCAGAGAGTCCTGAGCCTGTATTTTATTTTTGTTTAATTTTATTTACATTCCTATTTAAACTTTAATTATTAATTTTATTACATCTTATAAAATTGCAGGAAGCAGACATCAGCAGCAGCAGTTGCCGCATGCTGAGAGGAGTGCGAGGCTTGTGAGGTACCCGGGGGGGTGTCTGAGATGGTTTCTGGGCCCCCGACACCTTGGTCTGTGAGTGGGGGAGAGACCAGCCAGCAGACACCAGGTCTCACGAGAGGGGCAGGGGAGAGTTGGGCAATGCCGGCTGTTCTCTTGGCCAGTTCAAATGGTGGGAAGCTGCATATAACTGGTCCCTAGGGACCGCTGAGAACAGGAACACCATGACCAGGGCGCGCAAACAGGGCTTGGCATCTGTTCAGAGCGGCGTTGGCAGTTTGTGTGGAAGCTTGCATGGGAAGGGAAGGAAACTCTGCCAGTTACTGGGCTTCTGCCTGCTCTGTTCATCTGCAGGCTTAGACTGCAGCCTCAACGGTCACCCCAACAAACTGGTGGCTGTGCAAGTCTACCCAGAAGCTTGAGGTCTCCAGGGAATTAGAAGGGCTTATTAGGCAGTGCTTTGAGGTTGTTGGAAGCGTGGTGGTAGACCTGGTGCAAGATGGTAGACCTAGCATAGTAATATGGGTCAAAGATTAATGCACAACCATAGAAATAAAAAATCCACAGCACTATAAATCTCATCTAATTAAATTAATCAGGAATGATTGTGACACACTGTCCCTGAGTAGACAGGCAAGCAGCTATAACATCAGTGCAGACTTTGTCAGAATGCACAATGAAGAGTTTAACAGCTTCACTGGTTATATAATATAATCCTGGTATAATATAATCCAGGATATAATATATCCTGGTGCTATTTTGATGCAAGTCAAACTGCAGAGTCAGAAGCTATAGATGTTGTGGCAAAACAACAAATGACAAAGTTGGATTATCTCCCTGTGTTGTGGTTTAGCCCTGGTCGGCAATTAAGTACCACACAGCTGCTCGCTCACCTTCCCCCCGCCCCGGTGGGATGGGGGAGAGAATCGGAAGAGCAAAAGTAAGAAAACTTGTGGGTTGAGATAAGAACAGTTTAATAATTGGAAATAATAATAATAATGAAATGTAATGAGAAGGAAAACCACAAGAGAGCGAGAGAGGAACAAAGCCCAGGGGAAAAAAAAACAGTGATGCAACCGCTCACCACCCACCGACCGACGCACAGCCAGTCCCCGAGCAGCGATCGCTACCCCCTGGCCAACTCCCCCCCAGTTTATATACCGAGCATGACGTCATATGGTATGGAATAGCCCTTTGGCCAGTTTGGATCAACTATCCTGGCTGTGCCCCCTCCCAGTTTCTTGTGCGCCTGGCAGAGCATGGGAAGCTGAAAAGTCCTTGACCAGTGTAAACACCCCTTAGCAACAGCCAAAACATCAGCAAAATCCAAAACACAGCACTATACCAGCTACTAGGAAGAAAATTAACTCTATCCCAGCCGAAACCAGGACACCCTGTCAATGACACCTTTAAAATAAATCCTCATTTTCTAAGCATTTTGTATTAATTTCAAAAACGGGACAAACAAAGAACAATAAATTCCATATCACGCATCGAAACTACAGCAGACAGGATCTACTTTAAAAGGTTACTGATAATCCCTTAATGCTACTTCTCCCATCCCTTCTCTTCCAGAAATGGTTAATCAGGTGCAGAAGTTTAAAAGCTGTAACAGATTATCAGTTCAGAAGAAAGAAAACCCCCCAAACTGAAAAACACACCCACACCCAGAAGGCTCCCCTCATTATGTTTCATTAATTAATTAAGAGTAAATTGATTTGCCTGGTTGTGGGGGTTTTTTTTGGAAGGAGTGTTAGATCTTTATCCTACATAAGTAGACTTTAGGATGTAACCAAGGGTATAACTCATAACTATTATCCTAGAATCAAGTGTAACTGTTCTACGCTGAAAATCTTTAAGGAGATTTCAACAGAAAGAAGAGGCACAGCAGATCCCCAAACTACATTACCATCAAACTGTTCACTTGTACTTGCTTTTTCCTTGCTCAGGTATGTATGCTGTTCAAATAGACTGGAGACTTTAAATATAACTACAATTTTTCTTATTCTTTGGGATTGTCTGAACTGTCTGTACCCTGTGGTAGAGCCCAAACATAAAAAAAACACCATTGAGGGCATCAACTAGCTTACAGAGTTATTTAGTAGTCTACGAGTACAATGTGCTTTGGACTTACAGCACATATGGTAATAGGTTGGGATGGTACGAGTGTGGTGGTATTGGTTGCTGTGATCGGTATCTACTGCGCCCTGTGAGTCTTCGAGGCATAAAAGGTGGGTAAGGCTGTAAAAGGAAGAAAAACTTCAATATTTTTCATGTCTTATTTAATAATGAAACTAAATGAAAAGTGAATGTTGAAATACATTTTAAATAAGGCATTGTCCAAAAAATCCAGCCCCATCCAAGCCAAAAATACCAGCCTTTTCAAGCAATTGTTTTGACCAACAAATCTCATCAGTAATATACAATTATACTATCCTGCAGGAAAAAAGTAACAATGCTAACCAGAAACCCTTGCAAGCTAGCTAATAAGCATTTTGTAAGGCTTAGACTATATACGGGCTGGTTTGGACAGGCAGGACTTGAATTGGTGAACATGCTGCAAACCAAAAGCTGAGGGCTTTTGGTCTGGCGCACTGCGCTGGCTTGTGCAGCTGGTTGGGTAGGAATGAGAGTTTTTAACAACATATATACAGGAGTTCTTTCGCTGGTATAAGCCCAATATCCATTAGGGGGCACTGCCAGGATGCTCCACAGCAAAACCACTTTAAATGAAGAGCAAGGTTTAAAATAATAAATAAAGAAATCACATTCAGAGTTGGGCTCAATTACGTTCACTTCTGGGAGGAGGGGCTGTAGCCTTTCAATGCATACAGATATAGTGCCTGAAGAGACATTCAAGTTTACAGCTTCAACACATTCTTTCCATAGGAGAAAAAGACTATTTTCCTGTTTTGATTTGCATGCAAAGCTCTTTAGTTTACTTACATAAGTCCTCAGTATGACTGTTTAAAACATCTTGCACTGTCTACTAAAATGGGAGCCAGTAAAGAATTGTAACTTAGACATAAATTGTATTTTTCTAAAAATACTCAATAGTGAAAAAAAATGTTAGCAGATTTTTAGAACCAAAATTCACACACCACTACTGAAATGATATTCAGAGGCCTTGAGACATTTACTTTTATGAAAAAAGATCGCTCAAAGATTTTGTTAGCATGTTTTCATTCTTCCAAGTTTGAGCCCTCAGACTATATGAAGTAAGTCTAACCGTAAAAACCAACCACCCTGACTTTCCACAGCTGCAGCCACTAATGAAATTCAATTGCAAAAATGCCATTTTTCAATAAAATGGTTATAACTTAGAGCAAAGATCAAGAACTTGAACTCAGCATGCATGAGAATGTAGTACAAACAGCAATACTTACAACTCCAAATGGAACCTCTTGGTGTAGAGGATCATGGGTTAAGAATTGGATAGGAGCTGAGGAAGTCAATGTTGGATGAGTTGATGGAGGGTAGGTAAAGCTTCCTATAGGAAGATGTTCTCCAAGCAGTTCTACTTCATTCTCTATCCTTTGAAGTGGCTAAAAGAAACACAGGGTTTGTTGTATTAATAGAAAACCAGTTTTTAAAATTTATTTTTTAATACCAAAAAACCACAACTCCAATTATATGTTCTGAGGAGTTGTGGAAATTTTATGGACTTGTACTGGGTATATATGGCAAGGTTTTGGGGGGGGCTGCAGGGGTGGCCTCTGTGGGAAGAGGTAAGGGGCTGCCTTGTGCCAGACACAGCTGGCTCAGCAATGGACCCACTGCAGGCCAAAGCTGAGCCAATCAGCAGTGTTGGTGGTGCCTCTGTGAAAAACTATTTAAGAAAGGGGAAGAAAAAAAAAAGCTGTATGGAGAGTAGGAGGGAACAAAAAAGAGTGAGAAACAGCAGAGGGAACACCAAGGTCAGAGAAGGATGAGGAGGAGGTGCTCCATGGCACCAGAGCAGATATTCCCTGCAGCCCATGGAGGACCCACTCTGGAACAGATTGATATTTCCCAAAGGAACTGTGGCCCATTGAGAACCCATGCCAGAGCAGATTTTCCTGATAGGACTGCAGTCCGTGAAGAACCCACCACACTAGAGCAGATTTTCCTGATGGACTGCAGCCCATCAAGAACCCATGCCGGAGCAGAGGAAAGGTGTGAAAAGGAAGGTGCAGCAGAGAATGACTGCTATATACTGACCATAACCCCACCCCTCCTCCCTCTTGTGCCGCTTGGGCAGGGAGAGGAATCTGGAGGAGAAGAACTACTAGTAGTGGATGAGGACTGAGTCAGGGATTGATTACTTGAGAGAATTTGACCCATACAAGTCCATGGGACCAGATGGACTACATCCAAGGGTGCTGAGAGAACTGGCCAATGTCCTTGCAAGGCTGCTCTCTATCATCTTTAAAAGGTTGTGGAGATCAGGGGGAGATCCCTGACAACTGGAGAAAGGCAAACATTGCATTCATCAACAAAAAAGGCCAAAAGGACAATCTGGGAAACTACAGGCCAGTCGACCTTACTTCAGTCCCTGGGAAAATCATGGAGTGAGTCCTCTTGGAACATATTTCTGGGCACATGGGAAGAGGGAACAGTCAGCATGGCTATATCAAGGGAAAATCATGCCAGATCAACCAGATTGTCTAGTATGATAAGGTGACTGGATTTGTGGATGAGGGGAGACCAGTGGACGTCATTTACCTCAACTTCAGCAAGGCTTTTGACACTACCTCCCACCAAGTTCGGATGTTACAGTCTGGATGGGTGGACAACCAGATGGATTAAAAAAAAAATGTTTGGATGATCAGGCTTAGATCATAGTGGTTAATGGTCATACTCTACCAAGATGCTGGTAACAAGTGGTATACCACAGGGACCTATCCTATTTAACAACATTATCAGTCACCTGGAAGAGACAGAGTACTTGCTCATGAAGTCTACAGCTGATATCAAATTGCGGAGAACAGGTCCAGTGTAGGAAGGTAGGGCTGCCATACAGCAAGACGTGGACAGGCTGGAGAAATGGGCCAACAGGAACCTTATGATATTCAACAAGGACAAATTCCAAGTCCTGCATCTGGGAAGGAAGAACCCCTGGCAACAATACAGGCTGGGGAATGACTGGCTGTGAAGCAGCTCTGCTGAAAAGGCCAGCTCTCCTGGGGCCCTCGGTAGACAGCAAGCTGAACATGAGCCAACAGTGTGCCCTGGCAGCAAAGGTGGCTAGCAGTATCTTGGGCTGTATTAACAAACAGTAGCATAGCCAGTAGATTGAGCAAAGTGATTATCCACCTTCTACTCAACACTTGTTAGACCTCATGTAGAATACTACATCCAGTTTTGGGCACCCAAATACAAAGAAAAAGACACTGTTAAAGTAGAACAAGCTGAAAGGAGGGCCACCAAGATGGTTAGGGACTGGAGCATGTGTCCTATTAGAAGAGCTTGAGGGAACCGGGCTTTTTCTGCCAGGAGAAGAAAAGGCTTGGGGAGGGGGGAAGGACACCTAACAGCGGCCTTCCAATACCTGCAGAGATTTGATCAAGAAGATGGAGCCAGGCTCTTTACAGTGGTGCATGGTGGGAGGACAAGAGACAATGGGCATAAATGAAAACAAAAGAGGTTCCAGCTAAATACAAAGAGAAGCTTTTTCACCATGAGGACAGTCAAGCAGTGGAACAGGAGCCTAGAGAGTTTGTGTAGTCTCCATCCTTGGAGGTTTTCAAGACCCAACTGGAAAAAGCCCTGAGCACCCTCACCTGACCTCATAGTTGATCCTGTTTTGAACAGAAGGTTGAACTAGAGACCTCCTGAGGTGTCTTCCAACCTGAATTATCCTCTGATCCTGTGATCCTATGATCCCTTTCATCAGACTGCATATATAAGGCAGCAACTGACTTCCTTAATAGAGGCATGTTCTCAAACTGAAGAAAATACTTCTACTTCACTACCATACGGAATAATTGAAGGCACACTGATGTATGAAGAATTAAGAAGTTTCTTACAAAAACAACTCAGCATTTCCCTGTGAAGCAAAAATCTTCATTATGAACACCATGATTTATACTTATAAATAATCTATTGCCATGTTTAGGCTAGATACATTATCTTGAAGCTATACTTTTGCTATTAGGAAAGATCAATTCAAATCTCAGCTCATTTTGGTCTCATTTTTCAGGAAAACCTTAACTCTACTGTTTCACTAATTCACCCTTCTTTTCCCAGTACTGAATTCCACATGCTTCAAAACAGTCAGATATGAAAGTCATCTTGTGGAAGCAAAGGAAAAGGAAAATTGTTTCCCCATTCTGCTGAACAAACTTTAAATAGTCAGCAATTTTAAGGCAATAATTCTTCTAGTAAGACTTGACAGCAAAAAATCAAGCTATTGAATAGAGCTAAAAGTTAACAAGGGAGCCTATTCCTGAAGCTAAATTAGCAATCTAAGTTAGGAAAGAAGCCCTGACGTTTTCTGAGGGAAGACATCCTGATTGCCAGAGAAAACTATGCAGTACAGTTCCCCCATGACTATAATGAAATTATTACAATAGTGCCAACACCTGACATTTAATACAGCAGTATTTGTTACTGCTCAAAACAGACTGAGCAGTATTTGTTAGTAATACTGAAATTATTTTGTATTTCTGTATTAATGAAATATTGATAGAGCTCCAAAGAAACAGGCACAAAGGTGCCTGGCAGAAGATTAGTAAGTGGAAATTACTAACCTCTGGCAGAAGATTAGTAAGTAGAAATTACAAAATGTAATTTTTTCCCTCGTGTCCAAAATAGCATCTTCTCTCATGTTTGCATAAGCCCTATTATGAAGGCATTAACTTTTCAGCCAAGTTTGTTTAAGTGAAAAGAGTAAATAATTTCCATAAGCAGGGGAGAAAAGAGGTTCCAGTAGGCCATAGAAGGTTTAAGTAATACTTTTCACACTAGTGTTTGGGGGGGGATACAGTGGTCACTTTAAATAAACTGTGAATTAATGTGGTAGAAGCATGCAATAGGAATAATGCTTTGTGCTTTCTGGTCTCTCTACAAAGTTTTTTCTCTGAGACCACTGCTGCACTACACTTAGGTCTCTATATTCTCTTTTACTTTCTGGAAGAACACCACCTGCAGAAGCAGTACATGAAGCAAACTTATGTCAGACTGACAGGAGTACAGGCCTCCAGGGAAACAGGGTGGGCAACAGCTGAGGAAATCTTAAGAGAATCAAAATGAATTTCAAAACAATACTTCTTTTTTTTTTTTTTTCTTCAGACTAAGTCTTGCTCAGGTAGCACTACTACAAAACCCTATTACTTACTCTAAATCAGATCCATTTGTCCTCTCAACCAGAATGTTATTAGAAGGACAAGAGCATTATTTGCTGATCAACCCCCAAATATTTTAGGAGAGGGGATAAGAAGCATTACTTACTGAACGTGACTGCTGTGCTTGGAAGGGAACAAATTGCCCTGGAGGTGGCAGGTGAGACGGGTGATGCGGAGAGAGGTGAGGAGGATGCAAAAGGAATGGGTCGTTAGAAATCAGAGGTGGGAACGCTGCATATGGTACTGGTAGATGTTGGACTGAGCACGCCTGAAGCATCTGAAAGAAAATGAACATTTTTACATCTAGAGTGAAAGGAGATTATTAAAAGAAAGCAGTCCACTTACCCTTAGCTTACAAACACAACCCACACAATAATTCGTTCAGAAACTCAACGAACAGTGATTCTAGTACAGAACAGGGTCTAAAAGTGTGATGCTACCAGCTACACTTGCAAGGTGCAAAGGGCCTTTTACTTCAGATGAAGTGAATAGGAGTTGGGGGTGTTCACTCTGCATTATCAGGCACAGACTCCCAAGGGAGGGGAGCAGGTTTACTTACCATAGTAGCTTCTGTTCTTCCCATATATTACATTTACAGACACATGCCAAGAAAACAAGCACTAGTTGGAATTGAAGGACTCCTAAATGTCAGATTGTGCCCTAAACAACTCTGTTGCCTGAAGTTGGGCCCCTTCTCTTCCTTCCCCTCTTGCTGGTACCTGCTGTCCCTTTCTTCTCTGTCCTGGGACTTCGAGGTGATCTGCTGAAAGAAAATGGTGTCCATCTGCCACAACTGCAAGGCTGTGGCTGTAACCCAAACAGAAGCACTACAGCCTACCTATGCTGACATCTCCCCCCAAACAGACCTCCCAAGGATCGATATAGCTGTCCAGACCTCAGGCTGCATGGAGCTCCAGTATCTGGAAGCCCCCCCTAGCACCTGAAGGCAGCGGTGGATGTCATAGCTGCATAAGTGTGCCCAGCTGGAAGAACTCTTCAGACAAGTAGCTATGTAACAAGAGGAGCTCAAGAGGCAGCACGGTATCTGGGAACGTGAGCAGGAGATTGATGCGTGGTATTGTGCACTGTCCCAGGCTGAGCGACAGCCCTGCCTTAAGGCTGTGCAAGGGGAAGGTAAGTGGAGTGACTACATCAGTGGACAAGGGAAGAGCTACGGATGTCATCTATCTGGACTTCTGTAAGGCCTTTGACACAGTCCCCCACAACATCCTTCTCTCTAAATTGGAGAGATATGGATTTGATGGATGGACTGTTCGGTGGATAAGGAATTGGCTGGATGGTCGCATCCAGAGGGTAGCGGTCAATGGCTCAATGTCCACATGGAGACCAGTGACGAGTGGTGTCCCTCAGGGGTCCGTATTGGGACCAGTACTGCTTAATATCTTCATCAGTGACATAGACAGTGGGATCGAGTGCACCCTCAGCAAGTTTGCAGATGACACCAAGCTGAGTGGTACAGTTGACATGCCCGAGGGACAGGATGCCATTCAGAGGGACCTGGACAAGCTCAAGAAGTGGGCCCATGTGAACCTCATGAGGTTCAACCTTGCCAAGTGCAAGGTCCTGCACCTGGGTCAGGGCAACCCCTGCTATGAACACAGGCTGGGGGATGAAGGGATTGAGAGCAGCCCTGCAGAGAAGGACTTGGGGGCACTGGTGGATGAAAAGCTGGACATGAGCCGGCAATGTGCGCTCGCAGCCCAGAAAGCCAACCGTATCCTGGGCTGCATACAAAGAAGCGTGGCCAGCAGGTCGAGGGAGGTGATTCTGCCCCTCTACTCCCCTCTGGTGAGACCCCACCTGGAGTACTGCATCCAGCTCTGGAGTCCTCAGTACAGGAAAGACATGGACCTGTTGGTGCGGGTCCAGAGGAGGGCCACAAAAATGATCAGAGGGCTGGAACACCTCTCCTATGAGGAAAGGCTGAGAGAGTTGGGGTTCTTCAGCCTGGAGAAGAGAAGGCTCCGGGGAGACCTTATTGCGGCCTTTCAGTACTTAAAGGGGCTTATAAGAAAGATGGAGACAGACTTTTTAGTAGGGCCTGTAGTGATAGGACAAGGGGTAATGGTTTTAAACTAAAAGAGGGTAGATTCAGACTAGATATAAGGAAGAATTTTTTTACGATGAGGGTGGTGAGACACTGGAACAGGTTGCCCAGAGAGGCTGTAGATGCCCCATCCCTGGAAACATTCAAGGTCAGGTTGGACGGGGCTCTGAGCAACCTGATCTAGTGGAAGATGTCCCTGCTCATTGCAGGGGGGTTGGACTAGATGACCTTTAAAGGTCCCTTCTAACCCAAACGATTCTATGATTCTATGAAGGTAAGCCTGAATTCAACCTCGAGCTGACTGACACAAGTAACTCACGAGATGAAGGAGACTGGACATTTGTCTCTGCTCGGGGTAGAAGGAAGAACCTTCTCCAATCCCCTGAAGTGCCCCTGCGTAACAGACACGATGCTCTGGGGTTGGAGATTGAAGAGCACGTGAGTAATGGACAGGATCCAGGAGAAGCTGACCATGCAAAGTTGATCCAACCACCCACCTGCATTAGAACCAGTGCCACCAGAAAAGCACGTAAGTATTAGTAATTGGGAGTTCCTTACTGAGAGGCACTGAAGCACCCATTTGCCATCCAGACAATTTCTCTAGAGAAGTCTGCTGCCTACCAGGAGCTTGCATTCGTGACGTCCCTGAGAGGCTGCCGAGCCTGGTGAACCCTACAGATTATAATCTGCTCCTACTATTCCATGTAGGGACTAATGATACTGTGACGAGGCAACTTAGAACCATCAAAAGAGACTATATGACCCTCGGAGCAATGTTAAAAGGATCTGGAGCACAAGTGCTCTTCTTCTCTACCCTACCAGTCAGAGGAAGGGGTTCAGGAAGGAGGAGACGAATTGAAGAGGTGAATGCCTGGTTGTGTGGCTGGTGCCATACTCGAGGTTTTGGCTTCTATGATCACGGATCTACCTTTGAGAAGCTGGGTCTGCTGGAAGCTGATGGGATTCACCTGACCAAGTGGGGCAAGAGGGTCTTTGCCAACAAGCTGACCAGACTTATAAGGAGAGCTTTAAACTAGATTTATCGGAGGAAGGGGATGGAGTTTTGAGTAACAGAGAAGAGCCAGGGGCTGCTGATGCATTAGGAACCAACAGGGAAACACCTGAGAAATGCCACAAAGGAATTAGGGCTTGTTCCTCCAAAAAGGTGACATGGTCAACAGCCCAACTGAAGTGCCTCTATACCAATGCACGCAGCATGGGTAACAAGCAGGAGGAGTTGGAAGCCATTGTGCAGCTAGAAAGCTACAATCTAATTGCTATCACTGAAACTTGGTGGGATGAATCACACAACTGGAGCACTGCAATTGACGGATATAAACTGTTCAGAAGGTACAGGCAAGGAAGGAGGGGCAGGGGGGTTGCCCTCTATGTAAATACATGGATCGACTGCACAGAGCTGTCTTTGAAAAACAGCGATGAACAGGTCGAGAGCTTATGGGTAAAAATTAGGGGCCAAGCCAACAAAGGAAACCTCGTGGCTGGTGTTTACTACAGGCTGCCCGATCAAGGGGAGCCTGTTGAAGAAGCGTTCTTACTTCAACTATGGGAAGCATCACGCTCGCAGGCTCTGATCCTGCTGGGGGACTTCAATCACCCTGACACCTCCTGGAAAAGCAGCACAGCAAGCTATTGGAGTGCACTGAGGAGAATTTCTTAATCCAGGTAATAGACAGCCCAACCAGCAGAGAAGTGTTACTAGACCTGTTGGTCACCAACACAGATGAACTAATTGGAGAAGTCAAGATCGGTGGCAGCCTGGGCTGCAGTGATCATGCCCTGGTGGAATTCACAATCTTGAGGGATACGGGCCAGGTGAAGAGTAAAGTCAAGACCCTGAATTTTAGGAGAGCAAACTTTCAGTTGTTTAAGGAATTAGTGGATGGGACCCCCTGGGAAACTGCCCTCAGAGATAAAGGAGCTGAACAGAGCTGGCAGCTCTTTAAGGACGTTTTTCTTAGAGTGCAAGAGCTCTCAATTCCCATGTGTAAGAAACGAGGCAAGGAAGGCAGGAGACCAGCATGGCTGAGTAAGGACCGCCTGGTCAAACTAAATGGTAAGAAGGAAATGCACAGGCAGTGGAACCAGGGACATGTATCCTGGGAAGAATATAGGGATGCTGCCAGGGTGTGTAGGGATGGGATCAGGAAAGCTAATGGCACAGCTGGGTCTCAGTTTGGCAAGGGATGCGAAGAATAAGAAGGGCTTTCACAGGTATGTTGGCCAGAAAAGGAAGAAAACGTACCCAATTTTAAAAAGGGTAATAAGGAGGACCCTGGGAACTACCGAACAGTCAGCCTCATCTCTGTGCCCGGTAAGATCATGGAACAGATCCTCCTGGAAGATATGTCGAAACATGTGTTATATATAATAACCCAGACTCTCTTCCCCAGCATATTTTTTTATGTGCACTACAGGGACTTTATCCCCATCTACCATATGTAAAAGTTTTGATTGGGCAGGGCCAGCTCAATTGGCAGATCCCCTAGTGTTGACTAACCAGGTGGCCTTTGCTAAATGTGTATGCCAATGTTTGAACGTCCCACCACCCATTGCTCGCAGTGTAGTCTTTAACAGTCCATTGTATCGTTCAATTTTCCCGGAGGCTGGTGCATGATAGGGGATGTGATATACCCACTCAATGCCATGCTCTTTGGCCCAGGTGTCTATGAGGTTCTTTAGGAAATGAGTCCCATTGTCTGACTCGATTCTCTCTGGGGTGCCATGTTGCCATAGGACTTGTTTTCAAGGCCCAGAATAGTGTTCTGGGCGGTGGCATGGGGCATGGAATATGTTTCCAGCCATCTGGTGGTTGCTTCCACCATTGTAAGCACATGGAGCTTGCCTTGGTGAGTTTGTGGGAGTGTGATAGAATCAATCTGCCAGGCTTGCTTGATTGCAGCGCATGTTTCACATGCATGGATAACCTGTGCAATAGCGTCCATGCTCAAGTCCACCCCATGATCACGAGCCCATCTATATGTTGCATCTCTTCCTTGATGGCCTGAGGTGTCATGGGCCCACCAAGCTATAAATAATTCACCCTTATGTTGCCAGTCCAGATCCACCTGAGCCACTTCAGTCTGAGCAGCCTGATCCACCTGCTGGTTGTTTTGATGTTCCTCAGTGGCCCAACTCTTGGGTACGTGAGCATCTACGTGATGTACTTATACAACCAGGTTCCCTACCCGGGCAGCCATATCTTGCCACAATGCGGCAGCCCAGATGGGTTTGCCTCTGCACTGCCAGTTGCTCTGCTTCCATTGCTGCAACCACCCCCACAGGGCATTTGCCACCATCCATGAGTCAGTAAAGAGATAGAGCACTGTCCACTTGTCTCATTCAGCAATGGCCATCCAGCTAGCTTTAGACTTTACTTCTGCAAATTGGCTTGATTCAGCTTCTCCTTCAGCAGTTTCTACCACTTGTCGCATAGGACTCCATACAGCAGCCTTCCACCTCCGATGTTTTCCTACAATACGACAGGACCCATCAGTGAACAGGGCATATTGCTTCTCATTTTCTGGTAGTTTATTATACAGTGGGGCCTCCTCAGCACGCATCACCTCCTCCTCCTCTGGCAATATTCCAAAATCTTTGCCTTCTGGCCAGTCCACAGTTACTTCCAAGATCCCTGGGCGATTGGGGTTTCCTATCTGAGCCCGTTGTGTGATCAGTGCAACCCACTTACTCCACGTAGCATCAGTTGCATGATGTGTAGAGGGGACCCTCCCTTTGAACATCCAGCCCAGCACCAGCAGCCGGGGTGCCAGGAGAACCCGTGCTTCAGTACCAACCGCTTCCAAAGCAGCTCAAACCCCTTCATATGCTGCCAATATCTCTTTTTCAGTTGGAGTATAGTGGGCCTCGGATCCTCTGTATCCCCGACTCCAAAACCCTAGGGGTCGACCTCGAGTCTCCCCTGGTGCTTTCTGCCAGAGGCTCCAAGTGGGGCCGTTATCCCTGGCTGCAGCGTAGAGCACATTTTTCACATCTTGCCCTGCCCGGACTGGCCCAAGGGCTACTGCATGAACTATCTCCCGTTTAATTTGTTCAAAGGCTTGTCGTTGCTCAGGGCCCCATTTGAAATCGTTCTTCTTCCAGGTCACTTGATAGAGAGGGCTTACAATCAGACCGTAATTTGGAATATGCATTCTCCAAAAACCCACAACGCCTAAGAAAGCTTGCTTTTCCTTTTTGCTAGTTGGTGGAGACATGGCTGTTAGTTTGTTAATCACATCCATGGGGATCTGACGAAATCCATCTTGCCATTTTATTCCTAAAAACTGGATCTCCTGTGCAGGTCCCTTGACCTTACTTTTTTTGATAGCAAAACCAGCTTTCAAAAGAAACTGGATTATTCTTCTCCCTTTCTTAAAAACCTCTTCTGCTGTGTTGCCCCACACGATGATGTCATCAATGTATTGCAGATGTTCTGGAGCTTCACCCTGTTCCAGTGCCGTCTGGATCAGTCCATGGCAAATGGTGGGGCTGTGTTTCCACCCCTGGGGCAATTGATTCCAAGTGTACTGAACGCCCCTCCAAGTGAAAGCAAACTGTGGCCTGCACTCTGCTGCCAAAGGGATTGAGAATAATGCATTAGCGATATCAGTTGTGGCATACCACTTGGCTGCCTTTGACTCCAGTTCATATTGATGCTCTAGCATGTCCGGCATGGCAGCACTCAGCGGCAGCGTGACTTCATTTGGGCCGCGATAGTCTACTGTGCAGATAATCTCCACTCTCCGTTAGACTTTCGCACTGGCTATATGGGACCATTAAAGGGTGAGCGAGTCTTGCTGATCACTCCTTGGCTCTCCAGTCGACGAATCGGTTTATGGATGGGAATCAGGGAGTCTCAGTTAGTGCGATATTGCCTCCGGTGCACCGTTGTGTCAGCGATCGGCACCTGTTGTTCTTCAACCCTCAGCAACCCCACAACAGAAGGGTCCTCCGAGAGATCGGGCAAGGTGGACAGCTGTTTAATTTCCTCTGTCTCCAAGGCAGCTATACCAAAAGCCCACCGGTACCCTTTTGGGTCCTTGAAATACCTTCTCCTGAGGTACTCTATGCCAGGGATGCACGGAGCTTCTGGGCCAGTCACAATGGGGTGCTTCTGCCACTCATTCCCAGTTAGGCTCACTTCGGCCTCCAATCCAGTCAGCTGTTGGGATCCCCCTGTCACTCCAGAAATACAGATGGGTTCTGCCCCTGTATAGCTTGATGGCATTAGGGTGCACTGTGCACCGGTGTCTACTAGAGCCTTATACTCCTGTGGGTCTGATGTGCCAGGCCATCGGATCCACACAGTCCAGTAAAGCCAGTTGTCCCTTTCCTCCACCTGGCTGGAGGCAGGGCGCCCCTAGTTCTGGTCATGATATGCATTACCCATTTCTTGTATATACGAGTCAGGAGCTCCTTCATTAAAATCAGGAGTAAGATCAGCCCTTTTACTCTGTCTGGGGAACTGCCCACTGGAAACCAGAGCAGCAATTTCCCTGGAAGAACCCCCTTTGGGGATTGTTTTTCCTTGCAACTCACGTACCCGTGCCTCTAGGGTCGAGGTAGGTTTTCCATCCCACTTCCTCGTGTCCTCTCCGTGGTCACGCAGGAAAAACCATAGGGTGCCCCGTGGTGTGTACCCTCTATATCCTCTCTCTTGAGCAGAGGAATGCTGACTCCTAATAGCTGAGACACTGGTCTGTACAGGTGGGGAGTAGGGATGGGATCAGGGAAGCTAAGGCACAGCTGGAGCTGAATTTGGAAGGGATGTGAAGAATAATAAGAAGGGCTTTTACAGGTACATTGCCCAGAAAAGGAAGAAAATGTATCCGTTTTTAAAAAGGGTAAAAAGGAGGACCCTGGAAACTACCGACCGGTCATCCTCACCTCCTTTCCCTGTAAGATCATGGAACAGATCCTCCTGGAAGATACGTCAAAACATGTGGAAGACAGAGATGTGATTAGAGACAGCCACCATGGCTTCACCAAGGGCAAGTCGTGCCTGACTAATCTAGTGGCCTTCTACGATGGAGTACTGCATCGGTGGACAAGGGAAGAGCTACGGTTGTCACCTACCTGCACTTATGTAAGGCCTTTGATATGGTCCCCCACAACATTCTTACCTCTAAATTGGAGAGAGATGGGTTTGGACGGATGGACTGTTAGATGGATAAGGAACTGGCTGGATGGCTGTGTCCAAAGACTTCTAGTCAGTGGCTCAATGTCCAAGTGGAAACCAGTAACAAGTGGTGTCCCTCAAGGGTCTGTACTGGAACCAGTACTATTTAATATCTTCATCACTGACATAGACAGTGGGACATAGCAAGTTTGCAGTTGACTCCAAGCTGAATGGTGCAGTTGATTCACTAGAGGGAAGGAATGCCATCCAGAGGGACCTTGACAGGGCAACACGTGTTTGTAGCCCAGAAAGCCAATCATATCCTGGACTAAAAAGAAGCATGGCCAGCAGGTCGAGGGAGCTGATTCTGCCCCTCTACTCCGCTCTGGTGAGACCCCACCTGGAGTACTGCATCCAGCTCTGGCGCCACAGTACAACAAAGACATGGACTTGTTTGAGCAGGTCCAGAGGAGGGCCACGAAAATGATGAGTGGGCTGTAATACCTCTGCTATGAAGAAAGGCTGGGAGAGTTGGGGTTGTTCAGCCTGGAGAAGAGAAGCCTCCGGGGGAGACCTGATTGCAGCCTTTCAATATATAAAGGGGGCTTATAAGAAAGACAGAGAGACATATAAAGTTTATCTATGTATAAATAAACATATCTTTATACATATTGTATACCCTTTTATATATATAATTATTTCTCACCCTCTTTTGATATATATATAAAAATGTGTACGAGATCTTCCTGGTTGAGAGGAAATGGGCAACCAATCAGGGAGCATACCGAGATCACATTGGGTATAATATTTTCAAAATGGTGCCTCCATGCCATGAACAAAATTGCAACTGCAACAAAATGTCAGCTGCCCCATGGGGGTAGTAGGAGGAGGGTTCCTGGACTTAATATTCCTCCAGGGTAAACCGGAAGGGGTAACTTGACTTGCCAGCCAATCATAGGGCAGTCTCTGTACATGTAGGATATTATGGTGTCAAAAATAGCAGTCAGCCAATCTCAAGGCAGTATGTAAATATGTGGAGAGTGTTGAGATTGTAAGAAATGGCAGCTCTCAGCCATAAAATGGTGGCTGAAAGAAAATGGTAACATCCCTGTATATAGTGGGAGGGCTTATTTCTGGATAAACAGGAAGGGGTGGCATGCCCTGCTGTCCAATCACATGGCACTGAGAATACGTGTGGGTTTGTTTTTTAAGAAAATAGCAGCCCTTGGGGGCAAAAAGACATGGGTTAAACTGACTGTGTGACTGGAACTGGGGTGGGATTTCTGAGGCAAGTGGGACATGTGACTGTATGTAGGGGCAGGGTTTCCATGGAAGTGGGGTATATTGATTCTGCTACTTCTTGGATAAAGGTTGTACTTATACTACTGATAGTTGCCTACAATGTTGATAGCAAAAGGCTAGCAATGTTTCTCTGATAACTGGTCATTAGCATATGATTGTGGAAAATGTAGTTTTGGGTTTTGTTGACTTTTTTTTATTTGCTTTTCTCACTACCTCTTACATATTAGGGGAGTGAATGTGATTCTAGAGAGACCAGAGGTATGAGCTGAACAGATATCAAAGGGAAGGTAATCATGGGGGACGGGGAGAAGAGTTTGTCTGGCTTTTGTGGTGGGTTGGTTTTTTTCCTTAGTGAAAACTAATCCCAAAATTTTGTAATGTTGTGGTGGGCAGAGGGATAATGTTGTATGACTCTTCCTAACTTGTGCAAAGTATTCATTAATGTTATGAAAATTGTTTCAGCGTGTGTATGTTTTACATGTAACATAAAATCCTGTAGCAGCAAAAATGAGTTGTTGTTAGAGATGGAGATTCCCAGCTCTTATAGATTCAGTTGTCTGGGCCTTTCATTTTTTTTTATTTTTTAGGCTGGCTTGGGGCTTGCCAGTGAGTTGTTGAAGGTTTACCTCAGTTCACCTAAAGGTTTTTATCTTTTATTTAAAGAAAATAGAGCAATAACAGAAAATGTATTTTTAAGCTCAAATTCTGTGCCTCAGTTCTACGTATCTTAATACCACAAACTGATTAAATGAGTATGTAGAATGCAAGTTCAGTTCTTAGCTAGAACATCCAAATAGAGTATCTTACAGTTGTGGTTTTTAAAAAAAACAAAAAAAAAAACAAAAAAAAACCCCAAAAACCAAATAAACAGCTTGGGAATGATTTAGGAAAAACTCTGCAAAATGCCTTGGCTCCTACTGACTATGTAGGATATTTATTTTCCTCTCTACCATATCTAAACTGATTTTTCATGGAACTGCATGGATAAGAATGTGGTGATTGAGGATTAACATTTACCAATGTTTAAAGAATCTTGAGGTAAGAAAACGTGACTGCCTTGAAAGAAATGATGGAAGATTTGTAGGCTCTGTCTGTAATATGAAGACATAAGGTGCCAGAAGTAACTGTCTTATTAAGTGTTCTGACACTTCAATACAATGTAGATCTTAACTGTTATTGTACCATAAAAAAACTTAGGGCTGTAAATGATAAGGCTGATTTGTGCATTGTTCTAAATTAAATAATTTACCTATGTAAAAGAGCCAGATTTCATTGACTTGTGCTTTGAAACTTGATGAAGTTGTAAAAGTATTGTTTAGTAATGCTTCCCTAAAGTGGGAGACATAGGAAATTATTTTACAGAGCTAGTGAAAATTGCAGGCTTTTCCATCAGACGGAAATGTACTCAATATATTTGTTATCAGTAGGTGTCCTGGGTATCTCCAGCAGCTCCTACTGAGATCCTACAGTTCCGAATTGGCTCCCAATGAAGATCAAGTCTGTAATGACTGACAGTTGGGCTAAAAAAGAAGTGCTTACATTACAGATGTTCTGGTCCCACCTGGAGTAGAACTCTTCTAATTGATGTTAGACCAGTTCCTCTTGCAATACTTAGATGGTAGGCAATGGACAAAATATTCCCTAGGATGCAGAGGCAGATCTAGAAGGGAATTGCAACTCTTTCCTACACTCAAGCATCAGATCAACTTGGTTCATCGCTTGAGACTGACTGTTGCTGAAGCCTGAATCCTGACTTTTTTCATTTTCTCACAGCACTCAAGGACATATGGAGATAAGGCATCCCTCCTATGGAGTAAGTGCCTGAGGTTTAGTGTGGCTTTGCTATCAGCCCTTCTTGTTTAAGGGCAGTTGGTGGTACTGACTCAAAAACAAACAGGAAAACCTCACTTAAAGTGGCAGGGTAGGGCACCTTTCCTGAGAGCATAACCACCTTTGAAGTGGGTCTTCCTCCAACAAGCTGGCTTTTTCACCACTCAGATCTACCTCAACATCAGGACAGGGTGCCCATGTGTTTTAAACTACAAGGGTGCTCACCTTTCTGCAAGTTGCCCTAGGGGCTGTTACCCCTACCCCTATGTGCTGTGTCCTGGGAGGAAGATGCCATGTTGCCAGTGCTTTTTCCCTCTTGAAACAGTCCCTGTGGAGCTAGTCCCCACCATCCTGCAGCAGCAGTTACACTGTTCCTGTGTGTCCTGGTTTCAGCTGAGATGATAGAGTTAATTTTCTTTATAGTGGCTGGTGTGGGGCTATGTTTTGGATTTGTGCTGAAAACAGTGTTGATAATACAGAGATGGTTTAGTTGTTGCTGCACTAGTCAAGGACTTTTCAGCTTCCTGTGCTCTGCCAGGTGCAGAAGAAGCTGGCAGAAGAAGCTGGGTTCCCCCCCTCCCAGCTGCCCTTGTTGGGAGGAGTAAACTCTCATTGCCTGTAAAATCTGAGATGCGTAAATCTTGTCTGCGATATCCTTGTGCCACAAGGGTGTTGTGGATTCGGAGTGAGAGTGCACTTCACTCATAAGACAGAAGCAAAAATATACTTTATTTATATAGAACAGGGAGTTAACAAAGTTCAATGCGACAGTGTTTTAACAAGATTCAATGGCAAGGTACACTTGATTATTTACTGCATAGAGGACAGGGTCAGACAAAACTGTCAGGGAGACCCTCCCGTTGAGTCATGAGGTTTGGAAAAAGGATCCCCTTGCTTTCTAAACTCCTTCCCAGAGAGGAGTCTAGGTGCGGCTAGATCCAGTCCTAGTCCCAGACTTGGTCAATGGTTTATGTCTAAAGGATTATATATGCGCAATCAATCCTTTATATCACTTAGCTAAGATTTCAAAGTTTAGCATGCTATTAGTCCCTTACCGAGGATCTGTTGCGGCAAGGAATCTCTCAACCTCGAGGAGTAACCTTGAGAGGCGTCCCTGCTCAAGGGGAGATCCTGGCGTGCAGCCCACTGCTGTGCAGGAGAGTTCAAGGGGCTCTTGGGCTGCTCCCTATTTATGGGGGTAAGATGATTGACCCATAGTCATATTTGCATACTGACCACAGATTTTAGTTTCTTCACTGTGGTTCGGTGGGCGTATTGCACAATAGCCCTAGGCTATTGTGTTATTATCTGTCTCCCAAATCCACTTTGAGTGGATGCAGCCATCATGACCAGATGCATCCGTTATGACCATCACTGGTAGTTATCACCTGAGCAGGGTTACAGGAGATAAAGGTTGGGGGCGGGGGGAAGCACACTGTCACAGAGAGCAAAGTTGGTTTTGATCGCATCTTCCCTCATGAGGAAGATGGGGGGTGCAGACCCCTAGCATGGAGGTGTTGAGAATCAACGGAAGTAGAAGGGACAAAACCAAACTAAACAAGGGTGAATACTGCATCTGCGTGCGAATGGTTCTTAAGGCTCTGTCCTATTGCTCGGGGGGGGGGGGATGTCTGTGTGTCCCCTCCCCCTGTGAGCGGAGGAGAGCGTTTCACCTCCATTCGAGTGGGCATGTGTGTTGGGATTTCTGTGTAGGTTGGCTTTCAACTGAGTGTGTGTATTTCTCCATCACATAACTGGACAGACTGTGATGATGTTCTGTGAGTCCTGGCGTGACGTCCTGTTCCTCCATCCTACGTTCTATGTCTCGTGCAAGACAAATTGGGTGGGTTTTGATGTCTTCTCACCCCTCTTTGATTTGGGGCTGGGCTAGTTTGTGCGGTGATGTCACTGCTCCTGGGCTGATGAAATAAGGCATCTGGAGTTGCCATACAACATGGAGAGAGGTGGAAGGAGCAGGTGGGGCTGGCACGGCACAGCACAGCACTGAGCGGGTTCGTTGCACGTGTGGGGCTTGCTCTGTGATGGGTGGAGGCAACCAGGACTGATACTCTCGGAAGTGATCGTGCACGAGTAGGTGGTGGTGGTGAACTTTGGCCATCGCCACAGGAGGTGGCGCAGGCACCTATGGCGGTGATCAGGGGTGCATGCAGCGAAGCGGGGGAGGATGTGGTGTCCTGTGGCCTTAGGTACCGTGATTAGCACAGCACATGCAAGCAAGCCCTGTCCTGGGCCTCCTCTGAGTGTGCCTCCCTTGTGGGACAGTGCGGTGGGCGGGGTTTCACAGTGGCTGCTTCCCTGCGCTGACTCATTGGGAATAAATCTGCTGAGCACAAATCTGCTTAGTGTGGCCTTGTCTCAGGTGTGGCTCTGCTAGTTGTGTGTGTTGCTCTCACCTCAGCCTGGGTATCATTGTAGTCTTACTGAGTAATAGTTAGGTCCTTCTTTGTTGGGATTCCTGCCTGTGGTGTAGCAAGATCTGGGGTGTTGGGTTTGCGTGGTGGCTTTTGTTGCCCATGGTGCTTTTGCTTCAGGAAAAAAATATTGTCCCAGTGGGGTGTGGCTTTTAGTCTGTGCTACTGCTTAGTAAGTGCATTTTTCAGTATAATGTATGTTTTTTTTCTGTAAGAGAGGAGAAAAGAAATGGTGTGGAGTTAAAAAAGAAATGTAATTGAGACCTGGATATAAGATCTTTAAGCTTTCTTCTGTGTAGCACAAGCAACTCTTAATAGTTGCAAGCTTGCCAATGTTCCTGAAGTTGCTTTGTGTTGTATCCATGTAGAAGTTGCACCTCTAAGTTATAAAGTCTTGGATCCGTGTCCTGGTATTTGAAGCCTAGTGTCACATTCTGCAAAAGGTTAATTTGATAGTTATAAGTATCTGATTGGCTTTTTCTTTAATTATAGTATGTCTTGTCTTACAGTATCTGCTTTAGCAAGAGGTAAGAACCCCAAGTATTTTAGCTATTCCTATTGCACAAATAACTTATGGAAATTCAGTTAATTTTATTTTTAAAGTGCTATCTATGAGAAGACAGTAGTGTTTTATCCATTGATACAAGGAGCTAATACTTATTTTTAAAATATTGTTTAATTGCCTGCTTTCTTCTTTTAATAGAAGTAAAAGTACATGCGTGTTTTCTTGAATGCTCTTTCTTTCCCAGTACGTATGTTTGCAAGGATAAGTTTCTGGACTTCTGTTAATGTTTGTCAGCATATTTCATTTGATTTCAAACTCTAAAAATCCTCTTTAAGTCATATTAGAGAAATTAAGTATAGTTGTGTGTTAAAACTGATGTTGAGAGATTTTCAGGAAATGCTCATTTTTAACATGTTATCCCTTATGGCAATAACCTTAACTTGACCAGTAGTAATTTGGTTGGAAATCATGAGAGGGCCCCTGAGCATTTAGCATTTCATCTTTGCAACAACCTTTCAGTGGTGGCTTTTGGAGCAAACACTGGTTACTTGAGATTTCTCGCAATAAGTTCTTGGAAGGTATAATAAGATGTCTGAACAGCAAAGGACTAAGCATGTTGACTAGGGTGGTCTGTCTTGGTCCTGTTACTTATTTAATTAGTTGTTGCCTGTGTACTTGTTCGAAAGTATTGTTTGTTATGAAAGCTACATTGGTTTCACTTACTTACTAAATGTGTTCTATTTACACTCACCTAAGGGTTTTTGCTGTCTGCTAGCACAACAGACTGCTTTAACTGCTTTGTAGCACAAAAAAAAGTGCAAAATAGGAACTTTTTTTTTCCCCATTGGTGACATATTGGTGCCTTTATCCCCTATTCCACAGAAAAGGAAAAAACGCTCTTTACTGTCCTCCCACTCACAGCTCAGGGCTCTATCTGGGTGGGACAAGAACTTGGTACTAACAGAAAAAAGAGAGGAAGTAAGGGAAGGTCATTAGAGAAGTGTAATAGCAAGGGGGAAGAATAAGCCAAGTGGGAAATGAGGTGATTCTTGGAAGTTGATGTTGCTAATATTCTCTGATCACAAAACATCTATTTGCTTTGATTAAGAAAAATTAAAAATGTGTATGTGAAAAAATAGCATTGAGAAGACTTGAACAGTTGCCGTCATCGAAATAGCATATGGTAAGCAATGGTGATTGTGAGAAGAGAGGTTGCATGTAAACAAAAGGAGTTCATAAGTTTGGATTCTCAAGCTCTTTATTAAACTTTTCTATCTCTCTGACTTACAGAACAGGTTAAACTGGATCTGAGTCTACTTTGTTACCCACAGTTCCCAACAATTTTTTTTGCTTTAATGAAAATAAAATAAATAATGAATTAGTTGCAAGCTTAATAGTCCTTGTTCTTCACCTGTGGTAAGGTAGGAACTGCTGTGTTTGTAGTTCTCTTCTTTGGAAGATATGGACCTGAGTAGGATAACTGGCATCGGTGCCAGTGCCTTTATGATTTATAAAGCTTGTGGATGAGCTCATCTAAATAATTTTTTTAAAATTATCTTGGTTTATTTATATCATGACAGAAGATGATTTATAAGATTTAAAGTGGCATTGTTGGCCATGAAATAATATAGTCAGTTATACTTCAAAGTTGTTATACATGTTTGCTCACGGAAAGAGAGTGCATGATAGTCTGTGGTACTTTTCCAAAGGATTTGTCACTTAATCGTATTCTGAAAAGAGCACTTTTATCTTTCCAGACGTAGGGATTTGAAAAGTGGGAGTAAGGGTGAAAACATAATTTGAAGGAGGTTTTTTCTTTTCTTTTTTTTTTTTTTTCCTTCTTCTCTTTTTCTCCTTACTTGTGCCAGTAGAAGGATGGGCCTTGAAGCCAAGGGAAGGGTGTAGGCTTGACAAAAATACGTGCTGAAGTACAACGGTCTAAAACCTTACACAGACTAGGAGAGCACAAGTTAACTAGTCTAACAGGGAGTATTTAAATTCTACTCAGCTAAGGGCTGAGCTTGGTCCATAAGTTACCATGATGGCCTACCCAGCTCTCTGTTCAGCAGGATGAATTTTCTACTTTCTGCATTTTGCTCCACTTAAAGTCTGTAGGTTTCTCCCTTCCCAAGTTTCTTGAAAAATAAAAGTAAAGGAAGGTAACTTTATTTGGTGCTCTCAGCTGATTGCTGCTCACTAGAATGTCTAAAACTAGGATTTCTTCTTTTTGCAGCAGTGAAATGCTAACAGCAGCATGTCTTTAAAAACATTCATGACTGACTGAAGACAGTGGATGGGAAAGAGGGGGGCAACACCTGTTTATCTCCAGCTTGATATCAATTACTGCAGGATCATGTTGTCTGGATTGAAATGGAACTGCCTCTCACTTGGCAGAAGAGCAGTTAACCTGCAGCTGCCTTACCTGGACTCTTACACAGACTTGAGGGTTTTTAGCTGCTGAAAGATCGCCTTAGCTATGTCTTTAATCTTGATTCCTTTGAACCATTAAAAAGCTTTTCTTGAAGTGGGGGCTTTCTCTCTCTTGTTTCTCTGATGTCCCTCATCTTCTACAGTTCTTTGTTTTTATTTAGTGCTTTTCAAACTTTGTTTCCTAGGAGTTCTACCTCCTAGTTCACTTGCAGTAACTTTGTTGCTTCCATTCCTCCCCACCACCTCAGCTCTTGTCAAAAAGTGCTGTGCTTTTTTTGCCTGAATACCACTATGCATGCATCCTTTAGTTTTGTTCTAAGAGGGAATGAAAGCACAAATAACACAATTTGTAATGCTGTTGAAAAGAGAGAATAGCTAGGAAACCAGTAAAGCTTTGAGATGGTTGTCTCTCTAGGCAAATAAAGAAAAATAACAATTTTTTTTTTCTTCCTCACTGGTTATTTCTTCAGAGGCTTCAACTGTGTTTGGATTGTTCTGAATGAAGGCTGCTATGTGCTGAATGTTTTTGATGAGCTGGTGTTCTGCATCAGAGTGAGGGGAGAAAGGATGATGTAGGATTCTCTGGATCCCTAAGGAAGGCCCAACAATAAATGGCATAATAAAATAGCTGGTTTAATATTATATAATAAGAAGAGGAATATAGATAGCAAGTAAATCTTACGTCCCTTCAGATGCTGGGAACCTTGCTTTTGTGCAGCATCGGATGGACCCCGGATGGATTTTCCCATGGCATGCTGCACAGATCCCATCCGTGGAGAGGGTCTTCCTCCCTCCCATACCATGGCGCCTTTTATTTTGTGTAACAAGCAGAATCATATCTTCTGACAGGTTGGAATGTTTTCTCTGTCATAACATCCACAAGTGTGCAGCACAGGCCAGCATGGGACATTCCAGCAGATTCCCTTACAGCAGCTACTCATGCCAACATACAGGCTTCTCAAGCCCTAAATACAAGGCCCAATAGAGCAGACATGGCCTGCTCAAGATCACTAGCTTCTCAGTTACAGTATCTTCTTCAAGACTCCCAATACAGCTGGTTCCATTTCAGTGCTTCTTATTCCTTCAAAAATTGGTCAGTCTGTTGCAAGGACAGATTGACAGCTATTTGGACGTTAAGTACTGTAGTAGGTTTTTAGTTTGCTATGCTGCATGTGTAAAAACTTGTTGGTTAAAAAAATCGGATATGAAGCTTTAGTATATGATTGTTTCCAACTAGTGTGCCTAGTATAATGCATTACACTCTGAAATTAAAATGTTCAATTATTACTGAAGGGTATACTTTTTTTTTTCCAAACATGAAGTAAAAGCCTAATTGACATAAAATATGCTTGATAGATAGCCTTTGTGTAAAATAAGGATATGTTTTAGAGTTTGAGGTGTCTTTCTGTGGGATGTTCCATATGTCTAGGGAAGTAGAGCAGTTGGAGTGGTAAAAGAGCAAAAGCAGCTATTTGATTTAAATGGTCCTGTGGAAGGAACTTGCCAAGACAAGTGGCAAAGTTTCAAGTGTTTGAGTGTGTGGATATGAGAGAAATCCGTAGATGTGGACATGGAGAACCTGGCAAGACTGCTATATGTTTGTTCTGTGGAGTGTGGTTGGGGGAGGGGGGGGGGGATCATTCTCAACTGTCTACCGAGCCAAGGATGGAGCTTACCCGGGAAGCTTCTCCTTCTTTATCCTCTGCATCCTTATTGGGTCTGAGAACTACCAAAAAATGCTCTTCTCGAGACCCAAACACAAAATTCAGGTACAGAGGTTGTTCTTTATCTCTCCGTTTTCAATAACTAATGGTTCTGTGTGTGGTTAAAAACAAAAAATTGAACTGTAATAGCTGTAGTTAATGTAAACAAGTTTTTTTTTCTAGGATCTTCAGAAGAGGGTTGGTCTAACCAGGATAGAACAGTCTTGGGCACTATACAAAGCACAAATCTCTGAGTATCTTGTGCACTTAAAATTGTTATGCGGGGGGGTGGTGTGTGTGTGTCAGGTAGTGGATGTTGTTTATTGACTTTAGCAAGGCTTTTGACTTTGTCTCTGCTAACATCCTCATAGACAAACTGATGAAGTACAGGATAGAGATATGGACAGTGAGGTGGACTGAAATCTGGCTGAACTGCCAGGTTCAAAGGGTTATGAACAATGGCACAAAATCCAGTTGGAAGCCAGTCACTAGTTGTATAATTCAGAGTTGATACAGGGGCCAACAGTGTTTAATCTCTTAAAAAAAAAAGCCAACTGGGAGGAGTGGTTGATGCACCAGATGAGCAGACAGGAACTTAATGAAATTCAGCAAAGGGAGATGCCAAGTCCTTCACCTGGTAGGAATAAGCCCGTGCACTGGTAGAGGCTGGGGGCTGACTGACTGGAAAGTGGCTTTGAAGCAAAGGACCTAGGGGTCCTGGTGGACAGCAAGTTGAACATGAGCCAGCAATGTGCCCTTGTGGCAAAGAAGACCAGCAGCATCCTCAGCTACATTAGGAAGAGCATTGCCAGAAGTCCGAGGGGAGGTGATCCTTCCCCTCTACTCAGCACTGGAGTGCTGTGTCCAGTTCTGGGTTTCCCAGTACAAGAGAGATATGGACATAATGGAGAGAGTCCAGCAAAGGACCACAAAGATGATTATGGGACTGGAACATCTTTCATATGAGGAAAAGCTGAGAGAGCTGGGACTGTTTAGCCTAGAAAAGAGGGGACTCAGGGAGGATCTTATCAATATGTATAAAACCTGATGGGAGGGAGTAAAAAAGATGGAGCCAGAATCTTCTCGGTGGCACCCAGTGATAGGACAAGAGGCAATGGGCACAAACATATACCACACTTCATAGGGTACATCTTATTTTACAACACAGGTTGTGTTTCTTTTAATAAGTATTCAAACGTTCATTTTTGACTATTTAATTAATAGAAATGAATAAGTAACCCAACACATCTGAAGCAATATGATGCATGTAAATTGGCTATGGAATGTCAAACAACTGAATATTGTTAAAAAGAAGTTGTTGTTGTGGGTTAGCTTCCATTTTTTTAAGTTGGCGTCATTCCCCCCCTCCCTTTTCTCCCATCTTTCCCAAACTCCATTGTTTTAGAAGCATTCTAACAGACTTGCCTATTCTGCCTCTCATAGGATAGAAATGCAGAGTGTTCATATTGTGGGTTGTGTGGATTTGTGGTTTGGTATGTGTGTTTTGGTGTTTGAGGTGTTTTGTTTTGATTTTTTTGTTTGGTTTGTTTACACAAATAAGAGAGGCCAAGAGTGCAGGTGTATTGGGTTTATGTAACAAGGTTTTGATAGCGGGGGGCTGCAGGGGTGGCCTCTGTGAGAAGAGGCTAGGGTTGCCCCCATGTCAGACAGAGCCAGTTCCAGTCGGCTCCCAAAATGGACCTGCCACTGGCCAAACCTGAGCCAATCAGTGAAGCTGGTGGCATCTCGGTGAAAACATATTTAATAAAGGGCAAAAAATGCTGCGCAGCAGCTGTGAGAGAGAGGAGTGAGGAAAAAATGTGAGACAGACACAGCAGTATGAACACCAAGGTCAGTGAAGAAGGAGGGGGAAGAGGTGCTCCAGGTGCTGGAGCAGAGATTCCCCTGCAGCCCATGGAAGAGAACGTGGTGAAGCAGATATCCCCACTGTAGCCCGTGGAGAGCCCATGCTGGAGCTGTTCGTGAAAGACTGTGTCCTGTGGGAGGGACCCGTTGTGGAGCAGGAGTGTGAGGAGGAAGGAGCAGCAGAGAGGAACTGTTATGAACTGACTGCAAGCCCCCATTCCCCATCCCTGCCCCGTGCCACTCAGGATGCGGGGGAGGAGATAGAGCAGTCTGGAATGAAGGAGTGAAGTTGAGCCTAGGAAGGGGGCAGGGGAAAGATGTTCTTTTAATTTTGTCTTTGTTTCTCACTATCCAAATCTATTTTAATTGGCAATAAATTAAATTAATCTTCCCCAAGTCAAGTCTGTTTTGCTTGTGACAGTAACTGGTAAGTGATCTCCCTGTCTATCTCGACCCATGATGTTTTTCATCTTAATTTCTTCCCATGTCCTGTTGAGGAGGGGGAGTGAGAGAGCGGCTGGGTGGGTGTCTGGCAGCCAGCCAAGGTTAACCCACCACATCAGGTTTTCCTCTGAAACAGTATTTTCACTAAAGTAGTAGAAATGGGCAGTGCCATTCTAGGATTTATTTGTCTGTCTCACTGAAATATACATCCTAATTTGAAGGTACATGTTGCTTTCAGTAATACTTGGGAGTTTCAGGAGTGGTATCTGTTCTTCTGTACTGTGTCTTCTAAGACATACCTAGCATTTGGTGGGGAGAAACAACTGCTCAGGGAGGTACTCACCATCTTAAGAGTAACTACTAGAATTCTACGTAAAAATACTCCAAGTTGCTCTCTGCTCCAAACTTTTAAGTTCTTTCGCAGGCAAATGCTCCTAGAAGCTTATTACTTTACATGCAGAGAAGACCTATTTACAAGCTTCCTTTGTGCTATCTCACAATCCTACACTAATGATTGGCTTGTTTTGGCCTTCCTTACAGGTATCCAGAGTTTAAGGCAGCTCTCAGAGTTGGAGAGGTTAATTTTTTCTATGTCAAATTTTCAGTAGCCCAAGTTCAAACTGTCTTCATGTTCCTTCATTGAGAAATCCTGTTTCTGTGCCCAGACAGCCAGATTTCCAAGACTTATCTGTCAAATCTGAAATCAAGGCTTGACTCTGGGAGAGAGGGTAGGGTGTAATTCTGGATATCGATAGTGTTGTTCTTAATGACCTGCCAGTTCTCTAGAGTTCTTTTGCCCTTCGGGGCTGCCTTCCATGGGATCCCACCAGGCCAGGATCTGTGCTTTGTGGCTTGGCTTCCTCGCTCCCCTCAGAATCTTGAACTCTGCTATTTCATGGTCACTGCAGCCAAGGCTACCATTGATTATCATGTCCCCAACCAGTTCTTCCTTGCTGGTGAATAGCAGATCCAGCTGTGTATCATTTTATTCATAATCTGCTTCATTCTCATTTGATGGTCTGTAGCAAGCTCCCAAACTCCCACCACAGTGTCACCCTTCCTGGTGTGTCCTCTGATCCTGACTCATAAGCTCTCATAGGGACCGTCATCAGTACTATAGAAGAACTCCATATATTCAAGCTGTTCGTTCACATACAGGGCACCCCCCCTTGCCCCCAAACGCACGTGTATGCACACACACGTGCGCATGCACACACACACTTGTCTGCCCTGCCTGCGGTGTGTTTTTTGTTCTGGTTTTTTTGGTTTGTTTTGGGTTTTTTTGAAGAGTTTATATCCACCACTGTGGCACTCCAGTTGTACAAGCTGTCCCACCATGTCTTCTATTCCAATGAGCTCCTGGCAAGCAATAAACCTCCACAGACAATAACTCAGTTCGGCAGATGGGAGCCTCCATCTCTCTCCCACCACGATCACCTGTTGCTTTCTCTTGGTGCTTATTTGTGGTTTAGGCTTGACTGGATCTGATGCCTCCTCAGACATGGCTTTCTCTCCCTTGTCTTCTACCAGGGCACTGAACTTATTCCACTGTTGCAGATGTGTGGGTAGAGAAGGAGAGGTCTTCCTGTTGCCAGAAGTCACAAGCCTGCAGCCTTCCCCATCACAGAATCATAGAATGGTTTGGGTTGGAAAAGACCTTAAAGATCATCTAGTTCCAATGCCCCTGCCATGGGCAGGGACATCTTCAACTAGACCGGGTTGCTCAAAGCCCCATCCAACCTGGCCTTGAACACTTCCAGGGATGGGGCATCCACAACTTCTCTGGGCAACCTGTTGCAGTGCCTCACCACCCTCATAGTGAAGAATTTCTTCCTTATATCTAGTCTGAATGTACCTTCTTTTAGTTTAAAGCCATTACCCCTTGTCCTATCACTACATGCCCTTGTAAAAAGTCCCTCTCCAGCTTTCTTGTAGGCTCCCTTCAGGTACTGGAAGGCTGCTATAAGGTCTCCCCAGAACCTTCTCTTCTCCAGGCTGAACAACCCCAACTCTCTCAGCCTGTCTTCATAGGAAAGGTATTCCAGCCCTCTAATCATTATCGTGGCCCTCCTCTGGACTCACTCCAATAAGTCCATGTCCTTCTTATGTTGGGGGGCCTCAGAGCTGAACGCAGTACTCCAGGTAGGGGCTCACGAGAGAGGAGTAGAGGGGGAGAATCACCTCCCTCGACCTGCTGGCCACGCTTCTTTTGATGCAGCCCAGGATACTATTGGCTTTCTGGGCTGCAAGCACACATTGCCAGGTCATGTTGAGCTTCTCATCAACCAACACACCCAAGTCCTTCTCCTCAGGGCTGCTCTCAATCCATTCTCCACCCAGCCTGTATTTGTGTTTGGGATTGCCCCAACCCATGTGCAGGACCTTGCACTTGGCCTTGTTGAACTTCATGAGGTTCACATGGGCCCACCTCTCAAGCCTGTCAAGGTCCCTCTGGATGTCATCCCTTCCCTCCAGCGTGTTGACGGCACCACACAGCTTGGTGTCGTCAGCAAACTTGCTGAGGGTGCACTCAATCCCACTGTCCATGTCCCTGACAAAGATGTTAAACAGCGCTGTTCCCAATATGGACCCCTGAGGAACACCACTTGTCACTGGTCTCCACTTGGACATTGAGCCGTTGACCACAACTCTTTGAGTGCGACCATCCAGCCAATTCCTTATCCACTCAGTGGTCCATCTGTCAAATCCATGTCTCTCCAATTTAGAGACAAGGATGTCATGCGGGACAGTGTCAAATGCTTTGCACAAGTCCAGGTAGATGACGTCAGTCATCATGGGAGTCTTCGTATGCCCCACAACTGACTACAGTCTCTCGTTGCTCCTTCTGTGCAGTTGAGGATTCAGGCTGTCATCTCTGCAGGGTCTCCGTGAAAATCGCACCACTCTTCATCTTCCCTGATGCTGAAAAGTCTGCTTACAAATAATGCTTAATAGTTACATTTTTGTTATAAATGTTTCCCTTTTGATCTTGATATCATGTTTTGTTGTGGGCTCCAATTCTGAAAGTTGGAAAACTTTGTCTAATGAGAAGTTTTAATTTTCAGAAAAGTAAATGTTTAACACATGTAATATTTGGTATCAGTGTGTTAATATTGCTCTTTCTCAGATTTGTCCACATCATGATGTGCCTTTCCTCCAGGTTATTTTCACAAGTCTTGGCTACTTTGCATCCTCCAAACTGAGCTTTATTCTTGAAGCTTATCTCCCTGTTTTTTCCACCTTTGATCATTCACAGCTCTTGGTAAAACAGAAACATCTGTGGGCATCATGACACATTTAATCTTCTTAGATATGTAGACAATATGTGGAGGAATGGAGTGGAGATGTATTTTAGATATCAGTCTTAATTGTTTCTGGTAATAACTCCATTATATGTTGTTGTTTGGTTTGGGGTTTTTTTTGTGTTGGTTTTTTTTTTAAAATATGATTAGTTTGTGTGTGTAGTCCTTATAATTTAACTGGAAAACAGGCATATCTCAAGGTACACTGACTTGGTGAAAATATAAGAGGTCTAAATTATCATGCTATAACTCTCACTTTCTCTGTGCAAAGGAGAACAGCATTTAGGTAAACTATGTAAAAGTGACTATTGAAGCATGTTCAGAAGTGTAACGGTGGGTTGACCTTGGCCAGATGCCCACCCAGCTGCTCTCTCACTTTCCCCCTCATCAAGACAGGGGGAGAAAATAGGATTAAAAAGCTCATGGGTCAAGATAAAGACAGGGAGATCATTTACCAATTATGATCATGGGCAAAACAGGCTTGACTTGGGGAACATTAATTTATTGCCAATTAAGAGATTTGAATGGTGAGAAACAAAGACCAAAAATTAAAACAATGCCCCTCCCCTTCTTTTTTCCCAAGGCTCAACTTCACTCCTTCATTCCTGATTCTTCTACCTCCCCTCTGCTTCCCCCCTGCCCCCAAGCAGCACGGGGGGAATGGGAAATGGGGAGGGGTATAGTCAGTACATAACAGTTCCTCTCTGCCACTCCTTCCTTCTCAAACTTTTCCTGCTGCAGCATAGTCTCTCCGTGGGCTGCAGTTCCTTCAGGTAATATCCACCTGCTCCACCATGGGGTCCTCCCCAGGCTGCAGTTGTGGATATCTGCTCCAATGTGGTCCTCTCCACAGACTCTAGGGAAATACCTGCTCCACTGTGGTCTCTTCCACGGGCTGCAGGGGACCTTGGTGTTTGCACTATTGTTTCTCACACTTTTTTTCCTTGCTGCCTGTCTGGTGTTTTTGCCCTTTCTTAAGTATGTTTTCACAGAGACGCCACCAGCTTTGCTGATTGGCTCAGCTTTGGTGGGTCCGTTTTGTAGCTGGCTGGGACCAGCTCTGTCATGGGGGCAGCCCCTTACCTCTTCTCACAGAGGCCACCCCTGCTCCCCTCCACTACCAAAACCTTGCCATGTACACCCAATACAGTAACAAACCATCATTTCAGTAGTAAGTTTCAATTAAACTATAATCCATATGAAATATACTTGAAAAAAGGTGTGCTATGTTGGTTGGGTGTACTTTTCTCTCCCCTTTGACATCCTGATGTGTTGAGATTTCATAAGACATAACATGAAGTGAGACTTTATGTCGTGATATGTTTAATCTCTTACTAGTAAAAATCTTATGCCTTAATTTTAAAGCTGTTTCCTTTAAGCTGGAAATATTTTGTTTCTGTTTAGTCTTTGATTTTTCTTGAATTAATATTTCAACTGATTTTTTTTTTCTCTTAAAAGCAAAAAAAGTCTAAAGGTCAGGTAGCTGCAGAGAACACTTGGTTCTTGTTGCTTATGGGGCAGGAGAAAAGCATACCACAGAATGGTTGTTAGGAGTAGCACTAGTCGCAGAGAACTTGCTGAATGTTAGTATGATGTGGCTTAAGTGTTCTTTATATTTTGGGAGCAGTCACTGTTGTAACATGTATCATATCCTATTGCACTTCTTACCTGATAAGAGCATAGGTCATAAAATTATACAGGCTGTTGTTTGATTAGGTGATAAAACTCATCAGCACACCCACAAAGGAGCGCAAGAGACACAATGGCGGGTGGAAGAACCCGAATAATATCCTGCCAAGCCCATTACAGGAGAGCCATCAGCCCATCAAAGGCTAACCTCTACAAGCCCAGAGGAGCGCAGGAGCACAATGGCAGGTGGGGAACCCAAATTCCAGACTCAAAGAAATGGACACCCTGTCCAGGCCATTCTTATGGCTGTCCCAGGTGAGCCATGAGCTCTGTTGTCCAGGTGTGAAACCCATCAAGATGGTCAACACCAGAGCACCCTTTGGACTGGTGTATGTGTGTGTGTTACTGCCTAGGGGTATTGGACACATTATGGGATGCAGGGGAAGAGCATTTTGGGATTGCACAGGATTTATTATAGGATGTTTAGGGGAGGAACCAAAAGCGGGGAAAGGAATGGATTTAGGTGATTTGGGGAGGAACAAGCATGGGAAAATATTGGGATAAAGGGGATAAAAAGGACCAGTTGCATATAAACAGCTCCTGTTCAGTATACTTTCCTGGCCATGCCCTGCACCTGATTAACTCCATCTGTCCTGTCTCTTTATTAAGCTCTGCCTTCAACTGTTTTCTGGTAAGGGGTTCTTTATTACATGTGCATGTGTGTGTATGGGGGTCTGTGGTGCCAGCAAGTGTAGGTGTGCAAGTGTGTGATTGTTAGTGAAGATCAAGCTGGACTCGCTGTTGAGTAGGTGAAGTGACCTGGGGGCCAGGAGTGTGTGTGGGTCTCTAAGGGCCAGCTCTGGGTGTGAGAGCACCTGTGTGTTTCTAAGGCAGAGAGCACAGGGGCGGGGAGTCAGCTATGGGAAACCAGGGGTTTCCTGGCCAATGCTGTGCATGTGTGTGTGTGCATGCATGTGTGTGAGACAGTCTATACCAGCAACTGGAGTGGGGTTGCAGCTTTGGGGGCTTGTATGTCCAGGTGCCAGCAACTGGGGAGACTGGGATCCAGGGGCCTGCTACTGGGCAGACTGAGTGTCTGAGGTCAACTGCTGGAGGGGCTCCGCTTTGTACATATGTATATTTTCTCTTGCTAGTGAACCTCTATCTTCCTCAGCCAGAGAGGGGAGCAGGATGAGGCCGTTGGTGCTGTCTGTGTTCATGCGAGTGCTCTGAATGTCTGTGATCTGTGTGGCTGGCTGTGTATATATGTGGTGTATACATGTGCTCTGTGTGTGTGTGCGCGTGCCTACTGGGAGTAAATTTTCAGCTACTGGTTGTACTTCATGCATGGAGCTGCAGCAACCTTGCCTCTCAGGCTGTCGGATCCAGCACGATATACTTTCCTGTAACAGGTACAGCTAGTTCTTCCAAAGGTTAGTTGAATCTGACACATTAAAAAAAAATAATCTTAAAATACATAAAATATATTTCTGTCAGTAATGCCTTGTTAGTTTCTGTGGTGGGTTAACCTTGGCCTGCAGCCAGATGCCCACCCAGCTGTGCTCTCACTCCACTTCCTCAACAGGAAAGGGGGGAGAAAATAAGATGAAAAAGCTAGCGGGTTGTGAAAAAGACAGGGAGATCACTTAATGATTACCATCACTGGCAAAATGGATTTGACTTGGGGAAAATTAATTTATTGCAAATTAAAATAGATTTGGATAGTGAGAAGCAAAGACCAAAAAAATTAAAACACCACCTTGCCTCTCCCTGCTGAGCAGCACTGGGGGATGGGGGTTTACGATAAATACATAAGTTCCTCTCTGCTGATCCTTCCTCCTCACACTTTTCTTCTGCTCCAGCATGGATCCTTCCGTGGGCTGCAGTCCTTCAGGAAAAAACTTGCTCCAGCATGGGTTCTCCACAGGCCTCAATTCCTTCAGGAAATATTCAACTACTTAGGCATGGGCTCCTCCACAGGCTGCAGTATGAATATTTGCTCTGCTGGTCTCTTCCATGGGCTGCAGGGGAATATCTGTTCCGGCACCTGGAGCACCTCCTCTCCCTCCTCCTTCTCTGACCTTGGTGTTAGCACTGCTATTTCTTGCTCTGTTTTCTCTCCTCCTCTGCCTGTCTGGTGGTTTTGCCCTTTAAATATGTTATCACAGAGACACCACCAGCTTCACTGATTGTCTCAGCTTCAGCCAGCAGTGGGTCTGTTATGGAGATGGCCAGAACCATCTGTGTCTGGCATTATGACAGCCCCTGACCTCTTCTCACAGGGGACACCCCCTGCAGCCCCCTCCTACTACCAAAACCTTGCTATGTTCACCTATTACAGTTTCCCAGAATGCTCTTATAACCTTGCTGTAATGATCACATGGGAATTTATTTATTAATTTATTTTTACTTGAAACCAAAGAGAGCAACCATGTTTTTGGGGGTGGTTTTATGACAACTTATAAAATAACCTGAAGCTCAGCTCTAACTTCTTTATTTTCAGCGGGAAAAAAATTATAATATAATAATACAAATATAATATAATATAAATATAATTTTAAAACATAATTATATGTAGTTCAGAAAACTTCTTTATTTTCTTTCTAATGGCAAAGAAATTAGAATGTCGATAGTATTGCTTAACATAAAAGGCAATTAGCACTTAGCATAGCTATTCAAACCTTGATAATAATTAGTAATTTTGAATGGTGATGAAGGCTAACCACATAGCAATATGCATTTCTGCTGGTTTTGAAATGATGTACTCTAAATACAAAAAATAAAATAACCATTTCCCCAAGATTAACACCTCCTGCCCTGTAGAAAGCATGTTCATTTTACCTCTGACACATTTCTTGGGCACTAAATTATGATAGTGGCAACAGGAGATGTCTATCGAAAGGAAGGTACAAGATTGTACTGGTTTTGGCTGGTAGAGAGTTAAATTTCTTCATAGTAGGTGGTATGAGGCTATGTTTTGGATTTGTGCTGAAAACAGTGTTGTTAACACACTGATGTTTTAGTTATTGCTGACCAGTGCTTACACAGTGTCAAGGCCTTTTCTGTTCCTCAGACTGCCCCGACAGCAAATAGGTTGGAGGTGCACAAAAAGTTGGGAGGGGACACAGCTGGGACAGCTGACCCCAACTGGCCAAAGGGATATTCCGTATCATATAACGTCATGCTCAGCAATAAAACTGGGGGGGAGGTTGGTGGGGGAGGCCACAGCTCAGGGACTGGCTGGGCATCAGTTGGCTGGTGGTGAGCAGTTGTTTTATTTTGCATCACTTGTCTTTTTTGGGTTTTATTTTCCTCTCTCTTTGTTATTTTTTTTTTCTCTTTTCCTTACAATTTTATTTTTAATTATTATTTGTCTTTAATTACTAAACTGTCTTTATCTCAACCCATGAGTTTCTTTCTCACTTTTACCCTTCCAATTCTCCCCCCATCCCACCGGGGGTGGGAGTGAGTGAGTGGCTGTAGTTGCCAGCTGGGGTTAAACCACGACAGTCCTTTTTGGCGCCCAATATGGGGCACGAAGGGTTTGAGATAACAACAGATTGAAGCAGACTATATTAGAAGGAATTTATATCTGTTAACAGTTGCTGGTCACAATATTGATTCATCTGTTCTCAATATTAGTTTATCTATCTGATCTGTGCCATGCCCCTTTTCTACTGTATATGTTAAAGACTGATTTTGACTTCTGCAGTTTGCTCTGCTCTCTTGTGATTAGTGATGTTTTGCCTGGGAGATTTATTATTAAAACACTGGCCTTGAGCTTAATCTGGTATTTGGGCTCTGTACTGAAGCCATTATTGTACTTTGGGTACCATCTCATGGAGACAATTAACAATTATACTTCTTCCTCTGAGAGGTTTTTTATGGAGAAAATACAGAATGGCGCCGCCTTCTGTGATGTTTTCTCCGTCGTTACAATAACTTTTCAGTATCTTGAACGTCCTTGGGTGTCATGGTTTAACCCCAGCCAGCAACTAAGCACCACCCAGCCGCTCGCTCACTCCCCCCCACCCAGTGGGATGGGGCAGAGAATCAGAAGAGTAAAAGTGACAAAACTCGTGGGTTGAGGTAAAAACAGTTTAATAGGTAAAGCAAAAGCTGTGCACACAAGCAAAGCAAAGTAAGGAATTCATTCACTGAGCATGACGTCATATAGTATGGAATAGCCCTTTGGCCAGTTTGGATCAACTATCCTGGCTGTGCCCCCTCCCAGTTTCTTCTGCACCTGGCAGGGCATGGGAAGCTGAAAAGTCCTTGACCAGTGTAAACACCACTTAGCAACAGCCAAAACATCAGCGTGTTATCACTATTATTCTCATACTAAAATCCAAAACACAGCACTATACCAGCGACTAGGAAGAAAATTAACTCTATCCCAGCCAAAACCAGCACACTGGGTAATCAAAATACTTCTATTGGTATTTCTTAGGAATGTTGTTTTGGCTTTTTCTAAGGTTAACCAACTATTTAAGAATATGACCCAGGCCCAGCAGCAGTGTGGTCATGGGTGGCAAGGCGTGTGGGAGAATATGGGCAGGTATCTAGGAAGCTTCTCACCTCCAATGGTCTGGAACTTCACTCCCGAACAAGTGTGGGATCCTGACGAAGTGATAGAATGTTTGAAAAAAAGATGCCCTGGCTATTCCAAAGAGGCACAACTTATCACACTGTGCTGGGGCCTGGCCAGCACCTACCAAACACTGCTCAATACTACTTGGCACCCTCAAGGAGAAGAGAGGGTCTCTGGATCTGAAGACATACCAACAGACACTGTGGCTAAACCAGAGACCCAACCTGCAACTATATCAATTGCTCCAGGATAGTCAAGAAGAAACAATGGAAGCGGAGGTCAACTAGTTTAGTAAGGGAGAAAGAAGCTTCTCCAAAGAGGGAGCAGGAGAAAGAATCAGAAGAGGCAGCCTGTTCTGCAGCAGGGCAGTCACAAGAACAGGAGGAGGAAGGGACTGAAATCATAAGTGAGACAGAAACCACCCGATCCCTATCCGTGAGTGAGCTGCAAGATATGCAAAAAGATTTCAGCCGTCAACCAGGCGAGCAAATCCTCAGCTGGTTACTCTGATGCTGGGATGTGGGGGCCAATAGTCAGGAATTAGAGGGTAAGGAAGCCCGGCAGCTGGGATCCCTTGCTAGGGATAAGGCCATTGACAAAGGGATTGGAAAAGGATCAGGAGTCCTCAGCCTCTGGAGGCGACTCCTGTCGAGTGTGAAGGACAGGTATCCCTTCAAGGAAGAACTTGCAAATTCCTGAAGCAAATGGACCACCATTGAGGGAGGTATCCAGTATCTGAGGGAATTAGCCAAGGTGGAGGTGATCTATAGCAACCTGGATGATGACCAGGAATCCAAAGACCTGGATGAAATCGGGTGCATGTGATTTATGTGACGAAAGTTTATAAGTGCACTGACATCATATGTCAACACCCTGGCGATAATGAGCTGGACAGACACGGAGGCACCAACTATGGATGAACTGGCCAGCCAGCTCCGAGAATACAAAGATAATCTCGCTTCCTCCATGTGGGCATGTGTCTTGGCTGTGAAGAAACTGACCCAAAAAATATCCGAGCAATCTGAGAAGGATAGGTCTTCCTCATGCACTCCAACCAATGTCTCAGCTATTAAGAGTCAACCTTTTTCTGTTCAAGGGAGAGGGTACCAGTGGTGCACACCACGTGCAACCCTGTGGTTCTTCCTGTGTGACCGGGGGAGGACATGAGAAAGTGGGATGGTGAACCTACCTGGAGACTAAAAGCTTGGGTACAGGAAGTACAAGGGAAAACAACAGCCAGAAGGCATCCATCCAGGAAAATGACTGCTCCAGTGTCTGTTGGGCAGAGTAGAAGGGCTGATCTTACTTTTGACCCTGATGAAGGGACTTCTGTTTTGCAGTTACAAAAACAAGTAATGAAGACTCTGACCAGGAATAGAGGGGCCCTGCCTTTGGCCAGGCAGAGGAAAGGGACAACTGGGTTTACTGTACTGTGTGGGTTTGATGGCCTGGCACATCAGACCCATGGGAGTATAAAGTTCTAGTGGACACCGGTGCACAGTGTACTCTAATACCCATCAGGTTACAAAGGGGCAGAATCCATCTGTATTTCTGGAGCGACAGGGGGTTCCCAAGAATTGTCTGTGTTGGAGGCTGAGGTAAGCCTAACTGGGAATGAGTAGCAAAAGCATCCTATTGTGACTGGTCCTGAGACTCCATGCATCCTTGGCATAGACTACCTCAGGAGAGGGTACTTCAAGGACCCAAAAGGGTACTGGTGGGTTTTTGGTATAGTTGCCTTGAGTACGGAGAAGATTAAACAGCTGTCTAGCTTGCCTGGTCTCTCAGAGGACCCTTCTGTTGTGGGGTTGCTGCGGGTTGAAGAACAACAGGTGCCAATTGCTACCATGACAGTGCACCAGCAACACTATCACACCAACAGAGACTCCCTGATTCCCATCCATAAACTGATTCGTCGACTGGAGAGCCAAGGAGTGATCAGTAAGATTCGTTCACCCTTTAACAGTCCCATATGGCCAGTGCAAAAATCTAACGGAGAGTGGAGACTAACAGTGGACTATCGAGGCCTGAATGAAGTCACGCCACCACTGAGTGCTGCTGTACCAGACAAGCTAGAACTCCAGTATGAACTGGAGTCAAAGGCAGCCAAATAGTATGCAACAATTGATATCGCTAACACGTTCTTCTTGATCCCTTTGGCAGCCACAGTTTGCTTTCACTTGGAGGGTTACCCAGTACACCTGGAATCGACTGCCCCAGGGGTGGAAACACAGCCCCACCATTTGCCATGGACTGATCCAGACGGCACTGGAACAGGGTGAGGCTCCGGAACTCCTGCAATATATTGATGACATCATTGTGTGGGGCAATACAGCAGAAGAGGTTTTTAAGAAAGGGAGAAGAATAATCCAGTTTCTTTTGAAAGCTGGTTTTGCTATCAAAAAAGTAAGGTCAAGGGACCTGCACAGGAGATCCAGTTTTTAGGAATAAAATGGCAAGATGAGCGTAGTCAGATCCCAATGGATGTGATTAACAAACTAACAGCCATGTCTCCACCAACTAGCAAAAAGGAAACACAAGCTTTCTTAGGCGTTGTGAGTTTTTGGAGAATGCATATTGCAAATTACAGTCTGATCGTAAGCCCTCTCTATCAAGTGACCTGAAGAAGAATGGTTTCAAATGGGGCCCTGAGCAATGACAAGCCTTTGAACAAATTAAACGGGAGATAGTTCATGCAGTAGCCCTTGGGCCAGTCCGGGCAGGGCAAGATGTGAAAAACGTGCTCTATGCTGCAGCCAGGGATAACGGCCCCACTTGGAGCCTCTGGCAGAAAGCACCAGGGGAGACTCGAGGTCGACCCCTAGGGTTTGGAGCTGGGGATAGAGAGGATCTGAAGCCTGTTACACTCCAACCGAAAAAGAGATATTGGCAGCATATGAAGGGGTTTGAGCTGCTTCAGAAGTGGTTGGTACTGAAGCACGGGTCCTCCTGGCACCCGGCTGCCGGTGCTGGGCTGGATGTTCAAAGGGAGGGTCCCCTCTACACATCATGCAACTGATGCTACGTGGAGTAAGTGGGTTGCCCTGATAACGCAATGGGCTTGAATAGGAAGTCCCGACTGCCCAGGAATTCTGGAAATGATCGAGGACTGGCCAGAGGGCCGAAACTTTGGAGTGTCGCCAGAGGAGGTGACGCGTGCTGAAGAGGCCCCACTGTATAATAAACTACCAGAAAATGAGAAGCAATATGCCCTGTTCACTGATGGGTCCTGTCGTATTGTAGGAAAGCATCGGAGGTGGAAAGCTGCTGTATGGAGTCCTATACAACAAGTCGAAGAAACTGCTATAGGGAAAGGTGAATCGAGTCAGTTTGCAGAAGTAAAGGCCATCCCAGTGGCTTTAGATATTGCTGAACGAGAAAAATGGCCAATACTTTATCTCTGTACTGACTCATGGATGGTGGCAAATGCCCTGTGGGGGTGGTTACAGCAATGGAAGCAGAGCAACTGGCAGCGCAGAGGCAAACCCATCTGGGCTGCAGCATTATGGCAAGATATTGCTGCCCGGGTAGGGAACCTGGTTGTAAAAGTACGTCACGTAGATGCTCATATACCCAAGAGTCAGGCCACTGAGGAACATCAAAACAACCAGCAGGTGGATCAGGCTGCTCAGACTGAAGTGGCTCAGGTGGACCTGGACTGGCAACATAAGGGTGAATTATTTATAGCTTGGTGGGCCCATGGCACCTCAGGCCATCAAGGAAGAGATGCAACATATAGATGGGCTCGTGATCGAGGGGTGGACTTGACCATTGATGCCATTGCACAGGTTATCCATGAATGTCAAACGTGCACCATAATCAAACAAGCTAAGCGGTTAAAGCCTTTTTGGTATGGAGAACGATGGCTGAAATATCAGTATGGGGAGGCCTGGCAGATGGATTCTATCACACTCCCACAAACCCACCAAGGCAAGTGCCATGTGCTTACAGTGGTGGAAGCGATGGTTGCAAACATACCCTCTGACCCATGCCACCGCCCAAAATATGTTCTTGGGCCTTGAAAAGAAAGTTTTATGGTGACATGGCACCCCAGAGAGAATTGAGTCAGACAGTGGGGCTCATTTCTGAAACAACCTCATAGACACCTGGGCCAGAGAGCATGGCATTGAGTGGGTATATCACATCCCCTATCATGCACCAGCCTCCAGGAAAACGGAACGATACAATGGACTGTTAAAAACTGCACTGAGAGCAATGGGTGCTGGGACATTCAGGCATTGGGATACAAATTTAGCAGAAGCCACTTGGCTTGTTGACACTAGGGGATCTGCCAGTCGACCTGGCCCTGCCCAATCAAAACCCCTACGTACTGTGGAAGGAGATAAAGTCCCCATAGTACACATAAGGAAGTGGCTGCAAAAGACAGTCTGGGTTATTCCTTCCTCCGGAAAAGGCAAATCCATTTGTGGGATTGCTTTTGCTCAAGGACCTGGGTGCACTTGGTGGGTAATGCAGAAGGATGGGGAAGTCCAATGTGTACCTCAAGGAGATTTAATTCTGTGTGAAAATAACCCATGATTTGAGTTGTATGGTACCATTGCTGTATGATGCCAGTGTTACATGATGCCGTATGTTGCCACTGCTGTGGCTGCCATATGTCAAAGGTGTTATAACAGGAACCCCTTGCTGCTAGCCAGGCTAGGAGCAAATTGAGGAGTTCATTGCAACGTTAAACCCTATAACCTGCTCCAAAGGGGCCAGGGGTGGAGATTGTAATGGATATACCTTTAAGTTGTTGTAACCCATGATTTGAGTTGCATGTTATAGGAAGTACTATAGCAGGAACCACCCAGACCAATGAAGGATGAACCTCACAAGAAGCAGTGCAAGTGCAGCAGTGACCCGACTTGAGCTGGTTTTGGTGCCCAGTAACTCCACGCAACACACCACCTCTCCTGTCCTGAGTGACCACCATAACAGATGGAGCCCAAAGTCATGGACTAAATGAACTGAGTAGACATCTTATGGACATTTTACAAGGGTAGTCCATAGACTAAAAGAATGATATCTGTGTAAATATCAAAGGATGGGAAGGGGGGGGTGGTTAATGAGGATGTATTGGATAGTGTGGGACCTGAGCATGATGTAAATGGTATGGAATAAGGGGTGGAGAATGTGCTGGTTTTGGCTGGGATCGAGTTAATTTTCTTCATAGTAGGTGGTATGAGGCTATGTTTTGGATTTGTGCTGAAAACAGTGTTGATAATACAGGGATGTTTTAGTTATTGCTGACCAGTGCTTGCACAGTGTCAAGGCCTTTTCTGTTCCTCAGACTGCCCCGACAGCAAGTAGGTTGGAGGTGCACAAAAAGTTGGGAGGGGACACAGCTGGGACAGCTGACCCCAACTGGCCAAAGGGATATTCTGTACCATATAACGTCATGCTCAGCAATAAAACTGGGGGGGAGGTTGGTGGGGGAGGCCACAGCTCAGGGACTGGCTGGGCATCAGTTGGTTGTTGGTGAGCAGTTGTTTTATTTTGCATCACTTGTCTTTTTTGGGTTTTATTTTCCTCTCTCTTTGTTATTTTTTTTCTCTTTTCCTTACTTTTTTATTTTTAATTATTATTTGTCTTTAATTACTAAACTGTCTTTATCTCAACCCATGATTTCTTTCTCACTTTTACCCTTCCAATTCTCCCCCCATCCCACCAGGGGTGAGAGTGAGTGGAGTGAGTGAGGCTGTGTGGTGCTTAGTTGCCGGATGGGGTTAAACCACGACAAAGGTATAGGTGGAATGGTGAATATTTTATCCCTTTGCTTTATTTTGCTGGTCTTCCAACTGCACTGAACCCTCTCTTTTCTCCCTACATTCAGTTCTTCCTTTTTGCTTTCCAGAGCCCACAGTGTGCCATGTTTCGATGCCTTATCTACCTTTCTTGCATATATTTTTGTCTTGTCTCCAGTCAACTTTGTGTAAAAAGTTACTTCTCCCTAGCCTGAGTGTTCTGAGGCAGGCCACAAATCATTTTTGTCCTACATTCATTTTGTTGCAACAATAAGATAAATTTAAATAAACAGTTCTAAGTGGTAGAAGTAATGAAGTCTAGTTTCCTAGTGATTTGTCTTTGGTAAGATTCTCTAGCATGTAACAAGATGCATATTCTGATTTAAGCTTTTTGTCATGGCTGGGGCACATTTCCAGGTGGGGTTTACTGCTGTTTAGGAGGCTGATCTTATGGAAGTGGGAGCCCTTCTTGGAGAATTGCCCATTACCTGGGCATGTGGTTTCATGAAACTCTAAGAATAGACTAGTCTCTGACTTCTCCTTTGTTCTTTCATGTTGAATTTCAGTTTATGAAGGAATTAAAAAGTGATTGGAGAATGAGCAAATACATGCATCATAGAATCATAGGCTAATTCAGGTTGGAAGGGATCTGGGGAGTTCTCTAGTCCAACCTCTTGCTCAAAGCAGGGTCAGCCATGAAATCAGACCGTATGAGTTTACCGGACTGGGTAATTGTGTTAACACCAGCTTCATTTTAAGGAAACAATGCTAAACCAGGGATCAATGCTAGGTCCAATCCTGTTCAACATCTTAATTAATGATCTGGATGCTGGGGCAGAGTGTACCCTCAGCAAGTTTGCTGATGACACAAATTTGGGAGGAATGGCTGATATGCCAGAGGGTCGTGCTGCCATCCAGAGGGATCTGGACAGACTGGAGAAACGGGCTGACAGGAACCTCATGCAGTTCAACAAGGGGAAGTACAAAATCCTGCACTTGGGGAGGAACAACCCCATGCACCAGTATATGCTGGGGGCTGCCCAGCTGGAAAGCAGCTTTGCAGAAAAGGACCTGGGGGTCCTGGTGGACACCAAGTTGAACATGAGCCAGCAATGCACCCTTGTGGTAAAGAAGACCAATACTAACCTGGGCTACATGAGGAGGAGTGTTGCCAGCAGGTCGAGGAAGGTGATCCTTCCCCTTTATTCAGCACTGGTGAGGCCACACGTGGAGGCCTGTGTCCAGTTCTGGGCTTCTCAGTACAAGAGAGACATGGACATACTGGAGAGAGTCCAGTGAAGGGCCATTAAGATGATTATGGGACTGAAGCATCTCTCCTATGAGGAAGGGCTGAGAGAGCTGGGACTGTTCAGCCTAGAGAAGACAAGGCTCAGGGGGGATTTCATTATTAATGTATATAAATATCTGAAGGGAGGCTGCAAAGAAGATGGAGACAGGCTCTTCAGTGTTGCCCAGTGACAGGACCAGAGGCAATGAGCACAAAGTGAAACACAGGAGGTTCCATCTGAACATTAGGAAACACTTTTTTACTGTGAGGCTGACTGAGCACTCTGGTTGCCCAGAGAGGTTGTGGAGTCTCCCTCCTTGGAGATATTAAAAAACTGTCTGGACATGGTCCTGGGCAACTGGTTCTAGGTGGCCCAGCTTGAGCAGGGGGGTTGGTCTAGATGACCTCCAGAGGTCCCTTCCAACCTCAACCATTCTGTGAAAAACAAGCAAGATATTAAAATTTGGCATTTCCCGGGGTATTGCATGGTTCTTTTCTTTTGATATTTCACCTTTTTCTCCTGCCTAATCATTACTAGGTTTAGTAATGGTAACTGCCTGAGTAAGGGTTTAGTAGGGGAAAAAACTCCAGCTTGTGGCATATAACTTTAAAATACAGGTCTGAAAAGAGGTGAAATGTAGTCAGAAAGACTGTAAAGTCAAGAGGGGAAAATACTTTTTTCTTCTCATGTGTTGATACAGCTTAAGGATTAGAAAAAGAGTGTGCTTATACAGGTGTGAGCTGAAAAGAAAGCAAGAAAACAAGTTACTTATCAAGCAGCAAGAGAAATAGGGCTTCTGTCTATAATCACTGAAAAGTTGTGGAGATCAGGGGATGTCCCTGATGACTGGAAGAGGGCAAATTGTCACACTCATCTACAAGAAGGGCCCAAAAGAGGAACCAGGAAACTACAGGACCATTAGTCTTACTTCAATCCCTGGGAAAGTAATGGAACCAGTCATCCTAGAAACTATTACAATCCAAATGAAGCAGGTGATTGGGAAAAGCCAGCATGGATTTACCAAAGGCAAATCATGCCAGACTAACCTCATCACCTTCTACAACAAAATAACTTATTCTTTTGACATGAGGAGAGCAGAGCAGTGGATGTTGTCTACCTGGACTTCAGCAAAATGTTTGACACTGTTTCCCACAGCCTTCTCCTGGACAAACTGGCAAGATACAGACTGGATGGGTGGTCTGCGAGATGGGTAGGAAAGCGGCTAACAGGCCACACTCAGAGGGTGGTTATCAATGGTTTTTACTCAGGCTGATAGCTTGTCACAAGTGAGGTCCCCCAGGGATCGATACTGGGCTTCACGCTGTTCAACATCTTCATAAATGATCTGGATGATGGGATTGAAAGCACCCTCACCAAGTTTGCTGATGACACCAAACTGGGTGTTGAGGTGGACACATCAGAAGGGAGAGCCATCTTACAGAGAGACCTGGACAGGCTGGAAGAGTGGGCTAGCAAGAACAGTATGAAGTTTAGCAAAGACAAGTGCAAAGTCCTGCACCTGGGACAACATAACCAAAGAGCCTGGTTGTGCTGGTTTTGGCTGGGATAGAGTTAATTTTCTTCATAGAAGCTAGTATGAGGCTATGTTTTGTATTTGTGCTGAAAACAGTGTTGATAATACAGGGATGTTTTCGTTATTGCTGAGCAGTGCTTACACAGAGTCAAGGCCTTTTCTGCTTCTCACACCACCCCACCAGCAAGTAGGCTGGGGGTGCACAAGAAGTTGGGAGGGGACACAGCTGGGACAGCTGACCCCCAACTGACCAAAGGGATAGTCCATACCATATGACATCATGCTCAGTAATATAAAGCTGGGGGAAGAAGAAGGAAGGGGGGGGACATCCGGAGTGATGGCGTTTGTCTTCCCAAGTAACCGTTATGCGTGATAGAGCCCTGCTTTCCTGGAGATGGCTGAATACCTGCCTGAATACCTGGAAGTAGTGAATGAATTCCTTGCTTTGCTTTGCTTTGCCTGCATGCACGGCTTTTGCTTTACCTGTTAAACTGTCTTTATCTCAACCCCCGAGTTTTCTCACTTTTACCCTTCTGATTCTCTCCCTCATCCCATTGTGGGGGAGTGAGCGAGCAGCTGTGTGGTGCTCAGTCACCAGCTGGGGTTAAACCACGACACTGGTACAGGCTAGGATCTGTGTGGCTGGGGAGCAGCCTTGCTGAAAGGGACCTGGTAGGCATGAAGCTGAACATGAGTCAGCAGTGTGCCACTGCAGCAACAAAGGAAAATGGGATCCTGGGCTGCATCCACAGGGGCATTACTAGCAGAGATAGAGATATGATCATCCCACTCAGCGCTTTTCAGGCTGCACCTGGAGTACTGTGTCCAGTTCTGGTTCTCACAATTCAAGAAAGATGTGGAGAGACTGGAGTAGGGGGAGGGCCATGAAGACGATCAAAGGGCTAGAGAACCTGTCCTATTAGGAGAGACTGAAGGAGATAGGTCTTTTCTCCCTGGAGAAGAGAAGGCTCAGGGGGGACCTCATCACAGTATTCTGGTACTTAAAAGGCGGCTACAAAGAGGATGGAGGCTTTCTCTTCACAAGGAGCCACATGGAGAAGACAAGGGACAATGGGTTCAAGTTGTACTGGGAGAGGTTTCATCTCGATTTAGGAAATAAATTTTTTACAGTGAGAACAATCATTCACTGAAACAACGTCCCCAGGGATGTGGTAGAGTCCCCATCACTGGAGGTTTTCAAGATGTGATTGGACAGGGTGCTAGATGATCTCATCTAGGCTCCCTTTCCCATGAAAGGTTGGACCAGATGATCTTTTGAGGTCCCTTACAACCTGGGCTGTTCTATGATTCTATGAAATATTCTACTCAACCGATAGTGTTCAGAAAGTGGAAATAAAACTCCTTTAAAGCTAAAAACCATAAGAGGGCCAATAAAATAGGAAGAAAAAGAATATTTGGTAGACTGAGGAAAATTGTGAGGAATGAATAAGCGTAGAGAGGCTTTAAAACATGATAGTCTTTAAATGTATGTGAAGCAAAAGGCTTCTAACAGGGTTATAGGGGGCAGTTCAGGAAGACAGTTATTGTAGAGAAGCTCAGTTTTCTCTGTATTGGTTATCTGCAAATGACTGCAAATATTTGATTTCTTAAAATCACATCATATCTCTTAACTGAAATTATTATGGTGAAGAAGAAGAGAGGTCTAGCTAATCATTTTAAGCAGGGACAAGCAGTGAAAAGGAGAGGTAACTATTTATCTTCAGGACCAAATGTAAACTTGGAGGTGAATGGTTTTCATATCAGTAACACTGACAACTCTAGGAGCTACCTAGTCCCAGTAGAACTTCAGTAAAATACACAAACTTAAACCAAGTTTTTCATGGTGGTTGTTTTTGATCCCATTGTCTTTACCTGTTAATTACTATTACTGAACTAACAAGTTAAAAGATGAGGCACCTCTGTGCTGGAATAGCAGAGCTGATTTGTACTCCAGACATTTTAAAATGTTTTTTCAGCTATGTAAGCATGCACCTGGTCAGAATGGAGTGCATATGCTGAACTAGAGCTCTATATGGCATCTATTTACTGGCAAATATGGATCCCATTGGTGTGAAATCTGTGTTTATCTTTTCCAAAAAGGTCTTTGGATCACTCATTTATGTGTTTATATCCTAAATCTGTATCAGGGGGGTAGTGCCTGTGTCGAATATTATAACAAAATAGGACCTACCTCTTTCTCCTGAAGTAAACGTTTACTCCTTTTTCTGATATAACTTCTGTGGTTGCCTTAGCATTAGTATTTAAAATATCTTGATGTTGCTAAAATATGCTTTAGTAAAAATGCTCAGGTAGGCAATTAAGTGTTTGCATTATGAAGGCAGTAGATTCTACAAATAATTATAGTTGTTTAACTTTATGGTGTTTTGATCTAGTCTGTTAAGTCTCCCTCTCTAATGCTAGCTGAAGTAAATAATATTGGAGTTTCAATATGGGAAACAAATCACTCAGCTGAGGGGGTTTTTTTGTCTACATTGGCACAGAGTGAAGATAGTTCAAGTCCCAAGAGACAACGCCTTTCTCATTCAGTCTTCGACTATACAGCGGCATCACCAACTACATCACCGCCAATGCGACCATGGGAGATGGCATCAAATAGGCAGCCGCCTTTGGCTCGGTCCAACCAACATCACTTCTCCGGGGAACACTGCAGCACACCTGCACGAAGTAGGAGGAGGTGAGTAAGCTATTTAGGTTAGGGACCAGTTTATTATTCTCTCTATTGTCAACTCAGGGGAAACCTATTTCTGGCAACACTGAATAGTATTTATTATATAATAAATATTCTAATGCTTCTTTTGACTTTTTTTTTTACTAAATTATAATAAGTGCAACAGAAAACTCTGTACTGAAAGTAATTTAAGTTCTTGCATCTTCCAATAATTTGTAAGAGTAGAGAGAAACTGGAGAAGAGAATGCTTATTAACATTTTTTGTTATGAGCTGGCTTCTTTCTCTCATTCTGTACTGGAGAAATAAGCATTTAAAAAAATGGGAAGGGGGGAATTGTGGTGGGTTGACCTTGGCTAGCTGCCAGGTGCCCACCAAGCTGCTTGATCACTCCCCCTCCTCAGCTGGACAGGGGAGAGAAAATATAACGAAAAGCTCGTGGGTCGAGATGAGGACAGGGAGAGATCATTCACAAATTACAGTCATGGGCAAAACAAACTCAACTTGCGGAAATTAATTTAGTTTGTTGCCAATTAAACAGAGTAGGATAATGAGAAATAAGAACAAATCTGAAAATGCCCTCCCCCCACCTCTCCCTTCTTCCCAGGCTCAACTTCACTCCCGACTCTTCTACCTCCTCCCCCCGAGCGGCACAGGGGTATAGGGAATGGGGGTTGTGGTCAGTTCATAACACTTTGTGTCTACTGCTCCTTCCTCCTCACGCTCTTCCCCTGCTCCAGCGCGGGGTCCCTCCCACGGGAGACAGTCCTTCATGAACTTCTCCTACGTGGGTCCTTTCCATGGGCTGCAGTTCTTCATGAACTGCTACATCATGGGTCCTTTCCACAGAGTCACAGGTCCTGCCAGAAAACCTGCTCCTGTGTGGGCTCCTCTCCACGGGGTCACAAGTCCTGCCAGGAGCCTGCTCTAGTGTGGGCTCTCTACGGGCTTGTCGTGGTTTAACCCCAGCCAGCAACTAAGCACCACACAGCCGCTCGCTTGCTCCCCCCACCCAGTGGGATGGGGGAGAGAATCAGAAGGGTAAAAGTGAGAAAACTCATGGGTTGAGATAAAGACAGTTTAATAAGTAAAGCAAAAGCCACGCACGCAAGCAAAGCAAAGCAAGGAATTCATTCACTACTTCCCATCGACAGGCAGGTGTTCGGCCATCTCCAGGAAAGCAGGGCTCCATCATGCATAATGGTTACTTGGGAAGACAAACACCATTACTCCAGATGTCCCCCCCTTCCTTCTTCTTCCCCAGCTTTATATACTGAGCATGATGTCATATGGTATGGACTATCCCTTTGGTCAGTTGGGGGTCAGCTGTCCCAGCTGTGTCCCCTCCCAACTTCTTCTGCGCCTGGCAGAGCATGGGAAGCTGAAAAGTCCTTGATTTAGTATAAGCACTACTTAGCAACAACTAAAACATCCCTGTATTATCAACACTGGTTTAAGCACAAATCCAAAACATAGCCCTGTACTAGCTACTAGGAAGAAAATTAACTCTATCCCAGCCAAAACCAGCACAGGGCTGCAGCTTCTTTCAGGGCAAATCCACCTGCTGTGGCGTGGGGTCCTCCACGAGCTGCAAGGTAGATATCTGCTCCACCGTGGACCTCCATGGGCTGCAGGGGGACAACCTGTTTCACCATGGTCTTCACCATGGGCTGCAGGGGAATCTTTGCTCCGACACCTGGAGCACCTCCTCCCCCTCCTTCTTCCCTGACCTTGGTGTCTGCAGGGTTGTTTCTCTCACATATTCTCACTCGTCTCTCCCAGCAGCTTTTGCGCAGCTTTTTTTACCCTTTCTTAAATATGTTATCACAGAAGTGCTACCAGCATTGCTGATTGGCTCAGCTTTGGCCAGCCTTGGAGCTGGCTAGAACTGGCTCTGTCCGATATGGGGGTAGCTTTTGGCATCTTTGCACAGAAGCCATCCCTGCAGCCCCCCCACTACCAAAACCTTGCCACGTAAACCCAATACAGGAATAAAACCCTATTTATTGTCAGGGTGCTATTAAAAGCAATAAGTTCCATATGTAGTGTCATATATGTTCACTGCACTTGCAACTCAGTCCTTGTCTTGCAAACAGCAAAGGTGAGGAAGACCTGACTGGAGGATACCATAGCATCATGTGGTTGCTGAGGTGGTTGGTTTGCATATTATAAAGAATACATTTTTGTTTTTGTTGTGGTTTAGCCCTAGCCGGCAACTAAGCACCACACAGCCACTCACTCACTCCCCCCTGGTGGGATGGGGGAGAGAATCGGAAGAGTAAAAGTGAGAAAACTCATGGGTTGAGATAAAGACAGTTTAATAGGTAAAGCAAAAGCCGCGCATGCAAACAAAGCAAAGCCAGGAATGCATTCACTACTTCCCATCAGCAGGCAGGTGTTCAGCCATCTCCAGGAAAGCAGGGCTCCATCACGCATAATGGTTACTTGGGAAGACAAACACCATCACTCCAAATGTCCCCCCCTTCCTTCTTCTTCCCCAGCTTTATATACTGAGCATGACGTCATGTGGTATGGAATAGCCCTTTGGTCAGTTTGGATCAACTATCCTGGCTGTGTCCCCTCCCAGCTTCTTCTGCACCTGGCAGAGCATGGGAAGCTGAAAAGTCCTTGCCCAGTGCAGCAACAACTAAAACATCTCTGTATTATCAACACTGTTTTCAGCACAAATCCCAAACATAGCCCCATACCAGCCACTATAAAGAAAATTAACTCTATCTCAGCTGAAACCAGGACAGTTCTGGTTTTTAGTGCATAGCTCATAAGACTCTCTGAGGCAGAGCTTTTGGAATAAGCTTCCTTAGTCATGGAAGAGTAGAGTTTTAGATGGCTATGTTGAACTGATGTCTGGATAAGAGTGTATAGGAAGGCTTAAAAATAAAGATGACCTTTACTCTTCTATTTAGTTATCCAAAGCAAAAGCTTTCAGTTCCCCTCCTCCCCCACTCTGCAATGTCTCAGAAATGTGTCCAAGTCATTTAATAAACGTTTAAAGCTCACTGACCTCTGTTTACATCACAGAAACACTATAGCTTGATTTCTACTAAAATGGAAGTATATGTGCATTTTCATGACTGTAAAATGTTAGGTGAGGTTGAAAAAACATAATTGCTTCTCCTCTGACTCCATAGATAAAATTTATCAACCATGATAACATAGTGTTAGAAGGAATAGACTTAAACGTGCTGGGTTTTGTTTCTTCTTCAAGTCCACAAATCTGGAAGCTTTCAGTCCAAAGCATGAACATGGTATGGGTGTTCGTACAGCTATCAGACCTAAGAAAGAAATTGTTTTGTTGACTCAAGCTTCTCTTTTCAGAATAACTGCTGCATGCCCTTTATACAGTTCTGTGCAGTGGTGACTCATAAATCTAGTCCACAAGATGTTTTCATTTAGAAACGCTTTGAACTGTGCTGTTCAGAATATGAAGCATTTGGCATTTTTGCTTGTCATCTGACCAGTCCGCACACATTTCCTTGCATCCTTCTGTCGTGGTTTAGCCCCAGTTGGCAACCAAGCACCACACAGCCAGTGGGGGATGGGGGAGAGAATCGGAAGAGCAAAAGTAAGAAAACTCGAGGGTTGAGATAAGAACAGTTTAATAATTGAAATAATAATAATAATAATAATAATAATAATAATAATAATAATAATAATGATGATGTAATGAAAAGGAAACCAACGAGAGAGAGAGAGTGGAACAAAACCCAAGAAAAACAAGTGATACAACTGCTCACCACCTGCCAACCGACACCGAGCCAGTCCCTGAGCGGTGATCAGGGAAGTCCCCCTGGCCAACTCCCCCCAGTTTATATACTGAGCGTGACGTCATATGGTATGGAATAGCCCTTTGGCCAGTTTGGATCGACTATCTTGGCTGTGCCCCCTCCCAGCTTCTTGTGCACCTGGAAGAGCATGGGAAGCTGAAAAGTCCTTGACTAGTGTAAGCACTACTTAGCAACAGCCAAAACATCAGTGTGTTATCAACATTATTCTCATACTAAATCCAAAACACAGCACTATACCAGCGACTAGGAAGAAAATTAACTCTATCCCAGCCAAAACCAGGACACCTTCCATTACCATCTCTTGCTGATGGGTGCCTGAGCTAATCTACCTTCCCAGAATAGGATCATTGGGGGAGCACTGTTTATACACATCTGTGTACATGTTCTGCAGGAATCTCATTAAGTTTTATAGTGCTGATGCTAATCCAGAGCTGATAAGCCCTAATGGATCAGAGCTTGATTCTTTAAGGTTGTTGTGAGTCATAGAATCATAGAATGGTTTCAACTGGAAAGGACCTTTAAAGATCATCTAGTCCAACCCCCCTGCCATGGGCAGGGACATCTTTCACTAGGTAAAGGTTGCTCAAAGGCCTGTCCAACCTGACTTTGAACACTTCCAGGGATGGGGCCTCCACTACCTCTCTGGGCAACTTGTTCCAGTGTTTCACCACCCTCATCGTAAAAAATTTCTTCCTTTTATCCAGTCTAAATCTGCCCTCTTTCAGTTTAAAACCATTGCCCCTTGTCCTGTCACTACAGGCCCTGGCAAAAAGTCTCTCTCTGACTTTCTTATAAGCCCCCTTTAAGTACTGAAAGACCGCAATAAGGTCTCCCCAGAGCCTTCTCTTCTCCAGGCTGAACAACCCCAGCTCTCTCAGCCTTTCTTCATAGGAAAGGTATTCCAGCCCTCTAATCATTTTCGTGGCCCTCCTCTGGACCCGCTCTAACAGGTCCATGTCTTTCTTGTGCTAGGGGCCCCAGAACTGGACATAGGACTCCAGGTAGGGTCCCATGAGAGAGGAGTAGAGGGGGAGAATCAGCTCCCTCGACCTGCTGGCCATGCTTCTTTGTATGCAGCCCAGGATACAATTGGCTTTCTGGGCTGCAAGCACACATTGCCAGCTCATGTCTGATTTTTCATCCACCAGTATCCCCAAGTGCTTCTCCTCAGGGCTGCTCTCAATCCCTTCATCCCCCAGTCTGTACTGATATTGGGGATTGCCCCGATGCAGGTGCAGGACCTTGCACTTGGTCTTGTTACACTTCATGAGCTTCACATGGGCCCACTTCTTGTCCAGGTCCCTCTGAATGGCATTCTGTCCTTCAGGCATGCCAACTGCTCCACTCAGCTTGGTGTCGCCTGCAAACTTGCTGAGGGTGCACTCAATCCCACTGTCTATGTCAGTGATGAAGATATTAAATAGTACTGGTTCCAGTATGGACTCTTGAGGGACACCACTCGTTACTGGTTTCCACTTGGACATTGAGCCACTGACTAGAAGTCTTTGGATGCAGCCATCCAGTCAACTCCATATCCATCTAACAGTTTATCCATCAAACCCATCTCTCTCCAATTTAGAGGTAAGAATGTTGTGGGGGACCATATCAAAGGCCTTACATAAGTCCAGGTAGGTGACAGCCGTAGCTCTTCCCTTGTCCACCAATGCAGTCACTCCATCGTAGAAGGCCACTAGATTAGTCAGGCACGACTTGCCCTTGGTGAAGCCATGTTGGCTGTCTCTAATTATTTGTCTTCCACACGTTTCAATATGTCTTCCAGGAGGATCTGTTCCATGATCTTACAGGGCACGGAGGTGAGGCTGACTGGTCGGTAGTTCCCAGGGTCCTCCTTATTACCCTTTTTAAAAATGGGCATGATGTTTCCCTTTTTCCAGTCCCTGGGGTCTTTGCCTGACTGCCACAACTTTTGAAATATGGTGGAGAGTGGCTCGGCAATTCCCTCAGGACTCTGGGATGCATCTTGTCGGGTCCCATGGACTTGTGTATGTTCAGGTTCCTCAGGTGGTCTCAAACCTGATCTTCTCCTCTGAGGGGAAGGACTTCATTTCCCCAGTCCCTGCCTTGAGGTTCAGGGACTCGAGTGATGTGGGATTACCATTGAAAACTGAGGCAAAAAAGATGTTGAGTATCTCAGCCTTCTCCACATTGGTTGTCACTAGTTCTTCTTTCTTCTTTCTCATGGGGGGTACATTTTCTTCTACCTGTAAAAGCCCTTCTTATTCTTTGCATCCCTTGCTATATTCAGCTCCAGCTGTGCCTTAGCTTTCCTGATCCCATCCCTACACACCCTGGCAGCATCCCTATATTCTTCCCAGAATACATGTCCCTGGTTCCACTGCCTGTGCATTTCCTTCTTACCATTTAGTTTGACCAGGCGGTCCTTACTCAGCCATGCTGGTCTCCTGCCTTCCTTGCCTCGTTTCTTACACATGGGAATTGAGAGCTCTTGCACTCTAAGAAAAACGTCCTTAAAGAGCTGCCAGCTCTGTTCAGCTCCTTTATCTCTGAGGGCAGTTTCCCAGGGGGTCCCATCCACTAATTCCTTAAACAACTGGAAGTTTGCTCTCCTAAAATTCAGGGTCTTGACTTTACTCTTCACCTGGCCCGTATCCCTCAAGATTGTGAATTCCACCAGGGCATGATCACTGCAGCCCAGGCTGCCACCAATCTTATTAATGTTTTAGTTGGGATCATTCAAAGCAAATTTCCTTATTGTTGCTGCTTATCATGAATTGGTTCCTATTGTGGAGTGATCTTGGACCTCATGAACTGGATTCTTTTCAGTTAAAGTTGAACTGGAAGATGTACTCCAGCTGTAAATGAGCATTCAGCGTTTGGGCTAGTTCTAGTTTCCTGAAATGTGTATAGGGTGGATATCAGGTACTCATTGCCAACTGGTTTGCTCTATAGATTCACTACTATTGGTCTACACTTCTTGCTAATGTAGACACAGCCTGCATCTTTGCCATGTTTTGCAGTGGATTTCTGTAGGATCTTTATTATCTGGATTTTTTTTCTATTATTTGGATTACTGTTTATACTATAAGCTCTTTTGATCAGAGATTTCTGTACCATGCCTAGTAAAATGAGGCCCTATTTTCAGTTGGGATTTTCAGATTCATGATAAGCAAATACATATTGCATTAAGTCAGCCTTAATAGAGTTTTACATAATACTGCTTATAAGTGAGGTCAAGTTGCCTTTCTTCTTGAGAATGTACATTCCAAGTCAGTTGTACATTCCAATGTCCGAGTTGTACATTCCAATGTCCAAGTTGGTTCTCCATCACTATACCCATTCCTTGCAATAGGACAAATTCTTTGTTTGCTCTGACTGGAGACTGTTCTGAAGCTCTTTTGCTATAATTAGAATATTCCAAGGAAAAAAGAACATCTACTGCCTTAAGTATTATCTGCTCTAGGATTAGAATCACACAGAGGAAAGAAAGTTGTCCTAATGCAAAACACTGAACAGGTAGATCATATTAATAATGCAGAGAGGGACAATGATACAATCGATGACTTTGAGTAATCTAAAACAGATTATGATACAATCACAATAGCATCTGAACAACTGTGGTAGTATCCTTCTCCCCCTCCTCTGCCTTCAGTAGCAAAACTGGGTGCAGCTTGAGAAATGTCAGGGTTATGTAGTGAGTTGCCAATAGGTTTCAGGGTTGTTTGATGATAGCAAAAGGAACGATGAAAGCTGAGAATCTTGCATTCTGTTCCTGGCTGTGTTGGAAAGTATGTGCTCTAGTGTTAGCAGACCCTTTCTGTTTCTTTCCTGCAGTTTGGCTCATTGAGCCTCTACCCAGGGTAGCACTAAATCCCATATAACTTGAACGATTCTACATGCAATGGATAATTTATTTATTTGTGGGGATTGGAAGGCATGTTGTGGAATCAAGCAGGGCACTGTGGGATGGTCTCTACTTAGTTTGTTCTACTGCAAAATTTATGAGAAATGCCATGTAAGTCACTTCATACAAACTTTTTTTTATGGACAAGTTATTAATTGTGTGCCTCATGAGTACATTGTCAAATCCCAAGTCTTTAAATTGCTTACTCAAAATAAGCAGATGTGCTAGCTTCAGTTGATTTAAATGTCAGTTACCCATTGTAAAATAGAAATATTACCACAGTTGCAACTCGTTAGGAGCCTCTGAAGATAATTTTTGTGATGCACACAAGTAATGTAAATATGTGGAAGTCTACTGAAATTTGCATTCCTGTTTTTAGGGTTGCTGAACCCTAAAACAAGAGGTTTTAGGGTTACTAAACCTTTAGTTCAACAAGGGGAAGTGCAAAATCCTGCACCTGAGGAGGAATAACCCCATGCACCAGTACATGCTGGGGGCTGTCCAGCTGGAAAGCAGCTTTGCAGAAAAGGACCTGGGGGTCCTGGTGGACACCAAGTTGAACATGAGCCAGCAATGCACCCTTGTGGTAAAGAAGACCAATACTAACCTGGGCTACATGAGGAGGAGTGTTGCCAGCAGGTTGTGGTCTGAACAGTAATGGAATCTGACAACACGTTATAAAACAAAGCTTTATTGAGGCAGTAGGAAAGATGAGCAATGACTGTGGTGAGTTAACCTTGACTGGCCACCAGGTGCCCACCAAGCTGCTCTTATCACTCACCTGCTCAGCAGGACAGGGACAGGAGAAAATCAGATTAAAAACTCATGAGTCAAGATAAGGGCAGTTTAATAAAGAAATGCAAAGGCCATGCGTGGAAACAAACAAGCAAATTATTCTCTACTTCCCATCAGCAGGCGATGTCCAGCCACTTCCTGGGAAGTAGGGCCTCAGTACGCATAGCAGTTGTTTTGGAAGACAAATGCCTTAATAGCGAATGCCTCAACTCCTCCTCCTTTCTCATAGCTTTTATTGCTGACCACAATGTCATACGGTATGGAATATCTCTGGTAGGTTTGTGTCAGCTGTCCTGCCCACCCCCAGCCTACTGGCCTTTGGGGGGGTTGGGGTTGGAGAGACAGCCTTGGTGCCGTGTGAGCACTGCTCAGCAGTAGCCAAAACACTGGTGTGTTATCAACACCTTTCTAGCTACAAATGAGGGCTGCTATAGGGAAAGTTAACTCCATCCCAGCCAGACCCAATACAATGACGCACCCACACGGTGACTCACGCAATCACCAACAGCAAACACAGGATCATAAGCGATGCCATGGCTCTGGTGGACTGCCAGGAACATTTGGTGTCCGGGTCATCTGGGAGCAACAGCCAATCGTGCAAATGCCTTTTGAATGGGGGTGAGAATTGTGCCACCCCTTGGCTCCACCAATGGTAGTGTGATTTGAGAGATTCAAACTTTATATGGAATGTGGGTGGGACCCTGCCTATGCTTCCAATGTCAAGTGGCAGGGTGTCACAGGTTGACAGAGGTATCCTTCCCCTCTACTCAGCACTGTTGAGGCCACACGTGGAGTCCTGTGTCCAGTTCTGGGCTCCCCAGTACAAGAGAGACATGGATATACTGGAGAGAGTTCAAAGAAGGAACACATGGATGGTTTTAAGGGAGTGGAGCATCTCCCCTATGAGGAAAGGCTGAGAGAGCTGGAACTGTTTAGCCTGGAGAAGAGAAGGCTCGGGGGCATCTTATCAATATATATAAATACCTGAAGGGAGGCTGCAAAGAGGACAGAGCCAGGCTCTTGTCAGTGGTGCCCAATGAGAAGACAAGAGGCAATGAGCACAAAGTGAAACACAGGAGGTTCCATCTGAACATCAGGAAAGACGTTTTTACTGTGAGGATGCCTGAGCACTGGAACAGGTTGCCCAGAGAGACTGTGGAGTCTCCCTCCCTGGAGATATTCAAAAGCCATCTGGACATGGTCCTGGGCAACCAGCTTTTGGTGGCCCTGCTTGAGCAGGGGGGTTTGACTAGATGACCTCCAGAGGACCCTTTCAACCTCAACCATTCTGTGATTCTGCAAATCAAGTGCTCAAATGTCTTTTTAAACATTTTTGTGAAGGTAATATTTCTATAAAAATGCTTCTTCTGGTTACCTCTCTTGTATTAAGCTATGCTCAAGCACTCATGCTGTTCATCTATGCTAGGGCTTTCATAAATTTTCTCAACCAGAGATTGTACGAAAAGCTAACATACCTGGCCTAGCAAAACTTTCCAGTGTAAAAATATCCTTACTATTGAGTTCTTTGTGCTTCTAGTTATAAGTGCCACAAACCTTTCTTAGTGTGATCTTTCATCTTTTTCTTTATGTGTTTTTAGTCCTCCTGTACGCCGTCAGAGAGCAAGAAGGGATCGTCTGTCTCGACACAATTCTGTTAGCCAAGATGAAAACTATCCCCATCTCTCCTACGGACAGCAGCAAGCAATAGAAGAGCCCCAAGCCTTTAACTCTCCAAATATATCCCATCGTATGTTGCACCCAGCTGCTCACCCGCCACAGCAGAACACAGTGATGGTTGACATTCATGATCAGGTAAGAGTGTGTTCAGAACATGGACACAAATGTCTTAAACTCTGTGTATTCCTCTTTGAAGAGAGAAAATGAGTCAACTCTCCTTGACAAATTAGTTGGCAATGGAGGTCACATAACACTAACTCCTATTAGTCTTCTTTTAGATTTTTTTTTTCTTTTTTCTTCTGAGTAGTATCAGCGTATAGAGAGCTGCAGCATTCAGTGAAAACATTGATATATTTTTTACTTAAGAAAAAAATAAAAATCTAGACTCTAATAGAGAAGAGTGAAAGTCAACAGTCTGTCAGTGTGTGTTGGCACAGTTCTGAAGATCTCTGCATCCCACCTTTGAAATGTGACTCTTCTGCTTCTGAAGTTAATTTAGTTTAAGATACGCTATGGTAATAAAGTATTTTACTTCATTGCATATGAAGTACCTCTCCTTAGCTTAAAGTTCTTTACAAAGTTTAAATATATTCTTAAAAAATAGAATTCATAATGCATGTAATTGCCTACATAACAGCAAAACTCATGATAATATCATCTCATCACTAAATTACTCATTCTAGCCTCAAACAGCTCCTTAAATGGCATGAGAAAATGAGCTCTGTAGTTAGTCCAGAAAAATAAGTTAGGTCTTCCCTGAGACAGGAAGAGGAGTAGGATTCCATAAGAGGCTCTTTAAAGGAAATTGTCCTCTTGATATAGCCTTTTCTTGTTCAAATCAGTAGACTGCAGCCCAAGTCTGTTGCTATGCAGTTAGATTCATTAACTGGGGACAAAGCTGGTCATTCTAGTGCAGTGTACAGGGGGGGTTCCTGAACTGGGGAAACCTCAGGGGGAGCCGAGAGACCCGACGGGAGCCTGCAGCTTGTGTGACAGTGCCTGATGAGACCTGGGCGGGGCCAGGAGCGACGGGAGCCTGCAGCTTGTGTGACAGTGCCTGATGAGACCTGGGCGGGGCCAGGAGCAACGGCAGCCAAGCCCCCCCACACGTATAAAAGAAGCCCCTAGGGAGCGCTAGCGACTAGGGCGGGCAAGCAGGGCATGGCGAATTAGTAAGGGTGTGGCGCGGCGCGGCGGTTTGTGTGGCAGTTTACGCGGAAGGGTGCACAGGAAGGCTGCTGTAGCTCTGCCAGCGGGACCAGGGAGAAATGGTATCTACCCAGCAGAAGGCCATGGCTTCTCTAAACTCTGCACCCACCACGGCTGACACAGCTTCCCAGACAGAGCTCTAATGGGAACATGCTGCCACCCAGGTGTCAGGCTGCAGGGTGTGCCCTACTCTTATGCCAGTTACCGGATGGCAGTAGTGAGAACGCCTGTAGGAGGTGTGCCCAGGTAGAGGAACTCCTCAGCTTAGTGACAGAGCTCCGGGAGGAGGTGAGTAGGTTGAGGAGTATCAGGGAGTCTGAGAGAGAGACAGATTACTGGAATCACACCCTACCTTCCCTGGGACAGGCCTGTCAGGCAAACAGTAAGGAGGATTCCCTATCCTCTCTCTGCCTGGCTGAACGCGGTGACTTAAGGGATAGGGGGGAATGGTGACAAGTTCCTGCCTGGTGCAGCAGGCATGTCTCCTCCATGACTACCCCACCTTCCCAGGTGCCCTTGCATAATAGCTACGAGGCTCTGCAAGTGGAACCGAACAATGACGAGGATGATGGTTCATCTAGCTTGGAGGTGTCGCTGAGGTTAAGTTGGCCTATGCCCTGCATCAAAACTGCTTCCATAAAGAAAAAAAGACAGGTCATTGTCATAGGAGACTCCTTTCTGAAGGGAACAGAAGGCCCAATATGCCGACCAGACCCACTTCTTGGAGAAGTCTGCTGCCTCCCTGGGACCTGGGTTAAAGAAGTTACAAGAAAACTTCCTACACTGGTACGGCCCTCAGACTATTATCCATTATTGATTTTTTAGGTAGGCAGTGATGAAGTTGCAACAAGAAGTCCAAGGGCAATCAAGAGAGACTTCAGGGCCTTGAAGACGACTGGTTAAGGGATCAGGAGCGCAAGTAGTGTTCTCCTCTATCCTTGCAGTTGCAGGGAATGATGAGGGAAGAAACGGGAAGAGCCAGCAGATCAATACCTGGCTCCGAGACTGGTGTCACCGGCAGAATTTTGGGGTTTTTGATCATGGGTCGGTCTACACGACCCCAGGCCTGCTGGCGACAGATGGGGTACACCTGTCTCAAAGGGGGAAAAGGATCCTCGTGCAGGAGTTAGCAGGGCTCATTGAAAGAGCTTTAAACTAGATTTGAAGGGGGAAGGGGATAAAACCAGGCTCGCTAGAGATAAGCCTGTGGGCGGCACGCCAATGTTTGGGGACGGTGTGCTAGCGAGGTCCTTCGGTCTGCCGTCTCAGTGGAGGTAGGGGATGGAGATCCATGCGGCATCAAAGACGAAAAGGTTGTTGATGCGTTAGAAACCACGGAAGTGCCTGAGAACAGTCACATAGGAATTAGGGCTTCTCCCCAAAAAGGTGGCAGGATCAATAGCCCAGCAGAAGTCCATCTACACCAATGCACGCAGCATGGGCAACAAACAGGAGGAGCTGGAAGCCATTGTGCAGCTGGATAGCTATGACATAGTTGCCATCACGGAAACATGGTGGGATGACTCGCACAACTGGAGTGCTGCAATGGATGGCTATAAACTCTTCTGAAGGGATAGGCAAGGCAGGAGAGGCGGTGGGGTAGCCCTGTATGTTAGGGAGTGTTTTGACTGTCTAGAGCTTGACGATGGTGATGAAAGGGTTGAGTGTTTATGGGTAAGAGTCAGGGGAAAGGCCAACAAGGCAGATATCATGGTGGGAGTCTGTTACAGACCACCCAACCAGGATGAAGAGGCAGATGAAATATTCTACAAGCAGCTGGGAGAAGTCTCACGATCGCTAGCCCTTGTTCTCCTGGGGGACTTCAACTTACCAGGTGTCCGCTGGAAATACAATACAGCGGAGAGGAAACAGTCTAGGAGGTTCCTGGAGTGTGTGGCAGATAACTTCCTGACACAGCTGGTGAGTGAGCCAACTAGGGAAGGCGCCCCGCTGGACCTGTTGTTTGCGAACAGAGAAGGACTTGTGGGTGATATGATGGTTGGAGGCTGTCTTGGGCATAGTGATCAAGAAGGAATTCTTAAAGGCGCAGGAGCAGGCTGTCCCCATGTGCTGAAAGACAAGCTGGTGGGGAAGACGACCAGCCTGGCTGAGCAGAGAGCTTTGGCTGGAACTCAGGAAAAATAGGAGAGCTTATGACCTTTGGAAGAAGGGGCAGGCAACTCAGGAGGACCACAAAGGTGTGATGAGGTTATGCAGGGAGGAAATTAGAAGGGCCAAAGCCCAACTAGAACTTAATCTGGCTACTGCCGTAAAAGACAATAAAAAATGTATCTATAAATACATTAGCAACAAAAGGAAGGCTAAGGAGAATCTACATCCTTTATTGGATGTGGGGGGCAAACATAGTGACCAAGGATGAGGAAAAGGCTGAGGTACTTAATGCCTTCTTTGCCTCAGTCTTTAATAGCAAGACCAGTTGTTCTCGGGGTACCCAGCCCCCTGAGCTGGAAGACAGGGACGGGGAGCAGAACGAAGCCCCCATAATCCAAGGGGAAATGGTTAGTGACCTGCTACACCACTTAGACACACAGACGTCTATGGGGCCGGATGGGATCCACCCAAGGGTACTGAGGGAGCTGGCAGAAGTGCTCACCAAATCACTTTCAATCCTTTATCAGCAGTCCTGGCTAACCGGGGAGGTCCCAGTTGACTGGAGGGTAGCAAATGTGACGCCCATCTACAAGAAGGGCTGGAAGGAGGATCTGGGGAACTACAGGCCTGTCAGTCTGACCTCGGTGCTGGGGAAGGTTATGGAGCAGATCATCTTGAGTGCCATCACACAGCACGTACGGGACAACCAGGTGATCAGGCCCAGTCAGCATGGGTTTATGAAAGGCAGGTCCTGCTTGACTAACTGTAGCGGATTGATGCATGGACTCTGATCGAGGGATAAATCGAAGACCCTTTATTGAAGTATTACATGGCTTATATACTTTCTAATTGTTTGTACATGTGCTACTGAGAGAACTCTTATTGGTTTATATGTCTTGTTCACGCGTCCTTCATGCATTCCTTCAGCTAATACGATTGGCTATCTTTTTGCAACTTTGCAGTTCCCTTCTTCACAACAAAAAATCACACGCTTGCCTTATCTCTCTCCAATGCTATCCACTCCTACTCCTGACACACAGCCTCCTTCCCTCAGGCATAACCCGAACTCTCAGTACTTCAATCTTGTTAACCCTTTCACTCCTGCTATGCCTAATTCCTCCTCAACTAACCTGATCTCCTTCCATGACAAGGTGACCCACTTAGTGCATGAGAGAAAGGCTGTGAATTGTTTACCTGGACTCTAGTAAAGTCTTTGACACCATTTCCCACAGCATTCTCCTGGAGAACCTGGCTGCTCATGGCTTGGACGGGTGTACTCTTCTCTGGGTAAAGAACTGGCTGGATGGCTGGGCCCAAAGAGTGGTGGTGAATGGAGTTAAATCCAGTTGGAAGCCGGTCACAAGTGGTGTCCCCCAGGGCTCAGTATTTGGGCCAGTCCTGTTCAATATCTTTATCAATGATCTGGACGAGGGGGTCGAGTGCACCCTCAGTAAGTTTGCAGATGACACCAAGTTGGGCAGGAGTGTTGATCTGCTTGAGGGGAGGAAGGCTCTACAGAGGGACCTGGACAGGCTGGATCGATGGGCTGAGGCCAACTGTATGAGGTTCAACAAGGCTAAGTGCAAGGTCCTGCACTTGGGTCACAACAACCCTATGCAATGCTATGGGCTTAGGGAAGAGTGTCTGGAGCGCTGCCCAGCAGAGAAGGACCTGGGGGTGTTGGTTGACAGCTGGCTGAATATGAGCCGGCAGTGTGCCCAGGTGGCCAAGAAGGCCAATAGCATCCTGGCTTGTATCAGGAATAGTGTGGCCAGCAGGACTAGGGAAGTGATCGTGCCCCTGTACTTGGCACTGGTGAGGCCGCACCTCGAATACTGTGTTCCGTTTTGGGCCCCTCACTACAAGAGAGACATTGAGGTGCTGGAGCGTGTCCAGAGAAGGGCAACGAAGCTGTTGAAGGGTCTGGAGAACAAGTCTGATGAGGAGCGGCTGAGGGAACTGGGGTTGTTTAGCCTGGAGAAAAGGAGGCTGAGGGGAGACCTTATTGCTCTCTACAACTACCTGAAAGGAGGTTGTAGTGAGGTGGGTGTCGGTCTCTTCTCCCAAGTAACTAGCGATAGGATGAGAGGAAATGGCCTCAAGTTGCATCAGGAGAGGTTTAGATTGGATATTAGGAAAAATTTCTTCACTGAAAGGGTTATCAAGCATTGGAACAGGCTGCCCAGAGAGGTGGTTGAGTCACCATCCCTGGAGGAGTTCAGAAAACATGTAGACGTGGCACTTCAGGACATGGTTTAGTAGGCATGGAGGTGTTGGGTTTGATGGTTGGACTACATGATCTTAGAGGTCTTTTCCAACCTTCATGATTCTATGATTGATAAGGAAGTATCTGGAGCACATGGGTTAAAGCTAATAGTCTTTCTGGCCATGTCACAGCCTTCACTTGTATCTGAACAGTTGAGTTACTAAAGTATGTCAAAATAAAAATACAATTTGTGTTTGTCCTTGGGTGATCAGACTTACAGCATCATCTTGAGAAATGATTGTTCTGTGATGCTGTCACTACCTTCCAAGCACCATCCACAACCAGGTGTTAGTGTTTTCAGAGTTACTATGGGTCTTCCATGATGGTGCTTTGCACAGACTACTCTAGAGAGGGAACCGCTCTTTTTTTTCTTTCTCTCTTTTTTTTTTTTCTTTCTTTCTGCATTGAGAGCAGTGGTAACCTCTCCTGAATCACATCTGGCACTGCCCTCAAACATCCAACAGTTATGGCATTAAAAACTCTCTGATAGCTCACATACAAAATATTTGCATTGGTACCTGAACTGGAACTAGGTCAAAGTCACTGTTTCTGCTGAGTGGCTTTTTTCCCAGATATGTGCAGTTTTGAGATTTGAAGTTTTATTCAGTCATCTGTGTGATGTTCCTTTTTTGGCCTCTGCATCTCATGGACAGTTCAGTAGGTTAGCTCTCTTCAATTTACTTATTCTCACCTTTGTAATGAGCTGTTCTTGCTTGTTCATTTTCCAAGGGTGGATTCCATTTTAGTAGGTTGTGAAGGAAGGTTCTTCAAAATAATTGCTTTCTGTGCGTCCACGTTCCCTACCTATGATTCTTTGCAGTTTTTGCTAGATTCCTGATGTAATACAAGGAATTGAGCAGTGTCTGGCTCCAGAGTACCTTCTACCCTTGGATTGATGATTGAGTTCTAAGTGAATACTGCTAACTAAAAAAACCTGTAAGCCATCATGTTCTCTACTATGTTTGTAGATATTTAGTGGATATTGTCTCAGAGGCATGTTTATGATTATGTAGCCTTGTCTTTTTCAGCTTTTAAGTTAATCTGTGGTTTCAACTATTGTTAGTCATGTTAAGACACATCCCTGGAGTGTTGCCCTGAGTAGGCATTCAGAGATTGGCTTCTTTACAGGAAAGAAAATCTATCTGAAGTTCTCTTTCTTCAAAGGTATAAGTCTCTGGGTTAACATTTAATCACTCTGCAAGGACAAGTTGAAGAGATTCTTTAGCTACTTGCAGGGGTTCCCCCCCCCCCCCCCTTTTTTCTGAGTGGCTTTTATGTGGGAGTTGCTGCTGCCTATTTTCTCTAAGAACTAACCTTAGTGTGTGGGAGGGGCAGCTTTGCTGAATTTGAGATGCTTTTGAGTGCCTCTAACGGTGCCTTGGAGGACTTAACATCTTGAGAGCTCCCTCCTGGCCTTGTCCTAAAAGCACTTACTTAAGAGTGATACTCCAATGAGAAGATTTTTTTTTTATGAAGGACAGGGATTACAGGTATTTGCCTTCTTTAACACCTTCAGAGTAAAAAATACTCTTTTGTTATGTTAGGTGAAAGCTTGTTTTCTGTGCCATGCCATAACTGTCCAAAGCCTTTGTAACAGCTTACTTCATACACTTGTGTTTTTGCTGCAGATCCATCAGGGCGCAGTCCCTGTTTCATACACGGTGACAACAGTGGCGCCACATGGAATTCCACTTTGTACAGCCCAGCATATACCACCCTGCAGTACACAGCAGGTCCCAGGTTGTTCTGTGGTATTCAGTGGACAGCACCTTCCTATCTGTAGTGTGCCTCCTCCAGTAAGTATGGTTCTCTAGTTATATTGACTCTTGACTTAGACTTAGGAGGTGGAAAGCCTGGAGTTTCACTGCCCATACAGCTTTCCCTGATGTAAAATAAAAACTATTATTTCCTGGGGTAAATTGTAATGGTATATATAATATGGTATATATAATAGTGCAAACTTTAGAGCTAGTAAACGTATTGTGCTTCCCTACTCCCTTCATAGAATTATACCATATTCTCATGTATTTTTGACTCAGAATGGATGCTGGTTTATGATCTGGTCTCTTACCCTATCCATTAGCAGCTATTCTACGTACATTCAGATGCTTACAGGAAAAGACTTTCAAAGTTCATCAAGTACTGTTAGGAATCTCACCTAGAGCTTTTATCTGGAAATGGTCTTATAAAATGGTACAGCTACAGCTAACAGCTCTTTATGAAAGACAGGCAAGGAAGCAGAGGGGATTGCCCCTTACATGAAGGAGCAGCTCAAGCATATCGAGCTCTTCTATGGAATGGATGACAGGCTGTTTCAGAGCTTGTGGGTCAGGAACAGAGAAGAGACTAGTAAGGGGTGATATCATGATGCGAGCTTGTTACAGACCACCTGATCAGTGTGAAGAAGGGGACAAGACCTTCTTTAAGCAACCTGAGGAAGTCTCCAGATTACAGACCCTGGTTCTTATGGGGGACTTGAAACTCCCTGACATCTGCTGGAAGGGCAACAATGGATCAGAAATAGTCCAGGAGGGTTCTGGAGGGTGTTGCAGGGGATGACCGATGACGAAAACTTCTTAATACAGGTGTTGGATGGGCCAACTGGGGGGATGCACAGCTGGATCTGCTGCTCATGAACAAGGAAGAACTAATTGAGGATGTGGCAATCAGTGGCAGCCTTGACTTGAGTGGAGCTCAAGATCCTGAGGGGAGTGAGGAAGGCAAGAAGCAGAGTACAGACCTTGCATTTCAGACCATTGTGCGCACAGCTTTTGCTTTACCTATTAAACTGTATTTACCTCAACCCATGAGTTTTCACACTTTTACACTTCTGATTCTCTTTCCCATACCACTGGGGGGAAGGGAGTAAGCGAGCGGCTGTGTGGTGTTTAGCTGCCTACTGGAGTTAAACCACAACAGTCCTTTTTGATGCCCAACACGGGGCTCGAAGGGTTTGAGATAACAGATTTGACCAGAGTGTATTGGAGGGAACTTAAAATTATTATATCTGTTTAACAGTTGCTGGTCATGATGTTGACTTATCTGTCCTTTTTTTACTGTACATCAAATTTAAGAGCTTGTTAAAGGCCGGTTTTGGCTTTTGCAGTTTGCTGTGCAGCACTTGGTGGTGTTTTGCCTGGGAGAATTATGATAAAAGCACTGGCCTTGAGCCTAATCTGGTATTTGGGCCCTGCATTGATGCCTTCCCTGTATTTCAGGAACCATCTCATGGAGACAATTAACAATTACACTTTTTCCCTTTTCTCTACTGAGAGGCATTTGGTGGAGGAAACACAGAATGGCCCTTCTCCTGTGGGGTAGATATTTTTTGTCTTGTTACAATAAGTCTTCAGTATCTTGAACATCCTTGGGTAACCAAAACACTCTTATTGGTACTTCTGAAGAATATTTTTTTTGGTTTTTTTCTAAGGTTAACCAACTATTTAGGAATATCACCCAGGGATATGCCCCGAGGCAGTGTGGTTATGGGTGGCAAGGTGTGTGGGAGAATATGGGCAGGTACGTAGAACAGTTTTCACGATGGTCTGAAACTTCACTCCCGAACAAGTGTGGGATCCTGACGAAGTGATAGAATGTTTGAAAAAAAGATGCTCTGGCCCTGGCTATGCTAGAGACACAACTTCTCGTGCTGTGCTGGGGCCTGGCCTATGCCTACTGAGAACTATTCAGCACCCTCAAGGAGAAGAGAGGGTCTCTGGATCTGAAGACATACCAACAGACACTGTGGCTAAACCAGAGACCCAACCTGCAACTATATCAATTGCTCCAGGATAGTCAAGAAGAAACAATGGAAGCGGAGGTCAACTAGTTTAGTAAGGGAGAAAGAAGCTTCTCCAAAGAGGGAGCAGGAGAAAGAATCAGAAGAGGCAGCCTGTTCTGCAGCAGGGCAGTCACAAGAACAGGAGGAGGAAGGGACTGAAATCATAAGTGAGACAGAAACCACCCGATCCCTATCCGTGAGTGAGCTGCAAGATATGCAAAAAGATTTCAGCCGTCAACCAGGCGAGCAAATCCTCAGCTGGTTACTCTGATGCTGGGATGTGGGGGCCAATAGTCAGGAATTAGAGGGTAAGGAAGCCCGGCAGCTGGGATCCCTTGCTAGGGATAAGGCCATTGACAAAGGGATTGGAAAAGGATCAGGAGTCCTCAGCCTCTGGAGGCGACTCCTGTCGAGTGTGAAGGACAGGTATCCCTTCAAGGAAGAACTTGCAAATTCCTGAAGCAAATGGACCACCATTGAGGGAGGTATCCAGTATCTGAGGGAATTAGCCAAGGTGGAGGTGATCTATAGCAACCTGGATGATGACCAGGAATCCAAAGACCTGGATGAAATCGGGTGCATGTGATTTATGTGACGAAAGTTTATAAGTGCACTGACATCATATGTCAACACCCTGGCGATAATGAGCTGGACAGACACGGAGGCACCAACTATGGATGAACTGGCCAGCCAGCTCCGAGAATACAAAGATAATCTCGCTTCCTCCATGTGGGCATGTGTCTTGGCTGTGAAGAAACTGACCCAAAAAATATCCGAGCAATCTGAGAAGGATAGGTCTTCCTCATGCACTCCAACCAATGTCTCAGCTATTAAGAGTCAACCTTTTTCTGTTCAAGGGAGAGGGTACCAGTGGTGCACACCACGTGCAACCCTGTGGTTCTTCCTGTGTGACCGGGGGAGGACATGAGAAAGTGGGATGGTGAACCTACCTGGAGACTAAAAGCTTGGGTACAGGAAGTACAAGGGAAAACAACAGCCAGAAGGCATCCATCCAGGAAAATGACTGCTCCAGTGTCTGTTGGGCAGAGTAGAAGGGCTGATCTTACTTTTGACCCTGATGAAGGGACTTCTGTTTTGCAGTTACAAAAAACAAGTAATGAAGACTCTGACCAGGAATAGAGGGGCCCTGCCTTTGGCCAGGCAGAGGAAAGGGACAACTGGGTTTACTGTACTGTGTGGGTTTGATGGCCTGGCACATCAGACCCATGGGAGTATAAAGTTCTAGTGGACACCGGTGCACAGTGTACTCTAATACCCATCAGGTTACAAAGGGGCAGAATCCATCTGTATTTCTGGAGCGACAGGGGGTTCCCAAGAATTGTCTGTGTTGGAGGCTGAGGTAAGCCTAACTGGGAATGAGTAGCAAAAGCATCCTATTGTGACTGGTCCTGAGACTCCATGCATCCTTGGCATAGACTACCTCAGGAGAGGGTACTTCAAGGACCCAAAAGGGTACTGGTGGGTTTTTGGTATAGTTGCCTTGAGTACGGAGAAGATTAAACAGCTGTCTAGCTTGCCTGGTCTCTCAGAGGACCCTTCTGTTGTGGGGTTGCTGCGGGTTGAAGAACAACAGGTGCCAATTGCTACCATGACAGTGCACCAGCAACACTATCACACCAACAGAGACTCCTGATTCCCATCCATAAACTGATTCGTCGACTGGAGAGCCAAGGAGTGATCAGTAAGATTCGTTCACCCTTTAACAGTCCCATATGGCCAGTGCAAAAATCTAACGGAGAGTGGAGACTAACAGTGGACTATCGAGGCCTGAATGAAGTCACGCCACCACTGAGTGCTGCTGTACCAGACAAGCTAGAACTCCAGTATGAACTGGAGTCAAAGGCAGCCAAATAGTATGCAACAATTGATATCGCTAACACGTTCTTCTTGATCCCTTTGGCAGCCACAGTTTGCTTTCACTTGGAGGGTTACCCAGTACACCTGGAATCGACTGCCCCAGGGGTGGAAACACAGCCCCACCATTTGCCATGGACTGATCCAGACGGCACTGGAACAGGGTGAGGCTCCGGAACTCCTGCAATATATTGATGACATCATTGTGTGGGGCAATACAGCAGAAGAGGTTTTTAAGAAAGGGAGAAGAATAATCCAGTTTCTTTTGAAAGCTGGTTTTGCTATCAAAAAAAGTAAGGTCAAGGGACCTGCACAGGAGATCCAGTTTTTAGGAATAAAATGGCAAGATGAGCGTAGTCAGATCCCAATGGATGTGATTAACAAACTAACAGCCATGTCTCCACCAACTAGCAAAAAGGAAACACAAGCTTTCTTAGGCGTTGTGAGTTTTTGGAGAATGCATATTGCAAATTACAGTCTGATCGTAAGCCCTCTCTATCAAGTGACCTGAAGAAGAATGGTTTCAAATGGGGCCCTGAGCAACGACAAGCCTTTGAACAAATTAAACGGGAGATAGTTCATGCAGTAGCCCTTGGGCCAGTCCGGGCAGGGCAAGATGTGAAAAACGTGCTCTATGCTGCAGCCAGGGATAACGGCCCCACTTGGAGCCTCTGGCAGAAAGCACCAGGGGAGACTCGAGGTCGACCCCTAGGGTTTGGAGCTGGGGATAGAGAGGATCTGAAGCCTGTTACACTCCAACCGAAAAAGAGATATTGGCAGCATATGAAGGGGTTTGAGCTGCTTCAGAAGTGGTTGGTACTGAAGCACGGGTCCTCCTGGCACCCCGGCTGCCGGTGCTGGGCTGGATGTTCAAAGGGAGGGTCCCCTCTACACATCATGCAACTGATGCTACGTGGAGTAAGTGGGTTGCCCTGATAACGCAATGGGCTTGAATAGGAAGTCCCGACTGCCCAGGAATTCTGGAAATGATCGAGGACTGGCCAGAGGGCCGAAACTTTGGAGTGTCGCCAGAGGAGGTGACGCGTGCTGAAGAGGCCCCACTGTATAATAAACTACCAGAAAATGAGAAGCAATATGCCCTGTTCACTGATGGGTCCTGTCGTATTGTAGGAAAGCATCGGAGGTGGAAAGCTGCTGTATGGAGTCCTATACAACAAGTCGAAGAAACTGCTATAGGGAAAGGTGAATCGAGTCAGTTTGCAGAAGTAAAGGCCATCCCAGTGGCTTTAGATATTGCTGAACGAGAAAAATGGCCAATACTTTATCTCTGTACTGACTCATGGATGGTGGCAAATGCCCTGTGGGGGTGGTTACAGCAATGGAAGCAGAGCAACTGGCAGCGCAGAGGCAAACCCATCTGGGCTGCAGCATTATGGCAAGATATTGCTGCCCGGGTAGGGAACCTGGTTGTAAAAGTACGTCACGTAGATGCTCATATACCCAAGAGTCAGGCCACTGAGGAACATCAAAACAACCAGCAGGTGGATCAGGCTGCTCAGACTGAAGTGGCTCAGGTAGATCTGGACTGGCAACATAAGGGTGAATTATTTATAGCTTGGTGGGCCCATGGCACCTCAGGCCATCAAGGAAGAGATGCAACATATAGATGGGCTCGTGATCGAGGGGTGGACTTGACCATTGATGCCATTGCACAGGTTATCCATGAATGTCAAACGTGCACCATAATCAAACAAGCTAAGCGGTTAAAGCCTTTTTGGTATGGAGAACGATGGCTGAAATATCAGTATGGGGAGGCCTGGCAGATGGATTCTATCACACTCCCACAAACCCACCAAGGCAAGTGCCATGTGCTTACAGTGGTGGAAGCGATGGTTGCAAACATACCCTCTGACCCATGCCACCGCCCAAAATATGTTCTTGGGCCTTGAAAAGAAAGTTTTATGGTGACATGGCACCCCAGAGAGAATTGAGTCAGACAGTGGGGCTCATTTCTGAAACAACCTCATAGACACCTGGGCCAGAGAGCATGGCATTGAGTGGGTATATCACATCCCCTATCATGCACCAGCCTCCAGGAAAACGGAACGATACAATGGACTGTTAAAAACTGCACTGAGAGCAATGGGTGCTGGGACATTCAGGCATTGGGATACAAATTTAGCAGAAGCCACTTGGCTTGTTGACACTAGGGGATCTGCCAGTCGACCTGGCCCTGCCCAATCAAAACCCCTACGTACTGTGGAAGGAGATAAAGTCCCCATAGTACACATAAGGAAGTGGCTGCAAAAGACAGTCTGGGTTATTCCTTCCTCCGGAAAAGGCAAATCCATTTGTGGGATTGCTTTTGCTCAAGGACCTGGGTGCACTTGGTGGGTAATGCAGAAGGATGGGGAAGTCCAATGTGTACCTCAAGGAGATTTAATTCTGTGTGAAAATAACCCATGATTTGAGTTGTATGGTACCATTGCTGTATGATGCCAGTGTTACATGATGCCGTATGTTGCCACTGCTGTGGCTGCCATATGTCAAAGGTGTTATAACAGGAACCCCTTGCTGCTAGCCAGGCTAGGAGCAAATTGAGGAGTTCATTGCAACGTTAAACCCTATAACCTGCTCCAAAGGGGCCAGGGGTGGAGATTGTAATGGATATACCTTTAAGTTGTTGTAACCCATGATTTGAGTTGCATGTTATAGGAAGTACTATAGCAGGAACCACCCAGACCAATGAAGGATGAACCTCACAAGAAGCAGTGCAAGTGCAGCAGTGACCCGACTTGAGCTGGTTTTGGTGCCCAGTAACTCCACGCAACACACCACCTCTCCTGTCCTGAGTGACCACCATAACAGATGGAGCCCAAAGTCATGGACTAAATGAACTGAGTAGACATCTTATGGACATTTTACAAGGGTAGTCCATAGACTAAAGGAATGATATCTGTGTAAATATCAAAGGATGGGAAGGGGGGGGTGGTTAATGAGGATGTATTGGATAGTGTGGGACCTGAGCATGATGTAAATGGTATGGAATAAGGGGTGGAGAATGTGCTGGTTTTGGCTGGGATCGAGTTAATTTTCTTCATAGTAGGTGGTATGAGGCTATGTTTTGGATTTGTGCTGAAAACAGTGTTGATAATACAGGGATGTTTTAGTTATTGCTGACCAGTGCTTGCACAGTGTCAAGGCCTTTTCTGTTCCTCAGACTGCCCCGACAGCAAGTAGGTTGGAGGTGCACAAAAAGTTGGGAGGGGACACAGCTGGGACAGCTGACCCCAACTGGCCAAAGGGATATTCTGTACCATATAACGTCATGCTCAGCAATAAAACTGGGGGGGAGGTTGGTGGGGGAGGCCACAGCTCAGGGACTGGCTGGGCATCAGTTGGTTGTTGGTGAGCAGTTGTTTTATTTTGCATCACTTGTTTTTCTGGATTTTGTTTTTCCTTGTTGGTTTTTTTCTCTTTTTTTCTTATTAAGCTGTCTTTATCTCAACCCATGAATTTTCACACTTTTACCCTTCCAATTCTCTCCCCATCCCACTGTGGGGAGGAGTGAGCAAGTGGCTGTGTGGTGCTTAGCTGCCTACCAGGGTTAAACCACAACACTCTTCATCAGTGTGTGCACGCCTCTGTCTCTCTCTTCCTCTGCATCTGTGTGTGTGCGCCTCTCTCTGTCTCTGTGTCTCTCTCTCTGTGCATTTGTCTGTGCATGTCTCTGTGTGCACATGGATCTCTCTCTCCTCCTCTGCCTCTGTGCGCATGCATATCTCTGTGGCTACGTGAATGCATCTGTATTTCTCCGCGTCTTTGCGTAGGCATGTCTCTCTATGTCTGTGTGCACGCATGTCTGTGTATCTCTGCATCTGTGTGTGCTTGCGTCTTTCTTCCTCTGTGTCTGTGCGCATCTCTGCGTCTATCTGCATGAGCATCTCTCAGACGCTCTTCCTCTGAATCTGTGTGTGCGTTTGTGTGTCTGTCTGTCTGTCGCTCTGTCTCACTTTATGCCTGTGTGTATGTGCACATCTCTGTTCCTCTGTGTCTGTGTGCATACCTCTCTGTCTCTCTTCCTCTGCTTTTGTGTATGTGTGTCTGTCTCTGTATCTGTGCACGTGCATCTGTCTCTTCTCTGCATCTGTGTGCATGTGCATCTCTCCGCGTCTGTGTGCGCACGCATCTCTGTGTGTGTGTGCCTCTCTTCCTCCTGCGTCTGTGCGCTCACATCTCTGCCTCTCTCTCTGTGTGCATGTCTCTCCACGTGTGTGCTGTGCATCTGTCTGTCTCTCTTCCTCTGCACCTGTGTGCACACCTCCATGTTTCTCTCTGTGTCTGGGGGTGCTCCAGTCTGTGTATGTGTGCGTGCGTGTCTCTGTCTCCTCTTCTGCATCTGTGTGCGTGTGCCTGCCTCTGTCTCTCTTACTCTGCACACATGCGACTTTGTGTCTCTTTCTGCCCATTTCTGTCTCTCTCTGCATCTGTGTACGCACACAATTCTCAGTGTGTGCACGTCTCTCTTCCTCTGCATCTGTGCAGAAGCGTCTTTGCGTCTGCGTGCACACGTGTGTCTGCTGCTCTTTCTCTGCATCTCTCTTCGCACATGTCCCTCTGTGTGCATCTCTGTGTGCACGTGCGTCTCTCGGTCTTTCTTCCTCGGCATCTGTGTGTGCGCACATCTCTCCATGTCTGTGTGTACGCACATCTGTCTGTCTCTCTTCCTCTGCATCTGTGTGCACGTGTGGTGGGTTGACATTGGCTGGGCACCAGGTGCACACGAAGCCGCTCTCACTCCCCCCTCCTCAGCAGGACAGGGGGAGAAAATAAGATTAAAAACGCGTGGGTCAAGATAAAGGCAACTGAATGAAAGAAAGCAAAGGCCATGCATGGAAGCAAAGCAAAAAAAAATTATTCTATCTTCCCATCAGCAGGTGCTGTCCAGCCACTTCCTGGGAAGTAGGGCCTCAGTATGCATAGCAGTTGCTTTGGAAGACAAATGCCTTAATAACAAATGCCCCCTCCTCCTCCTTTCTCTTAGCTTTTATTGCTGAGCATGATATCATAGCGTATGGAATATCCCTTTGGGTCAGCTGTCCCAGCTATGTCCCCTCCCAGCCTCTTGCCCACTCACAGCCTTTGGGGGGTTGGAGAGACAACCTTGATGTTGTGTGAGGGCTACTCAGCAGGAGCCAAAACATTGGTATGTTATCAACATCATTCTAGCTACAAATACAAAGCACAGCACTATGAGGGCTGCTATGGGGAAAGTTAACTCCATCCCAGCCAGACCCAGTACAATCTCCACCGCTTATTCCATCCCATTTGCGTTGTGCTCATTCCACATAATTTGAAACATGAACCTATCTTTTGATCATCCCATTGTATCTGTTTCACATTCCTGAAAACCCCTCCTGCCAACACTTGTAACTTATAAGACATAATTAAACCATCTTTACATCCAACATACAGATTTATACATTCTCCCTTAACAGATAGTTAGATATTATTTCCCCATTCCATGGGCCTCCACCACTCGCCAAAATGTTCATAAGAACAGGTTATGACTTGGGCCCCATCTGTCAAGGTGGGTGCTCAGGACAGGAGAAGCAGCATGATCAATTGTTGGGCACCAACACCAGCTTGGTTTGGGTCATTGCTGCACTTGTCGGATTACTTGCGAAGCTCACTCTTTGTCTGTTGAGGTAGTTCCTGCTACATTACTTCCTACGAACAACTCACATCACAGATTATTTTCCCCCAAGGTTAAATCTCCTTGAGGTACACACCGGGTCTCCCCATCCTTCCGCATTACCCACCAAGTACACCCAGGTCCTTGAGCAAAGACAATCCCATGAATGGGCTTGCCTTTTCCCAAGGGAGGAGCAACCCACCCCACCTTCCCCAGCCACTTCCCTATGTGCGCTATGGGGACCTTATCTCCTCCCACAATATGTAGGGGCTTTGTTTGGGCAGGACCAGGACAGTTAGCAGATCCTCTGGTATTAACCAGCCAAGTGGCTTCTGCTAAATTTATATCCCAGTGCTTCCATGCTCTCAGCATAGTTTTTAACAGTCCATTATATCTCTCAATCTTTCTGGAGTCTGGTGGGTGATAGGGGATGTGATATACCCAATCAATGCTGTGTTTCTTGGCCCAGGAGTTTGTGAGGTTATTTCAGAAATGAGTCCCACTGTCTGATTCAATTCTTTCTGGGGTACCACGTCACCACAAAATTTTCCCTTCAAGACCTATGGTGTTTTGGGCACTGGCATGGTTTACAGCATATGTTTCTAGCCACCCAGTAGTTGCTTCCACCATGGTGAATACGTAGTGCTTGCCTAGGCCTGTTTGTGGCAGTGGTCCAATACAGTCTATTTGCCAGACCTCATCATATTGAAAACCCAGCCACTGCCCTCTATTCCAGGGACACTTTACTCATGTGGCTCACTTGATTGCAGCACATGTTTCACATTCATGGGTGACCTGCGTGATGGCCTCCATGGTCAGGTCCACCCCTCGATCACGAGTCCATCTGTATGTTGCATAGAATCATACCGTAAACCTAACACTGCCAAGTCCACCACTAAACCATGTCCCCTAAGCACCACATCTACACATCTTTTAAACCTCCAGGGATGGCGACTCAACCACTTCCCTGGGCAGCCTGTTCCAATGCTTGATAACCCTTTCAGTGAAGTAAAATTTCCTAATATCCAGTCTAAACCTCCCCTGGCACAACTTGAGGCCATTTCCTCTTGTCCTATCACTTGTTACCTGGGAGAAGAGACTGACCCCCACCTCTCTACAACCTCCTTTCAGGTAGTTGTAGAGAGCAATAAGGTCTCCCCTGAGTCTCCTTTTCTCCAGAATAAACAACCCCAGTTCCCTCAGCTGCTCCTCATCAGACTTGTGCTCTAGACCCTTCACCGGCTTCATTGCTCTTTGTTGGATGCGCTCCAGCACCTCAATGTCTTTCTTGCATCTCTCCCTAGACGTCCCGATGTTTCGTGGGCCCATCGAGCTACAAATAACTCGCCCGTACACTCCCAGTCCAGGTCCACCTGAGCCACTTCAATTTTGACTGTCTTCTCTACCTGTTCATTGTTTTTATGTTCTTCGGTGGCACAGTTCTTGGGCATATGAGCATCTATGTGCTGTACCTTTAGAGTGATGTTTTCTACCCAGGCAGCGATGCCTTGCCACAGTGTAGCAGCCCAGATGGGTTTACTTCTGCGCTGCTAGTTGATCTTCTTTCATTGCTGTAGCCACCCCCATAGGGCATTTGCCACCATCCAGGAGTCAGTATAGAGATAGAGCACTGGCCACTTTTCTCATTCAGCAATCTCTAGGGTCAGCTGGATGGTTTTCACTTCTGCAAACTCACCTTCTCCTTCAACACCTTCAACAACTTGGGACTCCACACAGCAGTTTTCCACTTCCGATGGTTGCCTACAACACGTCAGGATCCATCAGTAAATGAAGCATAATGCCTTTCGTCTTCTGATAACTCATTATATGGTGGTGCCTCTTGGGCATGAGCCACCTCCTCAGGCAACACTTCAAAATCTCTGCCTTCTGGCCAGTCCATCATCTCTTCCAGCATTCCTGGGTGGTTGGGGTTCCCTGTTTGAGCCTGTTGTGTGATCAACACTACCCACTTACTCCATGTAGCGCTGGTTGCATGATGTGTAGAGGGGATGTTTCCTTTGAACATCCAGTGCATCACAGGCAATCGCAGTGCCAAGAGGAAATATGCTTCTGTACCAACAACTTCTGAAGTGGCTCGAACCCCCTCATATGCTGCTAGTATCTCTTTTTCAGTCAGGGTGTAGTGGGCTTCTGATCCTTGATACCCCTGGCTCCAAAAGCCTGGAGGTCAACCTCAGGTTTCTCCTTGTGTTTTCTGCCAGAGGCTCCAGGTGAGACCATGCTCCCCAGATGCAGTGTAGAGCACATTTTGCACAGCTGGTCCTGTATGGACAGGCCCAAGAGCTACTGCATGAGCTATCTCCTGGTTGATCTGCTCAAAGGCTTGTTGCTTAGGGCCCCACTCAAAATAGTTCTTCTTTTGGGTCACTCAATAGAGAGGGCTCACAAGCTGACTGTAACCTGGAATATGCATTCTCCAGAACCCCACAAGGCCTAGGAAAGTTTGTGTTTCTTTCTTGTTAGCTGGTGGAGACATAGTTGGTATCTTGTTGACCACATCCATAAGGACATGATGACATCCATCCTGCTATTTTACTCTCAAGAACTGGATCTCCTGTGCAGGTCCTTTGACCTTGCTTCTTTTTATGGTGAAACCAGCTTTCAGAAGAATCTGAATTATTTTTTTCTTTCTAAAACACTTTTTCTGCTTTGTTGCCCCACACGATGATGTCATCGATGTATTGTAGATGTTCAGGGGCATCACCCTGTTCCAGTGCAGTTTGGATTAGTCCATGACAAATGGTAGGACTGTGCTTCCATCCCTGGGGCAGTCAATTCCAGGTGTATTGGACACCCCTCCAAGTGAAAGCGAACTGTGGCCTGCATTCTGCTGCCAAAGGAATTGAGAAAAAAGCACATTGGCAATGTCAATTGTAGCATACCACTTGGCTGCCTTTGACTCCACTTCATTTTGGAGTTCCAGCATGTCCGTCCCCCCACCGTGCGTGCCCACATCTTTGTCTCTCTTCCTCTGCATCTGTGTGCATGTCTGTCTCACTGCGTTTGTGTGTGTGCTTCTCTGTCTCTGTTCCTATGCATGTGTGCATGTTTCTCTGTCTCTCTTCCTCTGCGTCTGTGTGCTCATCTCTCTCTCTGCGTCTGAGTCTGCATGTGTCTCTGTGCGTGTGAATCTCTCTTTCTCTCCTCTGCCTCTGTGTCTGTGTGTGTCTCTCTTCCTCCTCGTCTGTGTGCAGTTGCTTCTCTCTGTATTTATGTATATGCAGGTGTCTGTCTCTCTTCTGCTATGTCTGTGCATGTGTATGCCTCTGTTTCTCTCTCTTTCTCTGCATCTGAACATGCGCACGTCTCTGCGTCTGTGTGCATGCACTTCTGTCTCTCTTCCTCTGCGTCTGTGTGTGCGCATCCGTTTTTTTCTGTGTCTGCATGTGCTCCAGTCTGTGTATGTGTGTGTGTGCATCTTTCTGTCTCTCCTCCTTTGCATGTGTGTACGCATCTTTGTGCACACGCATCTCTTCCTCAGCATCTGTGTGTGCACAAGTCTTTCTCTGCACCTGAATGTGCATGTCTCTCCATGTCTTTGTGTGTGCACACCTGCCTGTCTATTTTCCTCTGCATCTATGTGCATGTGTCTCTGTTTCTTTCTGCATCTGTGCGTGCCCATCTATGTCTATGCGTGCGCATGTCCCTGTCTCACTCTGTCTCTCTTCCTTTGTATCTGTACGCACACACATCTCTGTTTCTCTTCTTCTGCATCTGTGCGCGCTCGTCTGTCTCTCTGCCTGTCTCTGTCTGCGTCTGTGCATGCCCGTGACTCTCTTCCTCTGCATTTGTCTGTACATGCGCATCTGTCTCTGTCTCTCTCTGCGTCTGTGCACACGCCTGTCTCTCTTCTTCTGCACCTGTGTGTGCTCCCATCTGTGTCTGTGTGTGCGCATGCATGTCTCTGTCTCTATTCCTCTGTCTGTGCATGCCCCCATCTTTGTTTCTCTTCCTCTGTGTCTGTGTGCGTGCCCGTCTATGTCTGTGTGTGCGTGCATCTCTGTCTCTTTTCCTCTGCGTCTGTGTGCATCTCTGTCTCTCTCTCTGCCTGTCTCTGTCTCTCTCTGTGTCTGTGCACGCCCACATATTTTCCTCAGCATCTGTGTGTGTTTGCATCTCTCTCTCTCTCTGCATTTGAATGAGCGCAGGTCTCTTCATGTCTGCGTGCATGCGCATCTGTCTGTGTCTATTCCTCTGCATGCGTGCCTCCCTGTTTCTCTTTGCATCTGTGTGCTCCAGTCTATGTGTGCATGCATCTCTCTCTCCTCCTCTGTCTCTCACGTTTCTCTTCCTCTGCATCTGTGCACGTGTGTGCCTCACTGTCTCTGCCTGTCTGTGCATGCCTGCAACTGCGTCTCCCTTCTTCTGCGTTTGTCTGCACAAGCATCTCTTGGTCACTCTTCCTCTGCACCTGTGCGCGTGCACATCTTTGTTTCTGTCTCTGCTCCTGTGTGCACATCTCTGACTCTCTTCACCTGTGTCTCTGTGCGTGCATTTCTCTCTCTCTCATTCTGTGCCTGTGTGTGCACGTCTGTCTCTCCCTGCATGTGCGCATGCATCTCTCTGTCTTTCTCTGCATCTGTATGCCTGTGTGTCTCTGTCTCTTCCTCTGCATCTCTGTTCGCACACGCCTGTCTCTCCTTCTTTGTGTCTGTGCGCGCGCACCTCTGTGTCTGTGTGCGTGTGCATCTTTCTCGCTCTGCATCTGAATGTGTGCATGTCTCTCTGTTTCTTCCTCTGCAACTGCACTTGCATCTCTGTCTCTCCTCCTCTGTGTCTATGTGCGCACTTATCTCTGTCTGTGTGCGTGCACCTCTCTCTTTTTATCTGTCTCTTTCTTCCTCTGCGTCTTTGCTCATGCCTGTCTTTCTTCCTTTGCATCTGTGCATGCATGCGCCTCTGTCTCTCTGCCTGTCTCCGTCTCTGTATCTGTGCACGCCTGTGTCTATCTTCCTCCACGTTTGTCTGCGTGAGCATCTCTCAGTCGCTCTTCCTCTGCATCTGTGCATGCGTGCATCTGTCTCTCTTTCTGTCTCTCTCTGCATCTGTGTGCACGTGGATTTCTCTGTCTCTCCCTGTGTCTGTGTGTATGCATCTCTGTCTCTTCCTCTGCGTCTGTGCATGCGCTTCTCTGTCTCTCTATCTGTCTCCCTCTGCATTTCTCTGCACAAGCATCTGTCAGTCTCTCTTCCTCTGCATCTGTGAGCGCATGCATCTCTCTCCCCGCACCCCCCCGTGTGTCTCTGTGTGCATGTGGGTCTCTGTCTCTCTTCCTCTGCCTCTGCACACGTGTTTGTCTGTGTGCACATCTCTTCCTCCTTGTCTGTGTGCAGGCACATCTCTGCATCTGTGTGCACACGCGTGTCTCTCTTCATCTGTGTGCATCCCTCTGCCTCTCTTCCACTACGTCTGTGTGTGTGCTTATCTATTTGTCTTTCTTCATCTGCATCTGTGTGTGTTCACATATCTCTCTCTCTTCCTCTCCATCTTTGTGCACACGTGTCTCTCTTTCCCTGCATGTGTGTGCGTGTGCATCTCTGCATCTGTCTTTCTGCATGTCTCTCTCTTCACGCTTGTGTGCGGGTGCCTCTCTGTCTCTCTTTCTCTGCATTGGTGTTCACACACACCTCTACTCATTTGTGTGCACAGGTGTCTCCCCCCGTGTCTCTCTGCATCTGTGTGCACGCATGTTTCTCTCTCTTCCTCTGTGTCTGTGCGCACGCTTCTCTGTCTCTCTCTGCGTCTGTGTACATGCCTGTTTGTTTCTCTCTCTCTCTGTCACTCTGCGTTTGTGTGCCTGTGCATCTTGCTTCCTTTGCATCTGTGTGTGCATGCATCTCTCTTCCTCTGCATCTTTGTGTGAGCGCATCTCTGGCCCCCTCTGCATATGTCTACACGTGCCTCTTTCTCTTCCTCTGTCTGCGTGCTCCTCCCTCTCTCTCTCTCTGCATTTGCGCGCACATGCCTCCCTGAATCTGTCTCCTGTCTGTCTCTGTCTCTCTCTTTGTCTCTGTCTTTCTCTGATGCTTTTTCTCTCATTCTGCCTTTTGCTCTCTTTCTTTCTCTCTCCTCTGCTGTCTTCTGCTCTCTTGCACTTTTGTGCGCGCTCACTTTCTCATGCTGTCTGTGTCATTCTCTCTTGATTGCGCTCTTTCTTGCTCTCATTCTCTCTCACTGTTTCTCCCTCACTCTTTCTCTTCCTTTCTGCTCTCTTTGTCTTTTTTCCTTTATCCTTCTATTTCTTTCTTTTTTTCTTTCTTTCTCGCTCTCTCACTCTCACTTTTGCACTCTTCTCTCTCCCCCACCCTTTCTTGATCTCTCTCTCTTTCTTCCTGTCTCTTCACCCTCTCTTGTTGTCCTTATCTCCCTCTTGCACTTTCTTTTTCTCTCTGCCTCTCTCCTTCTCATTTTATCTTTCTTTTGCTTTCTCCCTCACTCCCCCCCCCCTCTCACTCTCTCTGTCTCTCTTTGTGACATGGTCTGGAAAAGTCAGCCTGTAAAATGAAAACTTTTCAATAAACTTCTGAAAAGACTTTCTAGAATTGTAATGGTCGCTTATTTTTAGTACCAGAGATCATTGCACATTTTAGCTCTACTTAAAAATAATGAAATTGAAAATTATTTCAGAATATAACACTGTAGAGTGGAGACTTGGTTGACATGTGCTCTTATTGTAATATTGGGTGAGGAATACATCCTGTTTCTTCAGTATTGAACAACTGGATTAAGGCAATAGTTTTGAAAGCCTGAAGGACATTTAAAATATACCCTAACCTCCTGCATAATGCACATCACAGAATGTTGTGAAAGAGGTTTTACTAACAGTCCATAATAGAGGATCCACAATCGACACGACCCAACCATACCCAAAAATGTCCGCAATTCCCATATCGTTCTGGGTTCTGGAATTTGACAAATTGCTTCCTTTCTGCCTGCTCCCAATCTTCTTTGTCCTTGCAAAATTTCAAAGCCTAAATATATCACAGTCTCTCTCCCAATCTGGGCCTTGCTTTTTGATACTCGGTATCCTGCTTGTCCCCAAAAATTCAACAAGCTGATGGTCACTTGTAAACAGTCCTCTCGAGTCTCTGCTGCTACCGAGATGTCATCTACATACTGCAATATTATTCCTTCTAAATTTTCTTTTTTCCACATTTCCAATTCCTTTGCCAACTGATTACCAAATATTGTAGGACTATTTTTGAACCCTTGAGGTAGCATCGTCCAGGTGAGTTGTGTCTTGCGTCCAGTGGTGGGGCTTTCCATTCAAAGGCAAATATTGCCTGGCTATCTTTGTCTAGAGGTATGCAGAAGAAAGCATCCTTGAGATCAAGTACAGTAAACCACTTATGTTTTTCTTTTAAAGATGTCAGCAAGGTATATGGGTTAGCTACTACCGGGTGAATGTCTTGAACAATCATCTGATTCATGGCTCTTAAATCTTGAACTAACCTATATTCCTTGCCATTCTGCTTTTTCACTGGCAATATCGGGGTGTTATATTCTGATTCACATTCTATCAATAATCCATAATTCAAAAATTTCGTTATTAATTCTTCCAACCCCTTTCTAGCTTCCCACTTAATAGGATACTGCTTTTGTCTTACCGGTTTAGTTAGAGATTTTAGAACAACTTTTACTGGTTCCACCAATTTAGACCGACCTGGAATTCCACTTGCCCATACCAAGGGTGTTACTGCATCCTCCACTTCTGCAGGCATTTCTTCCTTTGGTCTTGGTGTGTTCTGTAACATAAAAATCTTTGCCTCCACAGCTTTTGACTCAGGTATTAACATCTGTGTCTCCCCTTTTTTAAAAATTATTTTGTGCATTCAATTTGCTCAATATATCTCTTCCTAACAAAGATGATGGACATTCTGGCATATACAAAAATTGATGAGTCACCCATGGCTTTTCCCAATTTGAATTTCAAAGGCTGTAAAAACGGCTGATTTTCCTTCCGCCCTGTCACCCCAACAACACTTATAGTTTTATGACTAAACCCCCCTTTGCATATATTTAATACTGAATATATTGCCCCTGTATCACCTAAAAATTCTACTTCATCATTCCCCAGCTTTAATGTAACCAGGGGTTCAGCTGGGGTTGACTCCCCTGGTCTCCTTCAGTCCTCATCATGCAGAGTCATCAACCTAATTGCCTGTAGCAAAGGATCCAATTCTCTCCCTTTGGGACATTCCCTTTTCCAATGCCCCCTTCTCCTTACAGACAGCACACTGATCTTCTGCCAACCGGGGAGGTCTAAACGCAGGTGCTGCTCCTCCTAGTGGTCCTCCTCTTCCCCTACCTATTCCTGTTTTCCCTGCTCCTCTTCCTCTCCCAACTACTCCTGTTAAAGCCGCAATCAACCTCCCCTCCCTCAGATTTTCCCTTCGCGCCTGTCGCAACTCCTTTTCTTTTTCCCCTATTATTAAATACTGTCCAAGCTACTTCTAACATTTTCCCTAAATCTCTAGAGTCCGGCCCCTCTAATTTCTGGAGTTTCCTTCTGATGTCCAGGGCTGATTGCCCCATAAAGACACCAGCCAATTGCACTGCTTCCTCTGGCTTCTCTGGGTCCAAATTAGTATATTTCCTGGCAGTTACCTTTAATCTTTCTGTAAATGCAGATGGGGATTCATTAGGTTCCTGTTTAATTTCATACAGCTTAGACCAATTGATTGCCCTTGGCATAGCGTGTCTAACACCAAATAAAATCCATCTTTGATATCTTGCCAACAGCCCTCGGGGTCCTGGCTGATTAGGATGCCATTCCGGGTCTGTAGTAGGGAAATTTTGATCTATTGTACCTTGCAAATCCCCATTTGCATGTGCCCCTTCTACCTGCTTTTGAGCAGTGTTGAGCACCATTCTTTTCTCTGTGCTATCTAACAAAGTGTCCATTATTACCTGCAAATTATTCCAATCAGGATCCTGAGTTCTGATTATCATTTCAAATACCTTGGTTACTTTTTCCGGATCTTCCCAATAAATACCTGCTGTCTCCTTCCAAGATCTTAGATCTGTTATAGAAAAAGGAACCTTCGCTGTTACTGGTCCATCATTCCCTACTGCTTGTTGGAGAGGTGCTTGAAGAACTTCCCCAACCTCTCCTTGACGTGCTTTAGTTCTTCCTGCAATAGGACTAAAATGATTTCCCTGGGCTTGTCCTCCGTCTGCCTGGCCCCCTCCAGCTGGTGCCACAACCTGTTCCTCATTATTATCTCCACCTTGATAGTCCCCAATCCTCCGTCGAGGAGCTACCATTAATTCTAGATCATCCTCCTCCTTTCCACATTTCAAACACCTCTGTCCAATATTACAGGCCGAGGAACATCGCTTTAAAATCCTTCCTCCTCCTTGTTTCTCCAAAGATAATATCATAGGATCCTGCGGAATTATTCCACACTGCTTCTGCCACTCCGGATGATTCCACAATGTAAAGAACAAATCAACATAGGAAACTTCATTCCATTTACCCTCCTGCCTACAAAACAGCATTATTTGCAAGATGGTATTATACCTCAATGTACCATTCTTTGGCCATTTTTCCCCACTATGCAAAGTATACAGTGGCCACCAATGATTACAATATTCAATCAATTGTTTCTGAGTTAGTGGATCTCCTCCTACATTTTTCCAATGCCTTAATATACAGCCTAGAGGGGATGTTCTCGGGATCCCCCCTTCCAGCGACTGCTGACTTCCCATTATAAAATAATACAACAACACAAAAACATAGAGACTATATCCAAACACACAACAAATCTGTAGTTCCAATATCCAAACCAAAATTCAAAAACCAATACAACAACACAAAAACATAGAAACCATATCCAAATGCACAACAAATCCATAGTTCCAATATCCAAACCAAAATTCAAAAATCAATCAATCAAGACCATTAGCCAGTTGGGGACAATAACCCCTAAAGTGGGACTCTAACCCACAACTTTATAGGGGACTCTAACCCCGACCTTTAGCCAGAGCTCCACAGGCTTTCACCTAGCAGAGATTAGCTACCTTAGGTACCTTTTTTAGCCCAACCCTGTGTAGCTTTTGCTGTGCCTTACAGGCAGGCAACCAACCCTTGTTACTGGTATACTCAGAAAGAATGCCTTATTACCTTGTTCCAGGGGATCTTGCTCAGAATTCTTCGGTCCAGGGATCGGAGGTTCTCCCCGAGAATCCCTTGGTGCCGGCTGGAGGTCCTGCGATCCCTCGGATCCATCGAAATTCAGAAGCAGGGTCCCATCTGGGTCACCAAAACTGTCACCGAAATCGGGAATCAAACTCCTTAACACCAATGTAGTATTAAGAAGCAGGCATTCTTTATTACAGTGCCGGATGCACAGGGGATCGTTCTGCCTAGCGTGCATACCACAGGTTACATCAACCAAAGCGTATATTGTCCAGCAGACAACTGTCCAGCTGTCCAGGAAAAACTGTCCAGCAATTCAAAGAGGATATGCCCTACTGCCCATGTGTACGGATCCAGTATCTCAGCTATTAGGAGTCAGCATTCCTCTGCTCAAGAGAGAGGATATAGAGGGTACACACCACGGGGCACCCTATGGTTTTTCCTGCGTGACCACGGAGAGGACACGAGGAAGTGGGATGGAAAACCTACCTCGACCCTAGAGGCACGGGTACGTGAGTTGCAAGGAAAAACAATCCCCAAAGGGGGTTCTTCCAGGGAAATTGCTGCTCTGGTTTCCAGTGGGCAGTTCCCCAGACAGAGTAAAAGGGCTGATCTTACTCCTGATTTTAATGAAGGAGCTCCTGACTCGTATATACAAGAAATGGGTAATGCATATCATGACCAGAACTAGGGGCGCCCTGCCTCCAGCCAGGTGGAGGAAAGGGACAACTGGCTTTACTGGACTGTGTGGATCCGATGGCCTGGCACATCAGACCCACAGGAGTATAAGGCTCTAGTAGACACCGGTGCACAGTGCACCCTAATGCCATCCAAGCTATACAGGGGCAGAACCCATCTGTATTTCTGGAGTGACAGGGGGATCCCAACAGCTGACTGGATTGGAGGCCGAAGTGAGCCTAACTGGGAATGAGTGGCAGAAGCACCCCATTGTGACTGGCCCAGAAGCTCCGTGCATCCCTGGCATAGAGTACCTCAGGAGAAGGTATTTCAAGGACCCAAAAGGGTACCGGTGGGCTTTTGGTATAGCTGCCTTGGAGACAGAGGAAATTAAACAGCTGTCCACCTTGCCCGATCTCTCGGAGGACCCTTCTGTTGTGGGGTTGCTGAGGGTTGAAGAACAACAGGTGCCGATCGCTGACACAACGGTGCACCGGAGGCAATATCGCACTAACTGAGACTCCCTGATTCCCATCCATAAACCGATTCGTCGACTGGAGAGCCAAGGAGTGATCAGCAAGACTCGCTCACCCTTTAATGGTCCCATATAGCCAGTGCGAAAGTCTAACGGAGAGTGGAGATTATCTGCACAGTAGACTATCGCGGCCCAAATGAAGTCACGCTGCCGCTGAGTGCTGCCATGCCGGACATGCTAGAGCATCAATATGAACTGGAGTCAAAGGCAGCCAAGTGGTATGCCACAACTGATATCGCTAATGCATTATTCTCAATCCCTTTGGCAGCAGAGTGCAGGCCACAGTTTGCTTTCACTTGGAGGGGCGTTCAGTACACTTGGAATCAATTGCCCCAGGGGTGGAAACACAGCCCCACCATTTGCCATGGACTGATCCAGACGGCACTGGAACAGGGTGAAGCTCCAGAACATCTGCAATACATTGATGACATCATCGTGTGGGGCAACACAGCAGAAGAGGTTTTTAAGAAAGGGAGAAGAATAATCCAGTTTCTTTTGAAAGCTGGTTTTGCTATCAAAAAAAGTAAGGTCAAGGGACCTGCACAGGAGATCCAGTTTTTAGGAATAAAATGGCAAGATGGATTTCGTCAGATCCCCATGGATGTGATTAACAAACTAACAGCCATGTCTCCACCAACTAGCAAAAAGGAAAAGCAAGCTTTCTTAGGCGTTGTGGGTTTTTGGAGAATGCATATTCCAAATTACGGTCTGATTGTAAGCCCTCTCTATCAAGTGACCTGGAAGAAGAACGATTTCAAATGGGGCCCTGAGCAACGACAAGCCTTTGAACAAATTAAACGGGAGATAGTTCATGCAGTAGCCCTTGGGCCAGTCCGGGCAGGGCAAGATGTGAAAAATGTGCTCTACGCTGCAGCCAGGGATAACGGCCCCACTTGGAGCCTCTGGCAGAAAAGCACCAGGGGAGACTCGAGGTCGACCCCTAGGGTTTTGGAGTCGGGGATACAGAGGATCCGAGGCCCACTATACTCCAACTGAAAAAGAGATATTGGCAGCATATGAAGGGGTTTGAGCTGCTTTGGAAGCGGTTGGTACTGAAGCACGGGTTCTCCTGGCACCCCGGCTGCTGGTGCTGGGCTGGATGTTCAAAGGGAGGGTCCCCTCTACACATCATGCAACTGATGCTACGTGGAGTAAGTGGGTTGCACTGATCACACAACGGGCTCAGATAGGAAACCCCAATCGCCCAGGGATCTTGGAAGTAACTGTGGACTGGCCAGAAGGCAAAGATTTTGGAATATTGCCAGAGGAGGAGGAGGTGATGCGTGCTGAGGAGGCCCCACTGTATAATAAACTACCAGAAAATGAGAAGCAATATGCCCTGTTCACTGATGGGTCCTGTCGTATTGTAGGAAAACATCGGAGGTGGAAGGCTGCTGTATGGAGTCCTATGCGACAAGTGGTAGAAACTGCTGAAGGAGAAGCTGAATCAAGCCAATTTGCAGAAGTAAAGTCTAAAGCTAGCTGGATGGCCATTGCTGAATGAGACAAGTGGACAGTGCTCTATCTCTTTACTGACTCATGGATGGTGGCAAATGCCCTGTGGGGGTGGTTGCAGCAATGGAAGCAGAGCAACTGGCAGTGCAGAGGCAAACCCATCTGGGCTGCCGCATTGTGGCAAGATATGGCTGCCCGGGTAGGGAACCTGGTTGTATAAGTACATCACGTAGATGCTCACGTACCCAAGAGTTGGGCCACTGAGGAACATCAAAACAACCAGCAGGTGGATCAGGCTGCTCAGACTGAAGTGGCTCAGGTGGATCTGGACTGGCAACATAAGGGTGAATTATTTATAGCTTGGTGGGCCCATGACACCTCAGGCCATCAAGGAAGAGATGCAACATATAGATGGGCTCGTGATCATGGGGTGGACTTGAGCATGGACGCTATTGCACAGGTTATCCATGCATGTGAAACATGCGCTGCAATCAAGCAAGCCTGGCAGATTGATTCTATCACACTCCCACAAACTCACCAAGGCAAGCTCCATGTGCTTACAATGGTGGAAGCAACCACCAGATGGCTGGAAACATATTCCATGCCCCATGCCACCGCCCAGAACACTATTCTGGGCCTTGAAAAACAAGTCCTATGGCAACATGGCACCCCAGAGAGAATCGAGTCAGACAATGGGACTCATTTCCTAAAGAACCTCATAGACACCTGGGCCAAAGAGCATGGCATTGAGTGGGTATATCACATCCCCTATCATGCACCAGCCTCCGGGAAAATTGAACGATACAATGGACTGTTAAAGACTACACTGCGAGCAATGGGTGGTGGGACGTTCAAACATTGGCATACACATTTAGCAAAGGCCACCTGGTTAGTCAACACTAGGGGATCTGCCAATTGAGCTGGCCCTGCCCAATCAAAACTTTTACATATGGTAGATGGGGATAAAGTCCCTGTAGTGCACATAAAAAAATATGCTGGGGAAGAGAGTCTGGGTTATTATATATAACACATGTTTCGACATATCTTCCAGGAGGATCTGTTCCATGATCTTACCGGGCACAGAGATGAGGCTGACTGTTCGGTAGTTCCCAGGGTCCTCCTTATTACCCTTTTTAAAATTGGGTACGTTTTCTTCCTTTTCTGGCCAACATACCTGTGAAAGCCCTTCTTATTCTTCGCATCCCTTGCCAAACTGAGACCCAGCTGTGCCATTAGCTTTCCTGATCCCATCCCTACACACCCTGGCAGCATCCCTATATTCTTCCCAGGATACATGTCCCTGGTTCCACTGCCTGTGCATTTCCTTCTTACCATTTAGTTTGACCAGGCGGTCCTTACTCAGCCATGCTGGTCTCCTGCCTTCCTTGCCTCGTTTCTTACACATGGGAATTGAGAGCTCTTGCACTCTAAGAAAAACGTCCTTAAAGAGCTGCCAGCTCTGTTCAGCTCCTTTATCTCTGAGGGCAGTTTCCCAGGGGGTCCCATCCACTAATTCCTTAAACAACTGAAAGTTTGCTCTCCTAAAATTCAGGGTCTTGACTTTACTCTTCACCTGGCCCGTATCCCTCAAGATTGTGAATTCCACCAGGGCATGATCACTGCAGCCCAGGCTGCCACCGATCTTGACTTCTCCAATTAGTTCATCTGTGTTGGTGACCAACAGGTCTAGTAACACTTCTCTGCTGGTTGGGCTGTCTATTACCTGGATTAAGAAATTCTCCTCAGTGCACTCCAATAGCTTGCTGTGCTGCTTTTCCAGGAGGTGTCAGGGTGATTGAAGTCCCCCAGCAGGATCAGAGCCTGCGAGCGTGATGCTTCCCATAGTTGAAGTAAGAACGCTTCTTCAACAGGCTCCCCTTGATCGGGCAGCCTGTAGTAAACACCAGCCACGAGGTTTCCTTTGTTGGCTTGGCCCCTAATTTTTACCCATAAGCTCTCGACCTGTTCATCGCTGTTTTTCAAAGACAGCTCTGTGCAGTCGATCCATGTATTTACATAGAGGGCAACCCCCCTGCCCCTCCTTCCTTGCCTGTACCTTCTGAACAGTTTATATCCGTCAATTGCAGTGCTCCAGTTGTGTGATTCATCCCACCAAGTTTCAGTGATAGCAATTAGATTGTAGCTTTCTAGCTGCACAATGGCTTCCAACTCCTCCTGCTTGTTACCCATGCTGCGTGCATTGGTATAGAGGCACTTCAGTTGGGCTGTTGACCATGTCACCTTTTGGAGGAACAAGCCCTAATTCCTTTGTGGCATTTCTCAGGTGTTTCCCTGTTGGTTCCTAATGCATCAGCAGCCCCTGGCTCTTCTCTGTTACTCAAAACTCCATCCCCTTCCTCCGATAAATCTAGTTTAAAGCTCTCCTTATAAGTCTGGTCAGCTTGTTGGCAAAGACCCTCTTGCCCCACTTGGTCAGGTGAATCCCATCAGCTTCCAGCAGACCCAGCTTCTCAAAGGTAGATCCGTGATCATAGAAGCCAAAACCTCGAGTATGGCACCAGCCACACAACCAGGCATTCACCTCTTCAATTCGTCTCCTCCTTCCTGAACCCCTTCCTCTGACTGGTAGGGTAGAGAAGAAGAGCACTTGTGCTCCAGATCCTTTTAACATTGCTCCGAGGGTCATATAGTCTCTTTTGATGGTTCTAAGTTGCCTCGTCACAGTATCATTAGTCCCTACATGGAATAGTAGGAGCAGATTATAATCTGTAGGGTTCACCAGGCTCGGCAGCCTCTCAGGGACGTCACGAATGCAAGCTCCTGGTAGGCAGCAGACTTCTCTAGAGAAATTGTCTGGATGGCAAATGGGTGCTTCAGTGCCTCTCAGTAAGGAACTCCCAATTACTAATACTTACGTGCTTTTCTGGTGGCACTGGTTCTAATGCAGGTGGGTGGTTGGATCAACTTTGCATGGTCAGCTTCTCCTGGATCCTGTCCATTACTCACGTGCTCTTCAATCTCCAACCCCAGAGCATCGTGTCTGTTACGCAGGGGCACTTCAGGGGATTGGAGAAGGTTCTTCCTTCTACCCCGAGCAGAGACAAATGTCCAGTCTCCTTCATCTCGTGAGTTACTTGTGTCAGTCAGCTCGAGGTTGAATTCAGGCTTACCTTCATAGAATCATAGAATCGTTTGGGTTAGAAGGGACCTTTAAAGGTCATCTAGTCCAACCCCCCTGCAATGAGCAGGGACATCTTCCACTAGATCAGGTTGCTCAGAGCCCCGTCCAACCTGACCTTGAATGTTTCCAGGGATGGGGCATCTACAGCCTCTCTGGGCAACCTGTTCCAGTGTCTCACCACCCTCATCGTAAAAAAATTCTTCCTTATATCTAGTCTGAATCTACCCTCTTTTAGTTTAAAACCATTACCCCTTGTCCTATCACTACAGGCCCTACTAAAAAGTCTGTCTCCATCTTTCTTATAAGCCCCCTTTAAGTACTGAAAGGCCGCAATAAGGTCTCCCCGGAGCCTTCTCTTCTCCAGGCTGAAGAACCCCAACTCTCTCAGCCTTTCCTCATAGGAGAGGTGTTCCAGCCCTCTGATCATTTTTGTGGCCCTCCTCTGGACCCGCACCAACAGGTCCATGTCTTTCCTGTACTGAGGACTCCAGAGCTGGATGCAGTACTCCAGGTGGGGTCTCACCAGAGGGGAGTAGAGGGGCAGAATCACCTCCCTCGACCTGCTGGCCACGCTTCTTTGTATGCAGCCCAGGATACGGTTGGCTTTCTGGGCTGCGAGCGCACATTGCCGGCTCATGTCCAGCTTTTCATCCACCAGTGCCCCCAAGTCCTTCTCTGCAGGGCTGCTCTCAATCCCTTCATCCCCCAGCCTGTGTTCATAGCAGGGGTTGCCCTGACCCAGGTGCAGGACCTTGCACTTGGCAAGGTTGAACCTCATGAGGTTCACATGGGCCCACTTCTTGAGCTTGTCCAGGTCCCTCTGAATGGCATCCTGTCCCTCGGGCATGTCAACTGTACCACTCAGCTTGGTGTCATCTGCAAACTTGCTGAGGGTGCACTCGATCCCACTGTCTATGTCACTGATGAAGATATTAAGCAGTACTGGTCCCAATACGGACCCCTGAGGGACACCACTCGTCACTGGTCTCCATGTGGACATTGAGCCATTGACCGCTACCCTCTGGATGCGACCATCCAGCCAATTCCTTATCCACCGAACAGTCCATCCATCAAATCCATATCTCTCCAATTTAGAGAGAAGGATGTTGTGGGGGACTGTGTCAAAAGGCCTTACAGAAGTCCAGATAGATGACATCCGTAGCTCTTCCCTTGTCCACTGATGTAGTCACTCCACTTACCTTCCCCTTGCACAGCCTTAAGGCAGGGCTGTCGCTCAGCCTGGGACAGTGCACAATACCACGCATCAATCTCCTGCTCACGTTCCCAGATACCGTGCTGCCTCTTGAGCTCCTCTTGTTACATAGCTACTTGTCTGAAGAGTTCTTCCAGCTGGGCACACTTATGCAGCTATGACATCCACCGCTGCCTTCAGGTGCTAGGGGGGGCTTCCAGATACTGGAGCTCCATGCAGCCTGAGGTCTGGACAGCTATATCGATCCTTGGGAGGTCTGTTTGGGGGGAGATGTCAGCATAGGTAGGCTGTAGTGCTTCTGTTTGGGTTACAGCCACAGCCTTGCAGTTGTGGCAGATGGACACCATTTTCTTTCAGCAGATCACCTCGAAGTCCCAGGACAGAGAAGAAAGGGACAGCAGGTACCAGCAAGAGGGGAAGGAAGAGAAGGGGCCCAACTTCAGGCAACAGAGTTGTTTAGGGCACAATCTGACATTTAGGAGTCCTTCAATTCCAACTAGTGCTTGTTTTCTTGGCATGTGTCTGTAAATGTAATATATGGGAAGAACAGAAGCTACTATGGTAAGTAAACCTGCTCCCTCCCTTGGGAGTCTGTGCCTGATAATGCAGAGTGAACACCCCCAACTCCTATTCACTTCATCTGAAGTAAAAGGCCCTTTGCACCTTGCAAGTGTAGCTGGTAGCATCACACTTTTAGACCCTGTTCTGTACTAGAATCACTGTTCGTTGAGTTTCTGAACGAATTATTGTGTGGGTTGTGTTTGTAAGCTAAGGGTAAGTGGACTGCTTTCTTTTAATAATCTCCTTTCACTCTAGATGTAAAAATGTTCATTTTCTTTCAGATGCTTCAGGCGTGCTCAGTCCAACATCTACCAGTACCATATGCAGCGTTCCCACCTCTGATTTCTAACGACCCATTCCTTTTGCATCCTCCTCACCTCTCTCCGCATCACCCGTCTCACCTGCCACCTCCAGGGCAATTTGTTCCCTTCCAAGCACAGCAGTCACGTTCAGTAAGTAATGCTTCTTATCCCCTCTCCTAAAATATTTGGGGTTGATCAGCAAATAATGCTCTTGTCCTTCTAATAACATTCTGGTTGAGAGGACAAATGGATCTGATTTAGAGTAAGTAATAGGGTTTTGTAGTAGTGCTACCTGAGCAAGACTTAGTCTGAAGAAAAAAAAAAAAAAAGAAGTATTGTTTTGAAATTCATTTTGATTCTCTTAAGATTTCCTCAGCTGTTGCCCACCCTGTTTCCCTGGAGGCCTGTACTCCTGTCAGTCTGACATAAGTTTGCTTCATGTACTGCTTCTGCAGGTGGTGTTCTTCCAGAAAGTAAAAGAGAATATAGAGACCTAAGTGTAGTGCAGCAGTGGTCTCAGAGAAAAAACTTTGTAGAGAGACCAGAAAGCACAAAGCATTATTCCTATTGCATGCTTCTACCACATTAATTCACAGTTTATTTAAAGTGACCACTGTATCCCCCCCCAAACACTAGTGTGAAAAGTATTACTTAAACCTTCTATGGCCTACTGGAACCTCTTTTCTCCCCTGCTTATGGAAATTATTTACTCTTTTCACTTAAACAAACTTGGCTGAAAAGTTAATGCCTTCATAATAGGGCTTATGCAAACATGAGAGAAGATGCTATTTTGGACACGAGGGAAAAAATTACATTTTGTAATTTCTACTTACTAATCTTCTGCCAGAGGTTAGTAATTTCCACTTACTAATCTTCTGCCAGGCACCTTTGTGCCTGTTTCTTTGGAGCTCTATCAATATTTCATTAATACAGAAATACAAAATAATTTCAGTATTACTAACAAATACTGCTCAGTCTGTTTTGAGCAGTAACAAATACTGCTGTATTAAATGTCAGGTGTTGGCACTATTGTAATAATTTCATTATAGTCATGGGGAACTGTACTGCATAGTTTTCTCTGGCAATCAGGATGTCTTCCCTCAGAAAACGTCAGGGCTTCTTTCCTAACTTAGATTGCTAATTTAGCTTCAGGAATAGGCTCCCTTGTTAACTTTTAGCTCTATTCAATAGCTTGATTTTTTGCTGTCAAGTCTTACTAGAAGAATTATTGCCTTAAAATTGCTGACTATTTAAAGTTTGTTCAGCAGAATGGGAAACAATTTTCCTTTTCCTTTGCTTCCACAAGATGACTTTCATATCTGACTGTTTTGAAGCATGTGGAATTCAGTACTGGGAAAAGAAGGGTGAATTAGTGAAACAGTAGAGTTAAGGTTTTCCTGAAAAATGAGACCAAAATGAGCTGAGATTTGAATTGATCTTTCCTAATAGCAAAAGTATAGCTTCAAGATAATGTATCTAGCCTAAACATGGCAATAGATTATTTATAAGTATAAATCATGGTGTTCATAATGAAGATTTTTGCTTCACAGGGAAATGCTGAGTTGTTTTTGTAAGAAACTTCTTAATTCTTCATACATCAGTGTGCCTTCAATTATTCCGTATGGTAGTGAAGTAGAAGTATTTTCTTCAGTTTGAGAACATGCCTCTATTAAGGAAGTCAGTTGCTGCCTTATATATGCAGTCTGATGAAAGGGATCATAGGATCACAGGATCAGAGGATAATTCAGGTTGGAAGACACCTCAGGAGGTCTCTAGTTCAACCTTCTGTTCAAAACAGGATCAACTATGAGGTCAGGTGAGGGTGCTCAGGGCTTTTTCCAGTTGGGTCTTGAAAACCTCCAAGGATGGAGACTACACAAACTCTCTAGGCTCCTGTTCCACTGCTTGACTGTCCTCATGGTGAAAAAGCTTCTCTTTGTATTTAGCTGGAACCTCTTTTGTTTTCATTTATGCCCATTGTCTCTTGTCCTCCCACCATGCACCACTGTAAAGAGCCTGGCTCCATCTTCTTGATCAAATCTCTGCAGGTATTGGAAGGCCGCTGTTAGGTGTCCTTCCCCCCTCCCCCAAGCCTTTTCTTCTCCTGGCAGAAAAAGCCCGGTTCCCTCAAGCTCTTCTAATAGGACACATGCTCCAGTCCCCTAACCATCTTGGTGGCCCTCCTTTCAGCTTGTTCTACTTTAACAGTGTCTTTTTTCTTTGTATTTGGGTGCCCAAAACTGGATGTAGTATTCTACATGAGGTCTAACAAGTGTTGAGTAGAAGGTGGATAATCACTTTGCTCAATCTACTGGCTATGCTACTGTTTGTTAATACAGCCCAAGATACTGCTAGCCACCTTTGCTGCCAGGGCACACTGTTGGCTCATGTTCAGCTTGCTGTCTACCGAGGGCCCCAGGAGAGCTGGCCTTTTCAGCAGAGCTGCTTCACAGCCAGTCATTCCCCAGCCTGTATTGTTGCCAGGGGTTCTTCCTTCCCAGATGCAGGACTTGGAATTTGTCCTTGTTGAATATCATAAGGTTCCTGTTGGCCCATTTCTCCAGCCTGTCCACGTCTTGCTGTATGGCAGCCCTACCTTCCTACACTGGACCTGTTCTCCGCAATTTGATATCAGCTGTAGACTTCATGAGCAAGTACTCTGTCTCTTCCAGGTGACTGATAATGTTGTTAAATAGGATAGGTCCCTGTGGTATACCACTTGTTACCAGCATCTTGGTAGAGTATGACCATTAACCACTATGATCTAAGCCTGATCATCCAAACATTTTTTTAATCCATCTGGTTGTCCACCCATCCAGACTGTAACATCCGAACTTGGTGGGAGGTAGTGTCAAAAGCCTTGCTGAAGTTGAGGTAAATGACGTCCACTGGTCTCCCCTCATCCACAAATCCAGTCACCTTATCATACTAGACAATCTGGTTGATCTGGCATGATTTTCCCTTGATATAGCCATGCTGACTGTTCCCTCTTCCCATGTGCCCAGAAATATGTTCCAAGAGGACTCACTCCATGATTTTCCCAGGGACTGAAGTAAGGTCGACTGGCCTGTAGTTTCCCAGATTGTCCTTTTGGCCTTTTTTGTTGATGAATGCAATGTTTGCCTTTCTCCAGTTGTCAGGGATCTCCCCCTGATCTCCACAACCTTTTAAAGATGATAGAGAGCAGCCTTGCAAGGACATTGGCCAGTTCTCTCAGCACCCTTGGATGTAGTCCATCTGGTCCCATGGACTTGTATGGGTCAAATTCTCTCAAGTAATCAATCCCTGACTCAGTCCTCATCCACTACTAGTAGTTCTTCTCCTCCAGATTCCTCTCCCTGCCCAAGCGGCACAAGAGGGAGGAGGGGTGGGGGGTTATGGTCAGTATATAGCAGTCATTCTCTGCTGCACCTTCCTTTTCACACCTTTCCTCTGCTCCGGCATGGGTTCTTGATGGGCTGCAGTCCATCAGGAAAATCTGCTCTAGTGTGGTGGGTTCTTCACGGACTGCAGTCCTATCAGGAAAATCTGCTCTGGCATGGGTTCTCAATGGGCCACAGTTCCTTTGGGAAATATCAATCTGTTCCAGAGTGGGTCCTCCATGGGCTGCAGGGAATATCTGCTCTGGTGCCATGGAGCACCTCCTCCTCATCCTTCTCTGACCTTGGTGTTCCCTCTGCTGTTTCTCACTCTTTTTTGTTCCCTCCTACTCTCCATACAGCTTTTTTTTTTTTCTTCCCCTTTCTTAAATAGTTTTTCACAGAGGCACCACCAACACTGCTGATTGGCTCAGCTTTGGCCTGCAGTGGGTCCATTGCTGAGCCAGCTGTGTCTGGCACAAGGCAGCCCCTTACCTCTTCCCACAGAGGCCACCCCTGCAGCCCCCCCCCCCCCCCCAAAACCTTGCCATATATACCCAGTACAAGTCCATAAAATTTCCACAACTCCTCAGAACATATAATTGGAGTTGTGGTTTTTTGGTATTAAAAAATAAATTTTAAAAACTGGTTTTCTATTAATACAACAAACCCTGTGTTTCTTTTAGCCACTTCAAAGGATAGAGAATGAAGTAGAACTGCTTGGAGAACATCTTCCTATAGGAAGCTTTACCTACCCTCCATCAACTCATCCAACATTGACTTCCTCAGCTCCTATCCAATTCTTAACCCATGATCCTCTACACCAAGAGGTTCCATTTGGAGTTGTAAGTATTGCTGTTTGTACTACATTCTCATGCATGCTGAGTTCAAGTTCTTGATCTTTGCTCTAAGTTATAACCATTTTATTGAAAAATGGCATTTTTGCAATTGAATTTCATTAGTGGCTGCAGCTGTGGAAAGTCAGGGTGGTTGGTTTTTACGGTTAGACTTACTTCATATAGTCTGAGGGCTCAAACTTGGAAGAATGAAAACATGCTAACAAAATCTTTGAGCGATCTTTTTTCATAAAAGTAAATGTCTCAAGGCCTCTGAATATCATTTCAGTAGTGGTGTGTGAATTTTGGTTCTAAAAATCTGCTAACATTTTTTTTCACTATTGAGTATTTTTAGAAAAATACAATTTATGTCTAAGTTACAATTCTTTACTGGCTCCCATTTTAGTAGACAGTGCAAGATGTTTTAAACAGTCATACTGAGGACTTATGTAAGTAAACTAAAGAGCTTTGCATGCAAATCAAAACAGGAAAATAGTCTTTTTCTCCTATGGAAAGAATGTGTTGAAGCTGTAAACTTGAATGTCTCTTCAGGCACTATATCTGTATGCATTGAAAGGCTACAGCCCCTCCTCCCAGAAGTGAACGTAATTGAGCCCAACTCTGAATGTGATTTCTTTATTTATTATTTTAAACCTTGCTCTTCATTTAAAGTGGTTTTGCTGTGGAGCATCCTGGCAGTGCCCCCTAATGGATATTGGGCTTATACCAGCGAAAGAACTCCTGTATATATGTTGTTAAAAACTCTCATTCCTACCCAACCAGCTGCACAAGCCAGCGCAGTGCGCCAGACCAAAAGCCCTCAGCTTTTGGTTTGCAGCATGTTCACCAATTCAAGTCCTGCCTGTCCAAACCAGCCCGTATATAGTCTAAGCCTTACAAAATGCTTATTAGCTAGCTTGCAAGGGTTTCTGGTTAGCATTGTTACTTTTTTCCTGCAGGATAGTATAATTGTATATTACTGATGAGATTTGTTGGTCAAAACAATTGCTTGAAAAGGCTGGTATTTTTTGGCTTGGATGGGGCTGGATTTTTTTGGACAATGCCTTATTTAAAATGTATTTCAACATTCACTTTTCATTTAGTTTCATTATTAAATAAGACATGAAAAATATTGAAGTTTTTCTTCCTTTTTACAGCCTTACCCACCTTTTATGCCTCGAAGACTCACAGGGCGCAGTAGATACCGATCACAGCAACCAATACCACCACACTCGTACCATCCCAACCTATTACCATATGTGCTGTAAGTCCAAAGCACATTGTACTCGTAGACTACTAAATAACTCTGTAAGCTAGTTGATGCCCTCAATGGTGTTTTTTTTATGTTTGGGCTCTACCACAGGGTACAGACAGTTCAGACAATCCCAAAGAATAAGAAAAATTGTAGTTATATTTAAAGTCTCCAGTCTATTTGAACAGCATACATACCTGAGCAAGGAAAAAGCAAGTACAAGTGAACAGTTTGATGGTAATGTAGTTTGGGGATCTGCTGTGCCTCTTCTTTCTGTTGAAATCTCCTTAAAGATTTTCAGCGTAGAACAGTTACACTTGATTCTAGGATAATAGTTATGAGTTATACCCTTGGTTACATCCTAAAGTCTACTTATGTAGGATAAAGATCTAACACTCCTTCCAAAAACCCCCACAACCAGGCAAATCAATTTACTCTTAATTAATTAATGAAACATAATGAGGGGAGCCTTCTGGGTGTGGGTGTGTTTTTCAGTTTGGGGGGTTTTCTTTCTTCTGAACTGATAATCTGTTACAGCTTTTAAACTTCTGCACCTGATTAACCATTTCTGGAAGAGAAGGGATGGGAGAAGTAGCATTAAGGGATTATCAGTAACCTTTTAAAGTAGATCCTGTCTGCTGTAGTTTCGATGCGTGATATGGAATTTATTGTTCTTTGTTTGTCCCGTTTTTGAAATTAATACAAAATGCTTAGAAAATGAGGATTTATTTTAAAGGTGTCATTGACAGGGTGTCCTGGTTTCGGCTGGGATAGAGTTAATTTTCTTCCTAGTAGCTGGTATAGTGCTGTGTTTTGGATTTTAGTATGAGAATAATATTGATAACACACTGATGTTTTGGCTGTTGCTAAGGGGTGTTTACACTGGTCAAGGACTTTTCAGCTTCCCATGCTCTGCCAGGCGCACAAGAAACTGGGAGGGGGCACAGCCAGGATAGTTGATCCAAACTGGCCAAAGGGCTATTCCATACCATATGACGTCATGCTCGGTATATAAACTGGGGGGAGTTGGCCAGGGGGTAGCGATCGCTGCTCGGGGACTGGCTGTGCGTCGGTCGGTGGGTGGTGAGCGGTTGCATCACTGTTTTTTTTTCCCCTGGGCTTTGTTCCTCTCTCGCTCTCTTGTGGTTTTCCTTCTCATTACATTTCATTATTATTATTATTTCCAATTATTAAACTGTTCTTATCTCAACCCACAAGTTTTCTTACTTTTGCTCTTCCGATTCTCTCCCCCATCCCACCGGGGCGGGGGGAAGGTGAGCGAGCAGCTGTGTGGTACTTAATTGCCGACCAGGGCTAAACCACAACACAGGGAGATAATCCAACTTTGTCATTTGTTGTTTTGCCACAACATCTATAGCTTCTGACTCTGCAGTTTGACTTGCATCAAAATAGCACCAGGATATATTATATCCTGGATTATATTATACCAGGATTATATTATATAACCAGTGAAGCTGTTAAACTCTTCATTGTGCATTCTGACAAAGTCTGCACTGATGTTATAGCTGCTTGCCTGTCTACTCAGGGACAGTGTGTCACAATCATTCCTGATTAATTTAATTAGATGAGATTTATAGTGCTGTGGATTTTTTATTTCTATGGTTGTGCATTAATCTTTGACCCATATTACTATCTTGGGATGGAGATGCTTTTTTAACTTAAAAGAAAAAGCAGAAAAATGGCCTTTATATCTGAAGGGGTTCTTCTCTGGCCAAATCCATGTTATATGGGAACGTATAGTTGGGTCTGCTGTCAATGTGGAAGTTGGCCAAGTACTATATTGTAATTGTCTTTGTTATGTGTATTATTGAAAAGGAGACTGAGGGGCTACCTCATTGCTCTCTACAGCTTCCTGAGGAGGGGAAGTAGAGAGGGAGGTGCTGATCTCTTCTCCCTGGTATCCAGTGACAGGACACATGGGAATGGCTCAAACCTGCATCAGGAGAGGATCAGACTTGACATTAGGAAGCATTTCTTTACCAAGAGGTTGGTCAAACACTGGAACAGGCTTCCTAGAGAGGTGGTCGATGCCCCATGCCTGTCAGTGTTTAAAAGGCATTTGGACAATGCCCTTAATAAGATGCTTTAACTTTTGGTCAGCCCTGAAGTGGTCAGGCAGTTGGACTAGATGATCATTGTAGGTCACTTCCAACTGAACTATTCTATTCGAGTGCTTGAATGCTTTTCTATTGGGGGGCTAAGTGAACTTGGGTTGTTTATTTGTGTTGATATTCTATCTATTTAAATAAGTCAAATTTAAAACCAGAAACTCTGTTCAATATTAATATTAACTGTGATGCAGGCTATCAAGAGATTAATTTCTGTAATAACACTGAGCCTTACTGTAAGTATGAGTTTTCATAGCAATATACATGCAATTTAAAATGCAATGCAGCACGTATCAAAAAGTGGTGCAATTAGCTTTCCTTTGACTCCTTTACTTTGAATTTTAATTCTTAATTTCAAATTTAACCTTTTTACTGATTCTTAGAAATTGTTGATTTAAGAAGGATCAATAACATAACATAACATAGCATGGACTTCATCCACAGCCACAGATGCTTCGAGGTGCACCTTATCCAGCGTGGACTTATCCTTGGGCCACAATCCCTTCAGAGGTATACCTGCTGTGGCACAGCCATAACCATGGCCACAGACGTTTCAAGATATACCTGCTCTGGCATGGGCTTATCCATGGGCACAGACGCTTCGGGGTGTCCTGCTCCCACATGGATTCATCCACAGGTCACAGTCCCTTCGACTCGAGTTCACACCGGAGTTCCAGCCTGTCCAGTACAGCAGCACAGAAACAGCAGCGATGTCCTGGCCATCTGCCAGCCCAGGCACATGGCCATTGCTGTTATCAAAATGTTCCCAGGCACAGCAGAGTAAGATAAGCAGTACAGCAGCACGGCAAGCAGTGAAAGCAAAAAGCAGCCACTAACGAGCCCTAGACTCTAATACACAGTAAGGCAAGCAAGCCCCATGGCAAGCACAGAAGCCTGCCAATTAATAGCTAAACAGCAATAACAGCTATAAATTCTATCATCTGGCACATTCCAATCAAATCTGTCATTATCTCAAACCCTTAGAGCGCCACGTTGGGCGCCAAAAAGGACTGTCGTGGTTTAGCCCCAGCCAGCAACTAAGCACCACGCAGCCGCTCGCTCACTCCCCCCTGGTGGGATGGGGGAGAGAATCAGAAGAGCAAAAGTAAGAAAACTCGAGGGTTGAGATAAAAACAGTTTAATAGGTAAAGCAAAAGCCCTGTGCGCAAGCAAAGCAAAACAAGGAATTCCTTCACTACTTCCCATGGGCAGTCAGGTGTTCAGCCATCTCCAGGAAAGCAGGGCTCCATCACACGTAACGGTTACTTCGGAAGACAAACACCATCACCGCAAATGTCCCCCCCTTCCTTCTTCTTCCCCAGCTTTATATAGTGAGCATGACGTCATATGGTATGGAATAGCCCTTTGGTCAGTTGTGGTCAGCTGTCCCAGCTGTGTCCCCTCCCAGCTTCTTCTGCACCTGGCAGAGCATGGGAAGCTGAAAAGTCCTTGACTAGTGCAGCAACAACTAAAACATCTCTGTATTATCAACACTGTTTTCAGCACAAATCCAAAACATAGCCCCATACTAGCTACTATAAAGAAAATTAACTCTATCTCAGCTGAAACCAGGACACTTTACCTCTGCTATATTTTTGCATTCTGTCCTTCAGGAAGATGTTGAGTCTTACTGTTGTTTGTTCTTCTGGCAGATCAGTGCTTCCAGTGCCACCTGCAGTTGGACCAGCTTTCAGTTTAGAGTTGGACGTGGAAGATGGAGAGGTGGAAAACTACGAGGTTGGTGTGTGAAGTACAAATTCATGAGGAGCAGAGGTTAACTCAATACATGAACTTGAATGGTCTTTTGCTTTTCAAAGACAAAAACAGGATTAAATAAATGTAATGTTTATGAAGACAGAATCCGGAAACATTTTTTTCATACTAGTTTCTAACACTCTTGTGTTAGAGTGTTAGAAACACTATTATTTTGTGTCTATTGCCTTTCCCCAGAATCTATCCTTTCAGATTAGCAATGGTTAAATTCCTCAACTTTCCATTCTAGATGTGACTCTTCTTTTTGCATTTTGCTTGATTTTTAAATATCGAGCATAAATATCCTATTCTTTTGAATATGCTATATCTTAGTCCTTTTTATGTGCCTTGCTAACTTTACAGATTAGTGTTAACATTATAGGATGAATTCAGGTAAATGTGATGTTGACAAGAATCTCTTAATGTATATTTTCTCTTGACAATATGGAGAGTACAGCAAGTCACATATTTTGAAATAAAATGTCAGTGGTGTCTTAGATAATTGAGGGCTGATCCCAACTCTTGTCCATGCTGCTTCTCAGGCTGTGGGATTCCCATAAGATTCTGTTCAGAAAACCTCAGCTGCTGCCTACCCCGCCTCATATATCTATTTCTCCTTGCTTCTGCTCAGAGCTGTGTATTTACGCAGTTGCATAGCATTTACAGTGTAATGACAAGCTCTCCTATAATGCTTCTTGGTCTAGTTAAAAGAAGATTCATATTGTAGCTGACATGTTGGGCTCCAGGTTTTGGGCTATTTGAGTATCTGTACTCTTTGCATCTTTGCATCTGTTGTGGTTTAGCCCCAGTCAGCAATTAAGTACCACACAGCCACTCGCTCACCCTCCCCCCCGGTGGGATGGGGGAGAGAATTGGAAGAGCAAAAGTAAGAAAACTTGTGGGTTGAGATAAGAACAGTTTAATAATTGGAACAAAAATATAATAATAATAATAATAAATTGTAATGAGAAGGAAAACAACAAGAGAGAGAGAGAGAGGAACAAAACCCAAGGGAAAAAAAACCCAGTGATACAACCACTCACCACCTGCCAACCGACGCCCAGCCAGTCCCCGAGCAGTGATCGCTACCCCCCAGCCAGCTCCCCCCAGTTTATATACTGGGCATGACATCATATGGTATGGAATAGCCCTTTGGTCAGTTTCGTCATCCTGGCTGTGCCCCCTCCCAGTTTCTTGTGTGCCTGGCAGAGCATGGGAAGCTGAAAAGTCCTTGACCAGTGTAAACACCACTTAGCAACAGCCAAAACATCAGCGTGTTATCAATATTATTCTCATCCTAAAATCCAAAACACAGCACTATACCAGCTACTAGGAAGAAAATTAACTCTATCCCAGCTGAAACCAGGACAGCATCATATCTCTTAACTTCTGTGCTTCAGTTCTCTATCAAGTTGATACTGATGCTTTTCTGGAGCCCCTCATGAGGGAGCAGAAATTATTTACATGAGGAGCACTTAGGTACAGTGTTCTACCTGTATGAACAAGTACAAAATTTAATCAGAAAGTGTCTCCATTCAGTTTGATGTCATGCCTTTGTTTCCAAAGGTTCAGCATAAAATCTCCATGTCTCAATTCAGCTAGCCCAAGAAGTGGAATGGGAGTCAAAAGTTGTCCCTTTAAACTCTTGGCCACATAGAGCTAGGCTCATTGCATATTCCTAGAAAGCAAGTTTGTAAACATTTTCTTCTGGTTACTCACACTGCTGTGTGGGGGATGGGGGAAGGGGGTTCACTTCCAAAGCAAAACATGTATCAAGCTGTGAATACAGCTGCAGGAGTGATTAACAGTTAACATCTTTGGGATTTCCAAATATCCATGACCTATCTTATGCAGTTCAGAAGGATTCATCAATGACCAAACCTTGAAAGACGTCTTTCCATAGCGCTTGCAGTTGTAGAGAGAGAGAAACAAGACTAAACATGTGTTGATGGAGAGGTGGGTTGTGCTACCTGGTGGGATAGTGACATGGCAGAAGAAATCACTTCTGGTAGAGCTGGAGCTTGTTTGAGCAATGAATGTTAAAAAGTCCAAATTCCTTGTTTCGTAGGCACTGCTGAATTTGGCAGAACGTCTAGGAGAAGCCAAACCTCGAGGACTGACAAAGGCAGACATTGAACAGCTTCCATCTTACAGGTTCAATCCAAGCAATCATCAATCGGAACAGACATTGTAAGTACATCTATCTCAAATTTACATACTTTACGTGACTGTGTTTCCATTCCTTTAGGCTGCAGCCTCAACTAGGCAAATACTGTAACACAAGTGCTCTAAAAGCACTCAAATAAAAAAGATAAATTTTCTTAAACCATTTTTCAAATCAGATATCATTTATCTTGACTTTAAAATTCTGCATAGTCTCACTTCAGTTAGATGTTCAAATTTAGTTATTCAGTATTTTTAAAAAGTTTTCCAAATTTTTGTTTGCCATACTAGATATTAAATGGTCATCATCAACTTGGAATTCAGCCTATATTGAAATATTTTCCAATTACTAAAATTTCAAGTGCTCCTGGAAGAGCTTTTGACAGTCTTTGAGGTTTACAGTTATATTTTCTTATTTTTAAGACTAATTCTGTTTGAAAGATCTACATAACAGAGAAATGAGCTATAGGTGGGAGGCAGTGAAAGTGATATACAGTATTGTCAAATGTTTGAAATTGAACAGAAGAGGTTTTTTTTCTGATCTTCCACTTAGAGCAATCTTCAATGTTATTTTTAACATAGTAGGGAATAAGAAAAATAAAAGTACCAGAGAACTTAAGCCGATGATGTCCCTGGGGAAGAAACATGTTTATAAAACATGTACAACAGAATATAGATGTAATTTAAGGAGAAATTTTTCATAGTAAAAATGTGTGTGATCTTTAATCAATTATGGCTTTGAGAAATACTCAAAGCAAGTTTTCTGTTTTTTATTTTAATATAGCTAAAATTAAAGTTAAAACTGAAAGAAATATGCTATAGGGTTTGCACTACCTGTTTATATCAGCAGGCATGAACTCCAGTATTTTGAATTATGGTAATACAATCTATTTACTGCTTGGGCCAGTGAACTCCCATGGGTATGAGTTTGAGCCCTTGTCTGCTTTGAGATTTGAAACCATGGTGAACAAAACAAAAGCAATTCTCATTTTATACTGGTCCACTAGAGATCTATACCCACAAAAGTTTGATCACTGTAGATACTCTAGTGGTTTTAAAAAAAACCTTTTGCAGACGCACGTTATAAGTTGCCTATAGAATATAAATTATTGTTATTAAATGGAAAATTTTATAGATATTTGCTGTCTTTTTTTTAGGTGTGTAGTGTGTATGTGTGACTTTGAGGCAAGGCAGCTACTTAGAGTCTTACCCTGTAACCACGAGTTTCATGCCAAGTGTGTTGATAAATGGCTTAAGGTAAATAAAATCTGTGTTGGATGCAGTTTATAATGTCCTAGTTTGTAGTTTCATTTTTTCTTTAGTTTTCTACTGCATTTCATATCTTGTTTCTAATTTTTAATTAGAAGTCTCTGAAGTAACAAAAAAGGGCACAAGCTGAATTTATCTTCTTTTTGTTGTCTCCTTACACTATAGAAATATTCTTTTTTAGTGATTAACAAAAGATATTTCTTTGTAATAATGATTGGAATAGGATCATTTTAAAAGGAATATGAGGAGAATGACCTTCACTGGTAGAAAGCACTCCTATAAGAATCCCTCCTATCACTATGAATTTGAATTCTTGGGGCAAATAAAAAAGTCTCTATTTTTATAAGTATAAGGCATGAGTGAGAGATATTTAAAAAAAGAAGACTTAGCATGAAATTATGGCTTTATGCATGCTATGAGATATTCTTTCAAAACAAGTTGGGGGGAAGTCCTAGAAGCAGAACAGCGCAATAAGTTGACAGAATAGCAGTGGTACAGAAGGCGAGGATAGGAATACAGTTTAGAAGATGATATATAGGGAGACATCTGTACAAGCTGTGTTATCCAGACCTACTGCTAATAAGGTATTAATTCCTTTCTTGTCTCACTTTTTAAAAAATTCTATTCAGATTTACTTTAATCTGTCTGTAGTCTATGTTGCAATATCAAATATTCCACAGTCCTATGTGAAAAAAACATGTCAAACATTTCCTAGAGAATTATAAATGCAATCTTATGTTATGTCATTTTAAGATATATTTTAAAAATAAAAAAGTTCTCATGCTTTGCTGACAAATGTATTCCTATAGAGAATATACATTTTTTACTTGGATCAAGTCCTATAATTTCTAGGCTTTATAAAGTCAAGGAAATGACTGCCTCATGCATACAGTAGAATATCCTGTGCATAAAGTAAAGTATTGGATTTGATATTGGCAGTAGTTTTTTGGCTAATGAAGCATCATGAATAATGATAGGATTTAAAAAAAAAAAAAGAATCTGAAAACAACTTTGGGTTAGAGTACTCAATATATTCTAAAACTTTTACAGAATCTAGGATTGGTGTAAATGTTTCCACAACACTCTGCTTTTTTTTTTTTCAGTAGAACTTATTTGAATGAAATATGTGCTTGGGTTCAGAATACTATAGGAGAACATGTCTGAGAATCAACAAGATGACTGTAAACATCTAGTTGTTCTAGCTTGAAATATATTTTTTAAAGCATGTAAACATTCATAGATATTTATTTAGACTGTTTTATACTGTCAACTAACTCAAATTAACATATATGCAAGTGTCAGTACAGAATATTTTCCAGTCCCCTGCTATTCATGTCTGTGGTCTGGGGCAAGGCTGAAGCATGTTTCCACACTGGACTTGTTAAACCATATAATTGCATAAAACTTAGTCATGTCAAGAGCAGTCAAGAGCAAGTGCCAGATTCTGCACCTGTGATGGGGTAATCCTGGTTATATGTACAAATTTGGGGACGAGAGGCTGGAGAGCAGCCCCGCGGAAAGAGATCTGGGGGTTTGGGTTGAAGGCAAGTTGAATATGAGTCAACAGTGTGCCCTGGCAGCCAAAAGGGCCAACCATGTCCTGGGGTGCATCGAGCACAGCATAGCTAGCCAGTCAAGGGAGGTGATTGTCCCACTCTACGCTGCACTGGTGCCGCCCCACCTCGAGTACTGTGTGCAGTTTTGGGTGCCTCAATATAAGAAGGACATCAAACTATTAGAGTATGTCCAGAGGAGGGCAACCAAGATGGTGAAAGGTCTCGAGAGTGAGACCTACAAGGAACAGCTGAGGTCACTTGGTTTGTTCAGCTTGGAGAAGAGAAGGCTGAGGGGTGACCTCATTGCAGTCTACAGCTTCCTCAAGGGGGGCAGCAGAAGGGGAGGTGCTGATCTCCTCTCTCTGGTGACCAGCAATAGGACACGAGGAAATGGAATGAAGCTGCATCAGGGGAAGTTCAGGTTGGACCTTAGGAAAAGGTTCTTCACTGAGAGGGTGGTCGGTCACTGGAACAGGCTCCCCAGGGAAGCGGTCACAGCACCAAGCCTCTTGGAGTTCAAGGAGCATCTGGACGACGCTCTTAGTCATATGGTTTAGTTTTAGGTAGTCCTGCGAGGAGCAGGGAGTTGGACTCGATGATCCTTATGGGTCCCTTCCAACTTGAGATATTCTATGATTCTATGTGTGGCATGGAGAGAAGGTAAACAAGGAACAATAGCTTGCTCCCTCTTCTGATATGAGAACTAGGACCATTGGGTGTCATGCACCCCATGACATGGTGGATGCTGAAATTCTATGAAGGTTGATAAGTTTTTTAAAAAAGAATTCCTCCCAGGGCTGTTGATGCAAAGACATTGCATCTGGCTCAAAAAGCACTTGACCCACAGACTGCTGGAAGGTAGGGGAATGTATCAGGGAAATATCATGTATGCTCTTTCTTATGCACCTGCTGTTGGTCACTGTTCAGTTCAGAGTATTTGGTTAAATGAAGCTTTGGTTGGACTCAGTATGGCAGTTCTTATGTTACATTAAACACTTTCAATTGGCAGTCAAAGGGTAGTGAAGATAGCTCTTAGAGATCAGTAAAATGGGGAAAAAAAAACAGTTTTGGGGCTTTTTTTTTTTTTTTTAGTAATCTGAAGTGAACTGTAGTATTTGTGAGGCAATTTTGTGCTGATGCTTCTAACCAAGCTTAGAAATTGCTGTCTTTTAACACTAGTATTGGCTAAAGGATGACTGACTTTAGAAAAAACACATCAGCATAACAGTGTCAACTAGGCAGGTTTCTCTGAAAGATTTGTGTAATTTGAGCCTAAAGGGAGTACAGTTACACTATGTCAACACAAAGTTTTAGACTGTGTTTAGGGAGTGGGGTAAAATAACTTTTGCACTTTAAATTCACATCCCATGTTGATAAACTGTGCAAGGGAACACATTATCATTGGTAAATTTTAGTAAAAATTACTATTCCATTACAAGCTGGTGATGCAACACTAGAAGGCATCAAAGCAAACTTTGACTTGTCTACATATGAAATTTGGATTTTTGCCTGTCCTATAGTTATAAAACCCTACATAGAAGCACTTTTTCAGGCAATATGATATAGCCAAGGGAAAACCTATTTTATACTGAATTATGTGCCTATATATTAGACTACAGTGAGAAAAAAATTCATGTTACATAAGGCTGAAGACTCATGAAAGAGAGGTTAAACAGTGAATGGGACAAGATTAACAAGAGAGAGATTATCCTTTTTGCTTGTCGGTCTTTTCAACTCTCAATTTTATCATGTTTCACAATATCTGATTGTTTATTGATAGCCTAACTCCTTGAGTCAAAGGAATACATGAGAAATCTTTTTTTTTAAAAGCAGGATTTAGTCATAGTTCCAAAGAAAAACTTGAAAACATGACCTGTATTCACCCTGAAGGCTCAGGCTGTAAATCCTTTTATTCTAAATGTGGTTCACTTCAGCTAGAAAATTTCTATTTAATGTTTCTTATTATAATTTCAGTTCATTGTGCAGCTCTTATGTTACAGAAAGTTAGCTTGCCTGAAGGAATAGCAAGTTAAGAGAGGATACACATTGCAGCCTATGATGCATTATGTGCACCTAATTCATCTTTACACCAGTTATGTTAAGATGCAAAGGGGAATTAATTTCATGAAATACACAAGAACAAGTAGTCAAACAGGGGTCCAGAGATGCTGTGCAGCCTCCATCCTGGATATTTTCAGGACCTAATGGGAGAGCCCTGAGTAACCTGGTCTGACCTTACAGCTGACCCTGCTTTGAGCAGGAGGCTGGACTAGAGACCTCCTGAGGATCATTCCAACATTAATTATTTTATGAATTGGTGTATTCTCAACAAGTTTTTCACTGAAGGGCTAAACTTAAAACTGTTATGCATGTTCAGCTTTGGAGCTGTTTAGTCAGATTGTGTGTTGTGTCTGTTACTAAAAACCCTTCTCTTTTTCCCCCCCTGCTCAGCTTTCAAGCTTTGGCCAAGCCTGCATGATAGACTTCTGCTCTTCTGCTGGGATAATGGGGTAGTGAGAGCCTAAAAAGCTGTGATTCATGACAAAGGGCTAGTGAGACTAGGATGCCCTAATATAGGGCACTTTTTTTTCCACCTCTGTCTTGCTTCTCTAGTGATGGTGGGTTTCTCTGCCCACTGTATTTTTCTTTTGAGTTTACAAAACTTTTAGGTCATTTTTCACATACTCTAAAGTAAAAGAAAATGGGTGCACGCTGGGTTTATCTTTTTTTTTTTTTGTCCCTTTTGGGTACTCTTGATCACTGCGAGTGGCAATTTCATTTTGTTTCTGTGTTGCAGACACTGTTACCTTAACGAGTGTATTTGTCAGTGCATTAAACTTTCTTTTATTTCTGGTTTTACAGGCAAATCGTACCTGCCCAATTTGCAGAGCTGATGCTTCAGAAGTGCATCGTGATTCAGAATGACTAATCTAAGAGCACAAACCTGGTTTGGGTGTTCCTGGTCACGTGTATATATGGACTATCCATTGAACTTACCCGTGTGGCTTCCAGCATGTCCTTTACGCAAAAGGGTCAATGGACATTTCTTTGCACTGTGCGATTTAATTGATTATAAAGCTTATAATTAGTCTTCACAATTGTGGGATTCCTATACTAACTGTGTGATTGGAACTCCAAAGACGTTTTTTAGCTTAATTTTGTGTGTGCACTAACTTTTCCCGGTTTTTGTGTGATCATTCCGAGTGTTGCTGCGAGATTACAGTGGACATGATCTTTTAGCATGTGCTTTTATAAAAAGTGGTAGCTCCAAACAACATAGCAATTTACCTTCAGATACTGTGAGTGGGCATGAATGGAGGAGGGGGGGTTGAGAGGATGCGTGAAGTGCACTTGTGACTGGGTGTGTATATGTGTTTGAGAACATATATACCAGCATGTACTAAGAATGTATGTATGTAGTATTAATTATGCTGCAATGTATAATCTTATGTTATTTAAACAGTACTAGTACTGTACACTGGTTTCTTTCCTTGTGTTTGGAGTCACACACTGAATGCAGAGGGTGCTGCAATTATAGACATTTAATATTTCCTCCCCAATATACTTAATCATATAAAAAGACTTTTTTACTTGCTATTCAAACAGATGTTATGCTTCCCCTTTATTGGAGGCTTTTAAGTGTACCTCTAAAGAGTGTGTTCATTACTCAGTATGTGAATAACCCTGGGTTTTTACACACGATAGGAAATCCAAATTTCAGTATGACAGGTTTACTGCTTATTTTATCGATATAAAGTTGCAATATTGCATAACTCAGTTAACAATATTAACACTTCCAATTGGTGACTTTAATGTCAAAGCTTTTCTGTTCTCCTTCTCGGTTCTTCTAGCTGGGTTTTATTTACGTTCAGTTGATTTCAGATTAGACTTGAGTTTTGAAGATACTGCACTTTGTGCTCCTCCTCCAAAAGGAAGCTGAAAAGGTGCTGAGGGTCATGTGCAAAGTTTCTTCACTTTGACCGTTATACTTGCTAAGTATGTACTCCTTTAGTATATAAACATTGGCTTTAATCACTTATGTTCTTTGTTTACAAGAGAGTTTGTATACAATTAAAATAACTTGTAAGAGGATATTATTTTATTCCTGTGACTTAATGAACAAAATAAAATTTTTAACGTTTTTTTCAGAGAAGTAGAACTTTGGATTTTTGTGCTTCAAAAAGGGTTGGTGGTGGTCATTCACTACTAGAATACAGTTGTCTTAGGGTGCTGCTTCTTAGCCTTCTGTATTTTCTGATAGGCTTGACATGAAAAAAATTCCCTTATTTCTTTTTCTGTCAAGTCTCCAGAATGTTCCACTGTAGAAGAGTAAATTGGTACACCATCCAGAACAAATAATGCTGTGAAATGGGAGGTAACTTTCTTTTGACTGCCTTTCAAATAATATTTTTAGTTGTGCGGTTGAAAATATTGACTTTTTTAACACTTCAGACTGTTAAGAACTTAAAGATGTTTCAGTAAAATAACTGGATCTAAACATACCATAGTTAATCAAGGGATGTGATTTTTGGCATCAAAATGTTTTCTCCTAAATTTAGTGTCAATACCTTGGTTACAATAGTACAAGTGACACAACTACCAATATTGCTATAACTTGGTGCCAGTCTGAGCTTTGTTTGTTCTTTGTCATTTCTGATACTTTTATATGCTGCTATGCTTGAGTATCAGTTATATTTTCAGACAATGTTATGTTTTCTATGCTGCTTGCCCTTCTTTGAAGGTTCTACAAACCAATTAATTACAGCTATTGTTTTTGCTTGTTTCAGATGCTCTTGTCTTTTAGTTACACAAATAGTACTCAAAACTTTAGTCTGTCCATGCCTGTCAATAATTAAGAATGCTAAATAAAAATATAGTTATATCAACTTCAAAATATTACAATTTCCCCTCGCTCCCAGGCACTAAAGAATGGACTCCTCATAATAACATCAAAAAAGTTAAATCACCTATAGTAAACTTTATTTTTTTAGCAAATGAAATCATGTGGTTATTTTAAAAAGTGTGTTCTGTATATGTCTTATAATACTTAAGGTCTCTAATATATCTTAAAAAAACCCAACCCTAGCTGTACAGATTTAACCATAACAAACACTACTACACTCAGTATTCACTTTGAAGCATGGAAAGAAGGCACTTGTTCTAAGCTAGATATAAATGCATAATGAACAAGGCACACTTCATGAATACCAAGGGGAAAGTAGTCTTCTTTCTGTAACTGGAGAAATCTTGATCTGTAATGTCCCTTTTTTTGCCAGTAAAACACTGTGAGGCAGCTGAAGATTTAGGAGATGGAGTATCTGATTTGGTAATATACTGAATTTAATTGTTGCACTCCTGTGGCTGATCTCTTCTAGAATGTTACTTCTGTTTGAATGGGACTCTTGCAGATGTGTGCAGATGTGCTTCCTGTGGTTAGTGTGTATAAACAGCACATGTGCATGCGTTCCAAATCAGATCAGACCAGCTTCTATTGTGGCCATCAAAAGAGAAGGGGAAGGGGATTTATGCTCAGCTATTAACTGCCATGTGCTGTGCACATTTGTGTCTAATGTCACAGCCTGTTGTGGTGCCTGATGGTACAAGAATCCAGCAAGACACTTAAATAAATGTTCATTGCTTTCCTGCCATACTTACCCAACGGGGAAGGGGGGGGGGGGCATGTTAATGGTTTACCATACTGGCACACCTGTTGGGTTTTTTTTTTTAGGGTGCGTTGTTTTTTTTTTTTTTTAGCAAGAGCTCTCAACATAACTTTGACCTGAAAGAGAGAGAGAGAGAGAGAGGCTTAAAGGCTTACAGATATCTCCAAGGTCTCGTTTTATCATTTTTTTCCAGAAATCTTACTGTGCAAAGTAAACCTTTTTGTTGTGTATGGCTTCTGTAAAGGTTCTTGAATATGATAATGAGATGTGTTAACAGCTGAGAAATATTTGGAATGGCATTTACCAACCTTTGTTTTACTTTTGGAAAACACATTTTTGACAGAGTTATATTTAGACTCCTATAAATGAGCTATGTGGGTTTTGTGGTTTGTTTTTTTTTTCCTTTCCTTTGGTACATTGTTACCTCATTTTGCTATTTGTTTGGTTTGTTAATGATTATCAAAGTTTATGGGTTTTGTTAGAATCATATTTTGCCAAACATTTTCTTTAAAATCACACTTTATTGTGTCATTTAACATATTTTAAATGTATTATAAATATCTGTAATGAAATAATTTGCAAGCTTGATAAATTTTTAACAAAACTTGTACTTTTTTATGAGTTACTACTAATGCTTTACAAAGTAGTGCAATTAATTTTTATTTTTAATCTCTGTGCCAAATTTTGGAGAGAGTTGTTCAATGATAAAAATAAAGATATGATGTATACTTGCACAATTTTGGCCTGTTCCTTCTTCCTAGAAAGGGATGCAGTCCTTGCCTTGAGAACTCCCCATATTTCAGTGCTTCTTCATGCAACTCTAGATGGAAGGGTAATATGGCTGGGCATAAGCAATCCAGGCTATTTCTGGAGTGTGTTCATGACAGTTTCTTGATGCAGATGACTGATGAGCTGACTAGGGGAAGTGCACAGTTAAAAGACAAGTCAATGGGCCCAAGCTGCTAGATGCAAAGAAAATTTTTTTCCATGAGTGTGGTCAAGTATTGAAACATGAGCACAAAGTGGGTTTTGAGTATCTCTAAAGATGGAGATTCCACACTCAACAAGGCCCTGAGCATCCTCATCTAATGGATCTGCTTTGAGCAGGGGAGTGGACTAGGTGATCTCCAGAGATTCCTTGCAACTTAATTTTTTCTTATAGTTCCACCCCAGTAACAGAGTTGGGTTGAGGGGGGGTCTGCTTTGCTAATTCTGTCAAGTAGATTTGTTTTAATTAACAGGTTTATTTATAGAGATCCTAGGAAGATGCAATTTTAAAAAAATGCAGTGTCATGTCTTTAATAGTTATTTTACAATTTAACTTCTTGAACTATAACATTTTTTAAAGCCTTGTTCAGCTTTCTACAAATGTTACTTAACTGAAATGAATGATAAGGAAAGTGCCGGGCCAGGTGGGTTGTTTTGGAAATATAATTTGCATTGTATGTTAGGTGAAGATGTATTATGCCTTGCAGTGCCCTTGTGTGAGGTAAAAATATATCCCTGAATTAGGAGGTAAATCTGAAGTATAGAGTTTGGTTAGTTCAGGGTCACAGACAGAAACTGGTGGTAAAATAAAAAGAAGAGAGTCCATTCTGTGGGGTAGGGTTTTGTTTGGTTGGGTTTTTGTTGGTGAGATGATGTAAACTGAGTCTTCAGATGTAATCTATTTAAAGGATTTCATCCACACAGTGCAGTTGATCATTTCCTGCTGCTGAAATTATTTTTGTGCTCAAAGTACATAATATTTGAAGATCTAGTGGAGTTTTCCTAAAGATAGTCTTTATGGGAGGATCTACTTAAATATCTTTTGGTTTTATAATCCTGGTTGATAACTAGTTTTACACAATAAAAATTAGCTATCAACGGGAAAGTGGACAGTACTGCCACTAGTACTTATATTTGTACAAGCTAAGGTGCTAGGCTGCCCAGTTACAGTAATGACAGAGCCTCACGGGTGTTCAAGACTGACTTGATTAGAACCTGTGCCAGCACAGCTCTGAAAGCAGGACATCTTGGTGTAGATGCACTAAATGCTAGCAGGTATGTCCTGAACCTAAACTAAAATAACAAAACACCTTAAATGATTTAGCTGCTGCCTGTGTACCAGGATTCTCCACCCTCCACCCTGCTGAATCCTTTCCTGCAGAAATAGACTCAGAAGTGCCCATACCACAAACACTGCCTTGATGTGTAGCAGCCTACATGGCTTGTGAGGTCTACTGTGTTAAGCCTAGACCACTGGCAAATCCTCAGTTTGCTTAAGAGGCTGGAACCAAATTAAGCAGTACTCCTAGCAAAAGAAAAACCTTTTGTGGTTGCAACACAATTCTTGTAAACTCACCCAAGGGTGGATTATGAAGCTGTACAGTTTGTATTGTAGCAGGGGAATGTTTTGTGTTGTCTTCTGGTATTTGTGCAACAGGAAGGTCTTTGACAAAAATAGAAAACCAATCCCTAGGCAGCTTCCCTCTGCACCTTTCAGTGCAAAGAAAATGTAATGTTCAACTTGACACCTCCAAGAGAGGGAAATAAGGTATATTGGGTTTATGTGGCAAGATTTTGGTAGCAGAGGGGCGGGACACGGGACCTGCAGGGGTGGCCTTTGTAAGAAGAAACCAGGGGCTGCCCCATGCTGGACACAGCCAGCTCCAGACAGCTCGGCAATGGGCCCACCAGAGGCCAAAGATGAGCAAATCAGTGAAGCTGGTGGCACCTCTGTGAAAAAATATTTAAGAAAGGGAAAAACACTGAATGGCAATGAGGAGTGAGGGGGAAAAAGTATAAGAAACAATTCTGCAAACACCAAGGAGAGGGATGAGGTGCTCCAGGAGCTGGAGCAGATATTCACCTGCAGCCTGTGGAAGTTTTGGAAGAGACCATGGTGGAGCAGGTGTTACCCTGTAGCCTGTGGAGAGGACCACATTGGAGCAGGTATTTCCTGCAGCCCGTAGAGAGGACCATGCCAGAGCAGATATCCGCACTGCAGCCTGTGGAACACTCCATGCTGGAGCAGGTGGATATTTCCTGAAGGAACTGTGGCCCATGGAGAGCCCACACCGGAGCAGGTTCTCCTGACAGGAGCTGTGGCCTGTGGAGAGGAGTCCATACCGGAGCAGGTTTAGGCCCATGGACAGGACCCACACTGGAGCAAGGGAAAAGTGTGAGGAGGAAGGAGAAGCAGAGAGGACCTGTTATGAACTGACCTTAACCCCTCCATTCCCCATCCTCCCTGTGCTGCTTGGGGGAGGAGGTAGAAGAGCAGGGAATGAAGGAGTGAAGTTGAGCCTGGGAAGAAGGGAGTGTAAGGCTTTAATTTTTTGTCTTTGTTTTTCAGTATCCAAATCTCTTTTAATTGTCAATAAATTAAATTCATTTTCCCCAAGTCGAGTCTGTTTTGCCCATGACGGTAATTGCTCAGCTTGTGTTGGCTTCAACCCATGTATTCCTTCCTGGCAACTGGAGACGCACAGCATTGGGATGGTGAGCATATAGATATCGGTAATGAGAATCATGTTTGGTATTGTGATTCAAGTGTATATCGCAATTGCTATATTATGCTTGTATTGGGATTTCAGTATATTGCTCAGCAGGAGGGTTCCTCCTCTTCCTTGGAGGGAGAGGAAGAACTCATAAATGAGGCGGTAACCACTCAATCCCTGTCCCTGAGTGAGCTGCGAGATATGCGAAAAGATTTCAGCTGTCGTCCAGGCAAGCACATTATCACCTGGCTGCTCCAATGCTGGGATAACGGGGCCAGTAGCCTGGAATTAGAGGGTAAGGAAGCCAAACAGCTGGGATCCCTTTCTAGGGAAGGGGGCATTGACAAAGCGATTGGAAAAGGGGCACAAGCCCTCAGCCTCTGGAGGCAACTCCTGTCAGCTATGAAGGAAAGATATCCCTTCAAGGAAGATGTTGTATATTGCCCCGGGAAATGGACCACCATGGAGAGAGGTATCAGGTACCTGAGGGAATTAGCTGTGCTGGAAGTGATTTATGGTGACCTGAACAATGAGGAGTTACCCAAAGATCCAGACGAAGTCCAGTGCACGTGACCCATGTGGCGGAAGTTTGTAAGGAGTGCACCATCGTCATATGCCAACTCATTGGCAATACTGAACTGGAAAGACAGAGAGGGACCAACGGTGGATGAATTGGCTGGCCAGCTCTGGCTATATGGAGAAAGTCTCTCTTCCTCCCTCATCTCGGCTGTGAAGAAAGTGGTCCAGCAATTCAAAGAGGATATGCCCTACTGCCCATGTGTACGGACCCAGTATCTCAGGTATTAGGAGTCAGCGTTCCTCTGCTCAAGAGAGAGGATATAGAGGGTACACACCACGGGGAACCCTGTGGTTTTACCTGCGTGACCACGGAGAGGACATGAGGAAGTGGGATGGAAAACCTACCTCAACCCTAGAGGCACGGGTACGTGAGTTGCAAGGAAAAACAATCACCAAAGGGGGTTCTTCCAGGGAAATTGCTGCTCTGGTTTCCAGTGGACAGTTCCCCAGACAGAGTAAAAGGGCTGATCTTACTCCTGATTTTAATGAAAGAGCTCCTGACTCGTATATACAAGAAATGGGTAAAGAATATTATGACCAGGACTAGGGGCGCCCTGCCTCCAGCCAGGTGGAGGAAAGGGACAACTGGCTTTACTGGACTGTGTGGATCCGATGGCCTAGCACATCAGACCCACAGGAGTATAAGGCTCTAGTAGACACCGGTGCACAGTGCACCCTAATGCCATCAAGCTATATAGGGGCAGAACCCATCTGTATTTCTGGAGTGACAGGGGGATCCCAACAGCTGACTGGATTGGAGGCCGAAGTGAGCCTAACTGGGAATGAGTGGCAGAAGCACCCCATTGTGACTGGCCCAGAAGCTCCGTGCATCCTTGGCATAGAGTACCTCAGGAGAGGGTATTTCAAGGACCCAAAAGGGTACCGGTGGGCTTTTGGTATAGCTGCCTTGGAGACAGAGGAAATTAAACAGCTGTCCACCTTGCCCGATCTCTCGGAGGACCCTTCTGTTGTGGGGTTGCTGAGGGTTGAAGAACAACAGGTGCCGATCGCTGACACAACGGTGCACCGGAGGCAATATCGCACTAACTGAGACTCCCTGATTCCCATCCATAAACTGATTCGTCGACTGGAGAGCCAAGGAGTGATCAGCAAGACTCGCTCACCCTTTAATGGTCCCATATAGCCAGTGCGAAAGTCTAACGGAGAGTGGAGATTATCTGCACAGTAGACTATCGCGGCCCAAATGAAGTCACGCTGCCGCTGAGTGCTGCCATGCCGGACATGCTAGAGCATCAATATGAACTGGAGTCAAAGGCAGCCAAGTGGTATGCCACAACTGATATCGCTAATGCATTATTCTCAATCCCTTTGGCAGCAGAGTGCAGGCCACAGTTTGCTTTCACTTGGAGGGGCGTTCAGTACACTTGGAATCAATTGCCCCAGGGGTGGAAACACAGCCCCACCATTTGCCATGGACTGATCCAGACGGCACTGGAACAGGGTGAAGCTCCAGAACATCTGCAATACATTGATGACATCATCGTGTGGGGCAACACAGCAGAAGAGGTTTTTAAGAAAGGGAGAAGAATAATCCAGTTTCTTTTGAAAGCTGGTTTTGCTATCAAAAAAAGTAAGGTCAAGGGACCTGCACAGGAGATCCAGTTTTTAGGAATAAAATGGCAAGATGGATTTCGTCAGATCCCCATGGATGTGATTAACAAACTAACAGCCATGTCTCCACCAACTAGCAAAAAGGAAAAGCAAGCTTTCTTAGGCATTGTGGGTTTTTGGAGAATGCATATTCCAAATTACGGTCTGATTGTAAGCCCTCTCTATCAAGTGACCTGGAAGAAGAACGATTTCAAATGGGGCCCTGAGCAATGACAAGCTTTTGAACAAATTAAACAGGAGATAGTTCATGCAGTAGCCCTTGGGCCAGTCCGGGCAGGGCAAGATGTGAAAAATGTGCTCTACGCTGCAGCCAGGGATAACGGCCCCACTTGGAGCCTCTGGCAGAAAGCACCAGGGGAGACTCGAGGTCGACCCCTAGGGTTGTGGAGTCGGGGATACAGAGGATCCGAGGCCCACTATACTCCAAATGAAAAAAAGAGATATTGGCAGCATATTAAGGGATTTGAGCTGCTTCGGAAGTGGTTGGTACTGAAGCACGGGTTCTCCTGGCACCCCGGCTGCTGGTGCTGGGCTGGATGTTCAAAGGGAGGGTCCCCTCTACACATCATGCAACTGATGCTACGTGGAGTAAGTGGGTTGCACTGATCACACAACGGGCTCAGATAGGAAACCCCAATCGCCCAGGGATCTTGGAAGTAACTGTGGACTGGCCAGAAGGCAAAGATTTTGGAATATTGCCAGAGGAGGAGGAGGTGATGCGTGCTGAGGAGGCCCCACTGTATAATAAACTACCAGAAAATGAGAAGCAATATGCCCTGTTCACTGATGGGTCCTGTCGTATTGTAGGAAAACATCGGAGGTGGAAGGCTGCTGTATGGAGTCCTATGCGACAAGTGGTAGAAACTGCTGAAGGAGAAGCTGAATCAAGCCAATTTGCAGAAGTAAAGTCTAAAGCTAGCTGGATGGCCATTGCTGAATGAGACAAGTGGCCAGTGCTCCATGCAGGTTATCCATGCATGTGAAACATGTGCTGCAATTAAACAAGCCAAGCGGTTAAAGCCTCTGTGGTATGGAGGGCGATGGCTGAAATATCAATATGGGGAGGCCTGGCAGATCGATTCTATCACACTCCCACAAACCCACCAAGGCAAGCGCTATGTGCTTACAATGGTGGAAGCAACCACCGGATGGCTGGAAACATATTCCGTGCCCATGCCACCGCCCAGAACACTATCCTGGGCCTTGAAAAGCAAGTCCTATGGCGACATGGCACCCCAGAAAGAACTGAATCAGACAGCGGGACTCATTTTCGAAACAACCTCATAGACACCTGGGCCAAAGAGCATGGCATTGAGTGGGTATATCGCATCCCCTATCATGCACCAGCCTCTGGGAAAATCGAATGATACAATGGACTGTTAAAGACTACACTGCGAGCAATGGGTGGTGGGACATTCAAACATTGGGATACACATTTAGCAAAGGCCACCTGGTTAGTCAACACTAGGGGATCTGCCAATCAAGCTGGCCCTGCCCAAACAAAACTTTTACACAGTGTAGAAGGAGATAAGGTCCCTGTAGTGCACATAAAAAACATGCTGGGGAAGACAGTCTGGGTTACTCCTGCCTCAGGCAAAGGCAAGCCCATTCGTGGGATTGCTTTTGCTCAAGTACCTGGGTGCACTTGGTGGATAATGGGAAAGAATGGGGAAGTCTGATGTGTTCCTCAAGGGGATTTGATTTTGGGTGAGAATAGCCAATGAACTAAACGGTATTATGTTAATTGCTATATAATACTGTATGTCATCACTTTTATGGTTACTATATGCCATATCAACGGTATTATAGTAAGAATCACCCAGATTAATGAAGAATGAACTGTGATGAAACCAAGCAAAGTGCAGCGGTGATGGAACCAGAACTGGCTTCAGCATGCAACAATCCAACACCACACACCATCTCTCCTGTCCTGAAAGACTGTTATGACAGATGGAGCCCAAAATCATGGACTAAATGAACTCGACAGACATTTTAGAGGGATGGCCCATAGACCAAGGGAATGATATCTGTGTGTATATATCAAAAGACAGGAAAAGTGGTGGTGATTAATTGGAATGTATTGGAAAGGGTAGGACCTGGGCATGACGTAGATGGTATAGAATAAGGGGTGGATGCTGTCCTGGTTTTGGCTGGGATAGAGTTAATTTTCTTCCTAGTAGCTGGTATAGTGCTGTGTTTTGGATTTAGTATGAGAATAATGTTGATAACACACTGATGTTTTAGCTGTTGCTAAGTAGTTCTTATACTAGTCAAGGACTTTTTATCTTCCTGTAACCAAATGTAACCAAAGTGATTAGTTCGTTCTTTTGTAACTAAGCAACACAAAGATAGGAGCAGGGTAGACAATACTTTAATATTGTGTTTATTCATCTATGGCTATGGATATGCTGCCATGCCCAAAGACAATAGGACGAGGAGTAGTACGGACATGCTGCTATGCTCCCAGTACAGCCCCAGCCCATCTTGACAATGAGTCGAGGAGTAGTTAGAATAATTGGTTTGTGTTAGAATAGGAATAAGGGTGCCAAATCATTGTTAGGGACCATGCACCATGAAGAAGGGAAGCAAGTTACATAAGCAAGGTGATATTGCGCATGCCCATAAGAAGGGGTCAGCTAAAGGACACACCTGTATGACCACCAAGGACCACCAGAGACCCCCACGGAAGCCCCTCGGAGTTCAGGGACGCATGTGTAATGACCATGTAAATATGATAATTAGTTCTGGGAAATAGAAGGAATATGCATGATCATTCTGGGAAATTAGATGTGTATGTATGTAATTGGACAATATAAGCTTTGGTTGATGTAACCTGCAGTATGCACGCTAGGTGGAACAATCCCCCGTGCATCCGGCGCCGTAATAAAGAACGCCTGCTTCTTAATGCTACATTGGTGTTAAGGAGTTTGATTCCCGATTTCGGTGACATTCCCATGCTCTCCCATGTGCACAAGAAGCTGTGAGGGAGCACAGCCAGGATAGCTGTCCCAAACCGGCCAAAGGGCTATTCCATACCATATAACATCATGCTCAGTATCTAAACTGGGGGGAGTTGGCTGGGGGGCAGCGATTGCTGCTCAGGGACGGGCTGGGCATCGGTCAGTGGTTATGACCTATTGACCACTACCCTTTGAGCATGACCAGCTGACGGGGGTTTTTTTAACCATCTAGATGTCCAAGAAGTCAGACCCTAATGCTCCAACAAGGATACGGGAATGTTGTGGGAGATCATGTCAAAAGCCTTGCTAAAGTTGAGGTAAATGACATGCAGTGCTCTCCCCTCATCCACAAATCTAGTCATTTTGTCATAGAAGGCAATCAGGTAGGTCAGGAGCAATTTCCGTTTCATAAATTCATGCTGACTCTTACCGATCACCTTTTACTTCATGTGCCCGGAAATGTGTTCCAAGAGGACTTTATCCATGATTTTCCCAGGGACCAAAGTGAGGCTCAAGTGCAGGGTGAGTCTGCTCCTACCTGAGCCGGCATGTTTGAGGAGACTACCACCTGAACTCTGGTGAACATCCACTTTTCCTGAGCCCTGTAGTCACAGGTGGTATGCTCAAGGTCCCCCTTGGGAGTTTCATTGATACCCACATGGATGAGCAACCACTTGGTGTTATTCCAACCACTAACACAGAATCACAGAATCGTACAGGTTGGAAGAGGTTGGTCTTGAGATCATCTAGTCCAGCACCCCTGCTCAAGCAGGAGCAGCTAGAGCAGGTTGCCTAAGACTGCGTCCAGTTGGGTTTTGAAAATCTCCACATATGAAGATTTCACAACCTCTCTGGGCAACCTGTGCCAGTGTTTGACCACCCTCACAGTAAGTGTTTTCTTACATTCAGATAGAATTTAATCTGTTTTGATTTGTGACCATTGCATCTTGTCCTGTCGCTGGGCACTACTGAGAAGACTCTGGCTCCCTCTTCTTTATTCCCTCTCTTCAGTTTCATAGCCAGCAAGATCTGGTCAAGTTGTGAGTACTCCCGAGATTACACGTATATAACTCTTATGTGTGTGGGGGGGGACTGATCCTTTGCTAATATGCCTACAGTGTTAAATTTGCAACCAACCTTCTAGAGCTTTATTCAGGCACCCAAACGGGACCTGTGCTACTAAATCCTTGGGTTAATTGGAACAATTGGATTGAAGAGATGTTTACAGAACATTAGAAGGACAATAGGAGGTGTAAATGGCTCAGACTGCAGGCCTAGTGACTGGGATTTGTAGTTTGGGGATGAAAAGAGAGGCTTACCAAAGTATGTACAAGACATCCTGTAAGTAACAGATCACTTCCACCTATGAAATCATTAATGATATTGGCTATAAAGCAGGAGGAAACCTGAGAGAATCAGGCTAAGGCTGAGCTCTCAATTTCCAAATTTGTGAAGAATCAGGTAGAAAAGGGAAATGCACAGTTGCAAAGGAAGAGCCTCATCTTACAGAGATTTAAACCTGATGGAGCCGAGTAGTAGACCCGAGTAGTGCAGAGGAAATCGATGAATTATAGGGGAACAAACATCGCTTAACTCTGCAAATAATATACCTAGTGGAAATGTAAATCCCTTGTTAGACAAATGCACACCATCCTGCTTGTAAACAAGAGGTGGCTGGACGGGACAACCCAGGGTCAGCCAGTCCGATTATCAGTGGCACAAGAGGTCCTTGTGTCCAAGGATGCTCAGATAAGTCCCTGATCCAAGGGGTGTCACGCTCCATTTGGATCTCTCAAATTGGATCTCACAACGTACTTTGTGATTTAAACTTTATTTCATGAGCTCATTAAGAAATACAATAAACAAACACGACAAACAGGGGCTCAATCCCCTTTTGCCCAGACTAGTCTAGCACGTGAATTTACTTATTCACCGTTCAAGTCATAAGGTTTCATAATTTATAACCCATAACTCTTAACTCGTGCACCTATGAGCAAAATAAAAGAATTAGGTACCTAGCCAACGGTGAGAGTGCTCATCCTTCCTCCTCCGTCACGGTGCTGGCGTCCCCTTGTATCAAACCAGGAAGCATGAAAGCCTCAGCAGTCCAGCTGCCATTGGATCCGCTTCAAAAGCTTTTTGGGTAAGCTGATGTTTTATACCGTCCAGCATGGAGATTTGGTCTATACCATTTCCATAAGTTAGTGGATTCTGAGGAAACTGCCAGACAAAAGATAATGGCTGCAGGAGACAGCAATTTGCAGGTGATCATGGATGCATAATGGCCCTTTACCTCTTTCTGGCCACCTGTCCTGCCTATGCAGTGCTCTCCTTTGACCTAATGTCACTACTCCCAGCATACATGAGGCCTTCGCATGAGCTGTGTTAGCCAAAATCTGAGCAGGAATTGAGTGAACAGTCACAAAGGGGATATATGATTTTTTTCCTCCCCTAAGGAGCTAGAACCCTTCTAGAGATCCTTAAAAGATCCTGCCCTTAACAGCGTGTATTGGGTCTGACTGGGATGGAGTTAACTTTCCCCATAGCAGCCCTCATAGTGCTGTGCTTTGCATTTGTAGCTAGAATGGTGTTGATAACACACCAATGTTTTGGCTACTGCTGAGCAGTGCTCACACAGCATCAAGGCTGCCTCTTCAACCCCCACAAAGGCCAGTAGGCCGAGGGTGGGCAAGAGGTTGGGAGGGGACATAGCCAGGACAGCTGACCCAAACTGACCAAAGGGATATTCCATACCATATGATGTTATGCTCAGCAATAAAAGCTAAGACAAAGGTGGAGGAGAGGGGTCAATTTGTTATTAAGGCGTTTGTCTTCCAAAGCAACCACTATGCGTACTGAGGCCCTACTTCCCAGGAAGTGGCTGGGCATCACCTGCTGATGGGAAGCAGAGAATAAATCTTTTTGTTCTCCTTTGCTTCCACACACGGCCTTTGCCTTTCTTTATTAAACTGCCTTTACCTTGATCCACAAGATTTTCATCTGATTTTCTCCCCCTGTCCTGCTGAGGAGCTGAGTAAAAAAGTGGCTTGGTGGGTACCTGGTGGCCAGCCAAGGTTAACCCACCACAGAGCGACAACAATTCAGGCACAGGGACAGGCCAGGTGACAGTTTCGTTGCTGTCCTGCAGGACACACACACACACAGACCTTGAATGTAAGCATTAAAGGTGGCTGCAGCGACAGCATTTGGTGATGAAGGGGGTTCAGTGTGGGGGAAGGGGCTGAAATAACATTCAGATCCTCCTTCCACCGGGGAGCCAGAGGTCATTCAGCAAAGCAGCAGAAACTTTGCTTTTAATATTTAAGTTCATACTGTTATCCCACAAGTGTGAGGTCATTTACCCGGTGTGCGAGACGCCAATATACACACAGGGCAGAGGTATTTTATTTCATGTCTGCACAGAGATGGGTGCTAGGTGGTAGCTCCACAAAGCTAGCACAAAGTTCGGTCATGCAGGTACAGTATTTATACAGTCCAGTTATGCATATGCATAAGCAATTACACAAAGCAGCTTTCTATTGGTCTACATTTCTCTTGTTTCAACTTAAAGCTACAGTGCTACTTTAATATTCTGCGCATGTTCAAAGGTGAGGGGTCTCTGCTTGGGCCGGGGTCTCCAGCTCGAGGGGTGTGACTTTTAGTATTGTTGCCATGAAAAGCCGAAATCAGGACTCAATAGTCGGGATGACTATTAAGCAGGTATTCTTTATTGCAGCGCTGGGCAGCACTGGGGATCGCTCCGCCACAAGTGCTCCCCCAGGTTAGCACAACACATCAGTTCATATACAGAAAAATCATACATATTCATCAGATTTCCTGAAAAGGGCAGGTTTGTGGTGATGAGTTCCCGGAATTCATTTACATAGTCCAAGCATGCGCAGTAAAATTAGGGTTAGGGTCTTTTCACCCTCCCGGTGGTCTTCCATAGTCTTCCTCACGCTGTCCACTAGTTGAACTTTGGGCTTCCTTTGTCCATATATAGTCATTGAATTAGCTCATCAGTCCTTTGGCCTCGGAATGTCACAAGGGGGTCGATTTAAACTAGTTCTTTGGTGCTTATCTTCTACACAAACCTCCTGAGTTCCTGTTATCAGTGATTTAATTAGGAAGCCTAACGAGCTTGCTCAAGGCCTGCTTAGTCCTATCAGGTAAGAAGTTACAGGAAATGTCCCACCATCAACTCTGCTCAGCAGGTAACCAAAACTATCTTTGCAGGGGAAGAGAACAAAAGAGAACAAGGATGCAAGTGAAACTCACAGTAAGGTCTTAGTCAGGGATTGTCAGGGACTTAACCCTTTCATTCCCCCCTTTTCTTTTGAGGGCTTGTAGCTTACCTGCTACAGTCCTCAATATACAGTCTTATTACGTCTGAAACGAAGCTTATCACAAAAACTACAATAAAATCAATAAAATTACTATTTAAAATAGTAAGGCTCTTTTAACTATGACTAGTAAAATATTTCAAATCCTTTTAGGCCTAAAAGGGTGTTATCCTTAATTATTTTATGTTTGCAAAATTCATAACATTTCATCCTTTTCAAGGGTCTGAGTAAAATACCTTCCCCTTTCTACTTGATGCCTAATCTTGTTTCTTTTCCAATCACTGTACGTCTCTGCTGAATTCCGGTGACACCAAAGAAAACACTTAAGAAATACACAAACAAATATTCCTAAAATAGCCAAAGTAATGAATCCAATGAGTAATTGTTTCAACCATCCAAAGTTGGGAAGCCAAGAAGTCAATTTATCCCATAAATCTCGAAGCCCCAATGAAGTATCATCCGAAGATACTTCCTGGAATATTCGTGCTTTCTCCCGGAGTGCATTTAGATCTGCTTCTATCTGCTTATCTTTATTGATATATGCACAGCAACTGGTATTAATGATCATACATACACCTCCTTCTTTGGCAGTCAATAAATCTAATGCCATTCGATTTTGCAACACAACCTTACTAAGGGAAGATACTTTCATCTGTAATTTTTTTATAGTATTTATGGTTAAATTTTCCATCCGCTCTAGAACTGCGGAGATATTTACCATGGCCTTTTCTAGCTCGCTTACTCCTAGCCACGGTAAGAACCATCTAACAAAGCTATGAAATTTTGTTCCCCTAATTGCAAGTGGGTTGTCTTCTCGCTTAGCCCGTTTCCAGGACGTTCTCCAAATACCCCTAGGTATTTGGGACTGATTATATATTCGATCCTGACTAACTAAATGACCTATGGTACACATTCCCTTCCATCCTGCAGGGAGTCGCTTTCTGCTGATACCATCACCACACAGGCACCAATACCCATCGGGTAGTTTGCAGGGTCCGTCGGTAGCTGTGAGATTAGCTCCATAAAATGATCCTTTGCTTACCCATCCAACCGATGTATTTCTACTGGCATCCCACTTTGTAGGGCTATAGGTTTCACATTCAATCCAGTCAAATTCCAAGTTCCTACTTCTACCGCAGTCTTGTTGATCCAATAATCATCCCACCCGTTCCTACAGGAACAGTTATGATATTTGTTGTCGGGGGGGCGGCACAGACAATTATTGGATCTTGCCTTCCATAGGCAACTATTATTGCTAACTAGAATCTGGGTGTTATTTTTTTAGTATCTGTAGGTCGAATCTTGGTCCGATCCCATAGCTTGAATTATCATAACTACAGTATCCTCCATCTTGTCTTTTCCAAAACTCAGGCCAAGTATTATTGTCACAATTCCAATGAGTCGACCCTATGCTGTACAAAGGGAGTCTCATGTGACCTCTCGGTAGGGCAGTACAAATCCAACAATCCTTAGCCTCTGCGGCATTCGCTATCATCTGAATTGCATTATAATACAAGTTCTCCTTCCAAGCATCTACTGATAAGCTTAAAGCCAATAAAGTTATCGTCGTAACTGTAATTTCAAATCTCCAACACTTTCAATGGTCCATCGTGGTTCAGAAGCTTTCTTTACTCAGGAGTAATGGATCCAAGCTGTCTGCTCCTTAATCTTGATTGCAGTGAAAGTGGTTAGCAACACCTGATAAGGTCCATTCCACTTCTCCTCCAATGGGTCACCTGAAAAATTCTTAACATAAACCCAATCTCCAGGGCTAAATGGGTGGATCGGGTGATCTAACCCTTTTGCTCTGGCTCCCAAAACATTCTTATTAATCTTTTCCAATTGTTTTCCTAAGGATATAACATAATTTTGTAAATAATTATTTCCCAGCTGATTCAAATCTTCCCCTTGATATTTGGCCTGATATGGCCTCCCATATAATATCTCAAAAGGGCTCAGATTTTCTTTGGCCCTAGGTTTTACACGTATCCAAAGTAGTGCAATAGGCAGTGCTGGATACCAATGTAGGTTTGCTTCTTGACATATTTTAGCTATCTGTTGTTTTATCATGTGGTTCATTTTTTCTACTTGCCCACTGGCTTGTGGTCTGTAGGGTGTGTGTAATTGCCAATAGATTCCTAATAGTTTGCTGACCTGTTGCACTACTTCTGCACAAAAATGTGTACCCCTTATCTGATGAAATGACCGTAGGTACCCCGAATTGAGGTATTATTTCATTTAATAATACCTTAGTTACTTCTCTTGCTTTGTTTGTCCTACAAGGGAATGCCTCTGGCCATCCGGAAAAGGTGTCTGTAAGTACCAATAAGTATCTGTACTCCCTTTTTCTTGGAAGTTCAGAGAAATCAATTTGCCAGTGGTCACCTGGTACATTTCCTCTCCCAACACTTCCTAATTGTGCCCAGTTACCTGTATTTGGATTATTTTTCAAACATATTTCACATTGCTGAGTCACCTGTCGAACTATAGTATACAAATTTCTCCCTATTAATTTTTGATTTAAAAATTTATACAGGGAATCTGCCCCCCAACGTGTCTTATCGTCTTCTTCTTTAACAACTCCCCATACCTCTTTGGCAGGAATTACAATCCTGCCATCACTCAAGTGGGCCCATCCTTTGGAGGGAACCTGCCCTCCCATTTCTTCTATTAATTCTTTATCAGCCCTAGAATATTCAACATTTTCTTGGTCACCTAGATTCCTACTTCTGTTATCCGGAATTAAGGTTAAAATCTTTTGCATTCTCTCCGCTGCCTGTTTAGCCTCATAATCAGCCAACCTGTTACCTTTTTCCTGGTCAGTGTTACCCTTCAGGTGTCCTCGGCAGTGCATGATGGCGACTTTGGTTGGCAGTTGGACTGCTTCTAATAGGTGAAGGATTTCCTCAGCGTGCTTGATCTGTCTCCCTTGTGCGGTTAGTAGTCCTCGTTCCTTCCAAATTGCTCCGTGAGCGTGGACAACTCCAAAGGCATATTTGGAGTCTGTCCATATATTTATCTTTTTCCCTTTTGCCAATTCCAGGGCCCTAGTCAGGGCACTAATTTCAGCCTTTTGAGCTGATGTTCCAGCAGGTAATGATTGAGATTCAATTACTTTGCTTGCTGTTGTCACCACGTACCCAGCCTTTCGAATACCTTGTCGGACGAAGCTGCTTCCATCTGTGAACCAGGAGTCTTGTGCATCTTCCAGGGGTTCTTCTTTTAAATCTGGTCTGCTAGAATATACAGTCTCTATGGTTTCCAAACAGTCATGTATCAATGATTCAGATGTCACCCCACTGAGGAAAGAAGCTGGGTTCGTAACATTAGTCACTTCAATATTAACATCATCTGGTTCAACTAGAATAGCCTAGTATTGTAGAAATCAGGATGGAGAAAGCCAATTATTTCCTTTTTGTTCTAGTACGGCTGATACTGTGTGTGAAACCAGCACTGTGATTTTTTGGCCTAAGGTAAATTTCCGGGCCTCTTGGATATTTAGTACCACAGCTGCCACAGCTTGTAGGCACCCTGGCCACCCTTTGCTTACTTCATCAAGTTGCTTAGAAAAGTAGGCCACAGCTCTTTTGTAGAGTCCCAGTTGTTGAGCTAGGACTCCCAGAGCTATACCTTGTTTTTCATGAGAAAACAGCCAGAAGGGTTTAGTAACGTCAGGTAGGCCCAGGTCCGGGGCCTTCATCAGTTCCTTTTTAAGTGTTTTGAACGTGTTTTGAGCTTCTCTGGACCAAATCAATTGAGTGGGATTGTTTTTCAAAAGTTCATACAAAGATTTTGCTATTATTCCATAATTGTAAATCCATAATCGACACCAACCTGCCATTCCAAAGAAGGTCCTGAGTTCCTTTACCATTTGAGGGAGAGGGGTTCTGCAGATGGCTTCTTTTCGCTCTGTTCCTAATTCTCGTTGTCCTCCAGATAGCTCGTATCCAAGGTAGGTTACTTGCTGTCGCACCATCTGAGCTTTCTGTTGAGAGACTCGATACCCATTCAGGCCCAAAAAGTTCAACAAATTAATAGTCCATTGAATACAATCAGGCTTTGTTTCAGTTGCTATTAATAAGTCATCCACATACTGTAGAAGAGTTCTGTCTCTGGACGGAGGATCCCATGTCTCAAGTTCTCGTGCTAATTGGTTCACAACGATGGTTGGACTGTTCTTAAAACCTTGGGGTAACACTGTCCAGGTAAGTTGGATTTTCCTACCAGTAGTAGGACTTTCCCCTTCAAATGCAAATAGTTTTTGGCTCTCCTTGGCCAGAGGCAAGCAGAAGAATGCATCTTTCAAATCTAATACCGTAAACCATACCTGATTATCTTGCAATTTAGTACGTAAAGTATAAGGATTGGCCACCACAGGGTGTAAATCTTTAAAATTGAGGGGTTTTAGAAAGAACACCTTTTCCTGTTGGCCAGTAGCTCCCACTGTAGTCACAAAGTCTTTACTCACAGGTATCAATTCTTGATTTAAAACAGAGAAAGAAGCACCTGTGTCTACTAAGAATTCCACTTCTTTCTCTTGTCTCCCCAGCCTTATCTTAACCAGTGGATCCACTAGGGTAGATTCCCCAGGTCCCCGTCAATTGGCCTCTGCTCCAGCAGTCAAGATTTGCGGGGTTCCTTTGAGTCTTGGACATTCGCTCCTCCAGTGTCCTTCCTCTTAACAATACGCACATTGATTCTTTCCCAATACATTCCCCAGTCCTCCTCTACTTCCAAAGGGCCTTCCCCTTCCTCGTCCTCTAAATCCTCCTCTATTCACCATTCCTCTCTGTTCCAAGGCTGCCTCCGTGCGGCGGGAGGTTAACACCACAACCCTTCTGCCACTCCGGGCGATTCCGCAAAGTAAAAAAAAAAAACCAACAAAACATATCCACATACATAACCTCATCCCACTTTCCTTCTCTCCGTAAGAACAACATTAACTGCAATATAGTATTATAATTTAAAGATCCATTAAAGGGCCATTTTTCACCATCTTCTAATTTGTACAGGGGCTACCACCGATTACAATATTTGATTAGTGTTTTCTTATTCACACTCCCACCTGGTTGTCCCCCTATCTCTTTCCAATGTGCTAAGATACATCCTAGGGGGCTTTTCTTTACAAGACCACCACTTTGCTGTCCCCCCATTCTACCCTATTGATTCTGTACTTCCGTTATTCTCCCACAGATTATTTTAATAACCTCAACCTGTCGCGCTTTATCCTCCCACTCTAACCACGTTCCACAATTCTCACATTGGATATCTCATCCAAATACAACCCATAAATTTTGGTCACAAATAAAACAATTTACAAGGAAAAGCGGTTCACATTCATTTTCAGGGTGAGACACACAGGTCTCCAGGTTTTCCACACTCACTTTGCAGTCACACCGTGTCTCAGTCACTCACCAGTCACACCAGAGTTAACTCAGCTCATTCACACTTAGTTGCCGATTTCGCAGTGCCCGTCCAATATATCCAAATTCAATACCAATAAAGCAATATCCAAGTTCGGTGCCAGTAAATCCGTACCGCCAACAGTACAAAACTCGTGCGGGTTTCACAAGTGTACCAATACCAAAAGGCACGTTATTGCAGAAGTACAAGGCTTAACCTGTGCCTGTACCAACGTACTAAATACCAAATGTATACCCTCAGGCACTAGTAGCCTGGTATACGGCGCTCAGCGTAGGACGTCTCCTACGACTTACGAGAACCTTCCAAATGACTGGTCCCAAATTCCAAAACAGAAAACTAGAAAGATTTAAAGAATACCTTTTTTCCTTTAGATGGTCCTTGTCTGCTCCTGCAGTGATCCGATTGAGGCGAGGAGTCCCTCTGGGAAATCCCGGGGGTACCCTAGGGAGTCCTGTTCTCAGCGGGTCCTGCAGCCGAGCAGAGCGGGTCCCATCTGGGGTGCCAAATTGTTGCCGTGAAAAGCCAAAATCAGGACTCAATAGTTGGGATGACTATTAAGCAGGTATTCTTTATTGCAGCGCTGGGCAGCACTGGGGATCGCTCTGCCACAAGTGCTCCCCCAGGTTAGCACAACACATCAGTTCATATACAGAAAAATCATACATATTCATCAGATTTCCTGAAAAGGGCAGTCTTATGGTGATGAGTTCCCGGAATTCATTTACATAGTCCAAGCATGCGCAGTAAAATTAGGGTTAGGGTCTTTTCACCCTCCCGGTGGTCTTCCATAGTCTTCCTCACGCTGTCCACTAGTTGAACTTTGGGCTTCCTTTGTCCATATATAGTCATTGAATTAGCTCATCAGTCCTTTGGCCTCGGAATGTCACAAGGGGGTCGATTTAAACTAGTTCTTTGGTGCTTATCTTCTACACAAACCTCCTGAGTTCCTGTTATCAGTGATTTAATTAGGAAGCCTAACGAGCTTGCTCAAGGCCTGCTTAGTCCTATCAGGTAAGAAGTTACAGGAAATGTCCCACCATCAACTCTGCTCAGCAGGTAACCAAAACTATCTTTGCAGGGGAAGAGAACAAAAGAGAACAAGGATGCAAGTGAAACTCACAGTAAGGTCTTAGTCAGGGATTGTCAGGGATTTAACCCTTTCACTTGCAATAAAACAACTCTATTCCTAAAGGTTATTCTCATGAGAACTTCTTGCTGCACTTTTAGATAAAGGCAAGATCATGCAGATGACATAATCGTTGGTATCAAGGCTCCTTTGTTACAATGAGCTGGCTGAGCTCATCTTGTGGCCAAGGGGTTTGTGCAGCACAACAGAGGCCTGAAAGTCAAGCTTTAATTACAGCACAGTGCAGCATAGGCCTGTGCCTGCTCAGGTTAACTGTTACGTGGATCACTCACTCCTAAATGTGAAACGGTCTCCCAGTGAGGATCAATACACTAACCTGCTACAGTGTGTATGTGTGTCTGGGATACATGCTCAGCTTCACCACTGGTTGAACCTACAAATGGAAAAGCAGCAGCTGCGTCCATAGACCTGGGATGGAGTCTCCCAGGTCTTCAGGCTAGGCTTTAGCAGTCAGGCAGGAGGAATCTCCAGGCTCTGGAGTGTCTGGAAGTGGTGGCTCCTTATAACATCCCTTAACAGGACTGCTCTTCAGGAATCCCAGGCCCCTAAGACCAGAGGGGAAGTCTGGAGCAAGGAAGATTCTGTGATTTCAAAGCTGCTCTTGATCATCACAACAATGTTGTGGAGACTGGGGAAGGTTCCCAATGACTGGAGAAAGGCAGATGTTTTACCCATCTTCAGAAAGGGCTAAAAGGAACATCTGGGGAACTATAGGTCAGCCAGCCTCACTTCAGTCCCTGAGAAAATAATGAAATATGTCCCCTTGGAACACATTTCTGGGCACATGAGGGAAGTGGTGGTAATTGGGAATAACCAGCATGGATTTACCAAGGGGCCATCACGCTTAATCAGCCTGATTGCCTTCTGTGATGAAAAGACTGGCTTTTTGAATGTAAGAAATTACTGCACCAGTCCTGTTTGGAAAACACAACAGTATGGGGCAGAAAGGGCTAGAGGTAGCAGGAGAGGTGTAGTCATTCATGTGAAAGTGGAATCTAGGAGCAGAAATGAAAGCCACCATGCTCCCCAATCAAATGGGATTGCAAGACAGCCTACTGAAAATATAAATAATGACATTTTCAACTACATTTGTAAAGGTTTCTCTTTGTGGGCTAGATCCAATTCCCCCCCCCCCCCCCATTCCTCCGCAATATCCCAGCAGTTTTCCAATCGTTTCAATGAGCTTTGGGGTTCCTTTGTGCTTGAGTGGAAGGGCTGAAATTTTCAAGGGCTTTAACAATCCAGTAGTGTGATTTTTTTCAAAGAAGCTCTTGTCTAAGATCTATGAAATGCCAGTCAGTATTAATGAAGATTTATTTGCACATTGATGGAAGTCCAATGAAGAGTTACAAAGGAGAGGGCATTGCTCCTGGACTCCAGTTGAAAGGAACTATGTGTATGTTGTCTAAACAATACTTAAAGACATGAATGTAAATTTAAAGGGCAATCCAGGATACGTGCCTTTATAAATCCCTCTCCTCCGATTATGGTAGTCTGTGGGATTTGACTTCTATCAGGTTGCTGTGGGTTAACCCTGGTAGGCAGCTAAGCACCACACAGCCACTTGTTCACTCCCCTGCAGTGGGATGGGGGAGAGAACTGGAAGGGCAAAAGTGAGAAAACTCATGTGTTGCAATAAAGACAGTTTAATAAGTAAAAGGAAAACCAAACCAAAGAAAAACAAGCAATGCAAAAGCAATTGCTCACCACTAGCCAACCAATGCCTAGCCAGTCCCAGGAAATGGCATCCCCTGCAAAACTTGCCCCCGCCCCCCCCCCCCCGTTTTATTGCTGAGCATGACGTCATATGGTATGGAATATCCCATTGGTCAGTTCGGGTCAGCTGTCCCAACTGCATTCCCTCCATTCCCTCACGGACTCACTGAGGGGGCAGAGTGAGAAATGGGGAAAGCCTTGATGCTGTGTAAGCACTGTTCAGCAACAGCTAAAACATTGGTGTGTTATCAACACTGTCTTGGTCACAAATCCAAAACATAGCACCATACAGACTTCTATGATGATAATTAACTCCATCCCAGCCAGACCCAGTAAACAAGTCATTCCCCCACCAAAGGACACATCTTTGGGTTGAGTTGAAATCCATTAAGGCCTATAGAAGTTTTGCACAAACATTCACAGAAAGTTAAAAAAAAAATCACCAAATCCCTAATTTATTGAGATCTTTGCATAAAGTAACACATGCATGGGGAATCAATTATCTCAAACAGGATGGCTGATTGCTCTCTAGATGGCGATGGGAATCTCTATTGCAAGGGTCCTTAGAATGGTGTCTTCAGCTGGATTTTTATAATCCAGCTGGCCTGTGATCTTATGTGACCACACCATCATGTGCATGATCCATTGCTACTGATTATCTTAAACTACGTACAACACATATCCTAACTATCTTAACTATGTACAAAAGACTGACCTTGGTGAGCATTTCTGCATCTGCAAGAACAGTTTATACTGATTATTTTAAATTATTTATGTACACTTTGGTCAATTTTGCAGCAGGAACCAGCTGTGGAGACTCTGGGATGGCCAGATCCTCTACCCAGGATGCTAATCAACACATACAAACATACAAATTGGTCTAGGCACACCAGGAGCTGCCTGGGGGAGTGTTCAGGACAGTCTGAAATTCCTATCTGGAGAACTCCTGCACCAATTAGTCAAATACTTTGTTCTGAAGGTGGCTAGGAGTTCAGTCAGTCACCTCATCTCAAATTGGTTTATTGTCTCAAATCAGTACATTACCTCATATATGCAGAATCTAGCTAGGGAGTTCCTGGACTACCCAGGGAACTAATGACTTAAGCACACTAGGTGTGCACACAGACACAGCCCTGATATGCAGCTACACCACAATTACAACTAAAGGACAAACTTAAAATTAATCCATCTATAGAATAGAATAGAATAGAATAGAATAGAATAGAATAGAATAGAATAGAATAGAATAGTTCAGTTGGAAGGGACCTACAACAATCATCTAGTCCAACTGCCTGACCACTTCAAGGCTGACCAAAAGTTAAAGCATATTATTAAGGGCATTGTCCAAATGCCTCTGTGTGAGCTGGCACAGGCAGGACACAGGAACAACCACAAAACCATGGATGAAATGCAAAGAGTAAATTTATTTTTGTTACCTCGCCAACCGGGGGATCCACGAAGCAGCAACCGGGCAGAGAGGCACACAAGCAGGGAAGCAGGCACTGCAGAGCTCGATCCATGCTAGAGGATCACCGAACCTGCTGGTTTTGCCTGTATTTCAGGGATTCGCGCAGGCGTTATTTACCACTGTGCTTTGATCTTTCCCACTGCAGGGCAGGAATCTCAAGGATGTTCGATAGGGTGCCTCTAAGTCTCTCACAGGCCTATGTTATCTAAACACAGATGTTCTACTTGTCAAACACACAAGGCTAAACAACAATTAATATGATATATGGGTTTTCCTACACCCCAGCTGCAAGTCACTTGAGCGTGTTTACAATCCTCCTCGCCAATCTTCCATTATTTTCCCACAGCCTCTTAAACACTGATAGGCATGGGGCATCGACCACCTCTCTAGGAAGCCTATTCCAGTGTTTGACCACCCTCTCGGTAAAGAAATGCTTCCTAAAGTCAAGTCTAAACCTTCCCTGATGCAGCTTTGAACCATTCCCACGTATCCTGTCACTGGATACCAGGGAGAAGAGATCAGCACCTCCCTCTCCACTTCCCCTCCTCAGGAAGCTGTAGAGAGCAATGAAGTCGCCCCTCAGCCTCCTTCTCTCCAAACTAGACAAACCCAGAGTCCTTAGCTGCTCCTCATAGGACATGCCTTCCAGCCCCTTCACCAGCTTTGTTGCCCTACTCTGGACACATTCAGGTACTTTAACATCCTTCTTAAATTGTGGGGCCCAGAACTGCACACAGTAATCATGGTGAGGCTGCACCAACGCTAAATACAGCGGGATAATCACCTCTTTTGACTGGCTGGTTATGCTGTGTTTGATGCACCCCAGGATGCGGTTTGCCCTCTTGGCTGCCAGGGCACACTGCTGACTCCTATTGATCCTGCTGTCAACCAGCACCCCCAGATCCCTTTCTGCAGGGCTGCTCTCCAGCCACTCCTTTCCCAATCTATACTTGTGTCCAGTGTTACTCCACCCCAGGTGCAGAATCTGTCATTTGTTCTTGTTAAATTTCATGCCATTGATGACTGACCAATGCTCCAATCTATCTAGATCCTTCTGCAAGGCCTCTAGTCCCTTGAGAGAGTCAACAGCACCTCCCACTCTAGTATCGTCAGCAAACTTGCTAAGGGTGCATTCAACTCTTGCATCCAGATCGTTGATAAAAATATTGAACAGAACTGGCCCTAGAATTGAGCCCTGAGGAACACCGCTGGTGACTGGTCGCCAGCCAGATGTAGCCCCATTCACTACAACCCTTTGAGCCCTGCCACTCAGCCAGGTCTTCACCCAGCGCACATGAACCTGCTCATCCCACAGTTGGACAACTTGTCCAGAAGGATGCTGTGAAGGACAGTATCAAAAGCCTTCCTAAAATCCAGAAAAACTACATCCACCACCTTCCCTTCATCCACTAGGCAGGTGACCTTATCATAGAAGGATATTAAATTAGTTAGACAGGACTTTCCCTTTGTGAACTCATGTTGGCTGTGTCTGATGATTGCATTGTCCTTTAAATGCCTTTCAATAGTACCCAGTATGATCTTCTCCATAATTCTTCCAGGTACTGAGGTTAGACTAACAAGTCTGTAGTTTCCTGGGTCTTCCCTCACACCCTTCTTGTAAATTGGAATAACATTGGCTAGCTTCCAGTCAGCGGGAAGTATCATACTTATAACTTTAATTCCACAGCTCTTGACACAGAAGTGATTTTTCACATTGACTTTTCTGAGGAAGCAGATCTATAGTGTCATCAAATAGACATCTCCTAACCTGTAACAAGTTACCCCCCAAAAACCAGTGAGTGTTAGCTTGCCAGAGTGTAATGGGAAGGATGAGCAAAGAGCACTCCAATGAAGAATGACTGGAGAACAATAAGAAAGGTTGAACTTAATTATGAGACTGAGATTCTCTGTCTTGGGAACCAGATGTCCAAGAGAAACAATGGAAGTTCAGTCACTATGGTAAGCTGGTAAGTTATCACTGCACTTGACAATAGCTGTTATGGAACAGTGCAGATAACAGAGTTCATTGATGAGAATTTCCTGACACAAGTGATGGAGTAGACAATAAGGAAAGGTGCTCTGCTGGACCAAACAAGGAAGGGCTTGTTGGGGATGTGAAGGTCAAAGGCAGCCTTGGCAACAGTGACCATGAGATAGTGGAGTACAGGATCCTCAGAGGAAGGAATGAGACCAATAGCAGGGTCAAAACCCTGGACTTAAGGAGAGCAGACTTTGGCCTCTTCAGGGATGTGCTTAGAAGAGTCCCATGGGATAAGGCCCTGGAGGGAAAAGAGGCCCAAGAAAGCTAGTTAATAGTCAAGCATCACCTCCTCCAAGCTCAGGAATGGTTCATCCCAACAAATAGGAAGAAATGTAAAAATGGCAGGAGTGCTGCATGGATGAACAAGAAGCTCCTATCAAAATTCAAACACAAAAAGGAAGCATGCAGAAGGTGAAAGAAAGGACAGGTAACCTGAGAGGAATACAGAGACACTGTCTGTGTATGCACAGAAGCAGTGAGGAAAGCCAAAGCCCATCTAGAGTTGAATCTGGCAAGGGATGTCAAAGGCAACAAGAAGGGCTTCTTTAAGTGCATAGGTGACAAAAGGAAGACTAGGGAAAATGTGGGCTAGCTGCTGGGTGGGGCAGAGGCACTAGTGACACAGGACATGGAGAAGGCTGAGGTACTGAATGCCGCCTTTGCCTCAGTCTTTACTAGCAAGACTGGCCTTCAGGAATCCCAGGTTCCAGAGACCAGGGGGAAAGTTTGGAGCATGGAAGACATACCCTTGGTGGAGGATGACCAGGTCAGGGGCTACTTAAGCAAATTGGACATACATAAGTCTATGGGCCCTGATTGGATGCACCCATGAGTACTGAGGGAGCTGACAGATGTCATTGCAAGGCCACTCTCAATAATCTTTGAACGGTCATGGCACCTGGGAGAAGAGCCCAAAGACTGGAGGAAAGCAAATGTCACTCCTCTCTTCAAGAAGGGCAAGAAGGAGGACCCAAGGAACTACAGGCCGGCCAGCCTCATCTCAGTCCCTGGGAAGGTGATGGAGCATCTAATCCTGGGAACCATTTCCAGGCACATGAAGGACAAGAAGGTCATCAGGAGTAGTCAGCATGGATTAACCAAGGGGAAGTCATGCTTGACCAACTTGATAACCTTCTACGTTGAAATGACTGGCTAGGTAGATGAGGAGAAAGCAGTGGATGTTGTCTACCTTGACATCAGGAAGGCTTTTGACACTGTCTCCCATAAGATCCTCATAGGGAAACTGTTGAAGTATGGGCTGGATGAGTGAGGTGGGTTGAAAACTAGCTGAATGGCCAGGCCCAGAGGGTGGTGATCAGTGGCATGAAGTCTAGTTGGGGGCCAGTAACTAGTGGTGTACCCCAGTATTGGCCCCAATACTGGGTCCGATCGTGTTCAACATCTTCATTAATAATCTGGATGATGAGGCAGAGTGTACTCTCAGCAAGTTTGCTGATGACACAAAACTGGGAGGAATGGCTGATATGCCAGAGGGTCGTGCTGCCATCCAGAGGGACCTGGACAGACTGGAGAAATGGGCTGACAGGAACCTCATGCAGTTCAACAAGGGGAAGTACAAAATCCTGCACCTGGACCTGGGGATCCTGGTGGACACCAAGTTGAACATGAGCCAGCAATGTGCCTTTGCTGCAAAGAAGGCCAATACTAACCTGGGCTACATGAGGAGGAGTGTTGCCAGCAGGTCGAGGAAGGTGATCCTTCCCCTTTATTCAGCACTGGTGAGGCCACACGTGGAGGCCTGTGTCCAGTTCTGGGCTTCTCAGTACAAGAGAGACATGGACATACTGGAGAGAGTCCAGTGAAGGGCCATTAAGATGATTATGGGACTGAAGCATCTCTCCTATGAGGAAGGGCTGAGAGAGCTGGGACTGTTCAGCCTAGAGAAGACAAGGCTCAGGGGGGATTTCATTATTAATGTATATAAATATCTGAAGGGAGGCTGCAAAGAAGATGGAGACAGGCTCTTCAGTGTTGCCCAGTGACAGGACCAGAGGCAATGAGCACAAAGTGAAACACAGGAGGTTCCATCTGAACATTAGGAAACACTTTTTTACTGTGAGGCTGACTGAGCACTCTGGTTGCCCAGAGAGGTTGTGGAGTCTCCCTCCTTGGAGATATTAAAAAACTGTCTGGACATGGTCCTGGGCAACTGGTCCTGGGCAACTGGTGGCCCAGCTTGAGCAGGGGGGTTGGTCTAGATGACCTCCAGAGGTCCCTTCCAACCTCAACCACTCTGTGAAAAACAAGCAAGATATTAAAATTTGGCATTTCCCGGGGTATTGCATGGTTCTTTTCTTTTGATATTTCACCTTTTTCTCCTGCCTAATCATTACTAGGGGGGTTGGTCTAGATGACCTCCAGAGGTCCTTTCCAACCTCAGTGATTCTGTCAACAGACCTGCATGATGGTGAGTTAGACTGGATGACTGAGCAGAACTATCATTAGCATCATTCAGAACACTTCCCATTTTCTATTAGACTGACAAGACATGACCTGTGATCCGAAGCTGTTTATACAGAGAAACATCTGTACTAAGTCTGCTAAACAGCAACATGTCTTTGGAAACCTAGCTATGCTTACTAGGATTGTTGCTGACTAATTAGGAAGAGTATTATTTTTTCACTAATCTGGACTAATTTGTTATTAACTTCCTTCATTAAATACTAAATGTTGGTTTTAACGAGGAAACTCCAGATTTAGGTAGGATTTCATACCCTTTGCTGTCTTGGCAGAGAATCATTTGTGAAATAAATGCTAAGAAGATGGCTTCCATGGCTTTAGGAGGACTTTGTTTCTGCTCTCATGATTTTAGTATGGTGTTAGCTCTCTCATACACCTAGCATGGTGTAAACTCTCCATGCCCTGTCTGCTGTTGTAATGGTCATCTTCTCCTCCTCAGATTTTGCCCTTAGAAGTTAGAGCATCAATATTACGCATGAGTATTGTAATGGTACATGTTGTATGTCACTAGATTCAGCCATTATGAAAGCAAATAGAGCATAATGCCACTCCCTTATTTTCCCTTGCCCAAATACTGGCTTACCTGATCTCAGGCATGGTGCAAGAGTGACCTGTTTGGACATAAGAAGGAATTGATGCCAAACTATGCTGATGTCATTTGTGATGTTAGTTTTGATGAGAGGAAGGGCAGAGGATATGATCACCCATGAAAACTGATGAAAGCATTCCCTAAAGTTTCTCCTAATAGAACTGTGGAAGCTATGGTTGTAGCTCTTAAACTCTGATAACACATCAATGCAGCTTAAAGTGTTGCTTGTGATGGGTGCACTCGACCTCTTAAGCAAACTAGCAGTAGTTTGGTACAGGCTCCAAAGGAGGCAAAGGCCTAAGCCATAGCCGGGCCAGAACTCCTCTAGTTTCAGTCTGTTCTCTGAAAACCCACAAAGGAGCAGAGCGACACAGTGAGTATCGATGCGTATGAGCTTGGAACACCGATCATGCAATTAACACATGAATAGTGGGTGGCTTTTCCAAGACTCATTTATCAAGGAACAAAGAAAGTTGTGGGTGCAAGGAGTCTCATGCTTACCTTTCCATCGCATGTGATTTGACTATGAGCCAACCACTTTATTCCATAAATATGACAGCCTAAGTGAGCCTTCTTTGAGCTCTCCCTGCTAGGCAGCGTGGCTGCATGGTGGTGATCTCCCCTTGAGCTGGGACGCCTCTCAAGGTTGTTCCTCGAGGCAGAGAGACCTTTTACCAACGGCAGATCTTTGGATAAGTCCAATTTGAGCTCTCCCTGAATTGCAGCTGGACTGTGTGCCAGGTGACTCTTCCCTTGAGCAGGGACGCCTCTCAAGGTTTGAGATTCCTTACCTGAGACTAAGAGATCCTTCCTTGACCAAGGCGGAGAGATCCCTTACTCGTGACAGATCCTCAGTAAGTGACTGATAGCATGCTGAACTAATATTAATGAAACATTACTAATCCATGTAGCTACTCAATATTAATTATTATAAACTTTGTATAGATAATTCCATTAGACATAAACCGTTGTCCAAGTCTGAGACCAAGACTGGACCTAGCTGCACCTAGGCTCCATAAGGAGCCTAGGTTTAGAAAGCAAGGGGCTCCACTCTGAACCTCGTGACTCAACAGGAGGGTCTTCCTTACCCTTTGCGTCTCTGGTCTCTGTGTGAATCATTCTAACTCGATTCTAACTCAATTTTCCTTTGTATGTTTCTTCCATGCAATAATTAATAAGGTGAACCTTGACATCAAACTTATTGAACCTTGGCAAACCCCTGTTAAACTTTGTTAAATTCCATCAAATTTATTGAACTCTGTCAAATTATTATTTTACCTCAATAAAACATATCGCTGCTTCTCTCTTTTGAGTGAGGTGCATTCCACTCATTTGCGGCAAATTGGCGTAGTCGGCAGGATGGCAAGTAGTATCACTAATTACTTACGGAAGCATGGAATAAGTCCGAGTCCCAAATTCTCAGAAGAATGGGCTCGTGGTAATTGGCATGATTGGGAAGCTGTGAAAGAACAGCTAAAAGTGGCCAGGGGGCAAATAAAGGATGGAAAAGGGAAAGGAATTATTTTCAAAATGCTAGGTACCTGTTTAGAAGCTGCTTATCAAGATAGGAAGAATAACAATAAAAGGGAGCAGGACCTAAAAGAAGAAATAGAAAATAGAAAGACAGCTGAATTAATACTGTCTTTGAAAATTGAGCAGCTGCAGAAACAGTTACAGGAAGAAAAGGAGAAAAAACAAAAGTTGGAAGAAAAGGTCGAGATGATGCTCATGCAGGCCCCACATCCCCCTAACCCCATGCAAATCAGGAAACTAATAGTGTCCCCAGAGGATTGGGATGGTGATATTTGGGGTGATCCTGATGACCATGAAGAAGGAAATGTTAACCCCCTGCCCCTTTCAGACTCCTCTGAATATAAGACTAGGCCCATCATTAAAGTAGAATATTCTGAAGGACCTCGAGGAGGTGGTCAGCGATATACTATGCAAAGCACTCCATGGGATGCATTACAATTGGCAAAATTTCAAGAGAAATATGGCAGAAAGCCAGGTGAAACTGAAACTGAATATTTGTGGCGTGTCTGCCTCAGCGGTGGTGACCGAATAATGTTGAGTGGAGACGAAGCAAACAGTTATTGGGGTCCGGGAGTTTTCTTAAACCTAGGACCTGACCCAGTAGATGAAGCCCATTCTGTCACCAGTAGGGTAGCCTACTGGGCTGGGGGAATAGATGCCTTGGATCGAGGTGAACCTTCTATGATTCCCATCTGTTCCCTGAGTGAACTCTCCTCTGCCGTCACCAAAGCCGCCTGCATACAAGCTATGCACAAATGTGGAGAGTCCAGTGATATCCCGATATCTGCTACTATAGATTATACCATGTTAAAGCCACTAATTAGGGGAGCCCCAGCAATTCTCAAACCCTATTTAATTGCAAAACAGGATGAGATTAAAAGAGACACAGAGCAAAATGAGGAATTTGGTGGTGACGATCCCCACAGACAACTCCCTACATGGGCAGAATTAATGCACAGTATTGTAAAACATGGCTGTGAAATGGGGTGGGATGATCTGTCGACCAAGAAATTGGACCCAAGACCCCGAGCAGGAGATCATCAAGTGCAACCAGTAAAACAAACACCCCCACAGGGAACAGGAACTAGACCAAGGGAAAATATGCCTAAAGACCCATGAGCAGAGTCTCGGGAGCGGAGAAATGAACTGTGGAGGAAAGCATTGGCACCAGAGCTGCGATTAAGGGACAGCCTACTAGCATTATCCTGAGTCTAATTCAAGTGTTCCAGAAACGCGATGACAGCAAAAGGAGAGAACGTACTCCAAATACTCCGGCGCCATGGCCAGCTCCAAGAAAGAGGGATAACCCTTTCCTCCCCCTTAGGGATGAATTACAAACCTTGAGATCAAAAAACGAATAGTGCCAGGACAGCAATTGGGCCTGTCCGTCTGGCAAGTGGAAGCCTACCGATGGCTAAATGAAGGAGGCCCTTACATTTTAATTCCAGTTGGCCCTCAACAACAACTGATAAAATTTCTAATAGATATGGGAGCACAAATTTCAATATTAACACAACAGGATGCCAAGAAGCTGGGCACGCGACCCGGACAGCAGAGAGTTAAAGTCACCGGAGTAAACAGAACAAGTGTTATTTGCCAAACTGCAAAAGTTAATTTATGGCTCCCAGGAGAGAAGCCCATGTCATCTACTCGCTTTGCGATTAAAAAGCACAATGAAAATATTTTGGGGTTTGATGTTTTGACTGGATGAAACTAGCACCTGCCAGATGGCAGCGTGTGCTCCTTTGGTTCAAGTATCGACCCCAACCCCAGTAGAAATTGGGAGGCTACAGTACGCACACTCTGTGCAGCCCCTGTACTCCCCAACTCAAAAATCACCAATATCCCACAATATCCAATTTCTGCTGCAGCACAAACTGGAATTTCTGAAGTAATAGCAGACTTGGAAAAACGGCACATTATTTCCAGAACCCACTCCCCATATAATTCATCCATCTGGCCAGTCCAAAAGCCGGATGGGAGATGGCGTCTGACAATTGATTATCAGCGCCTAAATGCCAACACAGCTCTGCTAACGGCTGCAGTACCTAATATTGCAACTTTAACAGCCACGCTACAAGCGGCCACACATCCATGGATGGCAGTGCTAGATGTCAGAGATATGTTCTTTATGGTCCCCTTGCAGGAGGAGGATAAAGAGAAGTTTGCTTTCACTTGGGAGGGAATACAATACACCTTTAACAGACTCCCCACAGGGGTATAAACATTCACCTACAATTGCTCATGCTGCGCTTGCTGAACTCTTACAGACAGTCTCACTCCCTCAAGATGTAAAACTGTAGCAATATATAGATGATATCCTAATCGGAGGGACCTCCCCTGAAAAAGTGGGAGAAGTGGCAGTGTGGCAGGCACTATATAAAGCAGAAGTTGAGATCCCATCTGAAAAATGTCAGGGACCAAGTAGAGAAGTAAAATTTTTAGGTATGTGGTGGATTGCGGGTAGTGCAGCAATTCCACTGGACACCCTAAGTAAAACAGAACAATTGCAGATGCCCCAATCTAGGAAAGAATTACAACTTATGGGTACTTTAGGGTACTGGAGGAAACATGTACCTGGATTTTCTATCATTGCTCGCCCACTGTTCTCACTTTTACGAAAGGGAAAACTGTGGAAATGGAACCCAGAGCATGAAGAGGCAGTTAAATCCCTAATACAGGAATTAAAAACATATCAGTCACTAGGGCCAGTACACCCCCCGCAACCTTATTATAGCAGAATGGGGTTTTGCAGAACATGGTACTTATTGCAATCTATTCCAGACCGGGCTGAGTGGGCCAAAAAGGCCTTTAATGTTTAGCTCGACTGCATTTAAAGAGACAGAACAGAAATATTCCGAATGGGAAAAGGGACTTTTGTCTTTAATCCGAGCGGTTAAACAAGTTGAGAAAATACACCAGGGGCAACCTGTTCAGACTAGAGGGCCATTTAATTTGCTAGAAACAGTCCTAAAGGGGACTTCTCCCCCAGAAGGAATTGCACAGAAACCCACCACCAGTAAATGGTATGCCTACCTGATGGGAGTAGCAAATGAAACGCAATTGACTGAAGGACATACATACAAAAAATTTCCAAATTACAAATGCCTATAAACACCGGCCCACTAGCACTAAAATGGCCATTTAAACCTTCACTGATTCTAAATGCACCACCCCTCACTGAGAAAACACCGACTGAAGGCATTTGGTTTACCGATGCCTCAGCAAAGAGAGTAAATGGCAAATGGCAGTATAAAGCCACCATATTACCACCTGCAAACAAGTAATAGAAGAAGGTGAAGGTAGTGCACAAGTAGGAGAATTAAGGGCAGTTGTTCTAGCAGCACAAAATGGAGCAAAAGTTATCTATGTCGACACCTATGCCATGTGGGCAGGTGCCACACAATGGCTTTGTCAATGGGAAGCCCTAAATTGGGAAGTAAATAGATCCCCAGTTTGGAGAACCGAAGACTGGCAATTACTATTAGATATAGCTAGACAAGCTCCATTTAAACTAGGGTGGGTAAAAGCCCATGTAAACAATGACCAACCAGCCACAAAATGGAACCAACAAGGAGATGAATTAGACAGAATTAGGGGAATAAAACCAGGAGATACGCCAGATCCCAAATGGTACCGACTGGGGGGATGGTTACATCAGAAATTAGGCCACACAGGCTGAGAAGCACTTTATTTTGCAGCCCAAAGCCAAGGTTGGCCTCTAAACAGGAAAACATGTGAAACCACCCTTACAGAATGCCCCCAATGTAAATTGAAATTGCAAACAGATCACCCTGCTAAAACAACACCCCTACACATTAATAAAGGAAAAACCCTATGGTCAACATGGCAAATTGATTACTGGATCACATTCTCACATGCCTTCATCAGTTAGTGTGACTGACCAGGTTTGGTTCTCCTCACTGCCTCCCTTACCATTTTTCAGTCAGGTTTGTGTCCCTGTATGTTCTTGTTTATGGCTTCCTCCTTTTCTTATTATCCTTTTTTTTTTTCATTGAAAAAAGGTCCTTGACCAGATAGCCTTAAAGGAGCAGACGCTCTCCTTCCACATACCCTTACCCATACTCTATCATCTTGTAAGGTGGATAGAAAATTGGCTGGGCTACTGGGCTCAGAGGGTTGTGATCAGTGGTACAAATTCCAACTAATGACCAGTTATTAGTGGTGTCCTTCAGGGGTTGATAATGGAGCCAATACCATTGAATATCTTTATTAACAACCTGGACAATGCGATGAGCTGTGCACCCAGCAAGTTTACAGACAATACCAAATTGGGGGTAATGCAGAGTGCCTTTGCAAAGCTAAGTGACTTTCATTTGCAACTCTGTAGCCTTTCATTTGTAACACTGCAGTCTGCCTTTCACTTTTTAACCTTCCACATAAATAGCCTAAGCCTTTTGTGGTAGTACTTTTTATCCTTGTATTCCAAAGTGCTCATGGCCTTGCCTTGGTGGACTCTGAATCATGGTTATACCTTTTACGTTGGGTTTTTATAGGAAGGAATTGCTACTGTTGCCAGTTTTATAAAATAACTCCCAAAACACACAAAGTATGTTTAGAGAGGAGACATTGTTTTATTCTGCACAGGGTGCAAGGTGGAATATTTCCACAAATCGAGCACGCTTACTGTAATTCTCTTCAGTATTTATACATGAAAGTTAACACACCATGCCTATCTAATACATAATCATTAGACTGACTAATCATCCTCTTCTTCCATTGGTCCGTATTTTCTCCACTTTGATTTAAAGCTACAGTGTGATTTTAATTCACTGCGCATGCTCACAAGGAGTGTGTGTGGGGTAGTCCTTTCGTCCCTCAATCGGGTCGGTGGTCGCGATCTCCCCCTGCCGCCTTTACCTTTCCCCTAGTTACTGTGATTCCTGTTGTTTTCATGGTTGTTGTGGCATCCCTTTATCTTTACGACTTTCCCTGTAAGAGGATGTTCCTGTTATTGGTCTTTGAAGTGTTACAGCTTTGCATTCTTTGAGAAGAAACATACGCTTGTTAGTAAAGTATGCAGTGCCCATACCCTCTTATCTGGCTTAAGCATTATCTATTACCTTGAAGATTCTACAATTCTCATATTTTCGTATGCTAGTTTCTACTCCTAACTGTGATCCCTTCTTAGCTACTAATAACTCCTATACTATTTCTATTTTATTCCAAAATATATACACATATATATATGATTTAAGGTGACACCACTGACATGTGAATTGTCCTCCCCCCCGCCCCACCCTTGCTTTGTAGTGTTAGTTCATAACATACTAGGGAACAAACAGAACTTAGTAGACAACAGTCATTTTAGATACCCAAGAAGCATTACCCAATAAACACATGCACAAAGCTTAACAGCCAATTAGCAACATCAGTGCCTGGTCAAACCATGCTCTAAGCACTATTAGCATAATGAGCAACAACAACCGATAGGGAAATTGAGTGAGTCCTGATGAAACTATATAGTTACTGTGGAAAAAGGATTCAGGGGAACAAAGAGTTCTCCAGTATTGGGGAACCCACTTCCTTACCAAGTCACAATTGGATTACAGCTCCTTTGTACCACCTCAGCATTACTGAGTACTCATGACTAAACTAGCAAATCTAGTCACAAAACTCAACTTCTCCAGGCAGCCTCCTTCCTCCAGCTGCTGCCCAGTAGAGCAGAGATGGTAGTCATAGCTGGAGATGGCCCCAGTTTTCCTGAAGGGTGCCTGGAGTTCCACCACTGGTGTTGCTGGGTCAAGGCCAAGAGATTCCCATGACAGTAATGTAAGTACAACTTTTATCAAACTCAAGAAGTGACAGGTGCCACACCTGCCAATACCTGTAGAAGCCCTGCCCCTACTTACAGTCACATGTCCCACTTGCCCTAGTAAGTCCCTTCTCTGTTCCAGTCACAAGGTCAGTTTACCGCACCTCTTTTTGCCCTGGAGGCTGGCATTTTTTAAAATGTCATAACCCATGTGTTCTCGGACTGCCCTGTGATTGGACAGCAGAGCAAGTCACCCCTTCCAGTTTACCTGGAAAAATGTCAGAACCAGCAACCTTCCCACTACGTGTGGAAGGGCTGCCATTTTGTTTCAGCCACCATTTTATGGCAGGGAGCCAACATTTTTGATTCCACCATACCCCATGTGTTCTCAGACTCCCCTGTGATTGGCTGACATTGACAAAGGAGAGGCTGCCACAGCTCCATGCCCCACAGGTCTAACCAGTAGCAAAGCTAAGAATGTATTCCCAATAGGCACACACACAAACACACATATACCCACAAATACATACATCTATGCATGGCCAGCCACGCAGATCAACACAGATGGACACACTCAGCGCTCACAAAAACACAAACAGCACCAACGGCCTTATCCTGGTCCCCTCTCTGGCTGATCAGGGTGAAGGTCCATTAATGGTAAATACACACACACACACACACACACGTACAATGTGGATCCCTCCAGAAGCTGGGCTCAGACACTTGGTCTGCCCAGGAGCTAGCCCCTGGATCCCGGTCTCCCCAGTTGCTGGCACCTGGACATGTGAGCCCCTGAGGCCCGCAGCACCACTCCAGTTGCTGGTACAGACTGCTTCACTCACAGGTGCGCACGCACATGCACACACACACAAACTGGTGGCAGAGCTGAAAGAGGAAGTGGAAAGTTTAAGGAGTATCAGGGAGTGTGAGAGGGAGGTAGATTGGTGGAGCCACACCCTACCATCCCTGAGGCCAAGGCAGCAGATGGAGGCTCCACAAGAAGCAGAGGATCCCTTACCCTCTTGCCACCAAGCAGAAGGAGGGGACCTAGGAGATGGGGAAGAATGGAAACAGGTCCCTGCTTGGGGCGGCAGGCGGACCTCCTGGCCTCCTTCACCTTCCCAGTTGCCCTTACACAACAGATATGGGGCTCTGGAACTTGAGGGCCAGGAAAATGAGGATGTAGGTGAAGGTCCATCCAGGGAGTTGCCTAGGGTAAGCCAGCCAGCCCCACGTATTACGACTGCCTCTGTTAAGAAAAAAAGGAGGGTAATTGTCATAGGCGATTCCCTTCTGAGGGGAACAGAGGGCCCAATATGCCGACCAGACCCATCCCACAGGGAAGTCTGCTGCCTCCCTGAGGCCCAGGTTAGAGACGTTACTAGGAAACTCCCTGGTCTGGTATGGTCCTCTTATTATTGCCCGCTATTGGTTGGCAACCATGAGGTTGTGGAGAGAAGTCCAAAAGCGATCAAAAGGGACTTCAGGGCACTGGGGCAATTGGTTGAGGGATCAGGAGCACAGGTAGTGTTTTCCTCAATCCCATCAGTGGCAGGGAAGAATACTGAAATGAACAGGGAAACTCACCTGCTCAATATGTGGCTCAGAGGCTGGTGCCATCGATGGAATTTTGGTTTTTTTGATCATGGGGACATTTACACAGCACCGGGCCTGCTGGTGTGGAATAATTGCTGGAGGTGACTTAGAAATTAAACTTATATTCACACTTTTAAGTAAGGCACAGCACTCAAGAAGATTCCCGGGTGGAATGCAGCTGACATGCAAGGAATCCATTCCACAGAAGTTCCCTAGGCCTGCAACCTTAGATGTCGGCAACGCCAGGGGAACCTGGTGTGTTGGCTCTAAGACGAACTTCCCAGAGAGTGGAGCGGTGTGGAGACACCGTGGCCAGGCTCTGTGATAATATGGGACCTTGAAGGTACCACGGAACCAATAAGCTGCATATTTGCTACCCTGGGCCAACAGCCTGTCATGTTTTTTACAAAATGCTGTCCTTTTGGTGAACTTTGCTCATTATAACATCGTTATAATACCAAAACACACCTCCATCCCAAAAGCTACCCGCCTCCAAGGTGCAACCACCCCTCACTGAGCTTGTGCTTTGAATTTTCCTAGCCTATACCTTTAAAAGTGAAGCGAGAAAACTTTACACCAATCCTAAACAACGGTATGTATGACTAGAGTCACTCAAGCTCCACCCGAAAGGTGAAAGATAGTATAAAATGGCTTAAGAGAAAGAGAATGTGAGGGAAGACACCATCGCATACCACTCTGACCTCTGGGATCAGTCGACAGGCTGAGCCTCTCTTCCCCCCCATCGGGATGCCTTTGGGTAAGAGTCGAACACTTGGTTATTCCAAGTGCCTCCCCAGGAAACTTAGAAATCTCTCTAGAGTTGCTTTATCATCTTTATCGCGTTTATAGCCAGCGGTGTCACTCATACTCTTGGTATTTGCACGTGCTTTGCAGACAGTGAATTTATCACCGGTAATCCAAAGAATCTGTGTGTCTGTTGCTCTAATAAACTGCACTCTTTATTAATCTAGCTATGGTAGTTATTTAACACGACCAGACTCTTTAAGTGTGGCCGTGATAGTTCATGTAACACGACTAGACTGGGGGTGCATCGCGTTATTTGTGTATCCGTAATCGTGAAGTTCAGTACACTGAACACGACCGGACTTAGAACTTTGTCAAATTAATGCTGTCACCTTACGTTGACTCTGATGGGTGGCTACATATACAATCCTTAGAAAATAAACCGTTGACCAAGTCTGAGACTAAGACTGGACTTAGCCGCACCCAGACTCCTCTCTGAGAAGGAGTTTAGAAAGCAAGGGGGTCCTGTCTGAACCTCGTGACTCAATGGGAGGCTTCCCCCCCAGCCACTCCTCAGACTCCTACGCGACAGTAACTTTTAACGCAACAGCTGGCGACGGATGGAGTTCAGCTATCTCAAAGGGTGAAAAGGATTCTCGCCCATGAGTTGGCGGGGCTCATCGAGAGGGCTTTAAACTAGGTTCAAAGGGGGAAGGGGATGTAACCAGGCTCACTAGAGAGGAGCCTGAGGGTGGCATGTCAATGTTGGGAGTGAAATCGATAGCCCAGCTCAAGTGCATCTACACCAATGCACACAGCACGGGCAGCAAACAGGAGGAGCTGGAAGCCATTGTGCAGCAGGATAGCTATGACATAGTCGCCATCACAGAAATGTGGTGGGATGACTCTCATGACTGGAGTGCTGCAATGGATGGCTATAAGCTCTTCAGAAGGGATAGGCAAGGAAGGAGAGGCAGTGGGGTGGCTCTGTATGTTAGGGAGTGTTTTGATTGTGTAGAACTTGGCGATTATGATGATAAGGTCAAGTGCTTGTGGATAAGGATGAGGGGGAAAGCCAACAAGGCAGATATCCTGCTGGGTGTCTGTTACAGACCACCCAACCAGGATGAAGAGGCAAATGAAGCATTCTATAAACAGCTGGCAGAAGTCTCACAATTGCTAGCCCTTGTTCTCCTGGGGGACTTCAAATTACCGGACGTCTGCTGGAAATACAACACAGCAGAGAGGAAACAGTCTAGGAGGTTCCTGGAATGTGTGGAAGATAACTTCCTGACACAGCTGGTAAGTGAGCCTACCAGGGGAGGTGCCTCGCTTGACCTGCTGTTTACAGAGAAGAACTGGTGGGAGATGTGGTGGTTGGAGGCCGTCTTGTGCCTAGTGACCATGATATGATAGAGTTCTCGATTTGGGGCAAAGTAAGGAGGGGGGTGAGCAAAACCACTGCCATGGACTTCCGGAGGGCAGACTTTGGCCTGTTCAGGACACTGGTTGAGAGAGTCCCTTGGGAGACAGACCTGAAGGGCAAAGGGGTCCAGGAAGGACGGACATTCTTCAAGAAGGAAGTCTTAAAGGCACAAGAGCAGGCTGTCCCCATGTGCTGTAAGACGAACCGGTGGGGAAGATGACCGGCCTGGCTGAACAGGGAGCTTTTGCTGGGACTCAGGAAAAAAAGGAGAGTTTACCACTTTTGGAAGAAGGGGCAGGCAACTCAAGAAGAGTACAGGGATCTCATCAAGTCATGCAGAGAGAAAATTAGAAAGGCAAAAGCCCAGCTAGAACTCAATCTGGCCATTGTTGTAAGAGATAAAAAATGTTTTTACAAATACATTAACAACAAAAAAAGAGCCAAGGAGAATCTCCCTCCTTTATTGGATGTGGGGGGGAACATTGCCACCAAGGATGAGGAAAAGGCTGAGGTACTTAATGCCTTTTTTGCCTCAGTCTTTAATAGTCAGACCAGTTATCCCCAGGGTATTCAGCCCCCTGAGCTGGAAGACAGGGACAGAGAGCAGAATAAACCCCCCATAATCCAGGAGGAAGCAGTTAATGACCTGCTACGCCACCGGGACACTCACAAGTCTATGGGGCCAGATGGGATCCAACCAAGGGTACTGAGGGAGCTGGTGGAGGAGCTTGCCAAGCCACTCTCCATCATTTATCAGCAGTCCTGGCTAACAGGGGAGGTCCCAGACGACTGGAGGCTTGCCAATGTGATGCCCATCTACAAGAAGGGCCGGAAGGAGGACCCGGGGAACTACAGGCCTGTCAGCCTGACCTCGGTACTGGGGAAAATTATGGAGCGGTTCATCTTGAGTGCACTCAACAGGCATGTGCAGGCCAATCAGGGGATCAGGCCCAGCCAGCATGGGTTCAGGAAAGGCAGGTCCTGCTTGACCAACCTGATCTCCTTCTACGACAAGGTGACCCGCCTAATGGATGAGGGGAAAGCTGTGGATGTTGTCTATCTAGACTTCAGTAAAGCCTTTGTCACCATTTCCCACAGCATTCTCCAAGAGAAGCTGGCGGCTCATGGCTTAGGCGGGTGTACTCTTCGCTGGGTAAAGAACTGTCTGGATGGCCGAGCCCAGAGAGTTGTGGTGAACGGAGTTAAATCCAGTTGGCAGCCGGTCACAAGTGGTGTTCCCCAGGGCTCTGTGTTGGGGCCAGTCCTGTTTAATATCTTTATCAATGATCTGGATGAGGGGGTCGAGTGCACCCTCAGTAAGTTTGCAGATGACACCAAGTTGGGCAGGAGTGTTGATCTGCTTGAGGGGAGGAAGGCTCTACAGAGGGACCTGGATGGGCTGGATCGATGGGCCAAGGTCAATTGTATGAGGTTCAACAAGGCTAAGTGCAAGGTCCTGCACTTGGGCCACAGCAACCCCATGCAACGCTGCAGGCTTGGGGAAGAGTGGCTAGAAAGCTGCCTGGCAGAGAAGGACCTGGGGGTGCTGGTTGACAGCCGCCTGAACATGAGCCAGCAGTGTGCCCAGGTGGCCACCCAAGAAGGCCAATGGCATCCTGGCTTGTATCAGGAATAGTGTGGCCAGCAGGACTAGGGAACTGATCATGCCCCTGTACTTGGCACTGGTGAGGCCGCACCTCGAATACTGTGTTCGGTTTTGGTCCCCTTCACTACAAGAAAGACATTGAGGTGCTGGAGTGTGTCCAAAGAAGGGCAATGAAGCTGGTGAAGGGTCTGGAGAACAAGTCTTATGAAGAGCGGCTGAGGGAACTGGGGTTGTTTATTCTGGAGAAGCGGAGGCTGAGGGGAGACCTTATCACTCTCTACTACTACCTGAAAGGAGGTTGTAGCAAGGTGGGGGTCGATCTCTTCTCCCAAGTAACAACTGATAGGACGAGAGGAAATGGCCTCAGGTTGCATCAGGAAAGGTTTAGATTGGATATTAGGAAAAATTTCTTCACTGAAAGGGTTATCAAGCATTGGAACAGGCTGCCCAGAGAGGTGGTTGAGTCACCATCCCTGGAGGAGTTCAAAAAGCATGTAGACGTGGCACTTCAGGACATGGTTTAGTAGGCATGGAGGTGTTGGGTTGACGGTTGGACTAGATGATCTTGGAGGTCTTTTCCAACCTTAATGATTCTATGATTCTATGAACAACTGCAACAGAGCACTACCATGCCTTCATTGACTTACTTCTCAGTTACAGCTGTGATATGCTGTCCATGCACTTCTCCACGGGGCTGTTGTAAAAAGACACAACCAGGCAGCAGGAAGCATTCATGCTGGATGGCGCTGGTAGTCAGGAGTTTAGGCAACGCTTGGCTCTGATGGCCCAGTGTAGGAGGATCGAGTTATTGGGCCCTCTCCACAGCAATCTGTTCTTTCAAGACAAGCTTTTTTTGAATGGTGTGGATGTAAAAATTAAGCTTATTTGCAGCAAAGACAGCTTTTCTTTGATGAGCTCCCCAGCAGCAGGAGCCTGCAAGCTGAGTATTATCTATGCCTCGCTGTTTTTGAAGAAAGTGTGGGTGACGCCTGGGGTGGATTTGGGGCACGCTGAGGTGTTACTTAAAGCCAATGCTAAGTACCTGGTGGACTGGATGAGCATGAAACTGTTCAGCATACTGGCCAGCAGTCGTGTTAGCAACCAGGAAAATTTATTTCCAGGATATTTGCCCCAGCTTGTAGATAATCATGCTTTTACCAACATTTATGCTAAGAACCCTTTAAACCTACAGTCAATGGCTCAATGTCCAAATGGAAACCAGTAATGAGTGGTGTCCCTCAAGGGTCTGTACTGGGACCAATAATATTTAATATCTTCATCAATGACATAGACAGTGGGATTGAGTACACCCTCAGCAAGTTTGCACATGACTACCAAACTGAGTTGTGCATTTGATTTGCTGGAGGGAAGGGATGCCATCCAGAGGGACCTTGACAGGCTTGAGGAGTGGGCCTCCATGAAATCCTGAACTTGAAGTTCAACAAGGCTAAGTGCAAGGTCCTGCACCTGGGTCAGGGCAACCCCTGGTACCAATACAGGCTGGGGGACTGAGAGTAGCCCTGCAGAGAAGGACTTGGGGACACCTGTGGATGAAAAATGGGACATGAGCCGGCAATGTGCGCTTGCAGCCCAGAAAGCCAACCGTATCCTGGGCTGCATAAGAAGAAGCGTGGCCAGCAGGTCAAGGGAGGTGATTCTCCCCCTCTACTCTGCTCTGGTGAGACCCCACCTGGAGTACTGCGTGCAGCTCTGGGGTCCCCAGGACAAGAAAGGCATGGACCTGTTAGAGCGGGTCCATAGGAGGGCCACGATAATGATCAGAGGGCTGGAGCACCTCTCCTATGAGGAAGGGCTGAGAGAGTTGGGGTTGTTCAGCCTGGAGAAGAGAAGGCTCCAGGGACACCTTACTGTGGCCTTTCAATACTTAAAGGGGTGTCGTGGTTTAACCTCAGCTGGCATCTAAGCACCACACAGCCACTCACTCACTCCCCCCACAGTGGGATGGGGGGAGAATCGGAAGGCTAAAAGTGAGAAAACTCATGGGTTGAGATAAAGAGAGTTTAATAGGTAAAGCAAAAGCTGCGCATGCAAGCAAAGCAAAATAAGGAATTCATTCACTACTTCCCATCGACAGGCAGATGTTTAGCCATTTCCAGGAAAGCAGGGCTCCATCACACGTAACAGTTACTTGGGAAGACAAACGCCATCACTCCGAACATTCCCCCCTTCCTTCTTCTCCCCTCCCCAGCTTTATATGCTGAGCGTGATGTCATATAGTATGGGATATTCCTTTGGTCAGTTGGGGTCAGCTGTCCCAGCTGTGTCCCCTCCCAACTGCTTGTGCACCCCCACCCTGCTCGTAGGCAGGGTGGTGTGAGAAGCAGAAAAGGCCTTGACTCTGTGTAAGCACTGATCAGCAATAATGAAAACATCCCTGTATTATCAACACTGTTTTCAGCACAAATCCAAAACATAGCCCCATACTAGCTTCTATGAAGAAAATTAACTCTATCCCAGCCAAAACTAGCACAAGGGGGCTTATAAGAAAGGTGGAGAGAGACTTTTTACCAAGGCCTGTAGTGACAGGACAAGGGGCAACAGTTTTTAACTGAAAGAGGATGGGTTTAAATTGGACATAAGGAAGAAATTCTTTACGATGAGGGTGGTAAGAAACTGGAACAGGTTGCCCAGAGAAGTTTTGGCTGCCCCATCATTGGCAGTGTTCAAGGTCAGGTTGGACGGGGCTTTGAGCTACCCAATCTAGTGAAAGATGCCCCTGCACATGGCAGGAGGGTTTGACTAGATGATCTTTAAAGGTCTCTTCCAACTCAAACCATTATCTGATTCTATGATTCTATAACCTTAAACATTATGACAGAAGTTTTGTGGCCCTGCATGTGGATGTTGAACAAATGCCAGTGAAACCACTGCAGCCTGATTTTGAGAATGGCCGCTGTGTGAGAGAATATGTGCAGCTCCTTCAGATGATTGGCAGCCATCTGAAAGACCATTCCCTGATGATTGACAGGGAATGGTTTGGCAATGGCTATACCGTGTTCACCTTTGACCTGTCTCCAGACCAAGAATGTGCTGATCACTCTTCCCTGATCAAAACAGGAAACCTGAGAGCAAAGTATGCTTTGCAGGGTCCTTGACCACGACCATTAATATGATTGTGTACAATGTATTTGATAACGTGATAGAAGTAAACTGCAGGAGAGACAAGCCCTTTGGTCAGGATGGACACCAAACAGCTCTCTTGACCCCTACGTTTCTAGTTGTGTACCTGAGCAACTGGCTCCCTAGGGCCTGTATTTCTCCAAGACCAGGGAGCGTGTTTGTGATTACTCATCCACAGAGCCAGCCTGGAGAGCACTGTCTAGCAATTCTCCTGGCAGATCAGGAGCACGCAGAGTTTTTGTTACTCGTATGGCCACCCATCACAGTGTCCTCTTTCTTGAAAGCATTATGTCCTTTTTAAAACACAATGCTACAGATATTTCTTTCTAGAGGAAGCAGCTGCAGCATCCCCTCTCCATAGTCTGCAGATACCACTGTGCCTTTTTCCTACATTATCGTAACAAGGGACTACCTTTTGAACAGCTTTTAAAACTGTATTCTAACAATTTAGTTCAAAAAGAGCAGATGGTGATGCATTTTGTAAAACATGAAGCTTTTCCCATGACCAGGGCTACTCAAAATATGTTTCAGAAGACTCAGACCTGCATCTCTTGTAATGATTTTCATAAATGAAATAAAACTAACAACGCAACTGTGTGTGAGTGTTCTTTCATTGTCCCCTGCACCATGGTTTTTTAAATGGACACTACAGACAGCAAAGTTGAAAGGTTTAATGTAAGGTGAGCCTGCATTGAGCCACTGGGTCTTAGGTATCTTTCTCTTCTTAGCGGGGGGGTGGGGTGTTGTGCTCCTCTGTCCTCATCAGTCACTTTTAGTTGTTCCAAGAGATCCTGGTTTGCTGTATGACCCATGACAGAAGATGGGACATTCACTGCAGACATTCACTGGCTTTCGTAAAAACATTCCAGCCTTTAGGTGTTCTCAGGCTAAATGGGGCATGAGTCTGAAGGATGCCTCACACTAAATCAAGGAGACTGGACCCTTTGATGACATCTCCTTTGTATACAAAACTTCCCTGGTTGTCCCAAGAAGAAATATACTTCTGTTGCTCTAGGTTACCTAGGAGCACTTATGCATTCTGCTGATATCGTGGATGCACATTATCCAACACTTCCTGAACAACAGAGTTGGGGGGGGTCCTCAGGATTCCTGAAGGGCTTTTCTGCTTCTGTCTTGTTTTCTTCTGGAAAAAAAAGAGTTATTTTCCCCCTTTCCTGATCTCTCTGCTTCATATGTGCCAAGTACTTTTGAAGAGTGGCCGTGTACACCTTAGCTTTCTCACAGGCCGCCAAGCCTGGTTTCTGGAGAATGTCCCTCATTTCAGTATCCAAAGAGCAGAATATCTGTCCTCATGTCTTCCCTGGGCAATGATGGCACCCTTACCTGCTGTAGCTGATTTGCAGGCACCAGATACATTTTTTCCACATATTCCATCACGGCTTTACCAAAAGCCCCATGATGAGCAGAAGAGCAAAACTTAGAAGAGAACCAGTAAACCCACTGGCTTGCTTCACCAGTAGCTTCTTTCTTTTGAAGGACACACTTTTACTGCTCAGGCTTTTAATGAATTTTCTGCCCTTTTTCAGCATCTGTGTCTGGGGGGGTGGTAAATGGAATGTTCCCCTTCAAGGTTTTCAGAGCAATTTCAGAAATGTCCTTTATGAGCTCATCAGAAACAGTGCAGAGTATTGCTTTCCTCTGCTGGGGGGAGGACAGCTGTGTGCTGGTGGATGTTATGGCAGAAAGAATATGCCAGTGTGTCAGGAGGATATTTGATATTGTTGGAAAATAAGTGAGGAACATGTAAAGAATAAAGTTCAAAGGGTCAACCAAGAAGGAACAAAAGAAAACCCAAGAATATCCTGGTGAAACTGGATCTTCTAGCATGTGATATTTAACAATGGAGAAAAATAAGCCTTAAAAGGAAGAATGACCCTGAATTCATGACCTGAAAAGCATGGTTTGGAGGTCTACGACCACCAGCGACCACCAGAGGACCCCCACGTGAAAAACTGAGCATGCATTATGCTAAATCATCATGATGTGAGATACTAATTAACATGGTCCCGCCTAGTAGTGTGAAAACCTATGCATACGGAAAGATATACTGTATAAATGAACCTAGATCTGTGTAAACTGGTATGCACGTGAGGCGGAAGGATCCCCGGTGCATCCAGCGCTGCAATAAAGAGAATGCCTGCTTCTTAATGCTACATTGGTGTTAAGAGGTTTATTCCCGATTTTGGTGACAATACTGTTTGTTACACAAAATAAAAAGCACCATGGCATGGGAGGCAGGAGGAACCTCTCCACGGATGGGATCTGCACAGTGTGCCATGGGAGAAATCCATCTGGGGTCCGTCCGATGCTGCACGAACACCAGGTTCCAAGCATCTGAAGGGATGTTAGATTTACTCACTGTCTATATTCCTCTTTTTATTCTATCTTATTAAAACAGCCATGTTATTACATCTTTTATTGTCTTGCCTTTCTTATTGAGATCCAGAAAGAACCTCGCATCATCTCTCTCTCTCACTTCCCCCCCCATCGGTGCAGAACACATACCGACTTAGTTCATGGTTCCTGTTGAAACGCGGCTGTCTAGTTTAAACAAAACTCAGAGCTTCAAGAAAGGACACAGAAAAATAGAGAAATAAAATGCTTTCAAATCAATGCATGCAACGTTACTAAAAGAGCATGCTTGCTGAATCGCTACATAGCATACTGTAGAAGATAAAGAAATTTCACAATATTATAATTAGCAAGTATACAGCTTGTTATACACTCACAAAATAGATACATAAAATAGCATTTTAATAATTATTTTTCCAGCAAACAAGAGAGTTCTGTTTCTGTAAATACCTTTGTACTTAGCTGTAAACACCTGAGAAGTCCCAGAGAAATTGATGACTTGACTCCAATAATCTATTAAGATGGAAGCAAGTATTTGCAGAATGAAAGCCTCTCATCATTGGCCATGCACTGACATTTTTAGCGCTCTGGTCAATAGTTTATTCCTGACTAGCAGTTCACTTGCTATATTGATTTTTCATGGCACATTAGTAGTCACAAACTTTATTTTCATTACTATGTTATCTGAAAACACTCTATTTGCACACAAATGGTGAACCGAGAGGTAAGAAGTGTTTAAATACTTTTTTTAATAATTATGTGGACTTTTAATAATCAAGTAAGAAGAAACCGAGCTCCCAATTACACCTTTGCAATGATGAAACAGCAAGGAATCCAACAAGGTTTAATGAAACTACATACGACACTGGTTTTAAAAAAAGATTTATTTCTCCGATCAGGTGAAGAATTTTCACCAGTCGTGCCTCTCCCAGGACTTGTAAAACAGGTCAGGGCACCTTGATCGGGAACGCAAGGCGGCTGCCGTTAACCACCTCACAGCGGGTGAGGTAGGGGTTGCACCTCCTTTTTTTCCTCAGCTTCCAGCCTTTTATGCTATTCCGGAGTGGCGTAGTTCCGCTGAGGTGAAGGAAGAGAAGGTGAGTTGGGGTTGAGTCTGGTCTGTGTAGTCGTGTGAGTTTGATAGAGCTCCCTCCACCCAGCTGATGTGGGTGGGAGGTTATCTCACGTTCGGTATGTGTCGGCTTTTTCGCCCGTCCGGTTTCTGTGGAGGGACGGTGGGAGAGAAATGAAGCCAGAGTTGCTGCCAGCCCTGGCCTGGGAGGCGGAGGCCGTGGTGACGCCGCGAGAAGGTGACAGTGTCAGGTAGGGCGGCTGCATCATGCTGGTGAAGAGGATCGGCCTGAAGGTGAGCAGCAGTGGCATGGTGAGTGCCGGGCGGCGGCCCTGGGCGGTGCGGACTGAGGAGGGGACCGGCTGGCGGTGGAATAGCGGTGTGCAGGCATTGCTGTGGTTCGGGCCGGGCTAGGTCGTTTGTGGCGGCGAGCGCTCTGGCTGGTGCTTATCCTGCTTCTTTGCTTTGTTATGGGCGAGCTGCACAAGAAATTGTTATCCTGGGGTGCATCGGTACCCGTGGAAACTTATTGGAAGTTGAAGGATGCCGCGCGGCAGCTGGGGGGGGAGGGTGTCCTTGTGTCCGTCCCTCCCTCCGAGGGGTTTTTGCCGGCGCAGGCTGGAGGGCCGTGAGGGTGCATGGCCGTGAGAGTCCTGTCCGCGCTGCGGTCGTCTTTCGGCTGTCTGCCAGCCCCGTGGGCATTAATTGTTAGTTTCTCCTAGGCGGAGACATTATTTGTAATCAGACAGTATAGAATCATAGTAGTAAATAAGTATATAATATTTTACTGAGTGCTTTAAAATAAAGCTTAGCTGTTCTTTGGAGTTCTTAGAAGTGTTGATGGTAAGTGCCTCATGGTGAGACAAAGCCATAGAATTATCATGCAATTTGAATAACTGTTTTGGATGTACGTGGCAAAGCTTTGGTAGTAAGGGAGCTGCAAGGGTGGCCTCTGAGGAGGTTTAAGGGGCTGTCCAGTGCTGGACACAACCGGTTCCAGCCGGCTTGGCAACGGACCCACCGCAGGATACAGCTGAGTCAATCAGCGAAGTTGGTGGCGCCTCTGTGAGAGCATATTTAAGAAAGGGCAAAGTGTTGTCTGGGGGGAGGTGTGAGAAACAATTCTGCAAGCATTGAAGTCAGAGAGGAAGGAGGTGCAGATTTTTTTCCTGAAGAACGGTAGCCCACGGAGAGGAGCCATGCTGGAGCAGGGGAAAAGTGTGAGGAGGAGGGAGCAGCTGCTATGTACTGTCTGTAACCCCCATCTCCCCTGTGCCGCGGGGTAGGGGGGAGAGGTAGAGGAGTCAGGAATGAAGGAGTGAAGTTGAGCTGTGGGGGGAAGGTGTTTCAGTTTTTTGTCTTTGTTTCTCACTATCCAAATCCCTTTTAATTGGGAATAAAATACATTTTTCTCCAAGTGGAGTTTGTTTTGCCTGTTATGACAATTGGTAAGTGATCTTTATCTTGATCCGTGAGCTTTTTCATTCTATTCGTGCTCCCCCTCCCCCTTCTGTTGAGGAGGGGGAGTGAGAGAGAGAGGCTGGATGAGCAGGTGGCCAAGATTAACCCACCACAAAATTGATTACTTTTCTTTCTCCCGGTCCTTTCCCATTATGCTAAGATGTGATTAACTTAAAAGGGTCTGGACGGAGAGAAAGGGTCTGTATGCACACTTGAAGGATCTGTAGGAAGGATTACTTTGTGTATGAATTTGTACGTGCACTAGTGGTACATAATTACTTTTTAGTAGAAATGTCTTTCAGGTAGCTTAAGGCTTTTCCTTTGTACATGTGTGCCCATAGGATGCTTTAATAACAGATCTGAGATGACACCTCCTGAACTTTCCGCAGTAGGTGAGGATAGGTGACTTGTTTGAGGCAGGGTGTGCCAGGCTGAGATGATATAACCAGTTCTGTCTTGTAGTCAGTGATTCCAGAGCATGAGATGGGAGTGGAGGAACCTGGGGGGAGCATGCATCAAATAACAAAATAGGTGATTGTCATTAACAGTTTTTGAAGGGGCACAAATACAAAACTGAGCAAGACAATAATTTATCTCCCTTTGTGTAACATATCCCTTCTGTGTTGAAGTCTTTTAGATCTCTTTTAGAAATAGTTAGATCTTCTAAAAAGCAGGTTGGACTCATTCAAGAACTTCAGTTGAAATCTGATGTATTCTTGCTCTTCTAGGATCACATACAGCAGCTTCCATTTAGAACTCCAGATGTATATGATGGGGTAACCCATTTTAAAGTAAGAAGGAGAAGCTAACTCTAGCAGAGGTCTGTTAACTTATTAAGAAATGTAAACTTTCAGTGCTATTTTCAGTTTGGCTTTTATCAAGATGGATGACATAGTGAAGGAAACAAAAGAGGATGTCGATATATATAAAGTGAAAGGCACAAGTAGAGAAGTGAAAAAAATTAAGAGCTTTGATTTGTCTTTCTGTAACTTTGAAGAAGATTAAAACTAAATGGAAAATAAATCCATAGCTGACAAAGGCACTAACCTGTTTTTCATATGAATGGGTTTAATATTTGTTAAAACTGGATAAAGGATTAAAACAGTACTTCTGAGTACTAAAATATGCTGTTCTACCAGTCTGCAAATTTAGCTATTAAATGATACAAATTATTAACTTATAAAATGATCTCAAGTTTAACCACCCCCCCAGTTGTGCCCTTAAGGGAGTTTGTGTTCCTGTAATGCATCTCCTACAAGAGAGGAAAATATAAGGCCTTATCTTCTGTACATTGGTATAGCTGTATTAAAGTTGTACTTTTATCAGCTTAGGGTCTGTTTTATAATTCCTGACTAAATAGTTTTCCTCTTTTGTTTCTGTAGTTCTTATACCTCCCTGTGATAGTCATGTGGCTGTCATATTGTTAGAACTCTCCTTGCTGAGACATTAATGAATGAGCTTATTCAGACTTAAAACAGGGGCAGATCATGGCTTTAGATATAAATGCAGATGTCTCTGAAATCAGTGGGAGTGCAGTTCTGACATTTGAAAGTGGAAGCTTGCCTTTAGGCTGCTGATGAAGAAGAAATTACAGAAAAGAAATTTTGGTGAGCTGCTTTTTCAGCTAATAATTTGATTATTTGATCAACTAATTTGATTTGACAAAGTGGAAAAGTATTTATGAGCAAGTTAGGTTGCAAAAGGCTTCCCCCCCCCCCCCCAGCTTGAGAGTAACAAGCTTCTGTTTTAACTTATCTGTAACTAACTTCTCCCTGTTGAAGGCATTGGCTTTCTTGAAAAATTTTCAATTTTCTAATTGAAGAACATAATTTCAATTTTCTAATTGAAGAACTAAAATATAAATGCTGAGCAAATGACCTGTTACAAATTCAGTTACTGGCTCAAAAGTAATAAGGGAAAGAGTATGTTTAAGTAAATTCCACTGAAATCAAATCAGTTTCCATTGGCTGTATTATTCTGATCTTGGTGAACTTCAGAAGCTGAAGTAAAGGATGCCATGGACATTGTGTTTGCAACATAGTGAACACTGATAGTATAAAACTTGGTATGAATATTTTAAATTTAATGACATACTTCATTTCTATGCAGCCTATTGTCAGTAGAGTAATGCCACACTAAGGAAGCCTTTTAGCAAATTACAATACCATACTGTTTAAAGTGATCTTGTAGGAAAACTTGTCAAATGGGATATGTAAGGTGAAAACATACCTGTGTACTTCTTTGTGAATTAATCTTACTTTAGTCTCTTGTTCTCAGACACTATAAAATGCCTCAGCTAGTATGGAGACAGATAACTGTGTTTTGAGCAATATAATGAAAGTTTTCTAAAATTGAAACTGTATTTTGAGATCTACAGTTTTACCAGCCATTATTTATTAAATTCTGTTTTAGTGATACACGTGTAGTGCATACCTAAATAATTGCAGATTATTGCAATAATCTGCAATTACTGCAATCTGCAATTGGGTATTATTGCAATTACTAGCATTCTTGTTTCTAATATTTCATAAGAAGTATAGGATGGTGAAACAGATGATTAAATGCTATGAAACACTGATAGATCTTTCAATCCAGTGAGCTGGCTTCTTAAATTTCTTTCTTATAGAGTTTAAAATGACTTGTTAGTAGTAAACAAGGGAATCAAGTTGGCAGTTTGGATATCTAGTTCTATATCTAGCTTCATGGAGCACTTTTTTGAGAGATCAAAAGCTGAGAGATAGCTTTTGCTGTTCTGAGTTAGTCAGAGCCTAGAGGATTAGCAACTGATCTGGAAGATTTTTGAATCCAGAGAGAAGTATGCTAGACTAGAGCAGTAAAAACTTGATTATATAAATAAGACTTGGTACTTTAGCACTGTAGTTCCAAACTTAGCCACTGAGCATGAAGATATCGCATAGTAAAGCATGTGAATTATCTAATTAGCCTATGCTTTTGAGACAAAATTCTCCATGTATTATGTCTTTCTGTGTTTTAGGAAGAAAACTATTTTTAAAACCAAATAAATCACCTTGCAGTTTTATATAGCATAAAATGCTGTTTGTATATTATTTCTGAGAATTTTTTTTTTTTGACAATACAGTAGTGTTTAAAGCAGAGCTTTTAGAATGTGGCAAGCATATGGTGATCATTCTCTTGGATGCTCTTCCTACCCTCAGTGGCTTCTGGCTCAAAGACTGAACTAGATATGGTGTTTTAATGTTCAACATTCAGAAAATTTGTTCCGTAAGTTTGTCTAGTCTACACTTAAACAGGAATGTGTTCCCAGTGTCCCCAAAAAGGATGTGGCAAGACATTTTACACCTTGAGAGTAAACTGTGTGAAGTGCCACCACCTGTTTTAAACCCACTTTACATAATTTTTTGTGTCTTAGTGTAAGAAGGCAATGGCAATTGATTTCTATTCCTCCCCCTTCATGTCCCTCTTTAATAACATCCTGTTGCATCTTTCTACAGATGTTTCTGTTGCTGCTTGGAGAAACCTACTTGATAATTTTTCCATACATTTGACAATGTTCTTTATCTTTCTGTCAGCATCTTCCACTTCTGCTTCTATAAAATAGACTATTCCACAACATGCATTGCTTAAGGTTTCTGAACAAAGTAAGCGATAATGGGATAAGAGGGAAGATAGATAAATAGATATAAGAAAAATGGTTAAAATAACCAGAAGCAGAGGGTTAGCAAGAACAATCAGGCAGGCACATCACATGTTTATGTAGCAATATAATGATGATCTTTTTTCTAATGGTGCATATCACTCAATATACTTTTTTAACCATTGCTGAATATTAAACTGGTGTCTTTCATGGAACGCACTGATCTAGAATCACATTCCTGAGTAGTAATCATTCTATATGTGGAATTAAAATTGTTTCTTCATAATTGCATTGGTTAAATTTATCTACATTAATTTTCATCTGCCATTTTATTTCCCTGTCACTGATTCCATCAAATTCTGCTGTATTGCCCTCTTAACTTTTCTACCCTGAATTGCATTATGTCATCAGTGAACTTTGTCACCTTGTTTTCACCCTTTTTATGACTTGCTTATGGATATGTTGAACAACATAAGTTCTAGGGCAGAGTGCTGGGACTCATCTGAAACTTCTCTCTACTGTGAAAAATGAAATTTTTGTTTTGCTTATTCTGTTTCTTTTCTCTTAACTGTTTTTTCTTTTTCTAATCCCTGCAAGGAGTTTGCTTCATTCTCTGCTTACTTTAAGAGCCTTTGGTGAAGGGAGTTTGAGTATTTTACTTGAATTTTCCCAAGACTTAACTTTGTCTCCCTTATCTATACATATGATTTATTCTTTTAGGGAATTCCAGAAATTTTTTGAGGTGTGATTTCCCTTAAAAAAATTTGCATGGATTCTTCCATGAGTTGTTCTGATGCTCTAGAGCTATGGAGAATGAGAGAGATATATATATTTTTATTTATTCCCCCCCCGAGAGAGTGCATCATGGTCTTAATGCCCAGATACAGATTTATTTAGGATTTTTTGTGTGGTGGTGGTGGGGCAGGGTGGTGGTGTTGTAACCAGATGTAACCAAAGTGATTAGTTTGTTCTTTTGTAACTAAGCAACATAGAGACAGGAGCGGGGTAGATAATACTTTAATGTTGTGTTTGTACATCTATGGCTATGGATATGCTACTATGCCCAAAGACAATTGGACAAGGAGTAGTACGGACATGCTGCTATGCTCCCAGTACAGCCCCAGTCCATCTTGACAATGAGTCAAGGGTAGTTAGAAAAATTGGTTTGTGTTAAGGGTGCCAAATCATTGTTAGGGACCACGCACCATGAAGAAGGAAAAGGGGTTACATAAGCAAGGTGGGATTGCGCATGCCCAGAAGAAGGGGTCAACTAAAGGACACACCTGTACGACCACCAGAGACCCCCACAGAACCCCCTTGGAGCTCAAGGACGCGTGTGTAATGACCATGCAAATATGATAATTAGTTCTGGGAAATAGAATGAATATGCATGATCATTCTGGGAAAGTTGATGCATATGTATGTAATCGGACAACATAAGCTTTGGTTGATGTAACCTGCGGTATGCATGCTAGGTAGAACGATCCCCCGTGCATCTGGCGACGTAATAAAGAATGCCTGCTTCTTAATGCTACATTGGTGTTAAGGAGTTTGATTCCCGATTTCGGTGACAGTTTTGGCAACCCAGATGGGACCCTGCTTCTGAATTTCGATGGATCCAAGGGATCGCAGGACCTCCAGCTGGCACCAAGGGATTCTCGGGGAGAACCTCCGTTCCCCAGACTGAAGAATTCTGAGCAAGATCCCCTGGAACAAGGTAATAAGGCATTCTTCTAATGGGTAACAGAGCTCTAGGTAGGACGTGAGTTAGAGTCCCACTATAGGACGTGGATTAGAGTCCCACTAAAGCCTGCTCGTAAGGCACGGCGAAAGCTACGCAGGGTTGGGCTAAAGAGGTACCTCGGTTGGTAAGTCTCTGCTAGGCGAAAGCCTGTGGAGCGGGGCCCAAGGGGGAGTCTTCGACGGGGGGTTGAAGTCTCCAAGGTTGGGATTTCTGGCAGGGGGCTGGAATCCCAGAGGGAGCTCCAACAAGGGTTGGGGTCCCTCTGACTAGTGCCTGTGATAGTGCACTATCACAACCACTAGTCTTTTGGGAAATGGGTACGTTTCCGAGTAAAAAAAAAAAAAAAAAATCCCGCAAAGAACACCTTTGGGGTCTATTTTAAAACATTGGAAAGATCTGGGGGGGTGATCCTTTGACTCGGAAACAATTAATTGAATATTGTAATTATTGGTGGCCAATGTATACTTTGGAAGGTGGGGAGAAATGGCCAGAAAATGGGACATTGCGATATAATACCATCTTGCAATTAATGTTATTTTGCAAAAGGGAAGGTAAATGAGATTAAATACCTTATGAGGTATTTATTTTTTTTCGCTTTGAGAAATCATCCGGAGTGGCAAAAACAGTGTGGGATTATCCCTCAAGATTCTATGGTATTGACTTTGGAAAAAAACAGGGAAGGAATAAGAGTTTAAGATGATGTTGCTCTGCCTGTAGCATTGGAAAAGGGAATGTCCCAAAGTGAGAGAATTGGATCCTTCACTACAGGCAATTAAGTTGATGACTCTGCATGATGAGGACTGAAGGAGACCAGGGGAGTCAACCTCAGCTGAACGCCTGGTTACATTAAAGCTGGGGAATGATGAAGTAGAATTTTAGGTGATACAGGGGCAACATATTTGGTATTAAATATATGCAAAGGGGGGTTTAGTCACAAAACTATAAGTGTTGTTGGGGTGACAGGGTGGAAGGAAAATCAGCCGTTTTTACAACCTTTGAAATTCAAATTGGGAAAGCCATGGGTGACTCATCAATTTTTGTATATGCCAGAATGTCCATCATCTTTGTTAGGAAGAGATATATTGAGTAAATTGAATGCACAAAATAATTTTTAAAAAATGGGGAGACTCAGCTGTTAATACCTGAGTCAAAAGCCGTGGAGGCAAAGATTTTTATGTTACAGAACACACCCAGACCGAAGGAAGAAATGCCTGCAGAAGTGGAGGATGCAGTAACACCCTTGGTATGGGCAAGTGGAATTCCAGGTCGGTCTAAATTGGTGGAACCAGTAAAAGTTGTTCTAAAATCTCTAACTAAACCGGTAAGACAAAAGCAGTATCCTATTAAGTGGGAAGCTAGAAAGGGGTTGGAAGAATTAATAACGGAATTTTTGGATTATGGATTATTGATAGAGTGTGAATCAGAATGTAATACCCTGATATTGCCAGTGAAAAAGCAGAATGGCAAGGAATATAGGTTAGTTCAAGATTTAAGAGCCATAAATCAGATTGTTCAAGACATTCACCTGGTAGTAGCTAACCCATATACCTTGCTGACATCTTTAAAAGAAAAACATAAGTGGTTTACTGTACTTGATCTCAAGGATGCTTTCTTCTGCATACCTCTAGACAAAGATAGCCAGGCAATATTTGCCTTTGAATGGAAAGCCCCACCACTGGACGCAAGACACAACTCACCTGGATGGTGCTACCTCAAGGGTTCAAAAATAGTCCTACAATATTTGGTAATCAGTTGGCAAAGGAATTGGAAGTATGGAAAAAAGAAAATTCAGAAGGAATAATATTGCAGTATGTAGATGACACCCTGATAGCAGCAGAGACTCGAGAGGACTGTTTACAAGTGACCATCAGCTTGTTGAATTTTTGGGGACAAGCAGGATACCGAGTATCAAAAAGCAAGGCCCAGATTGGGAAAGAGACTGTGATATATTTAGGCTTTGAAATTTCGCAAGGACAAAGAAGATTGGGAGCAGGCAGAAAGGAAGCAATTTGTCAAATTCCAGAACCCAGAACGATACGGGAACTGCGGACATTTTTGGGTATGGTCGGGTGGTGTCGATTGTGGATCCTCAATTATGCAGCTTTGAAAGGATCCCAGGAGAATCACCTGTTGTGGACACCTGAGTGTTGGACAGCTTTTAAAAATCTGAAGGCAGCTTTGATGTCTGCACCTGTGTTAGGACTCCCAGATTTAGCAAAGCCTTTTGAATTGTTTGTACATGAGCGACAACATCTTGCTTTGGGTGTGTTGACTCAAAAATTAGGAACTTGGAAATGGGCCGTTGGGTATTTTTCTAAGCAATGGGATAATGTCAGCAAGGGATGGCCTGGATGTTTGTGAGCTGTGGCAGCAACTGTACTCTTAATCCAAGAAGCAAGGGAATTAACCATGGGGCAGAAAATTACAGTTTATGTCCCACATATGGTAATTTCTGTCTTGGAGCAAAAAGGGGGGCATTGGCTGTTCCCAAGCCGCATGCTCAAATACCAGGTCACTCTCTTGGAACAGGATGATGTGGAGCTTAAAACTACAACAGCAGTGAACCCAGCAATGTTTTTGAGCTCGGAAATGGGTGAGTCTTTACACCAGGATTGTTTGCAAACTATTGAACAGGTATATTCTAGCAGACAGGACCTGAAGGATGAACCGTTGCCTAATCCTGATTTGGACGGATGGAAGCAGTTTTGTCCGAGATGGAAAATGAATGGCAGGGTATGCAGTGGTCACCACCACCCAGGTGATGAAAGCTGAAGCTCTCCCTGTGAATACATCAGCACAGAAAGCAGATTCACGCACATGGAGCTATCTGGAAGGAAAGAGGACTGTTGTCAGCTCAGGAAGAAATTCTTCAACTCCTCCAGGACATCCAGCAGCCCAAGGAAATAGTGGTAATGCATTGTAAAGCACATCAATTTCAACAAACCATGGTAAATGTGGGCAACCGATTGGCTGATAAAACTGCTAGAGAGGCAGCGGAGCAAAGCATCCTTGCCCTGGTACCAGTAAAACAGGTAAAACTTCCAATCCCAAAACCAAATTATGGTAAATTGGATAGATTATTGGCAGAACAGTTGAGAGCAGTAGAAAATGAGGACGGATGGTGGGTAACATCCACCCGACAAGTCATAGTTACCCCACAAATAATGATAAAAATAGCAGAGGAAAACCAGAGAGAAACACATGGGGGAATTGAAGTGATGATTGTGGATTTACAGAAATCAAGATTGCTGTGTGCACATCCCAAATGTTACAGCTGCTTTGAATGAACAAATAGATGATATGAAGAGGGTGGCACAGCAGACTCAAGGTTTAAGGAGTGAAATGCAAACAAATGGGTTAGGCCAAATTTTGGGACATTTTGGATTTCCTCTTAAAGGATGGATAACTGAGTTGTTACAGACACTAATCATTTTGATTACAGTTGTTTTGGTGATTTGTTTGGTTTATCGATGTTTAAGGAAAATGTTGACACAGACAATGTCTAGGAATACTGTAGCAATTTTAAAATCAGTGATGAAGCATCATACACCGATGCTGGGAGAGAAGCCACCTGCTTATGTTGAGATATGAAAGATTAAGAGTGGAAGTATTGAAAAGATGATTATTTCAAAACTTCCAAAGGGGGGAAATGTAACCAGATGTAACCAAAGTGATTAGTTTGTTCTTTTGTAACTAAGCAACATAGAGACAGGAGCTGGGTAGACAATGCTTTAATGTTGTGTTTGTACACCTATGGCTATGGATATGCTACTATGCCCAAAGACAATAGGACAAGGAGTAGTACGGACATGCTGCTATGTTCCCAGTACAGCCCCAGCCCATCTTGACAATGAGTCAAGGGTAGTTAGAAAAATTGGTTTGTGTTAAGGGTGCCAAATCATTGTTAGGGACCATGCACCATGAAGAAGGAAAAGGGGTTACATAAGCAAGGTGGGATTGCGCATGCCCAGAAGAAGGGGTCAACTAAAGGACACACCTGTACGACCACCAGAGACCCCCACAGAACCCCCTTGGAGCTCAAGGACGCATGTGTAATGACCATGCAAATATGATAATTAGTTCTGGGAAATAGAATGAATATGCATGATCATTCTGGGAAAGTTGATGCATATGTATGTGATCGGACAATATAAGCTTTGGTTGATGTAACCTGCGGTATGCATGCTAGGTAGAACGATCCCCCGTGCATCTGGCGACGTAATAAAGAATGCCTGCTTCTTAATGCTACATTGGTGTTAAGGAGTTTGATTCCCGATTTCGGTGACAGTGTTGTTTGCAACTGAAATACAACTTTGGACAATGCGTAAACTGAATTATTTACGACTTATATTCTAGCTCATATGGCATGTCTAAAATGTTAAAGACTACAGCTATGTTGTGATCGGAAAGTACTTTCACTTCTTGTTTTCAGTATAGTTTTGCACCATGTACAAGTTACATGTTAGTCTTGGATCTGTACACATAATCACTTGGTGATTGCTTCATGTCACAAAGGTGGCCTAAGAGTGCTTTCACTTGAGTGAATTTTTGTCAGTTCTAACAAAGGCAGAAAATATCAAGGGGCTTTTGTAAGGACCAGGCAAGAATTCAAGTGGTTCTGAAATAGTTCTATTTGAAAGCTAGACACTAGAAGCTAGGAAGAGTGGGAGAGCAAGGTAATCAGGTAATATGCTTACTTGGGTAATGCATGTAAATAAAAGAGCATCCGTAACTTATAAAATGCAGTGGTAGCATACTAATTGCATAATACTTACATAATAACAGACTGTCCTGAGATATCTTACTGAGGAAAATAAATATTCTGGGAAAGAATTTCTAGGACAGGGGAAGAAAAGTTCCTGTGATTGTCATTTCAGAAGTTGTATTTGAATTTGACATAAGGATGGGACCTAGAAGGGACCTCAGGAGGTCTCTAGCCCAACCTCCTGCTCATAGCGAGATCAGCTCTGTTGTCTGACCAGGTCACTCAGGGCTTTATCCAGTTGGGTCTTGAAACCCTTTTAGATGGAGACTGCACAGCCTCTGTGGGCAAACCTGCTCCACTGCTCACTGCTTGACTGTCCTTGTGGGGGAAAGAAGTGTGCTATATTCATCCAATCAAGTCTTTTTCTTAATATGCCTAGCAGTATAATATGGCCCTCATCCTCATACAAATGTGAAAAGTTTGAAAAGTAACTTTGGAGAAATTCAGCATTTGAAAAGTGAGAAGCAGTTTTGTTCTGGAATAAGTACATTACTTTATAAGAAGCAAAACAGTTAAGCATTTGTGAAATTTGGTGTTAGAGTGCTTTTGCAGCTATTTGAACAATGAATTGTTAAATTACAAATTTGATTTAAGAGGTAAATAGTCTCCTAAAAATTGTGTAAATAAATACTATGAACTCTAACTTTGCTCTGAAGATCTAGAGTGAAACTGGCTATGAAAATGTATATTGCTATGGAATATTTTATGGTGAGCTGTACTGGTTTTCCTTCAAAATGTCTAAGATAAGGTATTCTTAGTGATACTATATAGTAATTTTTTTCCCTATTGTTTGTGAGCAGCAATCCTCATGAGCTGGATTTATAATCTCAATATCTTCTCGTGGTTTTATTCATATTCAACAGCTGTGTTCTGCTTTTAAGAAAAGTTTGTATTGCATTCCAGCAGACCTGTGGTCTTCAAATTAACTTGTGGATTTCTATCCAATGAAGGCAGAAAAAATAATGTGGTGTTTGTTTGGTTTTTTTTTTTTAGAATTGGGGGTGTGTGTGGTGGTGGTGGGAAGAAGCATATAAGGGGTGGAAGTGTTGTAAAATCAGAGAAATAATAGATATTTTGTTAGCATTTCTGTGACATCTGGCACTTCTGGTTTTTATAATGATTGCCTTAAAATTTTATTATTAAGCATTTGAGATGGTGGAATGTTTTGCTTGTTATTGATTATGCAAGTAATAGTTTGACCAGCAGTTGCATTTGAAAGCAGTCATAATGCTCGTACATTATTTCTCAGCCCATATGCTAGTCAGTTGTATGAAAATCTGCATGGATTGAAAATAATCCCCTAACAGATTTTAAGACTTTTCTGGGGCCGCTCAATTTTTAATGTGTTAATACTTTAAAATTTGGCAGGATGGGGGGGGGGTGGATGATGAAAGCAGCTTGTAAATTGACCAGCAACTTGTGAACTGGCTATTTCTGAATTTCTATTCAAATTTAAATATTTAAAAATATAAATAATTCAGTAGCTTGCCCCATATCTTCTAGTTCAAGAATCCTAAAGCTGTGCTTGAAGTTTATGTCCACTTTTTTTGCATGTGTATGTCTCAAGGTTTCTTTAGGCAAATTGCATACAGTTGTGTTCTGTTGGGAAATACTTTCTCAATACAGAAATTGACCCTGCTCACTACTTCTGGGGTAGCTTCTTCTAAAAAAGACATGTCAAGTCAAATATTTCTAGGGAGCTTCTCTGAAGCTCTTTGTTTTTTGAACCCTGTAGAGAGCTTTTGGTTTGTTTAATCAATGGTCTAGGTTGTATACCTGATCAATCGTAACTTTGTTTTCTTGGAAATATCTTGATGCTGATAAAAAAAAAAACACAACTTCTGTTATGAGCGTTTTTTAGGACCTACAGAGAAGATAGGCATTCAGAGGTATCTGCATTGGTCTGTTAGACAGTCAGTGAATTTTCCTGTCTGCATGACTGTAGTTATCTTGTAGTCATTTGCACAAATGTTTCTGAATTAGTCTAGAAGTTTAGGGCTCTATGAAGAAAACTGAAAATCAAACTATTTGTCTGATTTAGAATACATGACTTCATTTTGACAGGTGCACGTTCCTTTTGGGTTTTAAATTCTACTTTTCTGATTTCTCTCTTGAATCCAAAAGGCTATAGATTTCTGTGTGGGTTTTGTTTTTTTAATAGGTCAGTGCAACTATCTAGAAGCTGCATAATACTGCCAAAAATGATTAGCTGACTATTTTCATCTCCAAGAAATACTCATTTAGGGTCAGTACATCAAAACCAAATTTCTTTCACAAAATGATTTAAGTGATTTCTGAGGCAAAGTACATAATCTTTCTGGTCAACCATGTATAGCTCAGATCAAGTCCTCACGTAATAAAAATATTTTAAAAAAGAAAAGAAGACTTCCTATTTAGTGGCATTGGAACTGTTTGCTGAATGCAAGAAAACATTTTTTTATGGTCCAACATAACACTTAATGATGTAGAGACAAGAGGAAGTAAAACAGAGGCAGGGGAAAGGCTGGGGAGTCCCTCACCTGCTCTCTACTGTAAAGGTTGCCTTTTCCAGAGGGAAGCACTGTAGGAAGGGTTCTTCAGACTAAACAGTGTAATCTGTTTTAAACAAGTGCTAGCCTTACTGACATATACCTTGGCAAAAAAAGCCTAATCTTAAAATTATTATGCTGTTAGATTATCCAGAAGTACTAGCAGACTTCTTATATGAGGAAGATTTTATGCACGATCTTTGGAATTTTTGCTATTTAGAGATTATATGGAAAAGTGCTAATAGTGATAGAAAGTTATTAGCATCCCAAAGATAATCTTTCATTTATGATATTATCATGTTATATCCCTGGAGAGATACCGGTTTTCCTCAAAATTTGTAACTATGATATAGAAAATACCATGAATTTATTAGCTAGAAAGATACTGTCTGGATTAGCTTTTACTTTGCTGCTACAGATTTTTATAAAATCTGATAGATTTAAAAGTCTAGAGTTCATAGGCATTCTAGGCTATCCTGGCCATAGGTATGTCTTTAAAAATCTTTACTATGGGCAGTGGGCTTAAATGAACCTTGTAGTAAGTGACTTCTAAACTTGTAACTCCTACTAATGCAGATGAAAGGTACTGGACAAAGGGGAGAAACTAAATGCATGACTGCTTTGCCTTTATAGTAGGCTGACTTTTTCAGGTTTAGTGAGAGACCCTGAGGTTCATGTTCTCCCTATTGTCCACCTGCCCAAAGGAGATAATCTGTCTGATGCTCGTCAGTAGATGATGTCTCTTGAACTGCATCCAGCATTATTAGATTGTGCAATTTAAAAGATAAGCATCCTTTCCTATTTCATCATTTCATAACTACCGACCAGTCAGCCTTACCTCTGTGCCCTGTAAGATCATGGAGCAGGTAGTCCTGGAAGATATATCAAAGCATGTGGAAGACAGGGAGGTGATTAGAGACAACCAACATGGCTTCACCAAGGGCAAATCGTGCCTGACTAATCTAGTGGCCTTCTACAATGGAGTGACTGCATTAGTGGACGAGGGAAGAGCAACGGTTGTCATCTACCTGGACTTATGTAAGGCCTTTGATATGGTCCCCCACAACATTCTTACCTCTAAATTGGAGAGAGATGGGTTTGATGGATAAACTGTTAGATGGATAAGGAACTGGCTGGATGGCTGCGTCCAAAGACTTCTAGTCAGTGGCTCAATGTCCAAGTGGAAACCAGTAACGAGTGGTGTCCCTCAAGAGTCCATACTGGAACCAGTACTATTTAATATCTTCATCACTGACATAGACAGTGGGATTGAGTGCACCCTTAGCAAGTTTGCAGGCAACACCAAGCTGAGTGGTGCGGTTGATTCACTACAGGAAAGGGATGTCATCCAGAGGGACCTTGACACACTCGAGGAGTGGGCGCATACAAACCTCATGAAGTGTAACAAGACCAAGTGCAAGGTCCTGCACCTGGGTCGAGGCAATCCCCAATATCAATACAGACTGGGGGATTGAGAGCAGCCCTGCAGAGAAGGACTTGGGGATACTGGTGGATGAAAAATGGGACATGAGCTGGCAACGTGTGCTTGCAGCCCAGAAAGCCAATTGTATCCTGGGCTGGATAAAAAGGGTGGCCAGCAGGTCGAGGGAGGCAATTCTCCCCCTCTACTCCGCTCTCGTGAGATCCCACCTGGAGTACTGCATCCAGCTCTGGGGTCCCCAGTACAGGAAAGACATGGACCTGTTGGTGCGGGTCCAGAGGAGGGCCACAAAAATGATCAGAGGGCTGGAACACCTCTCCTATGAGGAAAGGCTGAGAGAGCTGGAGTTGTTTAGCCTGGGGAAGAGAAGGCTCCAGGGACACCTTATTGCAGCCTTTTAATACTTAAAGGGGGCTTATAAGAAAGACGGAGAGAGACTTTTTGCCAAGGCCTGTAGTGACAGGACAAGGGGCAATGGTTTTTAACTGAAAGAGGGTTGGTTTAGATTGGACATAAGGAGGAAACTTTTTACGATGAGGGTGGTGAGATACTGGAACAGGTTGCCTAGAGAAGTTGTGGATGCCCCATCATTGGGAAGCGTTCAAGGTCAGGTTGGACAGGGCTTTGAGCAACATGACCAAGTGAAAGATGTCCCTGCCCATGGCAGGGGGGTGGAACTAGATGATCTTTAAAGGTCCCTTCCAACCCAAACCATTCTATGATTCTGTATTTTGGGTCAACTTGAGGTGGTTTGTTTTATGGGAGTATTAGATGAGAGCACTGTACTACTCCTTTCTAAGAATTACCAATCCCCTGGAAGTGGAATGGCTTTGGATTGGCTAAAAACGGTGAAACATCATCCTTCTAACTTTCACGACAAATGTTAGGGTAAAGGGAAAAAGTAATTTTAGAACCTGAAAACTTAATAAAACAGTTATTATGTCTAGGGACAATTAGAAATGAAAGAAAGCAACAATTCTTGTTAAATCTGCTTTACCCAAGGGTTCTATTCAATTCATCTAAAGAAAAATCTTCCACATCTCTCACTGTGATCCAGTTGTTGGGTCTTGCATGGCAGTGCTTTCACAGCAGCCATATTTCACATTTCCATATTTAGCTAATTCTTCCTGGGTGCTGTATATTGACCAGTAGGATAACTCCCGGGTCTCTAGTCTATGGGCATGCAGTAGCATGAAATTAGTCAGTAGTCAACAGAAAGCAGTTCTACAGAGTTCATAAGTTGTCAGTTCTTTCTCTTATATTTTGACAGTTCAAATAATAAAAAAAAAATAAATCTGTGCTCTTCTGATTCTGTGCATTGCCATAGTTGTACTCTAATAGCAATGTGATCTTCATAAAACTGGTCTGTTTTATTCCCGCTTATGGAGGTAGCAGGGAGAATTGTATAGTTTGCAGTACTACTGTGGAAGAGTTGGAAACTGCTCAAGGGGAAGGGAACCTAAATACAGACTGGAGATGAATAGTACAGGGCAATGTCGTGAATGGGAAAATAGTTCTCTTCAGTAAGGAAGAGTTTGAAGGAACAAACTTTCTGAAGCTTCTTGGAGATCTTCAGTCATTTAGTAAATAATTCTTATCCATGCTTGTTATTGTTCCCAAAGACTTGGTAGTAGGTCATCTTGAAAGCTGATTATGTTCTTAAAATATCTTTGTAAGATATTCTTGCACATGAAATAAACTGCATGTGTATAACCACTGCATACGTCTTTCTTTTTTAGCAAGAAGGTGTTGGTCGGCCAAGTGTATACCATGCTGTGGTGGTCATATTTCTAGAATTCTTTGCCTGGGGGCTGTTGACAACTCCAGTGCTAACAGTAAGTATCGCTGGTCTGTCTATCTTCTTACAGTAATGACAAAAGTTAATTTGTTACTTACTAGGGATTATGCTTTTAATTTTTTTTTTCACTTCCTGCTTACCTTGTTAACTGAAATTCGGGGGTTATATAGAGTAGTTAAGAGTAGTTAGAAAAAGTTTATTAACCCAGTTTTTCACTAGATATCTGAGAGTACTTTGAATACATGACCAGCAAGGTTTTGTGGGACTGGAAGAAATTGGTGTTAACTATTTTCCTTCCCTAACCTCCAGATAGAATCAGCTACATCACTCTTAAAAGGTGTTTGTCTAACCTTCCTAAAAATATTTGCTGATCTCTTTAACACCATCTAATAATAGAGTCTATATAAACAGTTAATAGATTTCCATAAAGTAGATGTCTCACTAGATTACTATCCTGTCTTGCCAACATAAAACTATGAAGAAGCTTATTGGGTCTTCATCTTTTTCTCTATTTAAACCAGAGTGCTCAACTTCAAGTTGTGCTAGCTTGGCACTTCTCATTTAGAGGGATAATGTTCAAATACTAGTTCTTCCTCAGTCCTCAAGAAATTTCTTGAAGTAAAACTTTACAATACTAAATATGCCCACCTAATGTAAAATATGCAAATTAAAATAGTTCCATATGAATTCATACTGTCAGTTACATGCAGGTTGAATTGTAGTTCTTGAAATTAATATTTCTGAGGACACTATATTTAATGGTACTGTTATGAAGTGCTTCTAACTTTAAAAGTAAATTCTTAGTTCGACTGAAGTATGTGGATTTTATACTTGTAGAAATGAAAGTGGTGGTCTTGACTATCTTCCTGTATTTTGAATGTTCTATTCTTCTTTTACATGGTCTTGAATAGTTATGATGCTGTTGCTTTGGACTGAAAATTTAATTTAAAGCACTGACTTAAATATAATAGTGTAACTTGTCTAACACAGACTTAAATATAATAGTGTAACTTGTCTAACACAGGCGTAGATGATTTATGTATGCTTGGGGATCATCTTTATTTGTAGTGAGCTCTTCAGAAAGCACAGTATTTGACTTAAACCATTTCAGATCTGGTTTAATACTTTGCACCCTTCTCTCGTAACATGCTTGTGGTGTAACTTACATTGGCCTGCTGATCAGGCAGCACTACTAGAGGTCATGCAGAGCCTTCTTGTGAGCAAGGTCCAGCCTTTGAACTCTCAGCTACCTGTTTTTGCTCAAGAGGGCTTGTCTGGTGGCAAGAAAAGGGCAGAAATGGAAATGCCTGGCTTGTTGATCAAAACTCATATCATCTCCATTTTTAAAATTTTTTTTGTTTGTGTCCTGATGCTCCAGGTCATACTCAACATTCAATCAGATTAAAACATTGTGTTGTCTATTATCAAAATAAATTGTATGCAGTCAATGATAGCTGAGATTAGAGTTCACTCTTTTAGATTTTTTTCACTTCTTTTGACAACTGTTTGTCAGGGAAGCTGTAGTGCTTGTTATGTGACACTATACTTAGATGAGAAAAGATTTAAAGTGATTTAGATTTAAACAATATTTTGCTCACAGAATGCCTAAAGCTTATGCTCGTTATTCTTATTTATGGGCTTGTAAGCAAATATTAGCATAAGCAATATTAATCACTTAATGGCATATTCTTTTCAATATCATACTTTTGAATATGTAAATGTTAGTATCAAGTAGAACTCTAAAGTACTTCCCTCTATCAGTTTGCCAATTTGCATTTCTCTTGTCTATAAAGTAAAATAAATTAATATAAAAAGCTAGAACCAATATCAGCAGTGGTTGCCTCCTACCAAAATTCTGGATAATACTTTTGTGCTGGTTTTGGCTGGGATAGAGTTAATTTTCTTCATAGAAGCTAGTATGGGGCTATGTTTTGGATTTGTGCTGAAAACAGTGTTGATAATAGAGGGATGGTTTAGTTATTGCTGAGCAGTGCTTACACAGAGTCAAGGCCTTTTCTGCTTCTCACCCCACCCCACCAGTGAGTAGGCTGGGGTGCACAAGAAGCTGGGAGGGGACACAGCTGGGACAGCTGACCCCAACTGACCAAAGGGATATTCCACACCATATGACGTCATGCTCAGCATATAAAGCTGGGGGGAGAAGGAAGGGGGGGACGTTCGGAGTGATGGCGTTTTGTCTTCCCAAGTAACGGTTATGCATGATGGAGCCCTGCTTTCCTGGAGATCGCTGAACACCTACCTGCCTGTCTATGGGAAGTAGCGAATGAATTCCTTGTTTTGCTTTGCTTGCGTGCACAGCTTTTGCTTTATCTATTAAACTGTCTTTATCTCAACCCATGAGTTTTCTCACTTTTACTCTTCTGATTCTCTCCCCCATCCCACTGTGGGGGAGTGAGCAAGTGGCTGTGTGGTGCTTAGTTGCCAGCTGGGGTTAAACCATGACAACTTTGCAGAAAGATAATCAGATTTGACTGAGTTACCTGCTTGCTTTTTTCATTATGATTTGCAAGACGTTGTCTGCTTTCTAGAGTGGCTTTATTGATCTCTAACTTGAGACTGACTCTCTTTTTTTCCACTCGTGTTATGAGATTAAGGGCGAAATGGATGCAACGTTGTTTTGAATAGCTAAACAGATGGAGGTATCGGAAGGAAAAGGAGTGTTGTCACCCGACAGTATGGGGACATACAGGTTCTTTTGGGAATCCTTGGCAGAATGATAAAGGCATTAAGTTGTAGTTACAATTAAAGCTTTATTTTTTAGCAGAATTTTATGATTAGCGTAGAATCTTATTATCAGAGTTGCACAGGATTTTTAATAAGCAGAATCAGTGTAGCACAATTTTTAAGTAGTGTAGCACAGAATTTTATAGCACAGCTTAGCTTATGGTTCCTAATCACCTGACCCTCTGCAAATCAGGTCAAATCTTAATACTTGGCTTGCCATATCAAGATAACAATCATAATCTAGACTCGAAAAACATATAAAAGAATACGAGTCAGTCACTCAGTCCTCAGAAGAAGCAGGCGACAGTGGAAGTGTCCCTGACCACTGGGGGATCATGGGTTTTGCCATCCAGCAGCAGTTCCTGTCCAAGTCCCACTTAAGGCTTGTAACTGCTTGATTTTATAGACAGTGCTCTGTGTGCTGGTACGCTTCCCTGTTCTGTGTCAGGGTCACCACCACCTGGTTGCCAGGTGCCTGGGACCTTCAAGGCCGATAAGGAGGGGAGTAGTCAGCCTGGCGCCCAGGAACCTGGAGGCCGATAGGGAGGAGAAGTCTGCCTGGTGCGCAGGACCTTCAGGGTGTGATGAGGAAGGAAAAGGGGACTGATATGTGACCAGCTTGGTAACAGAGAATGGCTGTTTACCTTATAAAATGACATTAGTTATGCTAACCATATTACCAGGGGTCAGGAGCAGGGGTTACTGGTCTCAAGCGTATATAAGCAGAATTATCTGAGCAATAGTTAATGTGATAACAACCTTTGTCAAACCTATGGGTTGAGAATCTTGCCTATTCCTGAAAAACAATGCTGATGTTTTTTCAGTGACACTGAAATGTTGTCCTTCTTCAGGCTAGTGGCTCTCTCAATATGCATATAAATAACTTTTGTAGATGTTGCCACTTTTGTCTTATATATCTTATATGCCACTTATCTATATAGAAACAGCAAGCCAATTTGAAGTAAACTTTTAAAAGAGCTTGAACATGTTCTGGTTTACATAGACATTGCTCATGTAGCATTGATCTCTAAAAAATGTGCGTATATGCTTTTTGATTATTGCAGAAACTTTTAAAATTGATACAGTACCAACCTGTGAGGCATTTTAACTCTCTTCCATCTATTTAGTATAGATTAACACACTTGGCCTTGAATTAAGGCTACTGTTAAAGCACCTTAAATGAATTCATAGCAGTAGTTAAAGAATGCATCAACCATTCAGAATGTTTGCTAGTATTTATAACCATTTAGTTGTTCATTAAAACTGTTTCTAATTGTATGGCTATTGAATATCTGCAGCTTGTGCTCATAACAAGAAGTTGGCTGTCATACTTTTCTTTTGTCAACTTCCACGTCCCTAAGTCTGAATTAAGGTGGTGATAATTCTCTTAAATGGACACTGTAATATGTAATGTGGAGGGGTTCAGGAAGAGGTGGAGCCTATGGGTGCATACAATTCAGAAACAGCTCGTACAGTGCCTTTTTGGGCAATCGTGAATATAGATCGTGTGGGGGTTTTTTTTTCCTTGACAGAATAAGTTAGCTGAACCTCATTTTCACTCCTAATTAGTAACAATGGTTAAGTCAACCTTTTGAAGGAATTATCTACCTCAAAAGTTCTGTGATTTGCATGATATAGGTGCTTTTTGCTTACATTAATTCCCTTTCTGAGCAAAGTACCCCAAACCAAAATATCTTTGCTGTACAGTGTTGTAAGTGCCCACAGAGGAATTTATACCAGTAAATTGATATTAAAGCTTGTCAATATTTTCTCGTGAAGACAAATGAGTGTATAATTCTGGGGTAAGATACCTTTTTAACAAGTCCAAATAGAGCTTTCCTGTTTTACAAATCGCATCTAAACAATTATTTTTCCCCATCTCTCTTGATTCTTGATTCAAACAATGTGTTTCTTTTTTCTTTTTTTTTTTTTCTCCCCTTCAGGTCTTACATGAAACATTTTCCCACCATATGTTTTTGATGAATAGTCTTATTCGAGGTGTTAAGTTAAGACTGTTTAGAAACACTGATTTAAATATTCTGTGTATTCCTGTATTGTAATTAGTCTTCAGTCGCCATAAGAACATCCTGGACATTGAGAATGTAATTAGTTCTTAAACAATTTTTTCATTGTCATGGTTGTGTGTTCTTGGGCTTGATTCAAGATTTATGGTTAAATGGTAGAATCTTGAAACAAATGAAATATTTCTCAGAAGCTTTAATACCTCTCATTTGAATAGGTACCAATTCATTATTGTAATCATGGTAAGGATCCCTCTAAGAATAGAGGTAACTTTTTAATGTTTGCCTTTTCATGTTAAATGATATACATCAAAAGCATATTAATACAGCCATGATGATGCTATTGAGATAAAAAATGTAGCACTTAAACCATTATAATTTTGTCCAATGTGGTATAAAAGTTATTTTTCAGCAGGGTTTTTTTTCTGGTCTGTCTCTTATGAGTTTTTTGAACATTCTGGGATGGTCAAGATGTTCAGGGTAGTTTATCACTTACTTATGATACCTTTGTGTTCAGACAGTGGTCATGCTAGATTGTTGCCACAAAAAATGCTTGAAAAAATATTCTTGAGCATAAGTAAAACTTCAGAATGTTTCTTCTTTACTTAACCATCTCACTGAGAGACTTCAGAGCACTTAGTGATAAGTTATACTAAGTATTAACTTATAGCAGTCAGAAATTATTTAGTTTTTTACTCTGTAATAGGTTGTAAGTCAGCTTTAGCTATAAGAACAAGACAACTTTAGCAAGAAATTGCTAGTTTGATATCTTTCACAGTAGACTGGCAGTTTCAGAAAACGCCACACACTAGGGATTTAGGGATGTCTCAAACTAGAAGTTAAGTTATTCTCTTAGCAAAACAAAGTTTATGTTCCTCCTAGTGCTTTCTCTCAACTCTTTTCAAAGAGAACAGTTAAGTTACCTGAAACCTTGCCTTAAGACGCTCTTGTCCGAGTTAGAGGGAAGTTTGGATTTGGGACCCAGCACAAAAAAGTCTTTTGATAAAGGCTAAGAAGTTGGTATTTGTGAAACTTGGCTATAGGTTTTGGATATTTTTAAGAAGCTTTTTCCATCTGGGATACCTCTTTATTGAATCAAATGGAGATTGGATTTAAAAAATGAGGTGCAAAATTTTTCATTCAGGTTTAATAAATTTAAAACATAAAGCATCTAAATCAGAGAAAAGTAGACTGGAAGAAATTGTGTACAATTTCTGTTATCTAAATTTTTTGCATTCAATTTCTGAATCAAATTGCAGTCAAGTTCCATTTATATTGCAGTTAAAGTGAAACTTGGAAATGTAAATGAAGATATATTGTTTTTTCTTCTGTTACAGGGTTTTTTGTCCTTTCTCAGTGCTCCACTAATAGGTGCTCTACCAGATGAATGGGGAATAAAATAATTTCTTCTTCTTACAGTTTTCTTCACCTGTGCCCTAATTCAGTTAATGAGAATAAGCCCATGGTAAGTGGTACAGGCTGAAGTAGGGAACTGGTCAACAGAGCAGGAAATTCAATCACAGGAGGAGTAGTTTGGGCAAGTGGGAGAGGGGCAATAAGCCAAGAGGGGAAAAACACTTTCTTTTTAATATAAGATTATATTTTTCTGGAGCTTTTTTATTTAAGGGTTGTTAAATTTGTGGGTCTTAAAAGTAGAAATTATGGAAGGTGATTTTAGTTACTGTATTCGTACAAGTATAGCAGTAATTGAAATGGTTTGATAGCACTAACATAGTTTTGAGCTCAACTGTTTTCTCTGAGTCCTTGTAAGATGCTGTAATAAACATTTTTCAAGCTAAACGAATCTTAAAATTTATTTGACCACATAAAAGTATAATCACTACAAAGCAGAACTTTTAACATTTTGATTAGGAAACTTTGAAGTCTTAACTGAATGGAATTGACTTAGTGACTGGAATCTTTTCTGTTACCTTTTCTGTAATATTTGCTGTCGTGGTTTAGCCCCAGCTGGCAACTAAGCACCACACAGCCGCTCTCTCACTCCCCCCCGGTGGGATGGGGGAGAGAATTGGAAGAGCAAAAGTAAGAAAACTCGTGGGTTGAGATAAGAACAGTTTAATAATTGGAACAAAATAATAATAATAATAATGAATTATAATGAGAAGGAATACAATGAGAGAGAGAAAGAGGAACAAAACCCAAGGGAGGGAAAGAAAAGGGAAAGAAAAAAAAAATTAAATAAAATTATACAACCGCTCACCACCCGCCGACCGATGCCCAGCCAGTCCCCGAGCAGCAATCGCAACCCCCTGGCCAACTCCCCCAGTTTATATACTGGGCATGACATCATATGGTATGGAATAGCCCTTTGGTCAGTTTGGATCAACTATCCTGGCTGTGCCCCCTCCCATTTCTTGGGCACCTGGCAGAGCATGGGAAGCTGGGGGAAAAAAAAACAAAAAACGTCCTTGACCAATGTAAATACCGCTTAGCGACAGCCAAAACATCAGTGTGTTATCAATATCATTCTCATACTAAAATCCAAAGCACTGCACTATACCAGCTACTAGGAAGAAAATTAACTCTATCCCAGCCGAAACCAGGACATTTGCCTATGTAGCTGATGTAACACAAGAACATGAAAGAATTGCAGCCTATGGACTGGTAAGATATGCTAAATTTAAATTTGAAGAAAGGTCAGATTGTGATCTTTGTATTGAACTTGTGTTTTGATATACAAGTTGTTTCCCGATTCATGTAACGAGGCTGATAAAGAAAGGAACGAGCCATAGATCAAGGATGTGTTAGAATTTGGAAAGTCTAGTTCAGATTTGCTACTGCTGCACAGACTGCTCTATGCTCATAGAAAACTAGAATCAGTTCAACTACTTTACCTGCATCCAGGGTATGTTTAGCAAAATGTATTATTTTAGGCTTTGCAGCCAGAATAAGAAGTGTTGTTAATGGCAGTACAAGTTACTTGATGCTTGGTTTGGCAATATCTCTCCCCTGCCCTTGATTTGTACTTTTGGTGTGAATTTTTAAAAAAACTATAGAATGGATCTATGTAGAATGGCTTTTCTATAGCCATATATAGGGAGGAAGGGTGAAACCACATAATGCAGTCTTTCTAGTAACTTATTACCTTTTGTTAGTTAGCAAGGGGAGAAGAAAGTAGTTCAGTTTGTACAAACCGGCTTTTCAAAAAATAATGTAATTCCTGCCTAGCTTGCTTTCATGAATACCTATATCGGTTTAGATTTTGTGTAACCAGAGGCCCATCGGTAGGTACCTTTTAATCTTTCAACTTTGTTTATCCTGTCATCCTCTGTGCATCTGTTTAACTATACAGTTATTCATGGACTTGATTCTTGGCTGGTGGTACTGTACTTTGAGCTGTTAAGGGTTAATCTAAAAATAAAGGGAAACCTTAGGAATGTGTGAATCTCAGATGTTGATTTAATAGTTAAGAAAATAAAGGATTTGGTTCTCTTGCACCAAACTTGTGTGTATTGTTGTAGCAGAGGACAAAATAGGATTAAAAGTTCTGGAACTCCCATTTTATTTCTCCTGCCTATAAAGGGCCATAAGTGTATTTGGAAGATCTGTTTGTCTGCCTTCAAACAGTGGTTGCTTGGGGTTTGGTTTTTGTTGTTGGTTTTTTTTGTCATCATCGTTGTTGTGGGGTGGGTGGGGGTTTTTTTGTTTGTCATGGTTTTAAAGAGCAGCTTGATCTAAAATTCTATAAAATGATAGACCCTAAGGTGCAATTGTTTCAATGAGGTCTGTGTCTTTTCCCAATTGTTTTGTCTGTTGTACCTTTTTCTTAAGATTTTTTTTTTTTCTAGCTTGGTGTAAAACTAAATTTCTACTTTTGTTTTTTACTTATTCTATAGAATAGTTATGTAGAGGATTTTTATTTTGGGGGGAGGAAAAGAATGGTAATTGTTTAAAAACAACAACAAAAAATTTTTTCTAACCTCTTCTCACAGTTTTGGTAGTGAAATTGAACTACAGCACCTCAGATTTTTCATCGTGTTCCTCTGAATATAAGTGATCATTTAGTAGCTGCATGTCCTTACAACAGAATATGAAGCAGTACAGTTGTTATAGCTAATGATTTCCAAGTTCAATAACAACTAGTTTGCTGTGCTTTCCAGTGGTACAGCTGTAGCTACATGTATTTAAAATGCAAACTGTTAACAAAGGCATTATCTATTACTTTGTTCAGTGATGGGTGGGGAGGAAGGTGGAGAAACTTTGTTTGGACCCATATTGCAGCCATATGTGATTTTTTGATTTAAATATTGTGTGGTCTGATTGTGGGTATTGTGGTTTTTTGTTGGTTGTGTGGGGTTTTTGGTTTCTGTTGTTGTTGTTGTGTGGGGTTTTGTGGGGGGGTGGGTTTTGTGTTTTTTTGTTATTTTGTTGTGGTTTTTTAAATTTTTTTAAAACTTTTTTTTAAGCTGGATTGGGGTGGGGGGAGCAAGTTAGTCCATTATTCTGCAATGATAGAATAACCATTTTGACAACTTTGTAAACTCTTCTTGTGCATAGGTATCTGCCACCTTTGCAGCAAGTTAGGTAACTAGTCCTGTCATTGGAGCATACCTGTCTGCCAGCTATGGAGATCACCTTGTTGTGCTAGTGGCCACAGCGGTGGCTGTTGTGGACATCTATTTCATCCTGCTAACTGTACCAGAATCTCTACCTGAGAAAATGAGGCCTCCTTCAGGGGGAGCTTCTATATCATGGGAACAAGCAGACCCTTTTGCAGTAAGATACACTTCTATTAAATAACTGTTCTGTGAACTTCAGGAATGTTTAAGTTTATTGGTAGTTTATTCAATACACCATAATCTCTGCTGTTGCACAAAAAGGTCTGATTACACTTTAAACAAAACAAAAAAACCCACACAACCTTGTAGATTAAATGTTCTTTGAACTGAAAACAAGTCTTGGTGGAAAATCCAAAGGGAAAATGCTTTATTTTTCTAACCTACTTTGTCTTTTATGGTAAGAAAAAAGGCTGAATTCTTATGCTGCTGCAGACCCCAAAAACTGATATTGTAAGGTTTTTCCATATTCATTTCATGCTTTTTGCTTTCTGAAACTTATTTGTGGCTTTCTATGAGGGAGTTACCACATCAGTGCACAAGGGAAAAACAATGGATGTCATCTATCTGGACTTCTGTAAAGCCTTTGACACAGTTCCCCACAACATCCTTCTCTCTAAATTGGAGAGATACAGATTTGATGGGTGGACTGTTCAGTGGATAAGGAATTGGCTGGATGGTCACATCCAGAGGGTAGCAGTCAACGGCTCAATGTCCAGATGGAGATCAGTGATGAGTGGTGTCCCTCAGGGGTCCGTACTGGGACCAGTGCTGTTCAATATTTTCATCAATGACATTGACAGCGAGATCGAGTGCACCCTCAGCAAGTTTGCAGATGACACCAAGCTGAGTGGTGCAGTTGACATGCCTGAGGGACAGGATGTCATCCAGAGGGACCTGGGCAAGCTGGAGAAGCGGGCCTGTGTGAACCTCATGAGGTTGGGGCAATCCTCGGTTTCAATACAGGCTGGGGGATGATGTGATTGAGAGCAGCCCTGCGGAAAAGGGGGTACTGATGGACGAAAAGCTGGACATGAGCCAGCAATGTGCGCTTGCAGCCCAGAAAGCCAACCGTATCCTGGGCCACATCAAAAGAAGCGTGGCCAGCAGGTCGAGGGAGGTGATTCTGCCCCTCTGCTCCCCTCTGGTGAGACCTCACCTGGAGTACTGCGTCCAGCTCTGGAGCCCTCAGCACAAGAAGGACATGGAGCTGCTGGAGCGAGTCCAGAGGAGGGCCATGAAAATGATCCGAGGGCTGGAGCACCTCTCCTACGAGGACAGGCTGAGAGAGTTGGGGCTGTTCAGCCTGGAGAAGAGAAGGCTGTGGGGAGACCTTATAGCACCCTTCCAGTACTTAAAGGGGGCCTATAGGAAAGATGGGGACAGACTTTTTAGCAAGGCCTGTTGTGACAGGACAAGGAGCAATGGTTTTAAACTAAGGGAGGGCAGATTTAGACTGGCTTTAAGAAAGAAATTTTTTATAATGAGGGTGGTGAGGCACTGGAACAGGTTGCCCAGAGAGGCTGTAGATGCCCCATCCCTGGAAATATTCAAGGTCAGGTTGGACGGGGCTCTGAGCAACCTGATCTAGTTGAAGATGTCCCTGCTCATTGCAGGGGGGTTGGACTAGATGACCTTTAAAGGTCCTTTCCAATCCAAAGGATTCTATGATTCTAACTTCACTCCCAATTTCTCTACCTCCTCCCCCTGAGCAGCACAGGGGAAATGGGGGTTGCAGTCAGTTCATCACACATTGTCTCTGCTGCTACTTCCTCCTCGTGCTCTTCCCCTGCTCCAGCTTGGGGTCCCACCCATGGGAGACAGTCCTCCATGAACTTCTCCAATGTGGGTCCTTCCCACGGGCTGCAGTTCTTCAAGAACTGCTCCAGTGTGGGTCCTCTCCACGTGTCCTTTCCATGGGGTGCGGTCCTTCAGGAATGGACTACTCCAGCGTGGGTCCCCCATGGGGTCACAAGTCCTGCCAGAAAACCTGCTCCAGCATGGGCTCTCCACGGGGTCACAACCTCCTCCAGGTGCATCCAGCTGCTCCAGCGTGGGGTCCTCCGTGGGCTGCAGGTGGATATCTGCTCCACCGTGGACCTCCATGGGCTGAAGGGGGACATCCTGCTTCATCATCATCTTCACCACGGCCTGCAGGGGAATCTCTGCTCTGGCGCTTGAAGCACCTCCTCCCCCTCCTTCTTCACTGACCTTGGTGTCTGCAGAGTTGTTTCTCTCACATAGTCTCACTGCCCTCTTCCGGCTGCTGTGCGCAGCAGTTTTTTCCCCCTTATTAAATATGTTATCACAGAGGCACTACCACCATTGCTGATTGGCTCAGCCTTGGCCAGTGGCGGGTCCATCTTGGAGCTGGCTGGCATTGGCTCTATTGGACATGAGGGAAGCTTCTGGCATCTTCTCACAGAAGCCACCCCTGCATCCCCCATCCACTACGAAAACTTTGCCACGCAAACCAAATACACTGTGTATTTCCCTAAATATTATATGATGCTGTTTTCAGTGAATAGTCAAAATTTGACACTGAATTACAGCTTCAAAAATAAAATGGGAGCCTCTACAGAAGACCGAAATATTGGGAATCTTATGGAAAAAATGGCTGTTTTTAACTTAATGTTTGGCTTAACTATTTCCTTGTAAGATTTCCTCCCCCTCAGTTTTTTGACTAATATGCATGGGTAAAAGTAGATTTAAAAAAAATTTGAATCTAACTTCTGCTTGCTTTATGCTTTCATTAGGCTTTGTATCCATGTTTTAGTACTTGTTTCACTTATTTGTCTTACAGTTTCTTAAGGAGTTTAGAAAAGATTCTACAGTTCTCCTCATATGTATTACAGTGGTTTTCTCCTATCTGCCTGAGGCTGGCCGATACTCTATCTTTTTTCCATATTTGCGACTGATAAATATTGGTCATTTCATATCGTGATAAGGATGTTTAAATAGGGATTCCCTAAGACTTGTTTCTTGATGAAGACTTTGCTTAGAAAACTGCTTTTTGGGAAAATAGAGCTTTAAAAAATAAAGGCTAAGATACTTTGCTAAGCCAAGAACTGAATGAAACTGGAAACTTGGAAGTGTGAACCCTGCTGTAGCTCTGTAGCTTAAGCATGTGTTGTTCCCATTTAGTATTGTCTGTGGGAGGGGACAGAGAATTTCAATTTCCAGATATGTGTCTTTCTCTGACTTTTTTTAGGATTGTTTTTCTTGTGTGGATTTCTTGGCAAATAATAAAGTTAAGGGTTATTCTCAAACATATGAATGCTTCCCTTCATGAATTCAGGTTATAAGCAGGGATCGGTATTTTCTTTTAAGGGGAGATTTTTTTTTATTTCTTAATTTTTTTTTTTTTTTTTGCTAGTGGTTCTTCTGAACTATTGGGCATTTGTTTTATGCATTTTCTGTTTCTGTTCAGATTATAGGTTTTGGGTCTGTTAGAATTGCAGCATTTATAGCTGTGATAGGAATTCTGTCTATAATAGCTCAGGTAAGTTGGGTTTTTTTTTTTAGCATTTTATTAATCAGTACAAAATTGGATGCTGAGGCACTCTTTTCTGAGTATAAAACTTGTGTATAAACTTCTTACATACTTTGAAATGCCAGTAGATCTTGAATTCACTAAAGATTATATTCATATAGATTCTCTGAGTAAATTCCTCTCCCTTTAGACTTTTTATTTAGAAATACTGGAGCTAGGCATCAAAAAAAATGAAACTAAAATTCACTAAACTTGCATCAGTAAACTTACTGAAAACTCTGGCTTCAAACGATTAAAATGGTGTAGGAAATTAGTTTAACCATGCTCAATGCAAGGCCTTCTGGAAGGGGGGGGCGTGATATTTATTTTAAATAAAACTCATCCTACTTGCATCTATGCACATAGATTTAATTGGCTCATGCTGTCAAACTCGCATGTGAACAAAGACACGTGTCCATGTGGTCTGGCCAGGCTCAACATGGAGGTTGAAGAACTTTAAGGCCTTGGTATGCTGCTTTTGTTCCTCTTAACTGACAACAGTGTGCTGGTTTTTGGACAGGTCTTCTATACCTTTTAGAAGTCAAACAGTTATTATAGTGTGACTAGTGTGACTTTTTTTTCTTTTTTTTTTTCTCCCTCTCTCTATCCTTATTTACTTCATCCTCATAAATCTTGCTGTCTGTTGTGTTTATTTCCTCATTTGGGTATCTTTATGGCTACTGTTTGTTTTCCTGTTGTGATAACAGGAAGAGGAATGGCACGTGCAATGTGCTGTAACCTTGTTGCCAAGGTTACAAGTGGAGGTCTTACTATTGTGATGTAAACAACACATTCTTCAGTGTTTACCTGTTTTACTGGTGTCAGTTGTCCTTGATTATCAAACAAGCAGTTCTTTTAACCCATGCTCTATTGTTTGTTCTGATGCTTTTATGTGCACTTACATTTTCATTTTTCCAATCATGCTTTATTCAGACCAATCTTAATATTGTTGCTAAAAATCTCTAAAATGGATGTTGTTCTGCTTTTAATTTTCAATATTTAATTTTGAATGTTTAATTTTCAATATTAAAAGGAGGAAACCGCATTGATTTTTTTATTATTATTATTTTTGAAGTATGCAGATTATTGAAATAAGCTTTGCTTCATAAATGCTGACTTACAACTTGGCATGTTGGCTGTCTCCAGAAAGGACTGATCATATGTAGACAGAATTATTTTATTTTTTGCTATTTAGCTTTTAAACTAGCTGTGTCTAAAACTTAAGAATGGGAACAAACAAGAAGGAAAGGAAAGCAGGGCTTCATCACGCGTAACTGTTACTTGGGAAGATGAATGCCATAACTCCAAATTTCCCCTCTTCTTCCTTCTTCCTCTGAGCTTTTATTGCTGAGCATGATGTCATATGGTATGGAATATCCCTTTGGTCAATTGGAGTCAGCTGTCTCGTCTGTGTCCCTTTCCAACTTCTTGTGTACCCCCAGCCTACTCGCTGGTGGGGCAGCATGAGAAGCAGAGAAGGCCTTGATGCTGTGTAAGGACTGTTCAGCAGTAACTAAAATGTACCTTAGTTATCATCAGCACTGTTTTCATCACAAATCCAAAGCATAGCCCCATACAAGCTACTATGAAGAAAATCAAGTTTATCCCAGACAAACCCAGTACATTATGTTAAAGAATAATGTGTGTGCTATTAACTGAAGGAGGCTGTCTGTGTGGACTTTGTCTTATAACTGTCTGTCTCTTGCCATGGGGCTATTGCTGTTGTATCTGAATCTGGGCTTCCTTCCCCCTCAGTAGTAACACCCCTTCTAACAGATGATAAACAGTGGTTGGTCTTCAGAATTTGTTTCCATGTGCAAATAAAAAGGTCAAATGAGCGATGTGAAGAGTAAGTAAAATATGCAATAAAAGATGCATAGGAAAGGGGCTTGGCCAAATTTTGATGCATGTGGTGAAGTAATGGAAGCAGCAGGGTTTGCTCATTGATTTTAATTGTAAATTTGGATAGTAATTCACCTTGCCTAAAAAGATATATTTTTTTTTCTCTGAGCTAACAGTCTTTTCCTCTAGTATTTGTAGATACTGCTAAATTCAACCTGTGTCCGACCCATATTATCTTAAGATGATACAGCCTTTTATCGTGGAACTTCTTACTCTGTGAGGAAATAGAATTGTAGGGATGGAAGCAGAAGCCTGTTTACAGTAGAAATGGACACCGAGATATAATGTGCCTAGAGAAGGCAATACATACACTTCTGGAGTCCTTAAGCAGAAGTGGAAACCCTTTAATAGTTAACAATGTTCGTACATCAAACAGTGACGTGACTAGTTGTCTGCATTTTTAACTTAATGCATGAAAAGTAGCAGCATGAATGTTGTGAATTTACTCAGCAGTTGGAAGGTTGTAAAAGGTGAAATTATTTTAATACATTTTTTTTAACAACAAAAAACCACTTCTGGATGAAATAATTTCTCTTGCAGACTATGTTTCTCAGTATCTTGATGAGGTCAATAGGGAACAAAAATACAATTCTCCTTGGCCTCGGCTTTCAAATCCTTCCGTTGGCTTGGTATGGTTTTGCATCTCAGTCTTGGTAAGTGTGCAATGCATACCTCTTATGGAACTGAAAATGTAAATCCTACCATTCCGTTCTGTTATCATGAGTATTTAAGTGTTCTGTGAATTAAACATTCTTCTCATTACACTGTGAAAGCTTGGCCTGTATCTTGCCAACACAGGAATAATAGAATTTTCCAGATATATAGTGTAAATTGTAGAGTAACAGCCCTTTTGAAAAAGGACTCTGCACCATTTTAGTACACTGTTTTGGTTTAGGTCTTCATTAAAACTTTATTTTGCAAATTCACAAACTAGTAAGTAGTATGTTCTCTCCAGTAATTCCATTAGATTCATTCTATCAGTTACTGGACCTCCACTTTTTATTTCTACCACGTCATTATTCTCTTACTATAACTATTTTTGGTCTTGGATACTATATGGAGCTTCTTCATTGGAAAAGCTATCTGTAAATAAATTCAACTAGAACCATAAGCTGGAACAACTTTTTCCTTACAAAAAGTTTTATGTCCTACAGACAGTGATGAATGTATGTTTGTCAGAGTGCTCCCTAGTGCATTATACAGGTTAGAGAAGAATTACTTCACTTGGGAGACCCTCTGAAACTTCCTTTGTACAGTCTTCATAGAGGGCAAGCCAGTACAGCATTTCACTTGCACTCCCTTCTTTTCCTCTACTTTAATAGCTAATATAGAATAAAAAACTTTAGTTTTAACAAGCTCAGGGTAAATTGTGAGAAGGGAGGAGGAAGGTTCCCCTGACCAGATAATTGCTACTGTCTTTAGTTATTTTAATTAAGAGGACTTCTGAGAGTGGGTTAAACCCTAAATGAGGGTGGCCTTGTGGCCTTTTTTCAGGTAGGGAGAAGAAAAGCAAAGGGGATGCAACTATATGGGCATTCTGTTTTCTAATTAAAATTATGTATTTAACACAGGATGATGTGGGCAGCAGGAGCTGTAGCAGCCATGTCAAGCATTACATTCCCAGTAATCAGTGCTTTGGTTTCACGAAATGCAGAGTCTGATCAACAGGGCTAGCATTATATCAGCTTGTGTTTCAACATCAAAGACAGCTTTCTTGGATGACTGTCTAGAAAGCAGAATTTTTATCTAGTCGTACTTTTCAAATAGGTTGATGAGTAAAGAGTTTCTTTTATAGTAGCTGTGGAAGTCTAGTAATCTATACAGAGAGGAAAGAGGTAGATACATTTGACAAATTTTCATTGCAAAATGCATACTTTCTATCAGATTAGTCGCTTCTAGCTTCCTCTAAAAGTGTTAACTGCAAAAGCAACAAAAAAATGATGTGGTAACTTTCATGTGTTTTCCTTTTTTAATATAATAGTAATATATTTTTGATGGAAACTAAAATAAGCCTACCAGATTAAAATAAGCCTACATATACAAGAAAATATTCTGTGTGGGTGTGGGATAATTGCTGGAGGTAACTTAGAAATTAAACTTATATTCACGCTTTTAGGTAAGGTACAGCATTGAAGAAGATTCCCGGGTAGAATGCGGCTGACGTGCAAGGCCATTCCATGGACGTTCCCTAGGCCTGTAACCTTAGACGTCGGCAACGCCAGGGGAGCTTGGTGTACTGACTCTAAGAAGGCACCGTTCGGAGGGTGGAGCGGTGTGGAGATGCCGCGGCCAGGCTCTGCAATTAAATGGGAACTCAAAGGTATTGTGTGTGACCAGTAAGCTGCACATTTGCTATCCTGGGCCAACAGTCTGTCATGTTTCTGACAAAATGCTGTCCTTTGAACTTTGCTCATTATAACATCATTATAATACCAAAACACACCTCCATCCCAAAAGCTACCCGCCTCCAAGGTGCGACCACCCCTCACTGAGCTTGCGCTCTGAATTTCTCCTAGCCTATACCTTTAAAAGCGAAGCGAGAAAACTTTACACCAATCCTAAACAAAGGTATGTATGACTAGAGTCACTCAAGCTCCACCCGAAAGGTGAAAGATAGTATAAAATGGCTTAAGAGAAAGAGAATGTGAGGGAAGACACCATCGTGTACCACTCTGACCTCTGGGATCAGTCGACAGGCTGAGCCTCTCTTCCCCCCCATCGGGATGCCTTTGGGTAAGATTCGAACACTTGGTTATACCAAGTGCCTCCCCAGGAAACTTAGAAATCTCTCTAGAGTCGCTTTATTATCTTTAATGCGTTTATAGCCAGCGGTTGTCACTCATACTCTTGGGATTTGCACGTGCTTTGCAGACAGTGAATTTATCACTGGTAATCCAAAGAATCTGTGTATCTGTTGCTCTAATAAACTGCACTCTTTATTAATCTAGCCGTGGTAGTTATTGAACACGACCAGACTCTTTATGTGTGGCCGTGATAGTTCATGCAACACGACTAGACTGGGGGTGCAGCACGTTTAAATTAACGCTGTCGCCTTTACTCTGATGAATGGCTGCATATACAGTCCTTAGAAAATAACCGTTGACCAAGTCTGAGACTAGGACTGGACTTAGCCGCACCTAGACTCCTCTCTGAGGAGGAGTTTAGAAAGCAAGGGGGTCCTGTCTGAACCTCGTGACTCAACGGGAGGGTCCCGTCCCCCCCCCCAGCCACTCCTCAGACTCCTATGTGCCAGTAACTCTTAACGCAACAGTGGGAAAGATGGCCTTATTTGCCATAATACTTGAAAATTCCATGGAGTAGAAAAGGAAACTTCAGTAAATAGCTGATCTGAGCAAATACCCCCCCCCCCCAAAAAAAAAAAAAACAAAACAGAAGAAATGACATGTAATTGTTCTTGATATGAAGGAGAAATAAATATATCAAAAATACTGTCTTGCTTTAAAATGATGTGAGGGAAGGAGTCATCATAAAGCACCAAGTCTTAACACTGGCAGGTAATAACTGAATTTGCAATGTTCACTTTAAAAGTCCTGTACATATCATATCAGTCTTGCTTTAATTTTGTACAACTTGAAGTTAATATTGAATAAACAAAGGTGGTTCACTTCTAGGAGGCAGATTGAGTTGAGTTTGAAAGGTGCAAAGGAATATTTTACATGGATTTCTCCTCCCCCCCCCCCCAACTTTTTTTTGTTTACAATAAAGACCAATCTTCTACTCATGTCATGAAATGAAAAGCTTAAGAGCAAATTTACAGAAGTCGTTGATCTTTCACTTTACATTGATGTAAAACTACTGTTAGCTCCAGTATACAGCAGTTTCTAGAGTGAAGTTTTGCCACCTAGTGGCAGGAAGAGTTTTAAGCTTATAGGTCAACCTATCATGAAAAAAATTTGGACAACTTCCTTGGCTTATTTGCTTTCCTTCTTTCTTACAAGTTACTGCCACAAAAAAGGAGGAGTTACTCAGACTACTAATATCATAAAAAATAGTGTCCTGTTGCATCTTGATCTGTAGGATAGTAAAAATACTGTACCTTTTACACAGTCATCACAATCACTTAATGAGCTTGAAACAAAAATGCAACCACAAACCTTTGATTAATCAAGCTTTTCTAATATTTTAATCTAAAACTGCAGCCAGTCTAGTAGTGTGAATTTACTGCAGTAATTACCACTCCAAATAAAAGTTGTCTGATATTTAAATAAATCCTGGTTTTAGATTGGAGAACAGAGGCCAACTGTTACAGTCTGGGCATATTTTGCCAGTAATATTGCTTAATACATAGATATATTAGTCTAACTTTCACTTGAAAATAAGCTGGGCAAGTACCATATTTAACCTCTACTTTGTTTATTGTAGTCTTTGGGTGAAGGTGGAAGAACTGTTATGCAGAGACTTGCCCATAAATGAAATGCTAAATCTCTGACTTAGTCACTAAGCTTCAAATCTCAAGTGGTGGATTAAAAACCGAATATGAGCTGACAATGTGCGCTTGCAGCCCAGAAAGCCAATCATATCCTGGGCTGCATACAAAGAAGCATGGCCAGCAGGTTGAGGGAGGCGATTCTCCCCATCTACTCCGCTCTCATGAGACCCCACCTGGAGTGCTGCATCCAGCTCTGGAGTCCTCAGTACAGGAAAGACATGGACCTGTTGGAGCAGGTCCAGAGGAGGGCCACAAAAACAATCAGAGGGATGGAACACCTCTCCGATGAGGAAAGGCTGAGAGAGTTGGGGTTCTTCAGCCCGGAGAAGAGAAGGCTCTGGGGAGACCTTATTTGCATAACTCAAATTGCTCATATTCTAACTTCAGTGGGACAGTTCTTATGTTTAATTATGTATGTCCTCATAAGCTTTGCTAAATGTCTGTAATTACATCTCTCCCTGTTAATAGTTATTGGGAACCTAAAACATTATACTATCATTCAGGAAAATAATAATACACTTTTTCCTACTAATTCTTATGTTTCAGTCTGGGAAAGAACTCCAGCATTTAAATAATATGTTAACTTTAAAAATTCTTCCAAGTAAGATGAGTGAAAGTGAAAGTCAGGGAATGCAGCAGGATGAGATAAGAAAACTAGCAAAAGTGTACAAGCATAGCTTACATTAGTACTAATTCCTTGGATTTGCAAGGCCTGAATGCAAGCCAACTGTGTCTTGATTTTTTTTTTTAATTAATAACTAGAAATTGCTTTACATACATATTTTAAAAAAATAAAATGTTCTCTCAATTTCATTAAATGCTAATAATTTTTTTTTTTACCAAGAAGGATTTTAATAACAAGCTTAGATAGTCTGGTTACCTTGTTTTAACAAATTATTGAATGTCTTTATATCAGTTACTGCCATTCCAATGTGTGTTAGTCTGTGAGAAGTTGAAAAAATATTACTGTAATACTAGGTGTTACTGTAACTACAGGATGTGGGTTGTTAGTTATTACCATAAGTAGGTTATTTATATAGCTATTGTTAAACTTTATTAATATAAAGAGTAAATTTGTGTAACTTCTGATCCATTTTACCTTGACGAGAGAAAGCTATCTCTTCCTTTTTTAAAAAACAGTTAATTTTAACTTGACTAGTAAAAGGTAAAAATTGTCATAATGTAGTATTGTATATTTTGGATATCAAGTCTTCTGTGTTCACTGATGGAAAGAGTTCTAAAATTTTAAGATTTTAATCAAATAACAGATTTGCTGATACTTTCTTCTGTAGAGTTTTGCAGTCAAATTTATCTGGTTTTAAATTAGTCTTAAAACCTTTCTAGTGCTTGTTTTTAATCAAGGTTATGAAATGTGGATAAGGTGGGGGGGTTTGTGGGGGGTTTTTTGTTTGGTTTTGGTTGGTTGGTTTTTTTCCCCCTGTGTGTTTTGGATTTTTTGTTGTTTTTTTTTTTTACATTTTAAAATAAACTGCTTATAAGCAAGAGAATAACTCCAAATATCAAGTTATCATACATGTTAGCAACCTGTCTCTGCAGCAAGAGATATGTATTGCATAGCCTGCCATTATTTCCCTCACATATATATCAATTTGAGGGATGTTTGTTTATTCACGTAACTTTATTCTAAAGAATGTCAGCCATGGAATTCAGTGAAAAAGTGAAGTTATGAAGTTAAAGATTTATTGAACATTTGCACTTCTGGTTGTTAAAACTTTATCCTGTTGATTTCAGAGTTTTCCTGATTTACCAGCCATGTTGACTAAATATCTTTACAAAGAAGCATCAGTGTCCTGGGATAGAGTTAATTTTCTTCCTAGTAGCTGGTATAGTGCTGTGTTTTGGATTTAGGATGAGAATAATGTTGATAACACACTGATGTTTTAGTTATTGCTGAGCAGTGCTTACACAGAGTCAAGGCCTTTTCCTGCTTCTCACACCGCCCCACCAGCAAGTAGGCTGGGAGTGCACAAGAAGTTGGGAGGGGGCACGGCTGGGACAGCTGACCCCAACTGACCAAAGGGTTATTCCATACCATATGATGTCATGCTCAGTATATAAGCTAGGGGAAAAGCTGGCCGGGGGTCTGCTGCTCGGGAACTGACTGGGCATCGGTCAGCAGGTAGTGAGCAATTGCATTGTGCATCACTTGTTTTGTACATTCTTTTATCATTATTATTATTTTCCCTTTCTTTTCTGTCCTATTAAATTGTCTTTATCTCAACCCATGAGTTTTACCTTTTTTTTTTTTTTGATTCTCTCCCCCATCCCACTGAGGGGGAGTGAGCGAACGGCCGTGTGGTGCTGGGTTAAACCACAACAATCAGTCACATGTTTCATCTGCTAGGTAATCCTGTTGTAAATTAATAGCTTTGTATATGTTTCTGTGTTTTTCAGGTCAGTGTGCAGATCAGGTGAGGAATTCTTAGGAATTGTAGATGCACAAAATTCTTGTTGCAGTGAACACGTGAACTTGTTTGTATACAGTTTGTAGACCAAGTAAATATGTCTCCCACTATCTCTTGCCTTAACAGTATAGTTCTTAATGGAGAAGTCACTGTCTTAAATTTCATTTATTCTTTCTGGTATGCTTATTTCTCTGCAGAGAGCAATCATTCCTGGCCCACCCTTCCTGGTGTGGGCATGTATTGTTCTGGCTCTTCTAGTAGCCTTGTTTATTCCTGGGCACAATAAAGCCAGCAGTACCAGAAAACACAGCATCAGCAGTACTCTGAGCAACAACTTAGACAAAAGTAGTGAAGATGACATTGAACCACTGCTGCAAGATAGCAGTGTATGAAGGCTAACTACTGAAGAGACTGTGGAACAAATTCATGCACTACATTGCAGATCTGGAAGTGGGGTAGGATGTGTTGAGTATCTGGCCTCCAAAAGGAAGGTAGCCATATGCAAGGGAAGATCACATGCTGGATGAATATGCAAATCCATACTTGAGGCTGATACCACACTTGCAGGAGAGTCTGTTTACCATAGTAGGTCACAACTAGGTGTGATTCCATTTCCAGTACTCAATATGCAACTGCAAATGCTATTTCAAATCCTGATTAGTGGGTAAAAACCTGACTGTACAGACATAATGAAAAATTTTAAGTTTGAATGTTCAATTCCTGAAGTCATATGTAAAATAATCAGGTTTGAGACTGAACACAGTTTCTGCCACTACTGTTTTGCATTTCTTGTGCCTTTTGTCTGCAAGTGTGCCCCACGTAGTCCTTCCTCATGGGTATGAAAGGGGCTGATCTATATGGTTCTGGTATCTGAAATATTGTTTATCAATAAAGGTCATAATAAATTTCCTGAAGACACATTCTCAAATATTACTGTCATGAAGCCCAGTAGTTACCAAAAGGCATTGATAAAACTGAGATGATTTCAGAAGGTGAATGATAACACTTGACAATCGCTACCCATAAATGAAGGTCATATCAAAATCTTAAACCCACATTCCAGAACAGTCTGTTCTGAGCAATTGAAGCAAATCCAGATGGCATCTGAGAGCACTGGTCACATTCATGTTTTGCTAATAGAAAATAGAATTTAAGTGATATAATGTACAGAGTCATAAATACAGACATTCCCAGCTTCTGTGGTAGGAAAGGCAGTGGATGCTGGAGTAGTTTACATCAAGAAATATGTATATTTATTGCATTTTGTCGCTTTATCTGCCATATGAAATCTTTCATGTTAATTATTTTCACCTCTGCCTTAACTGCTACTTAATGTTCAGTTATTAATCATATTTAACTGTTATATTACTCTCAATTGCTGAATCTCATAGATATGTTCATATCAAATTTCCTTTCTAAAAGATGCTTTAAAGAAGCTATACATGCCTGCAAATGTGCTAATTTTTAAAGACATTTTATGAAAAATATACAGATTTCTATGTATTTTGCTGCAGTGTAAATGGACCATTAAACCTAACTTTAATGAAGTATACCTCTGAATGCTTTATATGTTAGCCATATATGTATATATTTCTAAGGATATTTCATTTTTCCAGATGGGGTGTTGTATAAATCGTGTATTTATAAATGTAATGAGGGTACTGACAGCCATACAGCTTTTTAAAAAAGAATTGTGCACTGACTGAACAAACTTTTAAAATATTTTTTTTAAAACTTGTTCTACATTGAGCAGAGAGAACAAACCTTTTTATTATGTGTTTTGGTTTTTAAGTTAATAAGCTTCCAAATGCATAATAAATCTGCATCTTAAACTTTCTAGGTTTCATGTGCAAGCATGTGTTCTTCCAAGTTCACTGTTGTGCTTTCCTTGCTTAAGAAGAAAAGACGTTTAATCCTAATACTGTATTGCAGTGCCTGAATTTCCACTGTCCTGTTGTCTGTGTGTCATGGAGCATGATGAAATATGTGTTTTGCTCAGTCCACATGGTGAATTTGACATGATGTCCACTGAAGCGGAGAAGTAGGAAGAGTAGAAGGGGAGTGAGTGATTTGGGGTTGTTTGTGGTTTTTGTTTGGGGTTTTTTGTGTGTTTGTGTTTTTGTTTTGGTGGGGGGGCTTGGGTTTTTTTGTTTTGTTTTTGTTTGGGGTTGTTTTCTTATGTTGTTTTTTGTGTGTGTGGTTTGTGGATTTTTTTTTTCAGATTCATTCTTCAGATGCTGTGGTCTTCTAGAGCTTGCTTTTTTTTTTAAACATACTGCTGATATGAACTGTAGTACAGGCTTCAGATGCTTTTTCTGATGGGACTTAGTTGTTCATTTTTATTTTGAATGCTCTTTTCCCTTGTTTGGAATTAAATCCTGGGTTTCTATGCCGGTTATCTTATTTTTGATGCAGGCTAGACTGCAGTCAAGTTCCTGTTTCAAAAATGAATGTAGAATACTTGTGAGTTTCCAAGGTGAGTGGTATGATGCTTTGTCATAATTTGAGTTTTGGATGGTCCCAGTCTGGGATGTCTTAAACTTGATATGAAACTTCAGAGGTCACACTGTATTTTAGTATTAAAAGTAGCAGGTGTCAAATTTATTACTATTAATAATAGTCCAGCAATGGATCAATTTAGAATTTTTACAGTCCAACTTACTGTTGATATGAAACAGGTCTGAACAGATTGTCTGGCCAATTCAGATGCATTCTTCAGATGCTGTGGTTCAGATTCTAGAGCATGTTTTGTTAGAATGTACAAATGTACAATAACATTAAGACAATGTATCACTTCCTCAGAGAGGTAATGGGTTGTGTTCCTTTAAGACAGCTGCTGGTTTTTTCCATGTTGAGTTATGCTTCGCTGATCCAGAGAAACAAAGTTCTAACTGTTCTGGTGCAATGTATGTCTTCTACTTTTCTCAGGAGAAATCAACCATAGGCTTGCCCAAGAAAAAAGTGGGGGAGGAGGGGGGAGAAGGCAGGGGAAAGAGACCTGGAAAACTGTGCTTGGGGTACTTCTTTGTTTCCATCTCCCCTTTCTCTTTACTTACTCTGATTTCTAAAGAAGTGTGCAGAGATTTTGCATTGCTGTATATATGCATTTTTCACAAAAGTATGATGCTACTGTATTTAGACTAACATATTGGAGAATTAAGAAAAACTTGAGGTATGATTTAAATTGTTTTTAAGTGTTAACCACTGATATACATATCAGCATCATAATTGTCTTTTAACAAAAACAGAATTTAGCTTAAAAACTTGTTCATAAAATCTCACACTCAGACTCTCCTGTTGATGTGGTTCTGCCAAGGTTAAGTGGCTAAACTCACACTTCCTAGCTGATTTGAAAATGTTTAGGAGCAAGGGACAATGTCCTATTTTTTTAATATTATGAAGGAAAATGAGCATGATTTCTAGCCTTCCGTTTATTTGCATGTTGGCTCATCTGGGGCCCGGGTGAAGGATATCACTAGGATACTCCCTAGCCTGGTACAGCCCTCGGACTATTACTCTCTACTGCTCTTCCATGTGGGGGGCGATGAAGCTGCAACACAAAGTCCTAGGGCAATCAAAAGAGACTTCAGGGCCTTGGGACAGCTAGTAAGAGACTCTGGAGCACAGGTTATTTTCTCCTCTCTCCTTCCAGTTGTGGGCAGTGACACTAGAAGGAACAGAGGTACCCAATCTATTAACTCATGGCTCCGTGGCTGGTGTCATTGCCATGGTTTTGGTTTTTTTGATAACAGGATGGCCTACACAGCACCAGGCTTGCTGGCATCTGATGGGATTCATCTTTCTCAAAGGGGAAAGAGAATCTTTGCTCAGGAGCTTGCAGGGCTCATCGACAGAGCTTTAAACTAGACTCAAAGGGGGAGGGGGATAATATCAGGTTTGCCCAAGAGAAGCTGAGGGACAACGTGCCACGGTTAGAGGGAGCGGGTACTAGCGAGGGCACTCAGCCTGTGTCTCTGAGATATGGGGGGTACACTGGGGCACAGCTGAAGTCAAACAGAGTTGAGCTAGGGGATTCTGAGGCAATAGGAGCCAAGAGGGAAACGCCAGTGAAACACCTCAAAGCACACAAGGGGTGTTCCTCTATGAAGGAGACACGGATGACAGCCCAGCTGAAGTGCCTCTACACCAATGCACGCAGCATGGGCAACAAGCAGGAGTTGGAAGCCATTGTGTAGCAGGAAAACTATGATATAGTTGCCATCACGGAAACATGATGGGATGACTCGCACAACTGGAGTGCTGCAATGGATGGCTATAAACTCTTCAGGAGGGATAGGCGAGGCAGGAGAGGCAGTGGGGTAGCCCTGTATGTCAGGGAGTGTCTGGATAGTTTAGAGCTCAATGATGGTGACGATAGGGTGGAGTGTCTATGGGTAAGAATCAGGGGGAAGGCCAACAAGGCAGATATTGTGGTGGGAGTCTGTTACAGACCACCCAACCAGGATGAGGAGACAGACGAACTATTCTATAAGCAGCTGGGAGAATCACAGAATCACAGAATCGTACAGGTTGGAAAAGACCTTTAAGATCATCGAGTCCAACCGTGAAGCCATCATGAAGCCTCACGATCGCTAGCCCTTGTTCTTGTGGGGGACTTCAACCTACTGGATGTCTGCTGGAAATACAATACAGCAGAGAGGAAACAGTCTAGGAGGTTCCTGGAGTGTGTGGCAGATAACTTCCTGACACAGCTGGTGAGTGAGCCAACTAGGGAAGGTGCCCCGCTGGACCTCTTGTTCACGAACAGAGAAGGACTTGTGGGTGATGTGATGGTTGGAGGCAGTCTTGGGCAGAGTGATCATGAAATGACAGAGTTTTCAATTCTTGGAGAAGCAACGAGGGGGGTCAGCAGAACTGCCACCTTAGACTTCCGGAGGGCAGACTTTGGCCTGTTTAGGGGCTTGGTTGACAGAGTCCCCTGGGAGGCAGCCCTAAAGGGCAAAGGAGTCCAGGAAGGCTGGACATTCTTTAAGGAGGAAGTCCTAAAGGCACAAGAGCAGGCCATCCCTATGTGCTGAAAAACAAGCCGGTGGGGAAGAAGACCGGCCTGGCTGAACAGAGAGCTTTGGCTCGAACTCAGGAAAAAGAGGAGAGTCTACAACCTTTGGAAGAAGGGGCAGGCAAGTCAAGAGGACTACAAAGGTGTAGCAAGGTTGTGCAGGAAAAAATTAGAAGGGCCAAAGCCGAGCTAGAGCTCAATCTGGCTACTGCTGTAAAAGACAACAAAAAATACTTCTTCAAATACATTAGCAGCAAAAGGAGAGCTAAGGAGAATCTCCAGCCTCTATTAGACAGGGGAGGGAACACAGTGACCAAGGATGAGGAAAAGGCTGAGGTACTTAATGCCTTCTTTGCCTCAGTCTTTAATAGCAGGGCCAATTGTTCTCTGGGTACCCAGCTCCCTGAGTCGGAAGATAGGGACGGGGATGAGAATGGAGCCCCCATAATCCAGGGGGAAATGGTTAGTGACCTGCTACACCACTTAGACACTCACAAGTCTATGGGGCCTGACGAGATCCACCCGAGAGTACTGAAGGAACTGGCAGAAGTGCTCACCAAGCCCCTTTCCATCATTTACCAGCAGTCCTGGCTAACTGGGGAGGTCCCATTTGACTGGAGATTAGCAAATGTGACACCCATCTTCAAGAAGGGCTGGAAGGAGGACCCAGGGAACTACAGGCCTGTCAGCCTGACCTCGGTACCAGGAAAGCTGATGGAGCAGATTATCCTGAGCGCCATCACACGGCACGTAGAGGATAACCAAGGGATCAAGCCCAGCCAGCATGGGTTTAGGAAAGGCAGGTCCTGCTTGACCAACCTGATCTCCTTCTACGACAAGGTGACCCGCCTAATGGATGAGGGGAAAGCTGTGGATGTTGTCTATCTAGACTTCAGTAAAGCCTTTGACACCATTTCCCACAGCATTCTCCTGGAGAACCTGGCTGCTCATGGCTTGGATGGGTGTACTCTTTGCTGGGTAAAGAACTGGCTGGATGGCTGGGCCCAAAGAGTGGTGGTGAATGGAGTTTACTCCAGTTGGCGGCCGGTCACAAGTGGTGTTCCCCAGGGCTCTGTGTTGGGGCCAGTTCTGTTGAATATCTTTATCAATGATCTGGACGAAGGGATCGAGTGCACCTTCAGTAAGTTTGCAGATGACACCAAGTTGGGCAGGAGTGTTGATCTGCTTGAGGGGAGGAAGGCTCTACAGAGGAACCTGGACAGGCTGGATCGATGGGCTGGGGCCAATTGTATGAGGTTCAACAAGGCTAAGTGCCGGGTCCTGCATTTGGGCCACAGCAACCCCATGCAACGCTACAGGCTTGGGGAAGAGTGGCTGGAGAGCTGCCCAGCAGAGAAGGACCTGGGGGTGTTGGTTGACAGCCAGCTGAATATGAGCCAGCAGTGTGCCCAGGTGGCCAAGAAAGCCAATGGCATCCTGGCTTGTATCAGGAATAGTGTGGCCAGCAGGACTAGGGAAGTGATCATGCCCATGTACTCGGCACTGGTGAGGCCGCACCTCGAATACTGTGTTCCGTTTTGGGCCCCTCACTACAAGAAAGACATTGAGGTGCTGGAGCATGTCCAGAGAAGGGCAACGAAGCTGGTGAAGGGTCTAGAGCATAAGTCTGATGAGGAGCAGCTGAGGGAACTGGGGTTGTTTAGTCAGGAGAAAAGGAGGCTGAGGGGAGACCTTATTGCTCTCTACAACTACCTGAAAGGAGGTTGTAGAGAGGTGGGTGTCGGTCTCTTCTCCCAAGTAACAAGTGATAGGACAAGAGGAAATGGCCTCAAGTTGTGCCAGGGGAGGTTTAGTCTGGATATTAGGAAATTTTACTTCACTGAAAGGGTTATCAAGCATTGGAACAGGCTTCCCAGGGAAGTGGTTGAGTCGCCATCCCTGGAAGTATTTAAAAGACGTTTGGATGAGGTGCTTAGGGACATGGTGTAGTGGTGGTCTTGGTAGTGTTAAGTTTACGGTTGGACTCGATTATCTAAAGGTCTTTTCCAACCTATATGATTCTGTGATTCTGTGATCTTCAGTAGAATATGTTTTGTGTTGGGAGCTTGGTGGTGAGCAGGGTGATCTAAGAGTAGATGTGAAGACTTGAACCCCATGTGTCTAAAGAACTATATGAAACCAGGTTTTCTGGACAAATTTTCTCTTGAATTCGTGTTGCAGTAAAAGGAAGTACTACCTGTTGTCTTGCATAGCCTCAAAAGAAGAGTAGCCTTACTCAGTTCTCTAAAAGAACAGTTGGAAGTGAAGATCTCAGTCCTGGATGCTAAGAGGAGGGAGAGTGTTGCTCAGGGTTTAAGATATACTCCCAGGCCTAGCATTGCCTGCTTACTGGCACTTATGGCCTATTTTGTGTTGGTATAAATGTGCCTTTGTCTTATGTATTGCATATGCAGCCTCGATGCCTATAAATAGAGTGCTAAAATCCTTCCTTGGACTTGCATCTTAATTTGAAAGTAGTTGCTGAATTCCTGAAAAGTATTTTATTTTTAACTATTGAGAGAGGTATAAAACTGGAGAGTGAAGAATATAAATATTAACTAGACTATGCATCTAAACTCGATTGCATTCTACAGATCCTTGTCAGACACGTTTTGACCTCTGAAATAAGTTGTAGGCTTGCCTCTATGCAGTTCTTAAAGGAAAAAGCTGTTTACAGAGCTGCTAATTTGTGATCTTAAATGAGTGGTTAAGGGTTGGTGTGGTGGTGTTTTGGTTTGATAAGGATTGGTTAAGGTGGTTCATGTCCTTGGACAATGAGTTTCCCCTTTTTCCTCAAGAAGCAAGCTTTCCATACCAGTGAGTTACACTTTCACTTCTTAAATGTGAAGGCATGTTGGGGCAAATACATCAGGAACTATGGGACACTTAAAACTTATTATTATGGGACCAGATAATCCAAAATAAATACTTTGAAAATATTATTTTTAATACAAGTAACATGAAAATGGCAGATGTGGCAAGATCAGTAGAAGACTTCAATTTTTAGTGTTTTAAAAAAAACCTCTGAAATTTTTTATCTGTGTATGAAATATATCAGCACCACAACACCTACCCTTACTGGAGATAAAAGAAAAAATGTGATAATGGTCAGACTGACAAGCAGCAGATTATGAGCAAAACACTTTCCTAGGGTAAAGTCTCACCAAGAGAGAGTTGGTACTACCTTGACATTACAGCATCTGCCAAAAGGAAAAACAATTCATGACTCTAAGCAATAACTGCAAGTAGTAAAAACAACCCCTTTGCCCATGTTTCTTCCATATATATATATATATGGGGGGGGGAAGGAATGTCAAGCTACCATGTGGCAATATTATTATTAAGATCTGCACAGGTGCTTCAAACAGGTGGTTGAGTTCTTGGTCTTTTATTTTATTAGGAAATACACGACGGTAAAAGCTTATCTCCAAGTTTGTGGAAGGAGTCCAGGGCAAAGAACTCTGAATTTATTTGCTTTTTTTCAGCGTTGAATGGAGTTATATTTGGAAAAGGGACTATAAAAATGGGGTAGGAAAGTTTCCATGTGTGCCTCTCAAAGTCAAGTGTTCTTTATTTGTAAGTATGTTTATTTTTAAGATGTTTGTTTTTTCCTTAATTATCAAGACTGCAAACTCAACATAAGATTTGCAACTAGTGCTGTTATATTTCTAGCACAATTACCAGAAGTGCTGACCCACCTAAGATTTAGGGTAAATGTAATAAAAGTGTATTTGAGAGAGCACAGGATTACTGAAGAGAGAGAAGTAAAGAAAGCAGCTTGACTTTCATACCCAAGTGAGTCTTCAGACCCGATTTTAAAATATAAATAAATAAATAAATGAAACATTAATGAAGTGAGCAAGCTTTATCTGGAAGGAAGCTGAGACAAATATTAGTGCTGGTTGCAAGAAAATTTTGCTCAAATCGTTAAGTTAAAAGTGCTTTTTCTGTAGTAAGACCTAGCTTTGAAATGGAATATTTTCATATCCTATTGATCAATGACTTTAGCCAAGGCTATATCTGAAAGATATTTAGATTTTTTCTTTTAATTAATCCTGTGAATCAAAAGCATATAGGAGAACCTGTACACCAAACTTGGTCTCTGAAAATGGAAAAACTTAGCCTTCAAATAAGAGAATTCAACCCCATCTCCCAGAGTCATTTTTCCTTCAATAGCCTGGTTGCCACAAGATTTTCTAGTATTCATTAATCCTCTCAAACACTCCCAGCTTCAAGTACCTGGTCCTTTAAAGCCAGGAGAGTCCATCTGCTATGGTCTTAAGTGGCCATTTTGCAGCTGGTTCCAGTAGGATACACTTTACCTTAACTCCAGTGCTGTAAAACTTTTCTTGTTTGCTTATTTGTTCATGCTCAAATTTCTTTGCTGAGATGATGATTCTTACCTTATTTCTGACCATGTAACTTCGGAGAGAAGATTTGTAGACACATGCACAACAACATTTAGCAGTAAATAGCAATGTTTATTGTCAGGGGAAAGCTAGTTTAATGTTTTCTCATGTCCTTTTGTCCTGTATAAAAAGATCTAAAAGCCTAAGGAAAGGGTTATGCAGCAGTGCGTGTAGATCACTTAAGCCCTGACTGCATTGTTTGGTGTTTTGGGTTTGGTGGGGGGGTTTGTGTTGTGTGTTTTGTTGTGGGGTGGTTTTTTTTTATTTTGGGGTGGGGTGTGTGGGGGGGGTTGTTTGGTTTCTCCCTCTTTTTTGCCAAGGTTCAGATTAGTACCTTTGATACCAGGGACTTGCACTGCCTGATACTCTTCTAGTTGCAGCTGTCTAGAAAGCCTAGTATTAGTAAAAAAAAAAAATCAGGAAATCCTGACTTCTGATGCCACAGTGTTAGCCTTCACATCACGATCTCAGGAGTACTTTAAGGCATTAGGTGTCTTTGTAAAAAGATTCTAGCACTTTATTACTAAGTAGAATTAGTCATAGGAGAAAATGTTAGCTGAGGAAGTGGTATATCCATCCAGAAAACCCAGCATGCTGAGTTGGAATTTGCCTTAAGGCACTGAACTTCAATTGTTAGGGTAAAAAAGTTGCACGTACTTTTTGGATGTTAGTCTGAGATCTCATTACCTCTTTGAGAAAATACTATGCCTGCATTATGGCAAAAAGTTACTGAAGTATCTTAAAAAAAAAAAATATATATATATATTTGGCACATATATCACCCTTCAACCCAAAGGACTAGAAAGAGGAGCTTTACCAATTAACTATATGCAAACATTGTTTCTGATGCTATGTGAGACAACTTCCAATAAAGGACACACTGAGGGAGTAGAGTGCTTTTGTGTTGGTCTCTTTGAAAGTGACAGTTGTGAAAACTGAGATCAATTTCATAAATACATTCTGCAGATGGACAAAAAATCCTCACCTACACATGCACAGTGCAGTATAGTCTCTGTTGTTCATATCTCCCAAAAGTTTTATTAAGCTAGAGTAGTTGTCTTCTGTCTGTATTTGTGTAGATTAGTTTGGATTTCACTGAACTTAATAAATAAATAATTCTTTCTAGAATGATCACTCTATGCAGTAGAAATGTATTTGCCAAATCAGATGATGGAAAGTACAACATGTTCCTGTTTCATAACTAAATATGTAAATAACAGGATATGTTGGCAGGAGTCAGCTGTTGTGTTAAATGGACTTGTTGATTGAAAGAAGTCAGACACAGGAGGAGCCACACCTCTATGGGGTCACATGTCTCAATTGCTGAAGAACAAATTGAAACAAACTAAGAAAATACATTAAAGAATGTGTAGAGATTTGTAGCAAAAATGTGAAGATTTATATGACTAAAGTAGGAATGGAAGTTCATGTGTAAAAGCCTTAGAAACAGCAGAACAAGGGAATGATATATGTTAATTGCTACAGAACACTGTAGATAGTTCCATTCATATGACCTGATAGCAAGAAGACAAAAAATGAAATCCTAGTGATAAGATGTCAAGATGACGGGTTTGGAGCCATAAAATACCCATATAAGGAAAACAAAACCATGAGTCTCTGGCATTTTGTGCAAGACTTAAAATGTGGTGAGACAAGTTAGAGGTAAAAGATCCCAGGTAGTGTCCATGCTGAAGGACTATAAAAAGCACATCCCCAAATAGGTTTATCATAGTCAACCAAGAAGAAACCAAGATGTGAGAGAGCTGGGTGGACAGCATTGCTTGTCTTCCATGTGCACAAGTGATCCTGGCCAGACTGCTTAGTCATGTGCCTTGGTGCTTGTTAGTATGTGACTATGAGATTACATCTGAGATAATTTTGTAAAATGAAATAACCTTCCTCTTACATAAGATGTTGCACTGAATTTTCCTACGCTAACTTCCCACAAATGGAGTAGTGAGTCAAAACCCTTGATGTGACTGACTGTTTTAGTAGAATCAGGGATGGTGGGGGAGTGCTTTGTTCTGTGTCTGCAAAAGCAAACGGTTTCACCAAACATGAAGGCTGTCAGAGGATAATTCCATTGGTGACAATAGCTGGTTCTGAAACACGTTTTTAGTGTCTTTCCATTATTTCAGGCAGGTGAGCTAACTGTGCAACTGCATTACAGAAAATTTAGGAATGTTGCTCTCTGTGCAAAAGTGAAGCCTACATGAAGGAAAGCTCAAACTAACCAAAAAGAAAGTAAACAAATGTTTATGTACTGATGGCATTTATTGATGGAAGGGGAAAATGAGTCCCTGATCAGGTATTAGATTATGTGGGATAGAGGAAAAAAAAAAAACAACAAAAAAACGGAAGACAAGATCAATGAGCATTTGACACACAGGACTCTTTATGCTGTAGAGAGTGAATACTGTGGAGGGGATCATATAACTTTGTAAGAATAGGCCTGTGCCAGCACAGCGGGCAATGTGGTCCAAGGGGTGACAAATGTGCTACTCTGTAGAGTGATGGGCAACACTGAATCTGGAAAGGTGTGACTGTCAGCATGAAAAAACCCTTCTGAAAGCTGCTTGTTGCTGTACAAGTTAGACACTTGAGACTTGTACCTCTCAGTATACAAAATAGGTATGGGAGTAAAAAGCATTCTTCAGTTATGCCAGGGGAAAAAGTACTGAAAACATACCAAACTTTTGTGCTAGTTCTGAAGCTGGAAAGGCATTGAATTATTGACCAAAGCAGTATAGGAGGCATATTAAGAAGCCCTCCAAAAGAAAAGGAAGCTCTTGACACAGGACAGAATAAAACTTGAGCTCAGTGACCATACTGTTTACATGCATAAGTTTGATTTAATCTCCTCTTTTCAGTTGGTTGGTTTTGCAGTTAGGGGTTTTACAAATGAGACTCGATCTGGTCCTGTTTTTCTGCTGTAAAATTGCATGTTACTGATGGACTGCTTTGCTTGGGAAAATAAATAAGCATCAGTCTTTACAAACCTGCTTGATTAGGAGATAGTTTTGATTCTGAGTGTCTTCAACTTTTACATTTTGTAAATGCCTAATTCTTGATCTATAACACATTTTGCAAAGAGATGCAAGAAAGAACAAACAAGGCTCCATCTGTTCTCCATTTCATATTTGGAGCAGAATAGATAATCATTGCTCATGGATGGTTATACATCAGCCCTGGCCTCTAGAGAGGGACAAACAGCTTATTGGAATTGGGAACTAGGATTCCTAAGGAGAGGATTAAGGAATCTAAATGGTTACTTTAACATTCAGATGGTTTGTATGAATGAACAGAAGTACAAATGTAAGCCAGCAATTTTTTGGCTGGCATAAAGCACATTTGTCAAAGTGCAGGCTGCCTAAACATGGAATCAGTCCAGTGATTATCCTTGCATTTGTGAGGGTACCATTTCTAATCAGTTGTCTTGCATGTGCTGCGTCCATTGTTAATGCTAGCATTGTGATTCTGTGCTCCATTTTCTAGTGGAACATGGACAGTGTTACGAAAATTCGCAACTGACCCATGCCAACTGAGGAGAGAGGCTAGGACGCAAAGTATAGAATTACAAGAGTAATTCTTTTATTCATGCTCATGAGGTGTTCCATTCAACTTGGGGCACCCTGAATGTGGTTTTAGACATGGTTCTTATATCTTTCAAGTGTTCAGGTACAACACGATTTGACTAATCACTACTTAACACACACACACACACACACACACTACTGTTTGCGAAGCAACTATATTTCTATGGTGTCATCATCCACCTGCTTCTCTATTGATCTAGATGTCCCTGGAGTTGGTCTTGCTAGAGTTGCTTATCTATGATGTCAGACAATGGCAGGGTTTCACAGAGGTGTTGGAGGGGCTAGGATGCTGGCATTATCTTGGTTGTCCAGGGGTATCCTTTATCTGTTGTGGACAGCTTTAAGATTCTGAGAATCAAAGGTCCTTATCTCCAGCATGGGGCTGTCCTTCTCCTCCTTGCAATGAGCTGGGGTCCTTTAGTTTGCTTACTTAAGCATGGCTAATCAGTATACAATGTAAACTATATCCTAAAGTTAATACAATTTCATACTATAAAGACTAATTGGTATAATAGTTAGGGAATGAGATTTTCCTAACAGCAGCCACGCACAAATGATGACTGCAGCCTCCAAAACAGTTTCCCTGCTATTTCTGCTAAAGCAGCAGTTCTGTCCTTTCATGCCAGTAATGACTCAATTACATTTGACAGATTTAGTTCTGTAAGTGCTCTCAGATTTCACTGGGCCAAATCCTGCATACCTGTGGTGCATTAACCTTGGCTAAGGGGCAAACTCCGGCCCAGCTGCTTGCTTACTCTCCCTCCTTCAGGGGGACAGAGGGAGAAAAATAAGATGAGAAAGCTTGTGGGTTGAGTTAAAGACAGGGAGATTGCTTACCAGTTACTGTCACAGGCAAAACAGACTCAACTTGGGGAAAACTAATGCAATTTATTGCCAATTAAAATAGATTCAAAGACAAACATTAAACCAATACATTTCCTCCCCTTTCTCCCAAGCTCAGCTTCACTCCCAACTCCTCTACCCCTTCTCGCTGAGCAACGCAGGCAGGGAGGGGGGTTGTCAGTACATTGTGGTTTCTCTCTGCTGCTCCTTCCCTCTCACGCTTTTCCCCTTTTCCAGCGTGGGCTATCCCCACAGGCTGCAGTTCCCATCAGGAAAATCTGTTCCAGCATGGGCTCTTCCATAGGCTGCATTTTGTGTCAGGAGAACTCTGCTCTGATGGGGGTTCTTCATGGGCTGCAGTTCTTTCAGGAAAGAAAGGGGTACACAACAGCCTGCTTTTTCTGAGCAGTGGCAGCCAACACCCTCAATGGCAGGATTTGGGGCATATGTTCTGCAACTGGCTGAACCTCAGAAGAAATTACAGGGAATTCAAAAGGGTTTCAGAGCACCCGCAATACACATTGCAAAGCATTCTCTGGAGGATCATCTTTTTCTCCATTGACTTTAGCCAGATCCTAGGGAGTGTAGTCTTCTCATGCAGCATCAAAATTAAATTGGAAATTACCTTTCTCCTCTTTCTATTCAAAATTCTCCTCTATGTTGACTTTAAAGGCTCTGTGTGCATAAAGCCTTCTGCTAATCAGTTTGGTGCTGGGCAGTAAATAGCAGTTCTACTGTTCTTCAGCAGAATTTTCCTTGAGGAATGTTTGGGCTATTAACTGAAATGATTACTTCAGGTAACCCATACACACCAAATATATTCTGTAATGCCTCAATAGCTGTAATAGAAAATCATTTGTCATATGTGTTATTTATGAATACCAGCAATAAATATTAGCTTCCTAGAAGTACTTTTGCTTTTTCTTTTCTGCAAAATCCATATAAAGAACTGCAGTGAATATCTGCACCAGTGTGGGTCCTCCAGAGCTGCAAGGAATATCTGCTCTGCCATGGAGTACCTCAGAGGATGACCTTGGTATTCCCTCTGTTGTTTCTCACTCTTTTTGTTCCCTTCTCTGTCTAGCTGGCATTTTCTGCCCTTTCTTAAATATGTTTTCACAGAGGAGAGGGGTGGAATGTATTTGGTATATGTGGCAAGGTTTTGGTAGCAGGGGGAAGGCTGCAGGGGTGGCATCCGTGGGAAGAGGTCAAGGGCTGCCCTGTGCTGCACACAGCCAGTTCCAGTTGTCTTGGCAACAGACCCACTGCAGGCCAAAGCTGAGCTAATCAGTGAAGCTGGTGGCACCTCTATAAAAACATATTTAAAGAAAACACTGGACAGACAGAAGAGGAGGGAACACCAAAGCCAGAGAAGGAGGAAGAGGAGGTGCTCCATGGCAGAACAGATATTCCCTTCAGCCTGTGGAGGACCCATGCCAGAGTAGATTTTCCAGAAGGACTGCAGCCCATGGGGAACCTGTGCCAGAGCAGAGAAAGGTGTGAGAAGGAAGGAGTGGCAGAGAAAAACTGCTATATACTGACTGAACACACACACCCGCTGCTCAGGGGGGTAGAGGAGTCTGGAGTGAAGGAGTGAAGTTGAGCCTAGGAAAGGTGGTGTTTTAATGTTTGTCTTTGTTTCCCACTACCCAAATCGGTAATTAAATATTTATTTTAATTGGCCATAAATTAAATTATTTTTCCCCAAGTTGAGTCTGTTTTGCCTGCAATGGCAATTGGTAAGCAATCTCTCTGTCTTTATCTAGACCCACAAGCTTTCTCATTCTTGTTCTTTCTATTTTTCTTCCCGTCTCATTGAGAAGGGGGAGTGAGTGAGCAGCTGCATGGGAGTTTGGCTGCTAGCTATGGCTAACCCACCACACCAGGATTTCTTAGCAACACTTTCCCACTTTCCAGACCACAACATACTTAAGTGTGCTGTTGTTGTGGTGTGGTTGGTTGGTTTGTTTGTTTGTTTGTTTTTTTAGTAATGCTTTACTAGTAAAAAGAGCCAAAATGCATAAATATTGTATACAAGCTGCAAAAAACCCACATTGTATTGACAGGCTAAAGACAAATTTGAAATGCTGTAATTTCAGAACTCATCATGAACAGTTTATTCTGTAATATTTCTGGAAGACAAAATACTTACATCTCCCACACTGAGAATTTTCCTATTCTGAGATGTAAAACCAGCCCATAAATTAAGGGCCAAGATATTTTGTATTAAATTGTCAACATTTTCTGTTTTCTTGATTTATTTATTTATTTCCCCATTTTTAAGGAGAAGAGTACTGTGTAAGCTTTGTAAGCGTACCTTTAGAAGAGGGTTAATTAGTTTTGGAGGAGGATTGTATGTTCTATGTTGTCATTAATCTGGTTCCTGGATTTTCAGATTAATGATTTACTTTCATATTATTCACACTTTCTTCATTTTCCTTTGTAGAATAATACTTAGGTACAAGCAGAAGGTAGAAAAATTAATTATTTTTCTCAGCAAGCTTTATGTATATTCCACAAGGAATGTCTCTCTCTAAATGAAAACTTTTTGGCCTTTTTAAAAAATGTATAAAGTATATCATTTGCCTAATGAAAGCATTGTTTCTCTCTATAGAGACAGATCTATATACAAATATGGATCTGAAATTTACTGAATAATTCATTTAAGTCTTTTCTGAATTCTTCTCATGTCACTGCTTACAAAAATCAGCTTCACTTACAATATGTAGATATTGTCATCTATCTGGACTTGTGTAAGGCCTTTGACACAGTCCCCCACAACATCCTTCTCTCTAAATTGGAGAGATATGGATTTGATGGATGGACTGTTCGGTGGATAAGGAATTGGCTGGATGGTCGCATCCAGAGGGTAGTGGTCAACGGCTCAATGTCCGGATGGAGATCAGTGACGAGTGGTGTCCCTCAGGGGTCCGTATTAGGACCAGTACTGTTTAATATCTTCATCAGTGACATAGACAGTGGGATCGAGTGCACCCTCAGCAAGTTTGCAGATGACACCAAGCTGAGTGGTGCAGTTGACATGCCTGAGGGACCTGGACAAGCTCAAGAAGTGGGCCCATGTGAACCTCATGAGGTTCAACCTTGCCAAGTGCAAGGTCCTGCACCTGGGTCAGGGCAACCCCTGGTACCAATACAGGCTGGGGGATGAAGGGATTGAGAGCAGCCCTGCAGAGAAGGACTTGGGGGCACTGGTGGATGAAAAACTGGACGTGAGCCAGCAATGTGCGCTTGCAGCCCAGAAAGCCAACCGTATCCTGGGCTGCATACAAAGAAGCGTGGCCAGCAGGTCGAGGGAGGTGATTCTGCCCCTCTACTCCCCTCTGGTGAGACCCCACCTGGAGTACTGCATCCAGCTCTGGAGTCCTCAGTACAGGAAAGACGTGGACCTGTTGGCACGGGTCCAGAGGAGGGCCACAAAAACGATCAGAGGGATGGAACACCTCTCCTATGAGGAAAGGCTGAGAGAGTTGGGGTTGTTTAGCCTGGGGAAGAGAAGGCTCCAGGGAGACCTTATTGCGGCCTTTCAGTACTTAAAGGGGGCTTATAAGAAAGATGGAGACAGACTTTTTAGTAGGGCCTGTAGTGATAGGACAAGGGGTAATGGTTTTAAACTAAAAGAGGGTAGATTCAGACTAGATATAAGGAAGAATTTTTTTACGATGAGGGTGGTGAGACACTGGAACAGGTTGCCCAGAGAGGCTGTAGATGCCCCATCCCTGGAAACATTCAAGGTCAGGTTGGACAGGGCTTTGAGCAACCTGATCTAGTGGAAGATGTCCCTGCTCATTGCAGGGGGGTTGGAGTAGATGACCTTTAAAGGTCCCTTCTAACCCAAACCATTCTATGATTCTTTATTCTGGTGCTTTGTCAAACTGTAAATGTCCATCACTTTAAATATAATCTAAAATAAATAGAAAGTAAACTTAAAATTGTTAGTCCTATAAACTTCTCATGCATTTTCTAGCGGTGATGCATTAAAATGATTACCAACAGAAAATAATCATTCTACTCCACGCTAATCATATAATATATAATATTACACACATATAATAATAGATGCTTGGGATATAAAAAACTAAGTAGTAAAATGACATTAGGTATTTCCCATCTTTCCATTGTAATCAGCAAATAGTTGACTCAATGTAATTGCATCACTGTCTTTTAAAGACATTCAGAATAACACATCTTCTGCATCAAGGCAAATGCATTGTCTAAACGCACAGAAATATAGGATAATTTCAGTGGTTTTAGAAGCTAAGGATAATTAATTAATTCCTGCATACGCTTTACCTTCCTATGAAAAGTTAAACCATCAAATGTATTTATTGAGCTAGGGTGGCTTAGGGCTCAGTGTAAAATCTGAGTATTTTGATGATATAGTGAGTGGCATTGTTTAGATGTGGAATGTTCCTAGTGAAATCAGTGGAGTTGTGTGCAATATTCCCCAATAAAATATGGCTATATTTATCTGTAATCATATTTTTTTACATGTGATTAATTTAGACTGATAAACAACCACCTCTCCTCTTTCTCCTTTTCCCAGCTCCAATGTTAATGGACATAGAAATGCAAGAACTTTTACTGTATATCCTTTTCACATCAAAAAGTTCAACCCAGTGTACTTGCATTCATGATGGCATAAATGAAATTTGGATGTCTAAATTTGGATGTTTGATTTATAAAAAACACCAAACAAAATGAGTAAATGTAGCCATCAGTTGCACCTATGAAATATGAAGTTATTAAAAAGGAAGCATATTTTCAAAATTATCTGTTATGCAAAGGCAATGCTGTAATTATAAAAAAGTCAAATGATTAACCTAAGATAATTCATGTATATGAATATGTGGTGGGTTGACCTTGGCTGGATGCCAGGTGCCCACCAACCTGCTCTATCACTCTCCCTCCTCAACTGGACAGGGCAGAAAAATACAACAAAAGGATTGTGGGTCAAGATAAGGACAGGGAGACCACTCGGCAATTACTGTCATGGGCAAAACAGACTCAACTTGGGGAAATTAATTTATTACCAATCAAATCAGAGTAGGATAATGAGAAATGAAAACAAATCTTAAAACACCTTCCCCCACCCCTCCCTTCTTCCCAGGCTCAACTTCATTCCCAATTTCTCTACCTCCTCCCCCTGAGCAGTGCAGGAGGACGGGTAATGGGGGTTGCAGTCAGTTCATCACACATTGTCTCTGCTGCTACTTCCTCCTCGTGCTCTTCCCCTGCTCCAGTGTGGGGTCCCACCCACGGGAGACAGTCCTCCATGAACTTCTCCAACGTGGGTCCTTCCCACGGGCTGCAGTTCTTCAAGAACTGCTCCAGTGTGGGTCCTCTCCACGTGTCCTTTCTACGGGGTGCGGTCCTTCAGGAATGGACTGCTCCAGCGTGGGTCCCCCATGGGGTCACAAGTCCTGCCAGAAAACCTACTCCAGCATGGGCTTCTCTCCACAGGGTCCTAGGTCCTGCCAGGCGCCTGTTCCAGCATGGGCTCTCCACGGGGTCACAACCTCCTTTGGGTGCATCCAGCTGCTCCGGCGTGGGGTCCTCCACGGGCTGCAGATGGATATCTGCTCCACCGTGGACCTCCATGGGCTGAAGGGGGACATCCTGCCTCACCATGGTCTTCACCACGAGCTGCAGGGGAATCCCTGCTCTGGCGCCTGGAGCACCTCCTCCCCCTCCTTCTTCACTGACCTTGGTGTCTGCAGAGTTGTTTCTCTCACATAGTCTCACTGCCCCCTTCCGGCTGCTGTGCGCAGCAGGTTCCCCCCCTTATTAAATATGTTATCACAGAGGCGCTACCACCATCGCTGATTGGCTCAGCCTTGGCCAGTGGCGGGTCCATCTTGGAGCTGGCTGGCATTGGCTCTATTGGACATGAGGGAAGCCTCTGGCATCTTCTCACAGAAGCCACCCCTGTAGCCCCCCTGCTACCAAAACCTTGCCACACAAACCCAGTACAGAAGATTTGGGATAACTGCCAAGGAACAATGAGGTCTGTGGGTATATGTTTTTCTACCCACTCTCTGTCTTTCCTCAAACATATTCAGGTCACAAAGGTTAATTAATTTATGTATTTTCTTTGCTGGAAGCGCTACTACATATTCTATTAATTAACTTTAATTGTTTCCATTTCTAAAGCTTGAAGGAAAAACTAATAATAATGACATACTGTGTAGTAGTCCAACTGCATGGCAATTATGTACGTTATTATCCCATTGGTTTATCTTGCATGATAGCAGTGGACAACAGAGCTGACAGCATACAACATTACTTGCTAAATATTATTTAAAGTTGATTATGTGCCACTTCTTTGTGTGTCACAATGTTACACAATTCATATCACCCATTTATATTGTATTAATTATGTAACACATATATAACAAATATAATGTTTTATTTTCATAGAGCAGGATGGAACATGGTATCTGAATGTGACCCACTGATCGGCATGTGAAAACGTTCCTGTTATTAGATTTCAATGTGTCCATCTGCAAGGGTAGACTGGTGTCTCCAAAGCACCATCTGGGTGTATGGACACTGCAAAGGGAAGGAATCTGGATACAGAAAGGATGGCAGAGGATGTTGTAGAAGAGATTAGACTCTGGAGGACTTATTAATAATGGAGTGGATTTTGAAGCAGATACTTTAGGAAAGTTGCTGTGAAGTGTAAAAATGGTGGTGAAACTCTGTTTTGTGTCTAATGCTAAGAAAACATGGATTAACTACTCTCCTTGAGTATTCTCATGGGCTGTTCTATAAACTTGGCTTTGAAATCTGATTTAGCAAAATACCTAAGCATGTGCTTAACTTCTAAACTTATGTCTACTTATGTACTGCACTGAATCGAAAGTTTGAGCAAATATTAAAGAGAGGACAAAGTTATGTATTACTATAATATGAAGAATTTTCTGAACAAAAGCAAACTGTGAGAAGGTTCAGTAGGCAAAAAGCTTTTACTGAATCTGACTACACTACTTGTGTTCACATCCCTGTTGTGAACGAGGAGTTAGCAGGAAAATATCCTGATTAATATACTACAAACCCAGTTTCTACAATTTTAGTTTACTGCATTCCTGTTGTTGTTAAATCAACATTAAAATCAGAAAACCAAATATATGAAATGCTGTTCAGTTAAGGGAAACAATGGCCTTAATGCTTGTGAAAAGAAATTTATGCAGCACTGGTTCAAATTGGCATTGGTGACTGAAAGTTGTTGCCGTCACTTCTTGGACATTAAGTTGAGGGTTTATTCCAGTGCTTAATAACTATAAGCTATTCTAAAAACAACCTACTCTTGTTCATTTCAGTAGTTATCACCCATAATGAAGAGTCTTGCAGATAGGCCATAGCTTGATCAGACAATGAGCTTCAATCATTCCTGTTGCACAATCTGGTGCTCCAGATTGATGTTTAAGATTATTGGTAGAATACTAGCAATGAAAGTTTTCCTTTAGATGTTTCTGGCAAGTTTAGTGCTCGCCAAGTTAACAGGGACTGCTTGTTTTCCTGGCCCCTTGTGATACCAAGTGCTGACAAGTGGTACACCAGCAGATTGTGGTCCTGTAAGGACAACTCGACCTGTTTTGGGTAACAAAGCAGAAATGGTTAATAAATGTTGACCTGCTGTCCAAGATATTTCATGATCGCCACAACTGTGGCAATGGAGGGCTGTTAACGGTAGCTCTTCTGGTTGCCATATAGTTGGACTCTTCTGCAGGTCCGCGATCAGTGATGTCAGTGCAAAAATGGTATTTGGTGTGCTATGTAGCTTCCCACCTGCTGTCCATCGGATAGCAGTAGTGGTGGGGGCAAGATTTCCTGCTTGCCCTGTGAGCAGCTGAACTGATGTGCTATCCATCCGCAGTTGTCCCGTCAGGTCTTCTTGCTGTATATGAACAGTTACTGTGCGATTGGGTGCATCTCGCAAACACTCATAGGGTGACATTTTCCCAACATGATGATTATTCAGGTAGAATATTGCCCGTTGCAGCACCTCCCCCCACCCCTTCAATGTGTGGATAGCTGTCAATTTTTGTATTTGGTCCTTTAAGAGGCCATTCATACGCTCTATCAGACCGTTTGCTGTTGGAGTATATGATAGGTGATACAACCACCATATACCCACATAATTGGCCCAATCTTGGACTCGCTGTGCAGTAAAATGGGTTATATATTCACCAATTCGAGCCGCAAACGCTGTAGCTTTAAATGGGGGTGCTTTACCTAATGTCAATGTTACTGCTACAACTGGAGCCACAGTCTCTGCCCTACCCAATCCTTGTACCAGGACTGTCTGTCCCTGCAAGTCCCACGAAGCTGAATGCAACATAGTTACCTCCGCCCCGTGTCCAACAAGGGCAGTACTTGTCGCGTTCCTCCCCGAGAGCACTGAACCGTAAGCAGAACAAAGGGGCGTCGGTCCCCCGCGCTCATTGTCACCGCTCGCACCGCGGAGGGCCCGCCTGCAAGTCCATCCCGCGCCGGCGGCAGGGACCATTCAACCGGGGCACGGGGCGCTGCGGAAGTGGGTGGCATCGCAGCATTTCTCGCAGCGCCCCCTGCCCTTTCCGGTCGGTGACGCTCTACGCTGCCCTGCTGGCAATTGTAGCCAACGTTGGTGATGGGCTCAGCTTTGGCCAGCGGCGGGTCCGTCTTGGAGGCGGCTGGAACTGGCTCTGTCCGACATGGGGACAGCTTCTGGCATCTTCTCACAGAAGCCACCCCTGCAGCCCCCCCGCTACCAAAACCTTGCCACGTAAACCCAATACATTCCACGCCTCGCCTCTGTGAAACACATATTTAAGAATTATCATTAAAATCCATATTCATCATACAATTTTACAATCTTCACAAACTTCACTTACATCAACAAAAAGAATTCCCCACACCAAAATCAAAATAACATCATCACAACACCGACAAAGGTGGACAATTTACGCACGCTCCATCCCTTGTCCCTTCATCACAGTTACAACAACAGAAGTTCCCCACAATTATTCTGCTCTGCATTCTCTAGCAATGTTCAGTCCATGTTTTGCCCATTACCTCTCCAGTTACCATCCTTATCTCGAATTCCTCATGCCCCACAGTTGGGTGCCACAAAGGACTGTGTTGGGTTGACCTTGGCTGACCACCAGGTGCCCACCAAGCTGCTCTATCGCTCCCCCTCCTCAGCAGGATGGGGGGGGGGGGAGGGGGGGGAGAAGATAAGATTAAAAACTCATGGGTCGAGATAAAGGCAGTTTAGTAGAGAAAAGCAAAGGTCGTGCATGGAAGCAAAGGAAAACAAAGCCAAAATCAAATTATTCTCTACTTCCCATCAGCAGGTGATGTTCAGCTGCTTCCTGGAAAGTAGGGCCTCAGTACGCATAGCAGTTGCTTCGGGAGACAAACACCTTAACTCCGAATGTCCCCCATTTCCCGACATTCTTGCTCCTTACCTGAGAGCATCCTACGTAAATGTAAGAGCTCATCATCCAGGGCACGGAGCACAGTGAGGAATAACCATGATGCTTCACCCACCGCTTTATTCTCTGCCTCTGGCCAGCGGCCCAGTTGCAGTCGAGTTAACATCACTTCAACTTGCTGCAGTGTTACTTCATCCACTTTTTGCAACTCTGGCCAGTCCACCAGAGTCACCCAGCCTGCCACCATTCATGCAACTGACCCCCATTGCTCCGTCGAGGGCCATTCTGGTATGCGCTGCATGGACAGCTCAAGCTTCCCTCCCTTCCCTGCCTCCAGCCAAAGCAGCATCATACCTGATGGATCCTGCCGACTACACTAAGTGTTACAAGGGAAAAGCAGGTGTGGATTCCTCAGGGATGAGGCACAACACTCAGCAAGTGAAAGCTTTGGCTTTAATGAAAGCATAACGTTACCATGGTGGGAGCCCCATGACAGAATCACAGAATCACAGAATCGTATAGGTTGGAAAAGACCTTTAAGATCATCGAGTCCAACCGTAAACCTAACACTACCAAGACCACCACTACACCATGTCCCTAAGCACCTCATCCAAACGTCTTTTAAATACTTCCAGGGATGGTGACTCAACCACTTCCCTGGGAAGCCTGTTCCAAGGCTTGACAACCCTTTCAGTGAAGTAAAATTTCCTAATATCCAGTCTAAACCTCCCCTGGCACAACTTGAGGCCATTTCCTCACGTCCTATCACTTGTTACTTGGAAGAAGAGACCGACCCCCAACTCTCTACAACCTCCTTTCAGGTAGTTGTAGAGAGCAATAAGCTCTCCTCTCAGCCTCCTTTTCTCCAGGCTAAACAACCCCAGTTCCCTCAGCTGCTCCTCATCAGACTTGTGCTCTAGACCCTTCACCAGCTTTGTTGCCCTTCTCTGGACACACTCCAGCACCTCAATGTCTCTCTTGTAGTGAGGGGCCCAAAACTGAACACAGTATTCGAGGTGCAGCCTCACCAGTGCCGAGTACAGGGGGATGATCACTTCCCTAGTCCTGCTGGCCACACTATTCCTGATACAAGCCAGGATGCCATTGGCTTTCTTGGCCACCTGGGCACACTGCTGGCTCATATTCAGGCAGCTGTCAACCAACACCCCCAGGTCCTTCTCTGCTGGGCAGCTTTCCAGCCACTCTTCCCCAAGCCTGTAGCGTTGCATGGGGTTGCTGTGGCCCAAGTGCAGGACCCGGCACTTAGCCTTGTTGAACCTCATACAATTGGCCCCAGCCCATCGATCCAGTCTGTCCAGGTCCCTCTGTAGAGCCTTCCTCCCCTCAAGCAGATCAACACTCCCACACAACTTGATGTCATCTGCAAACTTACTGAAGGTGCACTCGACCCCCTCGTCCAGATCATTGATAAAGATATTAAACAGGACTGGCCCCAACACAGAGCCCTGGGGAACACCGCTTGTGACCGGCCGCCAACTGGAGTAAACTCCATTCACCACAACTCTTTGGGCCCGGCCATCCAGCCAGTTCTTTACCCAGCGAAGAGTACACCCGTCCAAGCCATGAGCAGCCCGTTTCTCCAGGAGAATGCTGTGGGAAATGGTGTCAAAGGCTTTACTGAAGTCTAGATAGACAACATCCACAGCCTTTCCCTCATCCACTAGGCAGGTCACCTTGTCATAGAAGGAGATCAGGTTGGTCAAGATCAGGTTGACACTGACACTAATCAAATGGGGACCCGATGCAGTGGAGCCCTGCTTGGGAGTGAAGCTCTAAGGAAAGCACCGCAGGGGTGGATAATAAAACTTGTGCTGATTAACATATCATACATATGCAATGTCCTGTTTTGCTCATTAGCAAAATTGCTGATGTAATGCAGGTGCTGTTGTCCGAATTCCGAGATCTGCAGCTGGCCATCACATTGGCATCTGTGCAAAAGTAGGTGCAGATGGGATGGGCGAACTATCCTGGGTTACTGTGGCAATGAGATAAAACATGCTTGGGACTCTACATACTCGGATGGGAAGAAGCAAACTATCCCAGGTTACCATAACAAAGTTTTCTTGTGCCCTAGAGGTGTGAACAGCCTTTGAATTCAATGTTGGGGGTTTTTTTCCATGGCTGTATCAAATGCTACCATGAAAATGACTGGAATCCTCTGGCAGGGGCCACCTTTGCATATTTGTATTACACAACACAACAAAAGATGGACCACCTAAAGAGAGTGGGTTTTAACATCAGGTCTACATGAGAGCATGAATGGATTGCTATGACAAAATCAGATGGGGAGCCTGCAGATTTCTTAGCCGGAACCAAACTGCCACACCTCTGGTCTCCAGAGATCTGCTTTTTGGCAGCAGGACAAATGCCATTTGTCTGTATTACAAAGCAGCCCCCAATGAAAAGATGCATTACTATGATTTTACTAGCCTCTATCCCTTCATCAACAAAAGAAAACAATACCCTCTTGGGGACCCCAAAGTTATTTTCCAGCAGTTTGACACCCCAACATGCTACTTTGAGATGGTGAAAGTAAAGGTGTACCCACCTTCCGGACTCTTTTTTCCTGTTGTACTGTGTCTGACTGAGATGGAGTTAATTTTCCTCATAGCAGTCTGTATGGTGCTGTGTTTTGGATTTGAGACTAAAACAGTTTTGATAACACACCAGTGTTTTGGCTATTGCTGAGCAGTATGACCCAAACTGACCAAAGGCATTCTATACCATAGGATATGCTCAGCAATAAAAGCTGGGGGAAAGGAGGAGGAAGGGGACATGTTCAGAGTTATGGCATTTGTCTTCCCAAGTAACCCTTATGTGTGATGAAGCCCCGCTTTCCTGGAAATGGCTAAACATCTGCCTGACAATGGGAAGTAGTAAATTAATTCTTTATTTTGCTTTGCTTGCACACACTGCTTTTGCTTCACCTATTAAACTATCTTTATCTCCATCCACTAGTTTTCAGCTTTTAGCTGCCAGCTGGGATCAACACACCACACCTGTGCTCCCCAGGAGGGTAAATGGCAAGTTATTGTTTCCAGTGTGCCGCACTTGTGCTGAAACTTGCCAGGTCCTCTGCACCCACAGTGATGAAGAAAGAGGGTACCTGTTGTTCCTGGGTACCTGGTGTTCCATGGAACTGAACAAGGCTCTGGAGAAGGGCTACAGGGTTTGTGAAATCTATGAGGTTTGGCATTTTGAACAGAGGGCTAGCAGTCTTTTCTCAGATTATATAAAACTCCACCTCCGCCAGAAGCAGGAAGCTTCAGGTTACCCAGCCTGGTGCACAGATGATGACAAAAAAGCTAAATATGTTGAAGATTACAGGCAGAAAGACATTATTTTGCAGCCTGAACATATTAAGAAAAACCCTGCCAAACACCTAATTGCCAAAATGTTTTTAAATTCTCTGTAGGGAAAATGTGGACTGAGATCCAACCTACTCAACACCACCATAGTAAGAGAATGAGGCGAATTTTATGGTTACCTCTTTTCCCCATCTTATGATGTGTCCTCCTGTGATTTTATCAATGAGGATGCAGCCACTGTCTCATGGAAGCATGCCAAAGAGCACGTGACCCTGGAGCACAACACTAACATTTTTATAGGTTGTTTCACCACGGCATATGCATGCCTAGAACTTTGCAGTCTGTTAGATGCCCTGCAAGACCATTGCCTTTATCATGACACAGACTGTGATATTTGTGAGTGGTTTGGGGGATCGGAACCCTCCACTTGGCAACTATTGAGGTGAGTTGACGAGTAAGTTGCTGCCAGATGAGCACATTACGGAGTTTGTGTCATCTGGCCCCAAATCCTGCAGCTACTTGCAATCTGGAGAAAAGTGTTGTTTGAAGGTTAAAGGCATCACTCTAAATGCAATGAGCAGAGAAAAGATAAATTTTGAGGCACTGAGGGATCTCATGTTGGATTACGGTGTAAATCCAGACAGTGACGACCCTAAGAAGATCGTGACAGAGCAGTGCTATTGTAAGGAACATGCAGAAGTGAGGAATAGAAACCAGGCCCCTCTGGAAGATGCAGAAGGGGGTCTATGACAAGAGTGCTGACTAAAAATTTTAACAGCCTCCCCTAATGCTTTTGATCAAGGGCATGCACTGGAAGCACCCCTTTTCTGCTATTCCAGCAGGGCCTAGCAACTGTGGGAAAAGTTATTTTGTAAAAAGTCTTCTGGAGAATGCCAACTGCTTGCTGACTGTTATGCTTGAGAATACTGTGTGGTTACAGTTGTTGGCAACCATCAGGAACTGCTCTGTAAATATCCCTTTATCAAGTCTGTGGAGGACTTACCTGAAAGTCCAGACCAGGTTTTCTCCTTCCAGGACACTGGAGCCCAGTCAGGTGTGCCTGGGGACATGGGATCTCTGCCCAGGCCGAAGGATGCTGCTGACGCTTTCCCTTTTGCAGGTTCAACCAGTAGCGAAGCTGAGCACCTGTCCCAGAGACACATGTACACACCACACACACACACACACACACACACACAGAGGACACTGACACGGCTGGATACACAGGCTGCCACAGACCAGGTGCTGCCTTCAACAGCACCTACATAGAGGACCCACATAAAACATAAACACAGATAGCCAAGTCCCCTTCCTCCTCTTCGGCTGGTAGAGATAGAAGTTCACTAGTGAAAGCACACACACACCACTCTCTAGATTCACAAGAACATGCACATTCGCGGATCTCTTGAGTACAGGCACTTCCCCCTCTGTCCATCCAGTACCCCTGCCTGGATCCTGGGCCCTCTTACCCACTTCACAGGTCCCCTACTCACCGGCTAGTCCAGCATGATGCTCACAAGCAAAAATGCACGCACTTGTCCCACAGGCACTCCACACTCACAAGTCCCCCTGGGCATACCAGCATGGACCCTCTGCTCACCTGATACCCCAGCCCAGACCCAAGCCCCCCCTACTTGCTGGCTAGTCCAGCTTCAAATTTGCAAGAAAATACACACACCCACCCCCCACGCACACCAGGTTTGGGGAAGATGCAGCTACTTGCCCCCCCTCCAGCAGCCTTCAGCATTCACATAGGTGGTCCCACTCCAGCCACCGGTGCTGAGCCCCTACTCACCTCACTGAAGCCGCCCCCCCCCCCCCAGTAGTTTGTTTTCAGGGTATAAACCATTCCCACCCCAGTGGATGGAGGTAGAGATCCCCACTCACTCCAGTAGCTGACTCCACAGGCCAGGAGTGCCTACACTCCCGGTCTGACTCCAGTAGCTGGCACCTAGTCCACTCATGCTGGTCCAGTAGCTGGCACTTATTCCTTGCAGCACACATGCACACAGGGTAGAGAGTGAGATTATGCAGAGCCATAGTTAAGAAAAGATTTAATAAGAAAATAGGACAGACTGTGGTGATCAAGCACAGGGCTCTCAGGCAACAGTACTGACCAGCCCCGTTTTACCTGCAATAGGCCCTTTCTGTCTAACCCCATCTTTGTTCCTCCTGGCTCACCCTCCACCCCTTGCATGTCCCTTCATGGGTTTGTATAGTTCTATTGATTCCCTCACTCCCTCCCAGTCCAGTGTCCAAGGTCTCCCTCCCTCGTTTACAATCTTATAAGTTACAAAGTCCAGGTTGACCTTCCTTGGAAGTGGTGCCTGTAGTTTCTCAATAGCTGTACTGTAGTATACTTGGATTTGTGTTGATAATACAAGGATGTTTTAGTTATTGCTGAGCAGTGCTTACACAGTATCAAGGCCTTTTCTGTTTCTCACGCTGCCCTACTAATGAGTAGGCTGGGGGTGGGCAAGAAGTTGGGAGGGGACACAGACGAGACAGCTGACCCCAACTGACCAAAGGGATATTCCATACCATATTTCTTATTATCCCTTCTTGCATTGAAAAAGATCCTTGACTAGATACCATTAAAGCAGCAGACACTCTCCTTCCACATACCCTTACAGTGATAATCATTGATTTCCCCCTCATAAAGTAAATATGGTTGTGATCAGTGATTTGATGAACTCTTCTTGTGAGAGAGATGAAACTGAGAAAGCTTTCACTAACTATGAGCATCACAGGAATCTTAGAATCTCATACATTGTCCAGAATGTTTTTGCCAGGGTAAAAAGAGCTGCACCATCACTCTCAACACAAAAGAGATGGTGCTATTTAAGAACCCTTGAGATAGATAAGCTCTAGGTTGCGTCCCTAGCCAGGCAGATGTATCCTGGCAAGGCCTGGTTCTTTTTAGAAGCGTTTGAATATGCTATGAAGGTACCCTCTAGGTACCTGCTTGTTGATTTAAACATTTCTATCCTAGAGGCTTTTAGGCTAAGAACTTTGCTTTTCCCACCAGAGTGGCCAGCCATTTATATACAAAAAAAAAAAAAAAAAAAAAGACTGCTGTTTGGCAATAAAAAGAAAGGAACCGGATTTATACTGGTGCAGACTTGGGAACAAGATGCCCCAGTGTCTGAAGTGTAACCTGTCCCTCCTGGAGCTGTTGATCTGGTTGTCCCCTCAGCAGAGGAAAGCAATACTCTGCACTGTTTCTGATGAGCTCATAAAGGACATTTCTGAAATTGCCCTGAAAACCTTGAAGGGGAACATTCCATTTACTGCCCCCCCCAGACACAGATGCTGAAAAAGGGCGGAAAATTCATTAAAAGCCTGAGCAGTAAAAGTGTGTCCTTCAAAAGAAAGAAGCTACTGGTGAAGCAAGCCAGTGGGTTTACTGGTTCTCTTCTAAGTTTTGCTCTTCTGCTCATCATGGGGCTTTTGGTAAAGCCGTGGTGGAATATGTGGAAAAAATGTATCTGGTGCCTGCAAATCAGCTACAGCAGGTAAGGGTGCTGCCACTACCATTCTGCTCTTTGAATGCTGAAATGAGGGACATTCTCCAGAAACCAGGCTTGATGGCCTGTGAGAAAGCTAAGGTGTACACGGCCACTCTTCAAAAGTACTTGGCACATATGAAGCAGAGAGATCAGGAAAGGGGGAAAATAACTCTTTTTTTTCCAGAAGAAAACAAGACAGAAGGAGAAAAGCCCTTCAGGAATCCTGAGGACCCCCCCCAACTCTGTTGTTCAGGAAGTGTTGGATAATGTGCATCCACGATATCAGCAGAATGCATAAGTGCTCCTAGGTAACCTAGAGCAACAGAAGTATATTTCTTCTTAGGACAACCAGGGAAGTTTTGTATACAAAGGAGATGTCATCAAAGGGTCCAGTCTCCTTGATTTAGTGCGAGGCGTCCTTCAGACTCATGCCCCATTTAGCCTGAGAACACCTAAAGGCCGGAATGTTTTTATGAAAGCCGGTGAATGTCTGCAGTGAATGTCCCATCTTCTGTCATGGGTCATACAGCAAACCGGGATCTCTTGGAACAACTAAAAGTGACTGATGAGGACCGAGAAGCAACACACACACTCCCTAAGAAGAGAAAGATACCTAAAGCCCAACTCAGGAAAAAACAATAAAGGTGTAGCGAGGTTGTGCAGGGAGAAAATTAGAAGGCCCAAAGCCGAGCTAGAGCTCAATCTGGCTGCTGCCGTAAAAGACAACAAAAAATACTTCTTCAAATACATTAGCAGCAAAAGGAGAGCTAAGGAGAATCTCCACCCTCTATTAGACAGGGGAGGGAACACGGTGACAAAGGATGAGGAAAAGGCTGAGGTACTTAATGCCTTCTTTGCCTCAGTCTTTAATAGCAGGGTCAATTGTTCTCTGGGTACCCAGCCCCCGGAGTTGGAAGATAGGGACGGGGACCAGAATGGAGCCCCCATAATCCAGGGGGAAATGGTTAGTGACCTGCTACACCACTTAGACACTCACAACTCTATGGAGTCTGATGAGATCCACCCAAGAGTACTGAAGGAACTGGCAGAAGTGCTCACCAAGCTACTTTCCATCATTTACCAGCAGTCCTGGCTAACCGGGGAGGTCCCAGTTGACTGGAGATTAGCAAATGTGACACCCATCTACAAGAAAGGCCGGAAGGAGGATCTGGGGAACTACAGGCCTGTCAGTCTGACCTCGGTGCCAGGGAAGGTTATGGAGCAGATCACCTTGAGTGCCATCACACAGCACGTACGGGACAACAAGGTGATCAGGCCGGGCCAGCATGGGTTCATGAAAGGCAGGTCCTGCTTGACTAACCTGATCTCCTTCTATGACAAGGTGATCTGCCTAATGGATGAGGGAAAGGCTGTGGATGTTGTCTATCTAGACTTCAGTAAAGCCTTTGACACCATTTCCCACAGCATTCTCCTGGAGAACCTGGCTGCTCATGGCTTGGACGGGTGTACTCTTTGCTGGGTAAAGAACTGGCTGGATGGCTGGGCCCAAAGAGTGGTGGTGAATGGAGTTTACTCCAGTTGGCGGCCGGTCACAAGTGGTGTTCCCCAGGGCTCTGTGCTGGGGCCAGTCGTGTTTAATATCTTTATCAATGATCTGGACGAAGGGATCGAGTGCACCCTCAGTAAGTTTGCAGATGACACCAAGTTGGGCAGGAGTGTTGATCTGCTTGAGGGTAGGAAGGCTCTACAGAGGGACCTGGACAGGCTGGATTGATGGGCCAAGGTCAATTGTATGAGGTTCAACAAGGCTAAGTGCAAGGTCCTGCACTTGGGCCACAGCAACCCCATGCAACACTACAGGCTTGGGGAAGAGTGGCTGGAAAGCTGCCCAGCAGAGAAGGACCTGGGAGTGTTGGTCAACAGCTGGCTGAATATGAGCCAGCAGTGTGCCCAGGTGGCCAAGAAAGCCAATGGCATCCTGGCTTGTATCAGGAATAGTGTGGCCAGCAGGACTAGGGAACTGATCATGCCCTTGTACTCAGCACTGGTGAGGCCGCACCTTGAATACTGTGTTTAGTTTTGGGCCCCTCACTACAAGAGAGACATTGAGGTGCTGGAGTGTGTCCAGAGAAGGGCAACGAAGCTGGTGAAGGGTCTAGAGCACAAGTCTGATGAGGAGCGGCTAAGGGAACTGGGGTTGTTTAGTCTGGAGAAAAGGAGGCTGAGAGGAGAGCTTATTGCTCTCTACAACTACCTGAAAGGAGGTTGTAGAGAGTTGGGGGTCGGTCTCTTCTTCCAAGTAACAAGTGATAGGACCAGAGGAAATGGCCTCAAGTTGTGCCAGGGGAGGTTTAGTCTGGATATTAGGAAATTTTACTTCACTGAAAGGGTTGTCAAGCCTTGGAACAGGCTGTCCAGGGAAGTGGTTGAGTCACCATCCCTGGAAGTATTTAAAAGATGTGTAGACGTGGTGCTTAGGGACATGGTGTAGTGGTGGTCCTGGTAGTGTTAGGTTTACGGTTGGACTCGATGATCTTAAAGGTCTTTTCCAACCTATACGATTCTGCGATTCTGTAATTCTGTAAAATATTAATAAAATAATTCAACTTTGCTGTTTGCAGTGTCCATTTAAAAAACATGTTGGGGTGGGGTGGATGGGATGGGGTGAGATTAAAGAACAAACACATACATAGACATTCAGTTGGGTTGTAAGTTTTATTTACAGAATACATTTATGAAAATCATTACAATAGATGTATGTCTGGGTCTTCTGAAACATTTTGAGTAGCTTTGGTCATGGGGAAAGATCCATATTCATAATTTACAAAATTATAGAATCATAGAACCATTGAGGTTGGAAAAGACCCTTAATATCATCGAGTCCAACCATTAACCTAACACTGCCAAGTCCACCACTAAACCATGTCCCTAAGCACCACATCTACAAATCTTTAAAATACTTCCAGGGATGGTGACTCAACCACTTCCCTGGGCAGCTTGTTCCAATGCTTGATAACCCTTTCAGTGAAGAAATTTTTCCTAATATCCAGTCTAAACCTCCCCTGGAACAACTTGAGGCCGTTTCCTCTCATTCTTGTTACTTGAGAAAAGAGACTGACCCCCACCTCGCTACAACCTCCTTTCAGGTAGTTGTAGAGAGTGATAAGGTCTCCCCTCAGCCTCCGCTTCTCCTTACTAAACAACCCCAGTTCCCTCAGCTGCTCCTCATCAGACTTGTGCTCTAGACCCTTCACCAGCTTCGTTGCCCTTCTTTGGACATGCTCATGTCTTTCTTGTAGTGAGGGGCCCAAAGCAATGTCTTTCTTGTAGTGAAGGGCCCAAAACTAAACACAGTATTCGAGGTGCGGCCTCATTAGTGCCGAGTACAGTGTCACGATCACTTCCCTAGTCCTGCTGGCCACACTTCCTGATACAAGCCAGGATGCCATTGGCTTTCCTGGCCACCTGGGGACACTGCCGGCTCATATTCAGCCGATGTTGAAGAACACCCCCAGGTCCTTTTCTGCCAGGCAGCTTTCCAGACACTCTTCCCCAAGCCTGTAGTGTTGCATGGGGTTGCTGTGGCCCAAGTGCAGGACCCGGCACTTAGCCTTGTTGAATCTCATACAATTGGCCTCGGCCCATCGATCCAGCCTGTCCAGGTCCCTCTGTAGAGCCTTCCTACCCTCAAGCAGATCAACGCTCCTGCCCAACTTGGTGTCGTCTGCAAACTTACTGAGGGTGCACTCGATCCCCTCATCCAGATCATTGATAAAGATATTAAACAGAACTGGCCCCAACACAGAGCCCTGGGGGACACCACTTGTGACCGGCCGCCAACTGGAGTAAACTCCATTCACCACCACTCTTTGGGCCCAGCCATCCAGCCAGTTTTTTCCGCAGAGAAGAGTACACCCGTCCAAGCCATGAGCAGCCAGGTTCTCCAGGAGAATGCTGTGGGAAATGGTGTCAAAGGCTTTACTAGAGTCCAGGTAGATAACATCTACACCCTTTCCCTCATCCACTAGGCAGATCACCTTGTCGTAGAAGGAGATCAGGTTAGTCAAGCAGGACCTGCCTTTCATAAACCCATGCTGGCCCGTCCTGATCACCTGGTTGTCCCGTATGTGCTGTGTGATGGCACTCAAGATGATCTGCTCCATAACCTTCCCCGGCACCGAGGTCAGACTGACAGGCCTGTAGTTCCCCAGATCCTCCTTCCGGCCCTTCTTGTAGATGGGTGTCACATTTGCTAATCTCCAGTCAACTGGGACCTCCCCGGTTAGCCAGGACTGCTGGTAAATGATGGAAAGTAGCTTGGTGAGCACTTCTGCCAGCTCCCTCAGTACCCTTGGGTGGATCCCATCCGGCCCCATAGACTTCCTTGTGTCTAAGTGGTATAGCAGGTCACTAACCATTTCCCCTTGGGTTATAGGGGCTTCATTCTGCTCCCCATCCCTGTCTTCCAGCTCAGGGGGCTGGGTACCCCGAGAACAACTGGTCTTGCTATTAAAGACTGAGGCAAAGAAGGCATTAAGTACCTCAGCCTTTTCCTCAGCCTTTGTCACTATGTTTCCCCCTGTATCCAATAAAGGATGGAGATTCTCCTTAGCCCTCCTTCTGTTGTTAATGTATTTATAGAAACATTTTTAATTGTCTTTTACGGCACTAGCCAGATTAAGTTCTAGTTGGGCTTTGGCCCTTCTAATTTCCTCCCTGCATAACCCCACGTCATCTTTGTCGTCCTCCTGAGTTGCCTGAACCTTCTTCCAAAGGTTATAAACTCTCCTCTTTTTCCTGAGTTCTAGCCAAAGCTCTCTGTTCAGCCAGGCCGGTCTTCTTCCCTGCCGGCTCATCTTTCGGTACATGGGGATGGCCTGCTCCTGCGCCTTTAAGATTTCCTTCTTGAAGAATGTCTAGCCTTCTTTTGCCCTTCAGGACTGCCTCCCCAGGGACTCTGTCATCCAGGTCCCTAAACAGGGGTATGGTAAAGGGTATTGTAAAGAAAGCTGAATTTTTCTCAACACAAAGGGGACCGGAGGGTGGCCTTTGTTTTAAAGGGCTGTACCAGTTAAGTGGGTCAACTGATTGAGCAATGGGCCTGAACTGCCTTCAACTCACCTATTTGTTCCTGGCAAGCCCAGCTCATTAAGGTGAGTATATTATAAAGATCGGTAATGGGAATCACATTTGTATTGTGATCAATTGCTATATTGTGCTAAGTGTACTTGTATTGTGATTTCAGTACATTACTGTATCAGTCTGCTAAATAAAAATCCCATGCAACATCAAATATCTACAAATTTGTACATTTGGTATTAAACATTAAACTCTCCCCATGTGGAATATCTAAAAGAAGCTGGTTAGAGAGTATTGAACTCTGATAGAACTTTAGGGCATAGCCATTACAGAGATAGTGGTGAGGATTCAGTCGAGTGCAACTTTGTTTATAAAACAGGGATTCAATTTCTTTGTTAAGTATGTAGAACTCGGCATATCTTCCCCATATATTTAGCACTTATTCATTGAATACTGAATGAATTTTCTCAGAATTTACATATAAATTTATAAACTGAATAATGGATTAAAAGGAACTAAAAATGAGTCAGAACTTCATCTGTGTGAGCTGGTTCTTTGCCCTGAATAACCAAACAATGGAATAAAGCAGCACTTTCAGACTCTTCTTATTGTTAAAACTAATTGAGGTTTGTTTTTTTTTTTATACAGGCTATATTTGAAATCTCTGATAATATCTGCTGTACCTATTTAATTACAAAAACTGGAAGAAGGACAGGTCGACAATTCAGATGACTTTTAAATGTATTACTGGAATATGGCTTAAATAATGACTGTTCTTCCTCTAGAGCTAACTCAATGAAAAGTTCTGCTGGTTTTATGGAGTCAGAGATCTGAATAAATCTAGATATTCATGTCACAAGGCTACATGTTCAATCTATGCCTGCTTTTAAAGATCCTGTGGCTGCATTGTAGCTCATTTGTCAATGCATGATGGACACCTGGGGGCAGCAGTGGGTTGGTTGTATATTGGTTACAAATATATGCTTTTCTTCTGTTCTTAAGCGTTACACTGGTATTAATGAAGAATGCTGGATTGTTCAATTTGCAAATTGGAGTCTTTTAAACTCAGTCACCCCCCCTGCCGCCAGCTTGAGTATATACATACATGGCTATACTTTACATTATTTGACCAAAGGGCCTTAGAAGAAACTTGGACATATATTAATAGTATGAGAAATTGTGTCACTCTCTATTTTTACACAGATCTTGACTCCTGCACTAAGACTGTTAAGATAAGTGTATTTTGGGGCTAATTAATTTTCTACTGTGAACAGAAGATAAACAATCAAGTATGTTTCATATAATGGTTTGCATTATAAAACTAACAAATTGTGATCACTGCTAACATAGGCAATTTAGACATAATGCAGGAAAGCAGAAGTGGACGTCTGTTTATTCTATTACAACTCCCCTGATCTAGCTAGTTTCCCATAAGTTAGTATTCTGTTCAAAAAAAAAAAAAAGGTTTTTTTGGATGGGAGTAAGTCATGGCTTATGTGATTGATCTTGGTTTTGAATGTTTGAAGATACTGCATGAAGGGAGGAGATTCTAGCAAAATTGCTAACCCCTCCACCCCCAGACCCTCAAACCATTTAAAATCTACTTATTACTGCATTCAGAAATTCAGCTGCAGGTAAATGAATTTTTTCCCTCAAAAAGTTGCAAAGTCAGAAATTAAGCAAAATTAATTAATCTCTCATGTGTGTGCATTTTGATATAGTCTGTAATTTCATGGTTGCCTACTGTTTTTTTGTTTTGTTTTTTCTTTGCCTGTTTCAGTGCACAGTATAGACACTGCTCATCTCATGGAAAAAAGAAACACTGGAAAAGGATAAATAGCATTGCACAAGATTGTAATGACAGCCATTCAGGTCATCAGTATACTTGGAATCTCAACATTCTCTGCACAGACCTCTGTAATTGGATTCAACAGAATAAGTGTCTGACATTTTTCCAGCTTCTATTTGGATAAGCCCAAAATGAAGATGAGATGCTCCTGTATTTTTTGGCACCAAATAAGTACCAAACTTTGGAACACTGAGGTGTATTCTTCCTCCTCACAGCTGGGCTAGAAACTCAAAAGGTGGGGAATGGGGAGATTAAGAGCACAGAAGAGATGATAGACAAACTTTAAAGAAAGACCATACACAAAATTACCAGTGTTATCCCAAACAGAAGCTTTCTAAAAAGAATATTTGCTAGAATTTTGTATTGTGGACAAAACAAAATAGCTAGCATTGGGGAAAGAGACATATGGCTTTTAAAACTGTAGCCCGAATGATTACACTTGGCAAAATTATAAGGCATGTTATAATGAGAAACAATAGTTGACCTTAAGATTACTAGATCTGTCTGAAATATTTTTGTGTGTGTGCATGCATGCATATGTGTATGTATCTATGTATGTGTGTGTTTAAGGAGGAGACTTTAAAAATTTGTATAATATTCTGAAAGACAAACATTTCAGATGTTTATGAAGAGACTGTGATTTTTAACCATCACAATGACTCTTAACTTCAGAGAAGCTGTGGGTGCCCCATCACTGGAAGTGTTCGAGGTCAGGTTGGACAGGGCTTTGAGCAACTTGATCAAGTGAAAGATGTCCCTGCCCATGGCAGTGGGGTTGGACTAGATGATCTTTGAAGGTGTCTTCCAACCCAAACCATTCTATGATTGTATGGAGCTGTGATCCTCAAACTATAGGTCAAGACTCAAGCAAGTCATGAAGATGGTAGAAGACAGAAATCAGCAGCAGTTCAATTTCCCGTGAGCTATCCAGAAGCCTGTGGGAAAGTGAGAAAAGACTGAAATTACTGACAGCAAGTGTTTATGTTAGCCAGGGAACTGCCTTTCATTACTGGCAATAGTTCAGGGAAATGAACATAAACACTTGCTGCCAGTTATTATTCCCAGTTTCCAAAACCTTGTTCTGGAGGAGCCAAGCTGCTAGCATGGATATACCTTCTGGGTTGTACAAAGGAAAGAGCTTGCAATGAATTTGACCACTGATGGAATAGGTAAACATTTAGCTATACTAAGATCCAAATACTGTCCACATACTAGACACATCGGAAACTCACATTTCTTTCAAGTTCCCAAATTCTCTTAAATAAGACTTAAAAAGAATTATGTCTGATGAAACGCTCTTAAATTGTTGTCATATATGTTGCTACATCTATTGACATGCCAAGAAAATGAAATCAAAACTCAAAACATTTTGATGAAGTGTCCAAAAAAAACCACTAACAAAGAGTGCAAATTCTATTTACATTTCAAATTCACTATAGAGCCTGAAGAATCTCACTTATCTATTCCAGCCATTTTCTTGTGGCAGTAGGTGATGAAAGATAATTTTTTCAGCATTTCTCCAACTAAATTGCTGGCTTAGCAACATTTATCATTTTTAATATTTGCATTTAAAGCAGCATTCAAAATTTCTTCTTTTATTTTTCTAACTTTGGCACATTCATTTTTCAGAGGTCAGCTAAGTACCTCTTGTTAGTGAAATACTTGTAGAAGAATGTTTTTCTTACCTTAGGTCTTATGCATCCATGTAACATCTTCACCAAAGACTTTGTTATTTTGAAGTTGATTTGTTTCATCATATTGTCTAGAATATTGTCTTTGTTTCATCATATTGTCTAGAAACTTTTCAGGACAGTTAACTGACTTCCTTAATGAGGATCATTTTAACAATATGGGTGTATATCCTTTTTATTTCCAAGTAAATGCTTCTTAAATATGCATCTTGATATAGCACAGTCTAAAAATAATAAGAATGTATTGTTTCTATATGTTTAAACGTCAGAAAAAGTGACATTTTTCCTATGAGAGTTTTGGAAAGAAGTACAAAATTATACTGTACATGCTGCTTGGATCTTGAATTTAAACTTGAAATGGAAATTAGTTGACAAATTCATCATCATTTGTGAGCTCATTTTACTTTGAACCTTTGAATTAAATAATTTTTTTGTGCTCCACTGAGAGTCTTAAAAGAATTCAATACCAATCTGGAACTAGGTTAACTGGTATCAACTAAAAGATACTGAAATATAATATGGAATTTTAAAACAAAAGTCATTGATTCAATTTATAACTTGCACCCTTTGCAAGAGCTCTGAATTCCAATTAAAAATTAGGACTTTGTATGACAGTGCAAAAAGAATGTTAACTATCCAAAAGGCATTGTCATGACTTTAGCAGTGATTATATGTAATATATATGTAATATAGTTGATATTTTACCAAAACAAAAAAAGTGCCTAAAGTTATCCAGCTATGTAACTGGTCTTCTTATAGTTTATTATAATTAACTATAAGAAGACCAGTTACATAGCTGGATAACAATTTTCCATCCAAGTAAGTGGAATCTGTGAGTTTCAGCTACTAGTTTCAGGTTATTTACTTAGGTGCATAAATAAATAATATGACCTGAAAGATGGGGACTTATATGCATGTCCTTTTTGGGGAATTTTTATTGTACCCCTTAAGGCAGATTAAACACATGTTTGTGCTTAAATATAAAGAGGTTTAATGAACAATGCATTGGACAGAGTCCTACTGCCATAAGGGTTCTACAAGGAGTCTGCAAAGATGTGGCATGAGCCGATTCCTTGTATACACTTACACCTGCACGAATCATGTGAGTGTCAGTATCAGGCACCTTAGCCTGGCATTCAGTTCATCCCCCAGTGCCAGTTCTGCTGACCAAAGGTGGCCCCTGAGCACTCAAAATCCAAATTGCTACAAGAAAATACTGCAGGGTTTCTTATCACCAAGGGAAATGTCACTCCCCTACATTGAGTCTTTTTGTCTCTGGCATTCCTGCTTCCAATCAGTTTAACCTGTTCTGCAGTTAGGCCTTCTTGCCCTCCATGTCAGACCATTCCTTGGTCACAAATTACTATCGCTGAGCAGTTACAATTTGAATTTCCCCTTCATCTTTAAGTGTTACATTGTATTGATCCCGTGGAAGGTAGTAAGAAAGTTATTAAGGTAAGTGATTCATGTTTATATAGCATATGCCAAAGGTCTGCCAGCCTGATTTTAAATGGTATTCTCCATTTAATGCGATGCTGTGTGTGCAAACACATCTTTCCAATTTTCCTGTCTTATGACTGCCCACTCGACAACACACATCTACAGTGACCTTTCTCTTCCTTTCTCAAGACAGATCCACAGCACTCACTGAAGCATCAATTGGAACTGGATCTTACCCATAACTTTTATACGGAAGACACAGTACATAATGTATACTCATCTTTTCAAATAAGTTGTCTGATTCAATGCCATTCTATCTGCTGGAGCTGTTTTACCTTTCTGTCTTCCACTGTTTCAGGAAACCAATATGTGTCAGGTTTTTTGTATTTGGCTTGTAGGCACCTTTTTATCATTTGCTCCTCTACTTCTCTTGATATTTGTTTGAGGGGAAAAAAGGCTAGAAGGCTAGGCATTAACATTCAAAATGTTATTTTGCCTGCTTCAAGCCAGGAACTTGAAGCTGTCTCTTTCACATCCCAGGTTCATATCCTGACCACAAGACTATAATAAAATATTGCAAAAATAGAAAGTTCTGGGATAGATCTCCTGACTTTTCCTACTGGAGTTGTTCCATTTATATAAATTAATAAAAAAATAGAGAATGAGAGAGAGAAAGAGAGAGAGAGAATAAATCCATAGTCTAGTAGCTGGGTGAGCACCTCAGCTATGGAACACTCGGGTTCATATGCTTCCTGTGCCAGAGTATCCCATATTTCATGGAAATGTCCTGTCACTGGATCACATATTCTTAGTATCTCAGTTTTATTTTCAGGAGACTTGAAGAAGGAAAGGGAAACTTTAAAATATATTTAGTTTATCCTGATGTAGTATAGGAATATTATGGAAATTCTGAAGATATTTCCCACCAAACTCTATACACAGTGTCTGGGAATACTTTTCAAGACGTATTTATTAAAGTTCCTGTTTTTATTTAAGCACTGAAAATGATAGTCTTGAAAGGAATTGTGTTTAGATCATTTTTCAAACTGTGTTCCTCTGTGGAACTAAGAAGTGGGAACATTACACTGAAGTGGGACTTGAAATGCTGTACATTGAGAACTGACATCTGGCACAGAATTAGCCTTTTATTTGGAAAGCTCACAGCAAGGAACCTCACCCACTGAGCCAAACTGCCTTGTGAATGTGTCACTGAAATTGGGAATAAACCTCTTAACACCAATGTAGCATTAAGAAGCAGGCATTCTCTTTATTGCAGCACTGGATGCACCGGGGATCCTTCCGCCTAACGTGCATACCAGTTTACACAGATCCAGGTTCATTTATACAGTATATCTTTCCATATGCATAGGTTTTCACATTACTAGGTGGGACCATGTTAATTAGTAGCTTACATAATGATGATTCAGCATAACTCATGCTCAGTTTTTCACGTGGGGGTCCTCTAGTGGTCACTGGTGGTCGTAGACCCCCAAACCATGCTTTTCAGGTCATGAATTCAGGGTCATTCTTCCTTTTAAGGCTTAATTTTCTCCATTGTTAAATATCACATGCTAGAAGATCCAGTTTCACCAGGATATTCTTGGATTTTTCTTTTGTTCCTTCTTGGTTGATCCTTTGAACTTTATTCTTTACATGTTCCTCACTTATTTTCCAACAAATGAAATAATGAAGTGAATGAAGTAAGAGGAGATGTAAAAGAGACATTCCTAAATAAGCTGCATTCCAACTAGGTTTCTATGTGGCTTGAGAAAGTAAGCTCTAGTATTACAGAAGCAGCTACACCAATAAAGTTAACCTATTACTATATCCATCTTTATTCTATTAAACCACTAAGAAACATAGTATCTCTAGAGCTAGCTAAAGTCTTGTAGCTAACAGGCCTTCTCTTAATCGAAAAGGTTCTATAATATGCTATACTTTCAGAATGCAACATAGATTTTGTTTAGTTTTCTTATTTGTAAATCCATGGTATTCTAAGACAATTGGTAAATTCTTTGCCATATAGTATAATTACATTATAAATATTTAATAATATACAGTATTATTAAATATTATAATATATTGATATATATTCATAATATAAATATGACATTTTTAGAAGCAATAAGGATGTAGGAGTCCTACTTGGACACAAGCTGAATACATGAGAATTCTCATTGCTATTTTCCATTATAAAATAAACACTGAAAAAATGCTATATTTGAAAAAAAAACAGCCCTTTGCATTTGTCATTGCCTTAATGAAACTATAAATAGCATTCATTTTGATTGAACTTTTGTACTCACTAAGATCAAAGCTATAGATTCCAGGAAGACATTCTTCAGCATCATGCATTGAAGATCCTCTGAATAAATATAACTTTCCTAATGTAAAGCAAAGATTGAATGATTGGTTCATAAAACAGTTCTTGAATTAATAAACAGAAATTCTATAAAATCCAGCATGTTTTTAGATTTATCCTTTATAGCAAATCATATTTGTAAAGCATTTCTTGAATTCAGGCATAATAAAGTTCATCTGCAATCTGATTAAAAACTTTACCCTAACATTGCTTGCATCTAAACATTCCATTTTATTCTTCAGTATATTAAAAAGGTCTCAAATAATTGCACAGACTACAAAAGTATTACAGAAAAAGCTGTCCTTTGATTCTGAGAATTAAAAAACATACTCTCAGCTTGTCTTTGAATAACTGAAAAAAATTGTTGAATTGCCCTTATGACACATCTTAAAACAGTGTAAAGACCCTATCCTGCCTCACAACAGCTGTCAGTTCACAAATATTCCTCAAGCTTTGCACATTCCTACTTGTCCATGACAGTGTTTGTACAAGGGGGACAAAGAATTCGGAAGATTGGCAAGGAGACAGGAGTGTGTTGACCGATTCATCCCATTGCTTAGCACCAACTGAACTTTAGCTGAACATCCTCAAAGTAAATTTCCTCAGTGTTCTTGAACCATGGCCAGATATGTAACAAGCTCGTGCTTATCAGGCCTGGACACCTGCTAAGGCAGATATATATTGTTATGAAAATTCCCTTCCCTAAACTATTATATCAATCGGTCTTTGTACTATGAAAGTGTATTAACTTTGTTAATATATATTAGTTTACATTACACACTGCAATGTAATGAGGCAGTGGAATTTTACTGGAAACTTTGGTATTGTTCATGCTTAAGTAAAACAAACTAAAGGACACCAGCTCATCACAAGGACCAGAAGGACAGTCTGGCCCTGGAAATAAGGGCTTTGATTCTCAGAATCTTAGAGCTGTCCATGAAGGATAAAGGATACCCCTGGACAATCAAGATAACTCCAGCATCCTAGCCCCTCTAACACGTCTTTGAAACCCTCCCAGCAAGAGGGTTTGCAAGAGGGTTTCCCTATAGCAAGACTGACTCCAGGGATGTCTGGATCAATAGACAAGCAGCAAGAATGCTGCAGAACTATAGTTGCTTTGCAAAGTTTTACTATGATTAGTAATCGGTAGTGTGGGTGTTAGTGATTAGTCAAATCATGTTGTACCTGAATGCTTGAAGGGTGTAAGAACCCTGTGTAAAACGACATTTGGGATGCTCCAATTTGGCTGGAACACCTCATGTGCATGAATAAATATTTACACTTGTACTTCTACACTTTGCATCCTAGCATCTCTCCTCAGTGGGCATGGGCCAGTTGCGAATTTTCATAACAGTATCTTGTTGACTACAGCCAGCCACATAGCTATATCATGTATAGTTAATAGTGGGCATGCTCGACCACCCCACCCCCCCCCAGAAAAATCCTTTGCAACTGACCCCTCGCTGAAATCTCGACCATGGACAGATGCTCTGCTGTGCCTGGTGATCCCCCGCTGCTTCCCTGCAAGGTCCCGGGGCTTCCCCTTGCTGGAAGGATCCTGAGTATAAGCAATAAATGCAATTGTATACTCGCACTTAGCCTACATCTGTGTCTTCTTGAAAGCAGATCTGTGAACCCGGTTCCTGTTTCGCCTAACAGTTTGTAAGGAAATACATTTTATTTTCAAGTTTGTAAAAAAGCACTACAAAAATTAGAAAGCATGTCTTAGTCAAGGCAAGTAGAAGGTAGTGCCTCTTAAACCCAAAATGGAAATACATTAATGTCTTCAAGGAAAATGAATCTGTAGATTAAAAACTTGGAAAGCAAAGCTACACTGATGTAATCCTTTTATGTGCAATTCATCACTGCTGCTAAAAGGGAACCATGTGATTCTTCCTTCAATTTGCCTAATATGGAGTTTTGTATTCTACCTATAATTCCCTAGTTTTGGAGGGTTTTTTGTTTTGTTTTAATTTTTGCATTGATTTACACAATTTTCATTTTTCCACAGATACCAATATGAATGTTTTACATCATCTTCCTGACACCAAGATTTCATCTTCAGTACTTTGGAGTGCTTGATATATTTAAGTACAAATTATTTACAGGGATTTTTGCGAAGCTTTTCTTGCTAAAGAAGTTTGTGTTGCACTTCTATGTATGTATTGCACATATCTAATTGTGCTATATTTTTTCCTGATTAAACATTGTGGATTTTCATATAGTTATATAGTTTAAAGGATTCATACGCCATTTTAGTATACTGATCCATTGTCTTGCTTTTGAAAAAGCTAGATATAATATCTGTTATATTCTTCTGTCTAAAGCATATCTCTCTCAAATAATGATGCACTACTAGAAAGAGAGAGAGAGAGAGAGAGAGCAAAAATCCAGACAGTTACTTTATTTGACAACAGAAAGTTTAATATCTGTGAGTCATCTCACAAGTCTTTTCTATATTCAATACTGATGTCTATGCAGGAAGTGGAAATCTTAAAAAAAGTTTACTCCTATAGACCAAATGGGACACTGATATGCATGTTACAAAGATTATAAATATGTGCCTCAAAAATGGATGATTTCAAAATATAGTAATGATGTCAGCTGTTTTCTGGACAGTCCTTCCACATGTCTCTCACGGTTAAGGACTCCCTGCCATGCAACTGTTTGGTTCTTATGTTTTTGGTTTGTTTGCTGGCTGCACCACATGAAACCAATTCCAAGCAACAAAATAAAATATTTTTGAAAGGATAAAACAATCACAAGCTTTATGTACTTACTACAATCCTTCTATCTACAAGAATACATATTATGATGACAAATATTTTTTTCCCAGAGGGGAGTGCTTAGAATCAAGGCTCCAAGCTTCTAGGCCTTATCTAACCACAAACTTGTAAAAACACTAAAATAGCTCTGTTTCTCACTCTCCTTATCTCTAAAAAGTAAGTAATACTAAGCAACTTTATAGGAACACTGCAAATTTTGGTTACCTAATACTCTAAAGAGTTTTAGGTTTCTTAGAACCAGCAAAATGTTCTGATATTTTTTTTTAAGATTAAAAATTCAAATTTTATTTAAGAATGTATTTTTCTCCAGTGCACTAATTGGCTCCATATGGGCAAAGCCTGTGCAAGAGGCAGTAAAGACAATGGCATAAATCAGGGGTAACGTTAAGGAACCTTACAAATTATATCAAAATCATTTAAAAAATGTGAACTTTTGCTGTGTGATGTTTTCTATGGTGTGTTTCCACTTAGCACTCAGATTGTTTACTGCACTTAAGCATATGCAGTTCTGTTGACATACATTTCCTGAGAAGCCTGACATGAAGAGCAGAGCTTTGTCTAGATTAGAGAAATTTGCACCAGCAAATACTCTGCTTCACCTCAGTGCAGCATGTTGCACTAGAGCATTGCACAATAATACATCAACATAATTATACAAGGACAAATATCTCTAATTAAGCATAGCTGGGAACCTCAAACTACATCATATTAATTTTCTTCCCTTGAAGCAGTGTTCTTCAATGGTTTTAATCAATAGACCACCTAACCTCTTTAGAACACACACACAACTGCATGCCTCTACTGTTAAGCAGCAGGCAAGGAAGACAAGCAAAGCTGTGTGCCATGTAGGTAAATAAAAAGTTATTGCTATATAAAATTGTGTTTCATTTCAAATTAGAAACAGATAAGTATAGAATATCAATAAAAGAACATAATAGAGGCTGGGATGCAATAAGATACTAGCAGCAATCATGAACTGGCTCCTAACTTTCCCTCATGGTACTTGCTATTTCTTGGATTGCAATATTTTATGGACTATCTTCTGCTGCCTTAGAAGCAACTTGCGACTCATAGACAATGGGCTAAATGACACTGCTGATGTACTAATGAGGTCTATGACCCTGTAATAAGGAAAACAAATGCAGTGCCTCTCATCTCACCTCACCCCACCACCTGCCCTCATCAGTGCAGAGTATTTGGCATCAGACAGTTTATTGATAAGAAATGCCATTTTGGAAGAATGCCATTAGCGGAGAGCAGGGAAAGCTCTAATGGGTGCCAGGCCAGCCCCACACACAGGTATGGGGGCCAGTTGCACAGCGTTTAGCTCTTGTGACCCTCCTGGTGAGCTAGGAAACTGACAAGGAATTACCCCAGTGCCCCACCCCTGAGGATATTAAGAGCTGTTTAGAGAAGCAAGGGGTAGGACAGGGCAGATGGCAATGAGATCTAAGTAGTAGCTGGTTATTGTTAACTTGCCTTTGACAACTGTGGGAGACCCTAGAAAGTGAGTGAAAGAAAACCAGGGAACTGCAAGCACAACTGGAAAGTCTGGAGACCTGTTTGCACATGGATAAACTGGAAGTCCAAGGTACAGGGGGACATGCCAGAAATCCAAGTACACACAGTTTAGAAAGGGCAGAGGGCCCACACTGGGCAACGGAGGCATAGGGGTCAGTCAGTTACCCCAGTGATTATCAGGATGGTGATAGCTGGGATTCCCCTGCCAAAGAGTGGACTGAAGTGTCCAAGGACAAAAATGGTAGGCAATTTTTGTGCGCCCTTTTGTTATTAACAAAGCTAAAGGACCTCCCAGGGTGACATACCATATGATATCAGTGTGAGACTATACTCAGACTGAGCTGCAGAATGTGGTAGACTTTTATCAGCAGATGCCCAGGGAGAGATTAGGACAGTGGTTACTGTGTGTGTGGGACCCAGGAGGGGATAGTGTACAACTGAGCCCCCAAAAAGTGATGCAATGATTAAAAGGATCTCGGGCAAATGGAAATGTGTTGTATGCTCTCTGAGAATGGTTGAAGGGCACAGTAAAGCTACAGTTTTTCCCATTTGATTGGAATGATAGAATGGTGACATGGAAGTATATAGATGAGGAGGGGGGGCAGTATTAGAGAGAATTGGCTATTCAACAGGGTACTTACAACCCTGCCTTCACTAGCCCCAACTCAAGAGGTATTCACCTCAGGAATGCAATCCAGACTGTTAGCTGGACCGCCTTTTTATCTTAAAGGGACCATCATATCGCTCCTGGGAGCTGTCCAGGGGAAAGCGGCCAGTGATGTAATTCTAGCTCTAGGGCAGTTAGGAGAATATCAGGTGCAAAGGGAAGAGAGGAGACGACTCTTTCTGGATAAACCACAAAAGAAAAAAGTTACCTGAAAGGAGATATTCGTAACTTTACTCCAGTCTGGAGTCCCAAAAGGCAAAATTGATGGGAAACCTACCTCCTATTTATGGGAAAACTATAAGCAATTGAAATGGAAAAATAGATCACAAAATGAAATTAGGACAATGGTTAGACCAATTACACACTCTGCTCCTACCTGCTTAGTGAAGAAAGGGAGAGTATGCCCAGACCAAGTAATTATCCCAGTCATGGATCACTGGAAAACACAAAACCCATATGGACTGATGTCGCGGTTTAGCCCCAGCCGGCAACTAAGCACCACGCAGCCGCTCGCTCACTCCCCCACAGTGGGATGGGGGAGAGAATCAGAAGAGTAAAAGGGAGAAAACTTGTGGGTTGAGATAAAGACAGTTTAATAAGTAGAGCAAAAGCTGCGCATGCAAGCAAAGCAAAGCAAGGAATTCATTCACTCCTTCCCATGGGCAGGCAGGTGTTCAGCCATCTCCAGGAAAGCAGGGCTCCATCACACGTAAGGGTTACTTGGGAAGACAAACACCATCACTCCTAATGTCCCCCCCCTTCCTTCTTCTTCCCCAGGTTTATACACTGAGCATGACGTCATGTGGTATGGAATAGCCCTTTGGTCAGTTTGGATCAACTATCCTGGCTGTGTCCCCTCCCAGTTCTTCTGCACCTGGCAGAGCATGGGAAGCTGAAAAGTCCTTGACTAGTGCAGCAACAACTAAAACATCCCTGTATTATCAACACTGTTTTCAGCACAAATCCAAAACATAGCCCCATACCAGCCACTATAAAGAAAATTAACTCTATCTCAGCTGAAACCAGGACAGTATCCACCCCTTATTCTATACCATTTATGTAATGCTCAGGTCTCACACTATCCAATACATTCTCATTACCCACTGTCACCCTTCCCATCCTTTGATATAATACCCACATATCATTCCCTTCGTCTATGGACCACCCCTGTGAAATGTCTGTAAAATGTCCATAAATGTCCACAAAATGTCCACTGAGTTCATTTAGTCCATGACTTTGGGCTCCATCTCTTATGGTGGTCACTCAGGACAGGAGAGGTGGTGTGTTTCTTGGAGTTATTGGGCACCAAAGCCAGCTCAGGTCAGGTCACTGCTGCACTTGCACTGCTTCTTGTAAGGCTTGTCCTCCATTTGTTCAGGTGGTTCCAGCTATAGTAATTCCCACAACATGCAACTCAAATCATGGGTTACAACAATTTAAAGGTCTATCCATTATAATCTCCACCCCTGGTCCCTTTGGACCAGACCATGGGGTTTAACATTGCAATGAACTCCTCCCCTTGCCCCTGCTCCAGCTTAGACTTATCCACAGACTGTAGTCCCTTCAGAAGTAAACTTGCTCCAATATGGCCTCATGCACAGCCACAGATGCTTCAAGGTGTACCTTATCCAGCGTGGACTTATCCTTGGGCCACAATCCCTTCAGAGGTATACCTGCTGTGGCACAGACATAACCATGGCCACAGACATTTCAAGATATACCTGCTCTGGCATGGGCTAATCCATGGGCACAGACGCTTCAGGGTGTCCTGCTCCCACGTGGACTCATCCACAGGTCACAGTCCCTTCGACTCGAGTTCACACTGGAGTTCCAGCCTGTCCAGCACAGCAGCACAGAAACAGCAGCAATGCCCTGGCCATCTGCCAGCCCAAGCACATGGCTATTGCTGTTATCAAAATGTTCCCAGGCACAGCAGAGTAAGATGATAAGCAGTACAGCAGCACGGCAAGCAGTGAAAGCAAAAAAACAGCCACTAACGAGCCCTAGACTCTAATATACAGTAAGGAAAGCAAGCACAGAAGCCTGCTGATTAATAGCTAAACAGCAATAACAGCTATAAATTCTATCATCTGGCACATTCCAATCAAATCTGTCATTATCTCGAACCCTTCATGCCCCACGTTGGGTGCCAAAAAGGACTGTCGTGGTTTAGCCCCAGCCAGCAACTAAGCACCACACAGCCACTCGCTCACTCCCCCACAGTGGGATGGGGGGGAGAATCAGAAGAGCAGAAGTGAGAAAACTCGTGGGTTCAGATAAAGACAGTTTAATAGGGAAGGCAAAAGCCGCGCATGCAAGCAAAGCAAAACAAGGAATTAATTAATTCACTCCTTCCCATGGGCAGGCAGGTGTTCAGCCATCTCCAGGAAAGCAGGGCTCCATCACGCGTAATGGTTACTTGGGAAGACAAATGCCATCACTCCGAATGTCCCCCCCTTCCTTCTTCTTCCCCAGGTTTATACACTGAGCATGACGTCATGTGGTATGGAATAGCCCTTTGGTCAGTTTGGATCAACTATCCTGGCTGTGTCCCCTCCCAGTTCTTCTGCACCTGGCAGAGCATGGGAAGCTGAAAAGTCCTTGACTAGTGCAGCAACAACTAAAACATCCCTGTATTATCAACACTGTTTTCAGCACAAATCCAAAACGTAGCCCCATACCAGCCACTATAAAGAAAATTAACTCTATCTCAGCTGAAACCAGGACAACTGACTAGATTTGGATCTCCCCTGCCCAGGGTGCGACGGGTGATTGAGGCCCCATGGGGAGATAATAGACCTTATATTCCCCTGACTGTGCATTGGAGCCATCATAATCAGCAGTGAGTGATGGCTCTAATGGACATAGGGGCTGAGGTCACTTTAATTCACAGAATCACAGAATCACAGAATTGTATAGATTGGAAAAGACCTTTAAGATCATCGAGTCCAACCGTAAACCTAACACTACCAAGACCACCACTATACCATGTCCCTAAGCACCTCATCCAAACGTCTTTTAAATACCTCCAGGGATGGTGACTCAAGCACTTCCCTGGGCAGCCTGTTCCAATGCTTGATAACCCTTTCAGTGAAGTAAAATTTCCTAATATCCAGTCTAAACCTCCCCTGGCGCAACTTGAGGGCATTTCCTCTCGTCCTATCACTAGTTACCTGGGAAAAGAGACCGACACCCACCTTGCTACAACCTCCTTTCAGGTAGTTGTAGAGAGCAATAAGGTCTCCCCTCAGCCTCCTTTTCTCCAGGCTAAACAACCCCCGTTCTCTCAGCCTCTCCTCATCAGACTTGTGCTCTAGACCCTTCACCAGCTTCGTTGGCCTTCTTTGGACACGCTCGAGCACATCAATGTCTTTCTTGTAGTGAGGGGCCCAAAACTGAACACAGTATTCGAGGCGCGGCCTCACTAGTGCCGAGAATTCACGGGGACCCATCCTGATATCTGAAAAATAGACTGATGAAAATTAATGCCTTTGGGCGAGGCCGAAGAACCTGCTCATGAAATCTCTCTGATACTACAATTGGATTCCTACCCACCTTTTATGGCAAAAGTGTGGGTAACTAGAGTACCTGAATATATTACTGGGCATGATCTGTTGACAGGTAAAACTTTCATGATGACGGGGTGCAAATATTCTTTTGCGGTTCATACTATTATTGTGAGAAAAGTGGTTATGGCTCCTGTTGTATTGGATCCTACCTCCAAACCAGTTGCATCCAAATAGTACAGGCTCCCCAAAGGCTATGCAGAGATCACCCAAACAGCTATTGGAGGTTGGGATTATTTGGAGAGCTCATTCCCCCTCCAGTAGCACCATTTGGCCAAAAACAAAGAAAAAAAAAAAAAAAAGCCTGATCGCTCCTGGAGAATGACAACTGACTATCGATTGTTAAATAAGGCTGACCCTCCACTTGCAGCCATAGTGCCTGACACTGTCACTCTCCTTGAGCAAATCAAATCTGAAGCTGGGCTATGGCACTCTGTTAGACTGAGCTAATGCTTCCTTTAGCATTCCGATGACTAATGAATCACAGGGCAATTTGCATTCTCATGGGAGGGTCAGCAGTATAACTTCACAGTTCTGCACCAGGTATATCTACACTGCCACATGGTTTTCCATGGGCTGGTAGCCCAGTATTTGGAAGACTGCAATATTTCCCTGCATTAGAAATTGTTCCACTGTGTGGATGATGTTCTGATCACTGGTCCCTGATGAGATCCTGATCCAAGGGGCAGGTACTACATTCTTAATTTTGGAACACTGCTGATATCCCTAAATATGTTCCACAGCATTTGATTTACAGAAAATAGTGAATTCTTTTTTTTTTTTTTTTAACAATGTGGATATTGATACCCTACCTGATAAGTCTCATGCCTGCACTAGCCCAAAGCAACATCTGTCAACAGCCTGTAAATTACAATGGAAATTCAAAGCCCCACTTGCCTGGCACATGATGTACTCTCTGGTGGGAACTGAAAGGCCATTGTTTCAGCGGACATGGAATGGTGAGCAGTGCCCAATGGCTGGTAGAAGCTCCAGGTCAAAGCTTACACCTGCATCGTGAAGATGATGGAGAACTGGGGATATGGACCTTACAGCAAGTAGAAGGTGATTATCATATTGCACTGGACAAATGACACCACAACTATATCAGTACCCCCTTAGGCACAGTCATTTATGATAGCATTAAACTACTCCTGCAATACTTGTAATCCCCTGAGTTATATTTGCAATTTGTGTACCAAACCCAGACAGGGGTATTTCCGATCCACACACAATTCAGAATGAAATTTAAAATTGCTGTTGCAGGGGAGTTATGAACATGATAAAATTGAAATATCCATGCTCCATCAAAATAAAAAAAATTATACAGATGACCAAAAATTTAGATAATGTTGCAAAGGTTAAGTAGTGGGATATCTTTAAGGGAAAAAGTCCCAATGCTAATGCTGTTATGATGATAGCACTGATTAATGATAGCAGTGATTGTTAATGTTAATAATAGCATTGATTAACATTTGATCACGCACCCTATCGTTCTGCTTTCAACTACTGTGTTGCTTAGTATTGTAATTACCCTGTATATTGGTATTATTTGTGTTGCTAAGCAGCTTGTTAATATGCACAATGAAATGGCCCTTCAATAGATAGCAGGCATGGCCATGATCAAGAATAAGGGGTGGAGTGTATTAGGAGCCTTGCAGAAGACTTTGTGTTTGAGGAGTTAGTGATCTTGAACAGGCCATGTCTGCTCTATTGAAACTTCTACTTAGGGCTTGAGAAGCCCATATGTTAGCATGAGTAGCCACTGTAAGGGAATCTGCTGAAATGCCCTGTGCCAGCCTGTGCTGCACACGGGTGGATGTTATGACAGAGGTAACATTCTGTACTGGTTTTGGCTGGGATAGTTAATTTTCTTCATAGAAGCTAGTATGGGGCTATGTTTTGGATTTGTGCTGAAAACAGTGTTGATAACACAGGGATGTTTTAGCTATTGCTGAGCAGTGCTTGCACAGCATCAAGGCCTTCTCTGTTTCTCACATTGCCCCACCAGTGAGTAGGCTGGGGGTACACAAGAAGTTGGGAGGGGACACAGCTGGGACAGCTGACCCCAACCAAACAAAGGGATAGTCTATACCATATGACATCATGCTCAGTATATAAAGCTGGGGAAGAAGAAGGAAGGGGGGGACGTTTGGAGTTAGGACGTTTTGTCTTCCCAAGTGACCATTATGCATGATGAAGCCCTGCTTTCCTGGAGATGGCTGAACACCTGCCTGCCAATGGGAAGTAGTGAAGGAATTCCTTGTTTTGCTGCAGTTGCGTGTGCAGCTTTTGCTTTCCCTATTAAACTGTCTTTATCTCAACCCCCGAGTTTTCTCACTTTTACCCTTCTGATTCTCTCCCCAGTCCCATTGTGCGGGGAGAGAGCGAGTGGCTGTGTGGTGCTTAGCTGCCTACCAGGGTTAAACCATGACACATTCGAACCTGTCAGGAGAAGATATATGATTGTGTTTGTTGCACAAAATAAATGGCACCACAACATGAGAGGGAGGAGGAACTTCTCCACAGACAGGATCTCCACAATGTATCATGGGAAAAATCCATCTGGGGTACGATGCTGCTCGCTAGCATAGATAGATACACACTATATATATTCCTCTTTTTATTCTATCTTATTAAACAGTTATTTTATTAAGACATTTGTTGTCGTGTCTTTCTAACTGAGATCCAGAAAGAAGCCTTGCACCATCTCTCTCCTCCCTGCCTCCCCGCCCAGTGCAGAACACACATTAAAAGTGCCACTCAATACACTGAAAAATACGTGTTGGGACATGTTTCTAAAGCAGTCCTGGACAAGCTGGAAACACCAGGAAATCAGGAGGGGTCAGGACTTGCTTATATTTACAGAAAAAGCCTTAAAAGAAAGAGATGTCACACCCCTGGAGGGAAGGTCCATGTTGCGTTAAGAGTTACTGTCGTGTTACAAATAGGAGTCTGAGGAGTGGCTGGGGGGGAACCCTCCCCTTGAGTCACAAGGTTCAGACAGGACCCCCTTGCTTTCTAAACTCCTTCTCAGAGAGGAGTCTAGGTGCGGCTAGGTCCAGTCTTAGTCTCAGACTTGGTCAACGGTTTATTTTCTAAGGACTGTGTGTATAGCCACTTATCAGAACCAGAGCCCTCTCAGGGCTTTCACTAAGGCGACAGCATTAATTTACAACGTTATAAGTCCGGTTGTGTCCAGCATACTGAACTTCACGATTACGGATTCACTAATAACGCGCTTACACCCCCAGTCTAGTCGTGTTACATGAACTATCACGGCCACACATAAAGAGTCTGGTCATGTTCAATGAGAACTACCACAGCTAGATTAATGAAGAGTGCAGTTTATTAGAGCAACAGACACACAGATTCTTTGGATTACCGGTGATAAATTCACTGTCTGCAAAGCACATGCAAATACCAAGAATATGAGTAACACTGCCGGCTACAAACGCGTTAAAAAGATAATAAAGCAACTCTATAGAGATTTCTAAGTTTCCCGGGGAGGCACTTGGTATAACCAAGTTCGACTCTTACCCAAAGGCGTCCCGATGGGGGGGGAAGAGAGGCTCAGCCCGTCGACTGATCCCAGAGGTCAGAGTGGTACACGATGGTGTCTTCCCTCACATTCTCTTTCTCTTAAGCCATTTTATACTATCTTTCACCTTTTGGGTGGAGCTTGAGTGACTAGTCATACATACCTTTGTTTAGGATTGGTGTAAAGTTTTCTCGCTTCGCTTTTAAAGGTATAAGCTAGGAAAATTCAGAGCGCAAGCTCAGTGAGGGGTGGTCGCACCTTGGAGGCAGGTAGCTTTTGGGATGGAGGTGTGTTTTGGTATTATAATGATGTTATAATGAGCAAAGTTCACCAAAAGGACAGCATTTTGTCAAAAACGTGGCAGGCTGTTGGCCCAGGGTAGTAAATATACAGCTTATCAGTTCCATGACACCTTCAAGTTCCCATATAATTGCAGAGCCTGGCCGCGGCATCTCCACACTGCTCCACCCTCCGAGCAGTACCTCTTAGAGTCAGCACACCAAGTTCCCCTGGCGTTACCGACATCTAAGGTTGCAGGCCTAGGGAACTTCCATGGAATGGATTCCTTGCATGTCAGCCGCATTCCACCTGGGAAGCTTCTTCAAAGCTGTGCCTTACCTAAAAGTGTGAATATAAGTTCTAATTTCGAAGTCACCTCAGCAATTATCCCACAGTCCATCACAACCTTTTAAAAGAAAAAGGAAGGGGGGCACCAGACAACAGTATTGTTTTCCCACAAGTGTGGGGTCGTTTACCCAGTGTGCAAGACACCAATATACACATAGAGTAGAGGTATTTTATTGCATGTTTGTGCAAAGATGGGTGCTAGGTGGTTATTCCACAAACCTAGCACACTATACTAAAGAACTACTGCATATTTGCCTTTGACATGGTTTCCCACAGCATTCTCCTGGAGAAACTGGATGCTCATGGCTTGGACGGGTGTACTCTTCGTTGGGTAAAGAACTGGCTGGATGGCCAAGCCCAGAGAGTGGTGGTGAATGGAGTTTACTCCAGTTGGCGGCCGGTCACAAGTGGTGTTCCCCAGGGCTCTGTGCTGGGGCCAGTCGTGTTTAATATCTTTATCAATGATCTGGACGAAGGGATCGAGTGCACCCTCAGTAAGTTTGCAGACGACACCAAGTTGGGCAGGAGTGTTGATCTGCTTGAGGGTAGGAAGGCTCTACAGAGGGACCTGGACAGGCTGGATTGATGGGCTGGGGCCAACTGTATGAGGTTCAACAAGGCTAAGTGCAAGGTCCTGCACTTGGGCCACAACCCCATGCAACACTACAGGCTTGGGGAAGAGTGGCTGGAAAGCTGCCCAGCAGAGAAGGACCTGGGGGTGTTGGTTGACAGCCGGCTGAATATGAGCCAGCAGTGTGCCCAGGTGGCCAAGAAAGCCAATGGCATCCTGGCTTGTATCAGGAATAGTGTGGCCAGCAGGACTAGGGAAGTGATCATCCCCCTGTACTCGGCACTGGTGAGGCCGCACCTTGAATACTGTGTTCCATTTTGGGCCCCTCACTACAAGAGAGACATTGAGGTGCTGGAGCGTGTCCAGAGAAGGGCAATGAAGCTGGTGAAGGGTCTAGAGCACAAGTCTGATGAGGAGCAGCTGAGGGAACTGGGGTTGTTTAGCCTGGAGAAAAGGAGGCTGAGGGGAGACCTTAATTGCTCTCTACAACTACCTGAAAGGAGGTTGTAGAGAGGTGGGGGTCGATCTCTTCTCCCAAGTAACTAGTGATAGGATGAGAAGAAATGCCCTCAAGTTGCGCCAGGGGAGGTTTAGACTGGATATTAGGAAATTTTACTTCACTGAAAGGGTTGTCAAGCATTGGAACAGGCTTCCCAGGGAAGTGGTTGAGTCACCATCCCTGGAAGTATTTAAAAGACGTTTGGATGAGGTGCTTAGGGACATGGTATAGTGGTGGTCTTGGTAGTGTTAGGTTTACGGTTGGACTCGATGATCTTAAAGGTCTTTTCCAACCTATACGATTCTGTGATTCTGTGATTTATCTTGTTACATGATTAGTAAAAAAACGCCCAAATTTATGTTTATTGATTAGTAATTACTACTCCATTTATCATTGGTTAGTTCTATGTAAATTAGCACACATGCTCCTTGCAGGCGTGGGGGGGGCAAGTCTTTTCAGTCTTGTATTGAGTCGGTGGTCGCGATCTCCCCCTGCCACCTTTACCTTTTCCCTAGTTACTGCAGATTTTTTTCTGACTTCATGTTTCTTCAGCACTCCCCCAGTCTTTGGCGCCTTCTAGGGCAGTATGTTCCCCCTTCTATCAGTCTTTTAGTTCCTCTTCAAGGGCACAGTCTTTAGCAAGGCATGCACTGTTTATACAAAAAGTATCTTGTTTCACAAGGCCTTTATGGCCTTTTTATGGCCCTTACATCATTATGACCAGGACAAGAAGAAGAAGAAGCCAGGCCGAATGGTGCAAAAGAAACAGAAAACCAGAGAAAGAGGGCCCATTCTACAGCTAGAAAAGGAAATATATTTTAAAAGGGATGGCTTTCGTTTATGGCTGCTCAGAAGAATGTAACATGGAGGAGCGGCTGAGGGAACCGGGGTTGCTTAGTCTGGAGAAGCGGAGGCTGAGGGGAGACCTTATTGCTCTCTACAGCTACCTGAAAGGAGGTTGTAGTGAGGTGGGTGTTGGTCTCTTCTCCCAAGTAACTAGCAATAGGATGAGAGGAAATGGCCTCAAGTTGTGTCAGGAGAGGTTTAGATTGGATATTAGGAAAAATTTCTTCACTGAAAGGGTTGTCAAGCATTGGAACAGGCTGCCCAGAGAGGTGGTGGAGTCACCATCCCTGGAGGAGTTCAAAAAGCATGTAGACGTGGCACTTCAGGACATGGTTTAGTAGGCATGGAGGTGTTGGGTTGATGGTTGGACTAGATTATTTTAAAGGTCTTTTCCAACCTTAATGATTCTATGTTGTTATACTCTACCACGTTTATGATTGGATAATTAGAAATATGCATTAGTAGGTAATTGGATGATTCATATCATACCCTTGTAGCATAAGGTATAAAACCCCTAAAGAAAAATCCCTTGGGTGTGCCCAGTTTGGATCTCATGCACATGAATATTTACCTTTGTAATTCTATACTTTGCGTCCTAGCCTCTCCCCTCAGTCGGCACGGGCCGAATTTGTAACACAGGATATCCATAGCTGATTTTTCTTTCCTATGATGGCGAGGGGGCAGCGGAGAGCCGCTTATGACGGCCGACGGAGCGCCGGGAGATGGCAGTGAAGGAGAAGCAGCAGCAGCTACGGGCGCGACTGCGCGCTAGCAAGTAGCGGTGGACTGGGTGGAGGATTGCTTCCTGCGCTCCTGTCGCAGTTCGGAATTTGCAGTGCGCCTGCGCGTTGGCAGAGAAGAGGAGGGCGGTGTCCGGCCCTGTGTTTTGAACGTCTCGATGCGGGTAGCTCACTATTTGGCAGGAAGGTGAGGAGGCCTCTATCCTGGCAGTGGAGCTCATGTACGGAGAGGAGGATCCAAATGTGGCAGAGGCGAACAGGAGGCAGCAGTGGTGACGGCGGAGGGAGACAAACGAGACAAGGGGAGCAGCTGTCTCTACTGCTGCCGCAGAGAATTTGAGTGGCCTAGTGAGACAGGAGGACTGCTGCGGCTGCAGCGCTAACGCTCCTAGGCCGTCCTTCTGGCACTCCCAGGCGCCCATCCCCCCAGCAGGTGAGTAGCGAATGCGGGGCGGGGGGGGGGGAAGGGAAGCGGGGAAGCACAGCCCGTCGCGCCGCCCTTGCCCTGGCTTAGCCTAGCCTAGTACCGGACAGAGCCGGAGGGAGTCGCTGTGGGATGAGCTTGGAGCCGCTGCTCCTAGCTTTCCCTCCCCTCCCTCGAGGCTGATGTTATTTATATACTTGCGGTGTTCCGTCTCTGTTACCCTTTCTTCTTCACTGTCCGCCTCAGCGGCCCGCCTGGAAGCCGCGGGAGGTGGGCGAGAGTGGGGGTCGCTGGGCTCGTGTTGCTGTTTCTATCTTCCTTTCCCACGTAGCGCCCTGGCTCCTTGGCAACCCCCACTCTTCCGGGCTCCGGGGGACTGCTGCTTTCCTTTGGCACGGCCCCTCTCGGTATCCACACCCTCCCCCCACACACACATCCCCGTCCCTCGCTGGAGGGGAGGGGTCGCAGCTGCACATCCCCCCTTCCTCTCTGTGGAACTATTGTACTGTGGGCTGGGGCCCGCCGAGGGGCTCCCGGCAGATAATCCTCTCTGTCGATAGTGCATGTTGGGGGAGGCGTGCCTCTACCCTGTCATCCGTCCACTCCCCCCACGAGAAAATGGGGTGAAGGGGATGTGAGGGTGGTGGCGGGGCCAGGCCGCCCCGCAGTAGCCAAAGGCTGGAGCTGGGAGAGTTGCTAACGCGCCCAACTGGCAGCGTTAGGGTTGCACACGCCACTGCCGCTGTCTGGGACACCCAGAGTGAGTGAGTGTGTGTGTGTGTGAGTGAGTGTGTGTGTGTGTGTGTATGCGCGCGCTCTGCTGGGTTCCTTTGTCTGCTGCTGCTGCCGCCGCTTTCCCCTCCTCCCTCGATTCCCTCTCTCTCCTCCCTCCTCTCCTTTCTTTCCCCCTCCCTTCTTTCCTCTCTCTCCCAGACTCAAAACGCTGCTGCAGCTGCAGGTTTGTAAATACTGGACCAACACACACAACATGGCTGACGCTCGCCCTGCTCCTTCACCAGGCTCTCCTCTTTCTCCCTCTGTCTCTGCCGCTTAGTCTCTCCTCCATTTAGGCTTTTGTTTCTTCCCCTTCATCTCCCATTTAAAAAAAAAAAAAGAAAACCAATTCACCCTCTTTATTGCGCGCATGGCGGGATTTCAAGGGTAAGGATCCTCTCTTTGGAGGCTTTCTCCTTTCGTTTTGCTGTTTACAACAAAATGAAACCTAAAATCAGGGGATTTTGGAACCTAGCAAGGCCTGGAGGGAGGGAGAGGGAGAATTGGCTGAGCCCTGCTGAGAGAGGCTTGATTGGAATGCACGTATCTCTTGCGGGGGGGCGGGCTGGTGCACGAAAGTGCTGGCGGAGATTAAATACTGTATTGTGCTTGCGAAATGATCTAGTGCCGCTTCTTTCATTTTAGGTTGTAGTTCGATATAAGGTATCAACTCGGCACAGTCTTATTAAAAAGACCTGAACTAGTGATGTTAGAATAGGCATTGTGTAGCGAAAAATCATAGTATAGTTTTTTGGGGTTTCTTGGCTTTCTCTGTATCTCCTTGTTAGTATCTTAAATAGCTCGCAGATCACAGGATATAAAACTGGAATTAACACTTGCCGGGTCTCTTTGTGTTGCTAGTTTTCTGTCACAGATTAATTTGCCCTTGTGATGACAATAGCACAAACGGAAGCATTTTTGTTGTTGTTAAAAGGAGCACTTTTTCTTAAAAAAGAAAAGGCATCGTGAACTGAAGTCCGATATTGAACTACAAGACAGCATGTTTCTGACCTCTCCTAACACAAGGCATATGTTCAGTTCAGCACCTCCCAACCTCCGTTATTCAGAGTACCCCCTTCTGGCTTTGAAAATAGCTTATATTTTATTGCCTTTTTTAAAAAAAAAGATTTAAAGCCAAAACAACATTTGAATTTCTTGGGCATATCTAAAATGATCTGCTGGGGAACAGCATATCTAGGTTTTAATTTAAGGATGAATGCTCAAGGTGCAAAGGATGTGATGTTTTCTATTGCTTTCTAAACATATGTGTTACTGTAACTCATAGGAAATGTTTCATTTTTCAAATATTATATTTAAAAGCACAGTCTTTATTCAAAGCATGTACACATTGATAGCCATGACTTCTATCAGAGCAGTGCCCTAAAGTAATGACCTAACTCTTTACTTTGGCTACTTTGCTTTGGAGGCTTCTAGTGGAGAAGCACTGGCATAGCATAATCATAGTTTTTATTGAGATAGAAGTAGTTACTGCATTTTAATGCTAGAATTAAGTATCATATATTCATAATTTCTTTAATCTATGTTTGTTTTTTCTCCCACTTTTTCCATCCCCATTAACAAGTGTTGATTAACTGGAGGAGAAAATAAATTATAGTATTGAGTTTACCACAATGTAAAACTTGAGTGGAGTCATCCAAATTACATTTTGGAATGTGTATTCATGTCATGGCTCCCAAGCCAACTGTAATACTTCTAGATGGAAAAGTCTGAGCAAAAGTCTGTAACTTGATATGTCAGTGGATTTGTGCAGCACTTGGTTACTCAGTTAACTAATTTGTATTTTAGCTATGAACAGTGAAAAATGGGCCTGGGATCACTAAAGTAATTTTCAAGTAATGGTGAAATTATTTAATTGACTAATATATGGTACTTATTACTGTTTTCACCATGCGACAGTGGTTGGATTTAACTTTCTGTCTTAATCTAAAATGTGAATTTGGTGATAGCATGCAGAATTTAGGAGGTGAATCGATTTGGCTATCAGAGAGGTTGAGGAGAATGTTTCTACAATTGGAGATTGCCTTTTTATGTTTCTGTTGTGTAATGTATGTTGTAAAATGCTGTAAATCCATGTTATGCAAGGTCTTGTTTGACTTGCTTGGAAACTTTATTGTATGTATTTCAGCAGGCTGTGGAACCATTACAGATTGTTGTCATTAACTGTGGTGACTATATTAGATTTAAGTGTTACCTAATTGCATTCTAGTATTTGCAATTATTGCAAGGTGTTTGAGATGTGTTGTTAAATTCTTTATTCTTTATGATGGGATTTTCTTGGAGATCTATCCATAAAATAAGAGTTACTGACAGTATACTGTAAACATTTACAGGTAGGTTTTTATAGTCTTTTTTTGCTAAGGTTAGCTTTTAGTGTCTCTTTTTTTTTTTTAATGTTATTGTTGAATGCTCTTATGTGGTATTCAAGGTCTGCACCTCCAAATAGTGGTGAGAGTAGATCTTAATTTTAAGAGTAGCTCTATGGATTTCAACAATGCTTAACATGCAGATGAGCTGCTGAACTTTAGACCTTCAATTGCAGGTGGTAGTTTGAACAGAGGATAACTTTATCTCTTTGTTTGTTTGTTTATTAATAATATTCCAGTTGTTTTTATATGGATGACTTACAGTAGACATTTCTAGCGAGAACATTTTTATCATTGTGACCAATTGTTGAGTCCACTTGCCATCTTTGAAGTAATCTCTTTATTTTCACTGTCACTTCTTCTGGCATAGCTGTATGCAGATCCTATTCTTTGACCGCATTGTAGTTGATAGTCCCCTTGTACTAACAGTGACAGCTACTTTAATTGAAGTGCCTTGGATTAAATCCCTGCAGTTCCATTTCCTAGGAGTGATCAGTGGTGTGTGGTAACCTGGCTAGTCTTAATGTTCCTTTTTGGAGTTTTTGGTTTGTTTGATTTGGTGTCAGAGTTCTGGGGAGCCTATCTGTCTGCTTAAGTTTAAGACTGCTTGTATCTGCAAGTTTGGAAATGCTTTAGGATGAAAGTGCTCCAATAAAATGTGTTGCTATGTTTAAGGTCACTGGTTGATCTCTCATTCTTCTGTTTTCAGAGTCTTCCTAGTGGTTCAGAGGTAGTCCTGAATCCCAAGTTCCCTATGTAACTTTGGGTGTAGCCTATTAAGATGACAATTCCCTCTGAATATGTACCTCAAAGGCTTTTTAATTCTATCCACTGTATTGCTTGGTGGGTTTTTTGTTTTCCCCACATTACTGTTAGGTCAGAACAAGTAATGAATATAGGGAACATGGGTAACTATTCTGTTTTAAGATTACTATGCTGACTAGGTTGTGAAGTATAACATTACCTAGCAAACTGATGTCTACCACTGGTGCTGCTTCTTAAGGTCATATTTGCCCAGATGTTGTCAGTCACTTGTAAAATGAAGAAGCAAGCTTGACTTTTTCAGTAATGTTCACTGACTTGTTCTAAAGCATACTAAGCTGCCATTATGCTGATTTCTGTAAAAAAAAAAAAAAAAAAAAAAAAAAATAAAATTTCACCTATCTACACCTTAACTTGACCCCCCCTTTCAAAAAATATAAATTACTTTTTTTCCAAACCCGTATTAATCACATTTAAATGTAAAAATGAACTTTACTAGATCATGACCTCTTACCCTAAGAAGCACAACTGAAAGACATATCAGACTTCTGGTCTGGTTTGTGTTAAGATCAAATAACTATTTCTATTGCAAAAAATATTTTTCTAGTTTAGTATGTATTTTCTTGATGAAAAATTCTTCCCTAGTGTGTTCAAAAAAAGGTAGCTTAACTCCACTGTATAATTTCATGCTTGCCGCTGAGATTTTAAATCTGGATGTTCCCAGCAGCATAGAGGAAAGCATGTTCTGGAATAGTTCCCTTGTGATGTTTTGTATTGGGCATAACTGGCAAGGTTGGGTGGGCAGGGCGGGGCTGCAGGGGTGACCTCTGTGGGAGAAAGTTGTTGACTGCCTTATATTGGTTACAGTTGGTTCCAGCCAGCTCAGCAACTATTGTAGGTCAAAGATGGGCCAATCAGCGAACTTTGTGGCACCTCTGTGAAAACAAAACTAAGAAAGGGTGGTAAATGCTGAAAAAAAGGAAGAAAAGAAATAACACCAGAGCAGAGGAAAGAAGAGACAGAAGACCATGCTGGAACAGGAGGAGAACAGGAGATCGAGTGGTAGCCTGAGCAGGGGCCGAGAGGCCTGACTCTAAAGGGACTGCTACCAGTAGAGGAACCACCAAACGCTGACCCCAGTTTCCTGCACCGCCTGTTGCCCCATATAAGAGACTGTTTTATGTGTGATGATGGGATTGGCAAACGAACAGGGAGAAGGAGAGGTTTTGCAGAGGCAAGGGATGATGAGGTGGATTGAAAACTGGCTGAATGGCTGTGCCCAGATGGTGGTGATCAGTGGCACAAAGTCTAGTTGGAGGCCAGTAACTAGTGGTGTACACCAGTATTGGCCCCAGTACTGGGTCCAGTCCTGTTTAACATCTTCATTATTGACCTGGATGATGGGGCAGAGTATACCCTCAGCAAGGGAGGAGTGACTGATATACCAGAGGGTCGTGCTGTCATCCAGAAGAACCTGGACAGGCTGGAGAAATGGGCTGACAGGAACCTCATGCAGTTCAACAAGGGGAAAGGCCAGTTCCTGCACATGAGGAAGACCAACCCCATGCACCAGTACATGCTGGGGGCTGATCGTCTGGAAAGGAGCTTTGCAGAAAAGGACCTGGGGGTCCTGGTGGACACCGAGCTGAACATGAGCCAGCAATGTGCCCTTGTGGCAAAGAAGGCTAATGGTATCCTGGGCTGCATTAGGCAAAGCATTGCCAGCAGGTCAAGGGAGGTGATCCTTCCCTTACATTCAGCACGTGTGAGGCCACACCTGGAGTACTATGTCCAGTTCTGGGCTCCATAGTACAAGAGAGACATACCGGAGAGAGTCCAGTGAAGGGCCATGAAGATGATTAAGGGACTGGAGCATCTCTCCTATGAGGAAAGGCTGAGAGAGCTGGGAATGTTTAGCATAGAGAAGAGAAGGCTCAGGGGGAATCTTATTAACGTATATAAATACCTGAAGAGAGGCTGTAATGAAGACAGAACCAGGCTCTTTAGTGGTGCCCAGTGACAGGACAAGAGGCAATGGGCACACAGTGAAACACAGGAGGTTCCGCCTGAACATCAGGAAATACTTTTTTTACTGTGAGGGTGACTGAGCACTGGAACAGGTTGCCCAGAGAGATGGTGGTCTCCCTTCTTGGAGATATTCAAAATCCATCTGGACATAGTCCTAGGCAACTAGCTCTAGGTGGCCTTGCTTGAGCAGAGGTATTGAACCAGATGACCTGCAGAGGTCCCTTCCAACCTCAACCATTCTGTGATTTTTGTGTGTGTGTGTGTGATTTCTGAGAGAGAGTGAGTGTGGTTTTTTGTTTGTCTCAGTAACAGAATTGGTAATTAGACTTTTTTATTTGACAATTAATTAAATTGATTTAAATTCCCCAAAAATCAGTAAACTTTTTTTGCCCACAACACATTTATGTTAAGTTTTCTTGCTATCCTTTTTCAAATGCTGTGTCAAACATAATGTCTACTAAAATTCAGTACAGTGCTTAGGTCTCTGGTATGCTTAGATAACTACCTATCATACTGATGAGCATTTTGTCTGTTCTTCTGTATGTCTGTAACTTATCTCTGGTCTTCAACTTGAATTGTAAAACGTTTGGAGAGTAAACTGTCTTTTTTAATTTTCTAGGAATGATACAAATAATGAAAATAAGGCTTGGAGGATGTAGGTTGTCTAACCCATCTTGTACTCAAAAGACAGTCAGCTACATCTGTATGATTCTGGATGGTTGTCTGCCCATCCTGTTCCTTAATCTCATGTATTTTGGGCAGTCAGAAGATCTTTGTCTTAATGTTGAAAGAAGACACGAGGTTTTGTTAATGGTTGGTTTACCATCAGTGGAACTGCGGTTGTAAGAGATTTGATCTGTCAAAATATATGCTGACAGGAGTATCTTCAAAAAACAGCTTAACAGAAAATTCTGCCTCTTGTGTGGTGCAAATAATTTTTTAAAAATCTGACTCTTAAATGCTTTTAGAGTTAGGGAGTACACAGGTGTTTGACATATTTGGAAGCTGGAGACCATTGGGTACTTATGCTTGACATCTTGTGAGTAGGGGGAGCATTCACAAAGGCTGCCCTCAGATCCAAGAGGGTTGTCTCTCTACTGAGGAAAAGGCTTTTTCTAGAAGTGAATCAAGATAGAAATTTCTTGGTCCATTGACTGCTGAGGGCACCTCAGGTGTGACTACTGTCTTTTTTTTTTAGCATTTGTGAATTACATCTCTTTTGATCTTCTGCCCCCCCCCCCCCCCCCCCCCAGTATAAACATACTTTACTATTAGGTGTCAGCCATAAGACAGAGGGCAAGCAACCTCTCTTCTGGTTTATATGCTGTCCTAACAGTTCACTTGTTTAAAGTTGGGGGGGATTCACTCCTACCCTCAGTTATAGCAGTGTTGGCTAGAGAGGATGATGAGGCAAACTTATCTTATTTCATATGACTAGAGATGTAGCTGTATCAATATTGGATGAAAAGTACATTTTAAAATGGTAATTACTTGGGACAGGATTCTTTGCTGTGAATAAACATCCTAGTTATCAGTCACGCTGAGGCCTTTAACTACAATTCTGTGAGACTGTATGTTTGGGTGGGGGTGGAGCAAGTTTAAATATGAAGCAGGGATGTGGTGGGTTGGCCCTGGCTGGCAGCCAAACTCTCACCCAGCTGCTCTTTCACCCCCTCCCCCAGCAGGATGGAGGGAGAAAATAGGAAGAACAGGAGCAATAAAGCTTGTGGGTCAAGATAAAGACAGGGAGATCACTTACCAATTAACTGTTGCAGGCAAAACAGACTTAATTTGGGGAATTTACGTTAATTTATTGCCAATTTATATATAAATATAAAAATTACTGATTCAAGTATTGGGAAACAGAAACAAAATACATATTAAAAGACTTATGGAGAACACACTTAGGGAAAACACTTTTCCTTCCCCTTTTCCCAGACTTGGTTTCACTCCAAACTCTTCCCCTTGCCCCTTGTTATGTCTGCAAGTTACACTCAGTCCCTTCAGTGATGCAGTGTGTGTGGGAGGTTGTTATGGTTAGCATATAGCAGCTTCTCTCTGCTGCTCATTCCTTTTCACATTTTCTTTGTTCTGGCATGGGTTCTCTACAGGCTGTAGTCCTTTCAGGAATATCTGCTCTGGCATGGGTCCTCTGCAGACTGCAGTTCCTTCAGGAATATTTGCTCTGCCATGGAGCTCTTTCTATTCTGACCTTGGTGTTCCCTCTGTTGTTTTTCACTTCTTTTTGTTGTTTTTCACTTCTTTTTGTTGTTTTTCACTTCTTTTTGTTGTTTTTCACTTCTTTTTGTTGTTTTTCACTTCTTTTTGTTGTTTTTCACTTCTTTTTGTTCCCTTCTCCCCTCTCCCTCTGGTGTCTTCTCCCATTTTTAAAATATGTTTTCACAGAGGTGCCACCAGCTTTGCTGATTGGCTCAGCTTTGGCCTGTGGTGGATCTGTTGCTGAGCAGGCTGGAACTGTCTGTGACAGGCACAGGACAGTCCCTGACCTCTTGCCACATACACCCAATGCACCATGAAAGGCAGAGGTGTCTGTTCTTGTGTGTGCTCTGTTTATCTATAGGATAGACTTCCAGAAAGCCTCACCCGTTTTATAAGGGGAGGGATACCCTGCTTCCTGAGATCCTGACTTTTTCCCTTTCTGGGTTTCTGTTTTCTCCCTTTCTCTGCACCTCAGTTCAGTAGACTCAACCTTATTTGAAGTACTAGAAGATAATTTAATCTGTCTCTCTGTAAATAATTATGTGTATTTCTAGAAGAAAAAAGAAGACTGCTTTTGTTGTTGTCACCGAAATCAGGAATCAAACTCCTTAACACCAGTGTAGCATTAAGAAGCAGGCATTCTTTATTACGGCACCGGATGCACAGGGGATCGTTCCACCTAGTGTGCATACCGCAGGTTACATCAACCAAAACTTATATTGTCTGATTACATACATATGCATCAAATTTCCCAGAATGATCATGCAGATTCATTCTATTTCCCAGAACTAATTATCATATTTGCATGGTCATTACGCATGCGTCCTTGAACTCCAAGGGGCTTCTGTGGGGGTCTCTGGTGGTCGTACAGGTGTGTCCTTTAGTTGACCCCTTCTTCTGGACATGCGCAATATCACCTTGCTTATGTAACTTGCTTCCCTTCTTCATGGTGCATGGTCCCTAACAATGATTTGGCACCCTTATTCCTATTCTAACACAAACCAATTATTCTAATTACTCCTCGACTTGTTGTCAAGATGGGCTGGGGCTGTACTGGGAGCATAGCAGCACGTACATACTACTCCTCGTCCTATTGTCTTTGGGCATGGCAGCATATCCATAGCCATAGATGTATAAACACAATATTAAAGTATTGTCTACCCCGCTCCTATCTCTCTGTTGCTTAGTTACAAAAGAACAAACTAAGCTTTTTGGTTACATCTGGTTACATTGTTATTACCAATACCTATATTTATGCAAAATCTCTGGAAATAGAAGACATAATTAAGTGTTTATGTTGCTGAATCTAGTTCAGGTCAGACATAAAGCTTTCTGCAAAGATTTTTCAAGCTAAGAGGAGGAGGATCTGCCTCTTGTCCCTGCTAAAAGTTCTCATTCTGAAGTACTATCTTGATGAATGTACTTTCCCATTTCTTTTCCATTTGTGCTGCATGTACAATAAATAAAATAATTTAGAAGCAGGATTTTTTTTATAAAATTTTATTTTCAAAGTAAGAAATGAGCGCGCATTTTCTGTAGGACAAGCAAGGTATGGTGGGGGAAAAAAAGATTCCAAGATGGTCTTCATTCTTAGAGTCTTGACTTCCTTCTTGCCATCATTTTTCACTTCTCTGCTAATACAGGACAAGAGGAATTCAATGTTTGAGGCACACATCTTGCTTGTTTTGTGATTCCTCAAAGCCTATTCACAGGCAGTCCTTCCAGTTATTTAATCTTTTGAAATACAATAACATAATAAAATTACCTTCCTTCTCTGCTGAATTCTCACATCTGTAAATTATTTCTAGGTGTTGGTAAATGCTGTCAAGTACTGCTCCAGTTCACAAGGGGAGTGTTTTTTTCCCAAGGTGCTAGGTATCTTGCGTTTTGAAAAAACACTCTTGCAAGGGGGGGTGAGCATTGAATACAGTGTGAATTCTTGAGCTACAGGTTGGTTTTGACAGCTCAGTTAAAAGAAATTCCTTGGCTTAAACCAGTTTTGCTAATTTCTGAGCAAAAACTGTTCATGTACTTACAAACTCATGCAGGTGTTCTCTGAAAGTACATTTTTCCATAGTCCAGTAAATAACTTTTCACCAAATAACTTGAAACAGTTATTCATCCTCTTAAATACTTCTTTAAGATCTTCTGCTTCTCACTTATTTTCATGGATATGCAAATATGCATTAGTTTCAGAGCCAGTTCTTTGTCTTTGTGCATTTCTTCTCCACTTCTTAAAAAGCACCAGCAGTATCACAATCACTGTTCTCTGTTTTTTCCTCTCCTTCTGGAAAGGGCCATCAGTTTTACAACTTTATTCCCCCCCCCTTTTTTTTTTACATATGCAGGATGTTACTTGTTTTCCACCAAAAATCTGAAAGAACTGTACATAAACAGAAAATAACATACGGTGTTATGATGTTGAGGGGTTTAATCTTTTGTAGGAAAAAAAATCAAACCCACAACACAACAGTATAGTAAGCAGTTTAAGTTCTTCTCATTTGCTGATGATTTCAGTGTTGACTACAATATTTAAATTATCAGTATTACAGGGCTCTGATTTCTTCTCTACAGCTCTACTACAAGCAACGCTCTTCACATTAAAGAACTACTTTGCACTGACCCTTCAAATTTATAAATATATAGAGTAGTTAGCTGTAGTTAGAGCTCCTAATATAATGCTGAATTTTCTCAGTGCCTTGCTGTTACTACATTTTATAACTTTGACAGCTAATGCAGCTATTAACTATTTAATGTTGATAATCTCTTTAGGCTGAGATTTGTATTAACATCATAGGTAGTGAGTGAATATTCTGCTATTGGTCTGGAAATAAAAAAAATCATGTTATTGGGTAGTACCTATGGCAAGACTTGCATTTAACAGCAAATGCTTTCACTTAAGTGATTTACTTTCCCAATGTAAACAGTTATTTGAATGTCTTTACATGAGAACTGCTTTAATCTAAGCTAAAATGACTGATTTCTTAATTGTGCAAAGACAATGAAACTTGCCACTGATTTTAATTCCCTAATCTCCCAGGGAGAACTGATAACTTCTCTGTGCTTTGGGTAGGAGCTTATGATCTTTGTATTGGTGTCATCGTGCATCACTATGCAAAATGCTAATGTTTACTCTTTCACTGCTAGTAATTTCTAATGAAATTATTTATCTTTTTTTTTTTTTGTGACTAGAGGAGGTTTCTTCAGTCCTAATTTATCCAACAACTTCATTCTAATACCTTCTCCCCCGCCCCCAGTTAGCCTATTTAAGAAAGAGAATTAAGTTTTTTGCAGTCAGCATTTGGGTAGGATAGAGACCCAAGTTAATGCCTGTAATAAGCTCAATACTGTCTGCCATGATTGTAGTTACTATGGTGTTGATTACAGGAGAAGTTTAGGCATGTGTGTCTCAAATCAGTGAATAAATGGATTTACAGAACAGGTAATCTTTTTGGTTGGATACAGAGCTACTGTTGTGTAATTCCTTTTTCTAAACTGGTCCCTCCATTAAATGCTTTGTGGCTTTTAAATTTTTCTTAAGTGTCAAATAGCTTCTTATTTTTCATTATCCTTATTGGCTATTTAGATTCATTTTCAGACCAATCAAATGCTATGAATAATAGCTTGTCATTATAAGAATTTTGAATGCTTATGGATTTTATCTACTTTCAAAATTGGTTGCTGTAGCACAAAATTATTAATGTACAATACACCATTTTTTGTATCTTCTGACAGATTTCTGGCCCTCTCCTCCAACTTGGTGGCCTGCCACTGCTTATCTTTAAAGACAAATAGTGATTATGTTGCAATACGTTGCGAGTAAGTTATAAAACAGCTGCAGTAATTAGGTGTAGACCCTAAGAATCAAGGGTTCCTAAAGCATGAACTGTGCCACCTCTGAATGCAAGAAACAAAAAATGTTCTTTATTGTGGCCCTTCATGAATAAAGTTGTAGAAGCCTGCTGCATTAGAAGAAATTTAGTTTCAAGTATGTCAGCAAGATGTCTGCTCTTACAAAAATAAATGACCTCACAAATTCTTAAGTGTAACTAAAATATTTCCCTAAGCTAAACTTATTTTCAATTTAGTGTTGCAGTGACATCTTCTCAGTGTATTTCAGACTCTTAAGGTGTGAAAATACATGTCCTAGAATAACTTGTTACTTATGGTCCAAAGGCCACTGGTGAGCCAAAAAGCTTGAAAGTGGCCTGTCAAATGGCAGATCTATTCCCCCCCCCCCCCCTTAAAAATATAATATCAAACTTAATATTGCCTCAGAGTTGGCAGGTATGTGTATATTAGTGTCTGCTAACCAGGATAGTTGAGAACTGGCTGTCAAATGCTGTTTGGCACTCAAAACATCAAGACTTTGTACAATGATTAATTAAAATAAGACTTCTAGCTAAGTGGTAGTAACTTACTATTCCACTACCTTCTTTAACAGCAGGGACATATACATTTGCACTGGGCATTTTTCTTTCAGAACGATTAGATGAGTCTTTTGATTTTGGAATGATGTTTCTCAGACTTAGATAACAGCAATTAAATTCAGTCTTCACGCAAAGGCTAATGACCTTAATATCATGTATGAGGAGACTCTTAGAGAACAGAAAATATTAAAATAGATGTTTCCCCCTCTATTTTCCAGAGATCTGTCTTCATCACTGTTAATCAAACCAACCCGTGTAAACTTGCTAACAACTACAATAAATTATTTGGGTCAACTTTATTTGTAAGAGAATGACTAAGGACAAAATACTTGCATTCTACTACTTTAAGTTCACTTGTGTCTACCTATGGTGGGTTGACCTTGACTGGCTGCCAGGTACCCACCAAGCTGTTCTGTCACTCCCCCTTGTCAACAGGATGGGGAGAAAATAAGATGAAAAACTCATGGGGTGAGATAAAAGCAATTTAATCAAGAAAAGCAAAGGCTGTGCACAGAAGCAAAAAGATTTATTTTCTATTTTCCATCAGCAGGCAATGTCCAGCAACTTCCTGGGAAGTCCTGTCTAACTAATTTGATATCCTTCTATGATAAGGTCACCCGCCTAGTGGATGAAGGGAAAGCGGTGGATGTAGTTTTTCTGGATTTTAGGAAGGCTTTTGATACTGTCCCTCGCAGCATCCTTCTGGACAAGCTGTCCAACTGTGGGATGAGCAGGTACACAGTGCGCTGGGTGAAGAACTGGCTGAGTGGCAGAACTCAAAGGGTTGTAGTGAATGGGGCTACATCTGGCTGGTGACCGGTCACCAGTGGTGTTCCTCAGGGTTGAAGGCCAGTTCTGTTCAATATTTTTATCAATGATCTGGATGCAGGAGTTGAATGCACCCTTAGCAAGTTTGCTGACGATACTAAACTGGGAGGTGCTGTTGACTCTCTTGAGGGACAAGAGGCCTTGCAGAGGGATCTAGATAGATTGGAACATTGGGCAATCATCAATGGCATGAAATTTAACAAGAACAAATGCTGGATTCTGCACCTGGGACAGAGTAACACTGGACACAAGTATAAATTGGGAGAGGAGTGGCTGGAGAGCAGCCCTGCAGAAAGGGATCTGGGGGTGCTGGTTGACAGCAGGCTCAATAGGAGTCAGCAGTGTGCCCTGGCAGCCAAGAGGGCAAACCGCATCCTGGGGTGCATCAAACACAGCGTAACCAGCCAGTCAAAAGAGGTGATTATCTTGCTTTATTTAGCATTGGTGCGGCCTCACCTTGAGTACTGTGTGCAGTTCTGGGCCCCACAATTTAAGAAGGATGTTAAGGTACTTGACTGCATCCAGAGGAGGGCAACAAAGCTGGTGAAAGGGCTGGAAGGCATGTCCTATGAGGAGCAGCTAAGGACTCTGGGTTTGTCTAGTTTGGAGAAAAGGAGGCTGAGGGGCAACCTCATTGCTCTCTACAGCTTCCTGAGGAGGGGAAGTAGAGAGGGAGGTGCTGATCTCTTCTCCCTGGTATCCAGTGATAGGACGCTTGGGAACAGTTCAAAGCTGCATCAGGGGAGGTTCAGACTAGATATTAGGAAGCATGTCTTTACCAAGAGGGTGGTCAAACACTGGAACAGGCTTCCTAGAGAGGTGGTTGATGCCCCAAGCCTGTCAGTGTTTAAGAGGCATTTGGACAATGCCCTTAACATGCTTTAAGTTTTGGTCAGCCCTGAAGTGGTCAGGCAGTTGGACTAGATGATCGTTGTAGGTCCCTTTCGGTTGGAAATATTCTGTTCTATTCCAAGTAAGGCCCCAGTATGTGTAGTGGTTGCTTCTGAGACAAATGCCTTAATAAAGAATGTTACACACACACCCCACCCTGTTCTTTTAGCTTCTATTGCTGAGCATTATGTCATATGGTATGGAATATCCCTTTGGTCAGTTTGGGTTGGCTGTCCTGACCTTTTGGGTGGGTGAGGGGGGTTGGAGAGACAGCCTTGATGCTGTGCAAGCACTGGTCATCAGTAGCCAAAACATGGGTGAGCTACAAATGCAAAGCACAGCCCTATGAGGGCTGCTATGGGGAAGTTAACTCCATCCCAGCCAGACCCAACACAATCTCCACCCCTTTATTCCCTACCATTTGTGTCATGCTTAGGTCCTACATAATTTGATACATTTACATATCTCCTGACCATCCCCTTGTATCTATTTCTCATTACGGAAATCCCCTGTTAGCAACGCTTACAACTTATACTACATACCTAAACCATCTTTATACCCAACATATGGACTTATACATTGTCATTAACTACTGTCCCCTGTCCCTTAACAGATAGATATTATTTCCCCATTGCATGGGCCTCCACCACCCCCAAAATGTCCATAAGAACAGGCTATGACTTGGGCCCCATCAGTCAAGGTGGTCTCTTAGGACAGGAGAAGCAGCATGTTCGATTGTTGGGCACCAACACTGGCTTGGTTTGGGTCATCACTGCACTCGCCTGGTTCCTTGCAAAGTTCACTCTGCGTCAGTTCTGGTAGTTCCTGCTATATTACTTCCTACAACATACAACTCGCATCACAGATTATTTTCCCCCAAGGTTAAATCTCCTTGAGGCACACACTGGGTCTCCCCATCCTTCCGCGTTACCCACCAAGTACACCTAGGTCCTTGAGCAAAGACAATCCCATGAATGGGCTTGCCTTTTCCCAAGGGAGGAGCAATCCACACTGCCTTCCCCAGCCACTTCCCTATGTGCGCTACGGGGACCTTATCTCCTCCCACAATATGTAGGGGTTTTGTTTGGGCAGGGCAAGGATCGTTACTAGATCCTGTGGTGTTAAGCAGCCAAGTGGCTTCTGCTAAATTTATATCCCAGTGCTTCCATGCCCCAGTGCCCAAAGCTCTCATTATAGTCTTTAACAGACCATTATATCTCTCAATCTTTCTGGAGTCTGGTGGGTGATAGGGCATGTGATACGTCCACTCAATGCCATGTTTCTTGGCCCAGGTGCTTATGGGGTTATTTCGGAAATGAGTCCCATTGTCCAACAATTCTTTCTGGGGTACCACGTTGCCACAAAATTTGCCTTTCAAGGCCTAAGATGGTGTTTCGGGCAGTGACATGGTTTACAGGGTATGTTTCTAGCTACCTGGTAGTTGCTTCCACCATGGTGAGTATGTAGCGCTTGCCTAGGCGTGTTCATGGCAGTGGTCCAATATAGTCAATTTGCCAGGCCTCGCCATATTGAAAACCCTGCCACTGCCCTTGATTCCAGGGAGACTTTACTTGTGTGATTTGCTTGATTGTGGCACATGTTTCACATTCATGGATAACCTGCATGATGGCCTCCAGGGTCAGGTCCACCCCTCTCTCATCTGTATGTTGCATCTTTCCCTAGATGACCTGATGTTTCGTGGGCCCATCAAGCTACAAATGGCTCACCCGTACACTCCCAGTCCAGGTCCACCTGAACCACTCCAATTTTGGCAGCCTTGTCTACCTGTTCATTGTTTTGATATTCTTCAGTGGCGCAGCTTTTGGGCATATGAGCATCTACATTCCGTACCTTCACAGCAATATTTTCTACCCAGGCAGCCATGTCTTGCCACAGTATGTCATGGTCCCTTTGGATCTCTCAAGTTTACAGGACAACATACTCTCTAAATTAAACTTTATTTTATGAGCTTATATAAGAAATATAACAAACAAACATGACAAACAGGGGCTTAATCCCCTTTGCACAGACTAGTCTAGCACGTGAATTCACTTATTCACCATATAAGTCATAAGGTTTCATAACTTATAACCCATAACTTGTAACTCGCGCACCTATGAGCAAAATTGTTACCTAGCTGATGGTTAGAGTGCTCATCCTTCCTCCTCCGTCATGGTGTGGGCATCCCTTGTATCGCACCAGGAAGCATGAAAGCCTCAGCAGTCCAGCTGCTGTTGGATCCACTTCAAAAGCTTTTTGGGTAAGCTGATGTTTTTATACCTTCTAACTTGGAACTTTGGTCTGTACCATTTCCATGAGGTAGCAGATTCTGATGAAACTGCCAGACGCTCAATATGTAATGATGATGGCTGCAGGAGACAGCAATCTGCAGGTGATAATGGTTGTATAATGGTCTTTTAGCCCTTTCTGGCCACCGTGTCCTGCCTACATGTTGCCCTCACTTTGACCTAATGGTGCTGCTCCCAACATACATCAGGCCTTAGCGTGAGCCTTGTGTGAGCCAAAACCTGAGCAGGAGTTGAGTGAGCAGTCAAACTGTGCAGCTACGCAGATGGGTTTATCTCTGCACTGCTGCCAATTGGTCTTCTTCCACTGCTGTAGCCACCCCCATAGGGCATTAGCCACCATCCAGGAGTCAGTACAGAGATAGAGTACCGGCCAATTTTCTCATTTAGTAATCTCAAGGGCTTTCACTTCTGGAAATGGTCTTGAATCACGTTCTCCTTCAGTGGCTTTGGCAACTTGTCATGTGGGACTCCACACAGCAGCTTTCCACTTCCGACGGTTGCCTACAACATGACAGGATCCATCAGTAAACGCAGCATAATGCCTTTCATCTTCTGATAACTCATTATATGGTGGTGCCTCTTGGGCACGAGTCACCTCCTCAGGCGATGCTCTGAAATCTCTGCCTTCTGGCCAGTCCATGATCTCTTCCAGGATTCCTGGGCAGTTGGGGTTCCCTGTTTGAGCCCAATGTGTGATCAACGCTACCCACTTACTCCATGGAGCGCTGGTTGCGTGATGTGTAGAGGGGATGTTTCCTTTGAACATCCAGTGTAGCACAGGCAGTCGCAGTGCCAAGAGGAGAAATGCTTCTGTACCAACAACTTCTGAAGCGACTCGAACCCCCTCATATGCTGCTAGTATCTCTTTTTCAGTCAGGGTGTAGTGGGCTTCTGATCCTTGATACCCCCGGCTCCAAAAGCCTGGAGGTCAACCTCAGGTTTCTCCTGGTGTTTTCTGCCAGAGGCTCCAGGTGAGAACACGCACCCCAGCTACAGTGTAGAGCACATTTTGCACAGCTGGTCCTGTATGGACAGGCCCAAGGGCTACTGCATGAGCTATCTCCTGGTTGATCTGCTCAAAGGCTTGTTGTTGCTCAGGGCCCCTGTGATGGTTTTGGCTGGGATAGAGTTAATTTTCTTTATAGTAGCTAGTATGGGGCTATGTTTTGGATTTGTGCTGAAAACAGTGTAGATAATTGTCGTGGTTTACCCCAGCCGGCAGCTAAGCACCACGCAGCCGCTCACTCACTCCCCCCCGGTGGGATGGGGGAGAGAATCGGAAGAGCAAAAGTAAGAAAACTCGTGAGCTGAGATAAGAACAGTTTAATAATTGGAACAAAATAATAGTAATAATAATAATAAATTGCAATGAGAAGGAAAACAACAAGAGAGAGAGAGAGGAACAAAACCCAAGGGAGGGAAAAATAAAATAAATAAAAGAATAACAGAAAAATGATACAACTGCTCACCACCCGCCAACAGATGCCCAGCCAGTCCCTGAGCAGCGATTACTACCCCCCGGCCAACTCCCCCCAGTTTATATACTGGGCATGACATCATATGGTATGGAATAGCCCTTTGGTCAGTTTGGATCAACTATCCTGGCTGTGCCCCTTCCCAGTTTCTTGTGCACCTGGCAGAGCATGGGAAGCTGAAAAGTCCTTGACTAGTGTAAACACCCCTTAGCAACAGCCAAAACATCAGTGTGTTATCAACATTATTCTCATACTAAAATCCAAAACACAGCACTATACCAGCTACTAGGAAGAAAATTAACTCTATCCCAGCCAAAACCAGGACAGTATCCACCCCTTATTCTATACCATCTACGTCATGCCCAGGTTCTACCCTTTCTAATACATTCCAATTAATCACCACCACTTTTCCTGTCTCTTGATATATGTACACACAGCTATCATTCCCTTGGTCTATGGGCCATCCCTCTAAAATGTCCGTTGAGTTCATTTAGTCCATGACTTTGGGCTCCATCTGTCATAACAGTCCTTCAGGGCAGGAGAGATGGTGTGTGGTGTTGGATTGTTGCATGCTGAAGCCAGTTCTGGTTCCATCACCACTGCACTTTGCTTGGTTTCATCACAGTTCATTCTTCATTAATCTGAGTGATCCTTACTGAAATACCATTGATATGGTGTATAGTAACCATAAAAGTGATGACACACAGTATTATATAGCAATCAACATCATACCATTTAGTTAATTGGCTATTCTCACCCAAAATCAAATCCCCTTGAGGTACACAGTAGACTTCCCCATCCTTTCGCATTACCCACCAAGTGCACCCGGGTCCTTGAGCAAAAGCAATCCCATGAATGGGCTTGCCTTTGCCTGAGGCAGGAGTAACCCAGACTGTCTTCCCCAGCATGTTTTTTATGTGTACTACAGGGACCTTATCTCCTTCTACAGTGCATAAAAGTTTTGATTGGGCAGGGCCAGCTCGTTTGACAGATCCCCTAGTGTTAACTAACCAGGTGGCCTTTGCTAAATGTGTATGCCAATGTTTGAATGTCCCAAAACCCATTGCTCGCAGTGTAATCTTTAACAGTCCCTTGTATCATTCGATTTTCCTGGAGGCTGGTGCATGATAGGGGATGCGATATACCCACTCAATGCCATGCTCTTTGGCCCAGGTGTCTATGAGGTTTTTTCAGAAATGAGTCCCGCTGTCTGATTCAATTCTTTCTGGGGTGCCATGTCACCATAAGATTTGCTTTTCAAGGCCTAGGATAGTGTTCTGGGCGGTGGCATGGGGCATGGAATATGTTTCCAGCCATCCGGTGGTTGCTTCCACCATTGTAAGCACATAGCGCTTGCCTTGGTGGGTTTGTGGGAGTGTGATAGAATCGATCTGCCAGGCCTCCCCATATTGATATTTCAGCCATCGCCCTCCATACCACAGAGGCTTTAACCGCTTGGCTTGTTTAATTGCAGCGCATGTCTCACATTCATGGATAACCTGTGCAGTAGTGTCCATGGTCAAGTCCACCCCTCGATCACGAGCCCATCTATATGTTGCATCTCTTCCGTGATGGCCTGAGGTGTCATGGGCCCACTGAGCTATAAATAATTCCCCCTTATGTTGCCAGTCCAGATCCACCTGAGCCACTTCAATCTGAGCAGCCTGATCTACCTGCTGGTTGTTTTGATGTTCCTTAGTGGCCCAACTCTTGGGTATGTGAGCATCTACGTGATGTACTTATACAACCAGGTTCTCTACCCGGGCAGCAATATCTTGCCACAGTGCTGCAGTCGAGATGGGTTTGCCTCTGCGCTGCCAATTGTTCTGCTTCCATTGCTGTAACTACCCCCACAAGGGCATTTGCCACCATCCATGAGTCAGACCAGAGATAGAGCACTGGCCACTTGTCTCGTTCAGCAATGTCTAAAGCCAGCTGAATGGCTTTTACTTCTGCAAACTGGCTCGATTCACCATCTCCCTCAGCAGTTTCTACATCTTGTCGTATAGGACTCCATACAGCAGCTTTCCACCTCCGATGCTTTCCTACAATACGACAGGACCCATCAGTGAACAGGGCATATTGCTTCTCATTTTCTGGTAGTTTATTGTACTGTGGGGCCTCCTCAGCAGGCATCACCTCCTCCTCTGGTGATACTCCAAAATCTTTGCCTTCTGGCCAGTCCATAATTACTTCCAAGATTCCTGGGCGATTGGGGTTTCCTATCCGAGCCCGTTGTGTGATCAGTGCAACCCACTTACTCCACGTAGCATCAGTTGCATGATGTGTAGAGGGGACCCTCCCTTTGAACATCCAGCCCAGCACCGGCAGCCGGGTTGCCAGGAGGAGCTGTTCTTCAGTACCAACCACTTCCAAAGCAGCTCGAACCACTCCATATGCTGCCAATATCTCTTTTTCAGTTGGAGTATAGCGAGCCTCAGATCCTCTGTATCCCCGACTCCAAAACCCTAGGGGTCGAGCTCGAGTCTCCCCTGGTGCTTTCTGCCAGAGGATCCAGGTAGGGCCATTCTCCCCGGCTGCGGTGTAGAGCACATTTTTCACATCTTGCCCTGCCCGGACTGGCCCAAGGGCTACTGCATGAACTATCTCCCGTTTAATTTGTTCAAAGGCTTGTCGTTGCTCAGGTCCCCATCTGAAATTGTTCTTCTTCTACATCGCTTCATAGAGAGGGCTTACGATCAGACTGTAATTTGGAATATGCATTCTCCAAAAACCCACAACGCCTAAGAAAGCTTGCGTTTCCTTTTTGCTAGTTGGTGGAGACATGGCTGTTATTTTGTTAATCACATCCATTGGGATCTGACGACGTCCATCTTGCCATTTTATTCCTAAAAACTGGATCTCCTGTGCAGGTCCCTTGACTTTACTTTGTTTTATGGCAAAACCGGCTTTCAGGAGGATCTGGACTATTTTCTTCCCTTTCTCAAAAACCTCTTCTGCTGTGTTGCCCCGCACGATGATGTCATCAATGTTCTGGAGCTTCACCCTGTTTCAGTGCTGTCTGGATCAGTCCATGCCAAATGGTAGGGCTGTGTTTCCACCCCTGGGGCAGTCGGTTCCAAGTGTACTGAACACCCCTCCAAGTGAAAGCAAACTGTGGCCTGCACTCTGCTGCCAAAGGGATTGAGAAAAATGCATTAGCAATATCAATTGTAGCATACCTTTTGGCTGCTTTTGACTCCAGTTCGTATAGAAGTTCCAGCATGTCCGGCACGGCAGCACTCAGCAGTGGCATGACTTCATTCAGGCCACGATATTCTACTGTTAGTCTCCAGTCTGCATTAGACTTTTGCACTGGCCATATAGGACTGTTAAAGGGTGGACGAGTCCTACTGATCACTCCTTGGCTCTCCAGTCGACGAATCAGCTCATGGATGGGAATCAGGGAGTCTCAGTTAGTGCGATATTGCCACCGGTGCACCGTTGTGTCAGCGATCGGCACCTGTTGTTCTTCAACCCTCAGCAACCCCACAACAGAAGGGTCCTCCGAGAGACTAGGCAAGGTGGACAGCTGTTTAATTTCCTCCATCTCCAAGGCAGCTATACCAAAAGCCCACCGGTACACTTTTGGGTCCTTGAAATACCCTCTCCTGAGGTAGTCTATGCCAAGGATGCACAGAGCCTCTGGGCCAGTCACAATGGGGTGCTTCTGCCACTCATTCCCAGTTAGGCTCACTTCGGCCTCCAATCCAGTCAGCTGTTGGGATCCCCCTATCACTCCAGAAATACAGAAGGATTCTGCCCCTGTATAGCTTGATGGCATTAGGGTGCACTGTGCACTGGTGTCTACAAGAGCTTTATACTCCTGTGGGTCTGATGTGCCAGGCCATCGGATCCACACAGTCCAGTAAACCCGGTTGTCCCTTTCCTCCACCTGGCTGGAGGCAGGGCCCCCCTAATCCTGGTCATAATATTCGTTACCCACTTCTTGTATATATGAGTCAGGAGTTCCTTCATTAAAATCAGGAGTAAGATCAGCCCTTTTACTCTGTCTGGGGAACTGCCCACTGGAAACCGGAGCAGCAATTTTCCTGGAAGAACCCCCTTTGGTGATTGTTTTTCCTTGCAACTCACGTACCCGTGCCTCTAGGGTCGAGGTAGGTTTTCCATCCCACTTCCTCGTGTCCTCTCCATGGTCACGCAGGTAAAACCATAGGGTGCCCCATGGTGTTTACCCTTTATATCCTCTCTCTTGAGCAGAGGAATGCTGACTCCTAATAGCTGAGGCACTGTTCCGTACAGGTGGGGAGTAGGACATATCTTCTTTGAACCATTGGAACTCCTGGGACAGTTTCTCCACAGCTGAGACAAGGGAGGAAGAGAGACTTTCTTAGTATTCCTGGAGTTGGCCAGCCAATTCATTCACCGTTGGTCCTTCTCCATCTTTCCAGGTCAGTACTGCCAATGAGTTGGCATATAACGCTGGTGCACTCCATACAAACTTCCGCCACATGGGTCGTGTGCACTGGACCTCATCTGGATCTCTGGGTGACCGCTTGTCGTCCAGGTCACCATAAATCACTTCCAACACGGCTAATTCCCTCAGGTACTGGATACCTTTCTCCATGGGGGTCTATTTGCCTGGGTGACATATAACATCTTCCTTGAAGGGATATCTTTCCTTCATAGCTGACAGGAGTTGCCTCCAGAGGCTGCGGGCTGGTTCCCCTTTTCCAATCGCTTTGTCAATGCCCCCTTCCATAGAAAGGGATCCCAGCTGTTTGGCTTCCTTACCCTCTAATTCCAGGCTACTGGCCCCACTATCCCAGCATTGGAGCAGCCACGTGACAATATGCTCGCCTGGACGACGGCTGAAATCTTTTTGCAGATCTCGCAGCTCACTCAGGGATAGGGATCGGGTGGTTTCAGTCTCATTTACGAGTTCTTCCTCTTCCTTTCCCTGTGATGGCCCTGCTCTTTCATCTTCCCTTTATAAACGAGCTGACTTTCCCTTCCAGGATATCTTCTTATGTATAGGGGCAACTGATACTGACACGCGTTGGTTCCCTGTTTGAACCGCAGTGCTTGTAACAGAGTTGTCCGGAGCATCCGCAGTGCCTTTTGCAGCAGAGGCTGGAGCATCCGCAGTGCCTGTCGCAGGGGAGGCTGGAGCAGCCGCAGTGCCTGTCGCAGGGGGAATCAGAGCAGCCGCAGTGCCTGTCGCAGGGGGAATCAGAGCAGCCGCAGTGCCTGTTGCAGGGGAGGCTGGAGCAGCCGTGGTGCCTGTCATTTTGTCACCAGATCCTTGAGGGTTCTGAATAGCGTTGAACAGGGCTCGGTAGGCATGGGCCAGACCCCAGCACACTGCAGTGATTTGTGTCTCCCTAGAATTGCCAGGGTGACAGCATACTTTTTCCAAATATTCTACTAATTTTTCAGGATTCTGCACTTGTTCAGGGGTGAAGTTCCAAAACATTGGAGGTGCCCAGTAACTTAGGGATTTGCCCATGCTATCCTACACACCCTGCCACTCATAACTACCCAGCCTTGGGGCAGATCTCTGAATGATATTCTTAAATTGCTTACTAACCTTGGACAAGATCGAAACAATATTCCCAAGCAATACCAATAGATGTATCTTAACTACCCAAGGATGTTCAAGATACTGAAAAGTTATTGTAATGAAGGAGGAAACATTGTAGAAGAAAGCAGTGAAGGTACAATTCTGCATTTCCTCCATAAAAAACCTCTCAGAGGAAGAGGTATCATTGCGAATTGTCTCCATAAGGTGGTACCTGACATACAATAACGGTTTCAGTACAGCACTTAGATACCAAAATAATCCCAAGGTCACTGTTTTAATAACAAATCTCACAGGCAAAACATCACCAATTAAAGCAGAGCACAGCAATCTGCAAAAACCAACAATGATCTTTAACATGGACAGCAAAAAAATGAGCATGGTTCAGATCAGGTAAACCAATGCTAAGAACAGATGAATCAATATCACGTCCCACAACTACTAACAGATCTAAATTCCTTAATACGCTCTGGTTAATCTGTTATTATCTCAAACCCTTCGTGCCCCAGGTTGGGCGCCAAAAAGGACTGTTGTGGTTTAGCCCCAGCTGGCAGCTAAGCACCACGCAGCTACTTGCTCCCTCACCCCGGTGGGACGGGGGAGAGAATTGGAAGAGCAAAAGTAAGAAAACTCGTGGGTTGAGATAAGAACAGTTTAATAATTGGAACAAAATAATAATAATAATGAATTGTAATGAGAAGGAAAACAACAAGAGAGAGAGGAACAAAATCCAAGGGAGGGAAAAAGAAAAAAAAAAAAATTATACAACCGCCGACCAACGCCCAGCCAGTCCCCGAGCAGCGATCACTACCCCCCGGCCAACTCCCCCAGTTTATATACTGGGCATGACATCATATGGTATGGAATAGCCCTTTGGCCAGTTTGGATCAAGTATCCTGGCTGTGCTCCCACCCAGCTTCTTGTGCACCTGGCAGAGCATGGGAAGCTGAAAAAGTCCTTGACCAGTGTAAACACCCCTTAGCAACAGCCAAAACATCAGAGTGTTATCAATATTATTCTCATACTAAAATCCAAAACACAGCACTATACCAGCTACTAGGAAGAAAATTATCTGTATCCCAGCCGAAACCAGTACAATAATACAGGGATGTTTTCATTATTGCTGAGCAGTGCTTACACAGAGTCATGGCCTTTTCTGCTTCTCACACCAGCCCACCAGCGAGTAGGCTGCGGGGTGCACAAGAAGTTGGGAGGGGACACAGCTGGGACAGCTGACCCCAACTGACCAAAGGGATATTCCATACCATATGACATCATGCTCAGCAATAAAACTTGGGGGGTGGGGGGGGCATTGCTCGTGTACTGGCTGGGCATCGGTTGGTTGGTGGTGAGCAACTGTTTTCATTTGCATCACTTGCCTTTCTTGGGTTTTATTTCTGTTTGTTATATTCCTTTTCATTACAAATTATTATTATTATATTTTATTTCATTTATTAAACTGTCTTTATCTCAGCCCACGAGTTTTCTCCCTTTTACCCTTCCAATTCTCTCCCCTATCCCGCTGGGGTGGAGTGAGCGAGTGGCTGTGTGGTGCTTACTTGCTAGCTAGGGTTAAGCCACGACAGTTCCACTCAAAATAGTTCTTCTTTTGGGTTACTTAATAGAGCGGGCTCACAAGATGATTATAACCTGGAATATGCTTTCTCCAGAATCCCACAAGGCCTAGGAAAGCTTGTGTTTCCTTCTTGTTAGCTTGTGGGGACATAGTTGCTATCTTATTGATCACATCCATAGGGATGTGACAACATCCATCCTGCCATTTTATTCCCAAGAACTGGATTTTCTTTGCAGGTCCTTTGACCTGGCTTTTTTTTTTAATGGCAAAACCAGCTTTCAGAAGAATCTGGATTATTTTTTTTTCCCTTCTTAAAACACTTCGGCTTTGTTGCACCACATGCTGATGTCATCGATGTATTGTAGATGTTCAGGGGCATCACTCTGTTCCAGGCCACGATAGTCTACCTCCATCAGACTTTTGCACTGGCCATATGGGGCTACTGAAGGGTTAGTGAGTCTTGCTGATCACTCCTTGGCTCTCCAGTCGATGAATCAGCTTATGGATGGGAATCAGGGAGTCTCGGTTGGTGCAATATTGTTGCCTGTGCATTGTCATGGTAGCAATTGGCACCTGCTGTTCTTTGACCTGCGGCAACCTCACAACAGAAGGGTCCTCTGAGAGACCAGGTAAGGTACACAGCTGTTTAACTATCTATGTGTTCATGGTGGCTACACCAAAAGCCCACCGGTACCCTTTTGAGTCTTTGAAATACCCTATCCTGAAGTAGTCTATGCTGTGTATACACAAGGCCTCCAGGCCAGTCACAATAGGGTGCTTTTGCCACTTGTCTCCTGTGCACTGATGTCTACCAAAGCATTGTACTTCTGTCAGTGCCATGTTCTGGGCCATTGAATCTATACAGTCTGATATACCCAGTTATCCCTTTTCTCCTCCTGGCTGAAGGCAGGGACCCTCTGTTCCTGGTCAGAGTATTCACTATCTGACCCTTGCAGTGCCAGACTAGAAGTCCCCTCACTGGAATCAAGAAAGGTGATCTCAGTCCTTCTTCTATGTCTGGGAGATCTCTGATTGCCTTCTTGTGTCTCTACAGCAACTAAACTGACACCCTTCTTGGATGGCCCCTTCTTAGCAGCTGTGTTCCCCCTTAGTTCATGTACACGGGCTTCCAGCTTAAAGGTGCGTTCACCATCCTATTTCCTCATGTCCTCCCCGGGTCACGTAGGAAGCGTGATGGTTTAACCCCTGTCATGGTTTAACCCCAGTAGGCAGCTAAGCACCACATAGCTGCTCACTCACTTCCCCGTCCCAGGGGAACGGGGGAGAGAATCAGAAAGGTAAAAGTGAGAAAACTCAGGGGTTGAGATAAAGACAGTTCAGTAATTTAAAAAAAAAAAAAAAAAGAGCAAAAATAAAACAACAAAGAGGAGGGAAAAAGCCCAAAACACAAACCCAAGAAAAACAAGCGATAGAAAAAAAACCCCCAAAACACAATTGGTCACCACCAACTGAGTGATGCCCAGCTAGTCCCCGAGCAATGGCAGCCCTGGCCAACCTCCACCCCCCCAGTTTTATTGCTTAGTATGATGTCATGTGGTATGGAGCATCCCTTTGGTCAGTTGGGGTCAGCTGTCCCAACTGTGTCCCCTCCCAACTTCTTGTGTGCGTCCAGCCTACTTACTGACAGGGCAGTGTGAGAAGCAGAAAAGGCCTTGACACTGTGTAAGCACTGCTCAGCAATAACTAAAACATCAGTGTGTTATCAGTGCTGTTTTTAGCACAAATCTAAAACATAGCCCCATACTAGCTACTATGAAGAAATTTAACTCTATCCCAGCCAAAACCAGTACAGAACTTTCGGGTGCCACGTGGCGTGCGCTTGGGGCTCCTTTTCCCTCTAAACAGGGTGGGAGTGGACTGGCTCCATGGTGTGCCCCTAACAGCCGAGGCGCTTGCCCATGGGGACAAGGAGGGACAGAGATTTTCTTCAAAGTTTTGGAGCCAAGAAGACACTCTCTCCACAGCTGGTGTATCCGAATCTGGGCAATACGTTGTTGCCAAGCTGTTAGAATGACACTGTTGCATTTTGGATCACTGTTCTCCACATGGCCCGCATACACCTGTGTTTCACCTGTCATTCAGATCCATTGTCGTCTATGTCATCATAGATGACTTCCAGTACCGCTAAGTCTTTCAGGTACTGGACGCCTTCGTCCGCAGTAGTCCACTTTCCTGGGGAGTTCACAAGATCTTCCTTGAATGGATATCTTGCCCTCACACTTGAGAGGAACTGCCTCCTGAGACTGCAAATTGCTGCCTCTTTTCTAATTCCTCTGCCAATTCCCCGGTTTCTAGCAAGGGATCCCAGCTGTTGGGCTTCCTTATCTTCTAATTGCTGACTGTTGGCCCCGTTATCCCAGCATCAGAGCAGCCAGGCAGCAATTCGCTCACCTGGCTGGTGGCTGTAATCTGTCCACATGTCTCGAAGTTTTTTCAAGGTCAGGGACTGGGTAGTTTCCCCCTCTTGTGTGATTTCTCTCACTTCCTCCAATTTCTTTGCTGAAGGACCGGCTTCCTGATCAGACCCTTCCTCTTCGTCCCTTACTAATTGATGATATGGACCCATTGACCTCCTTGTCCACTGTTTCTTTTTTACTACTGGGGCAATTACTGTAGTTGTTGTTTGGGTCCCTATCTCAACTGTCATGTTCTTAGATGCAGTTTGGGTCCCAGTCTCAATCATGGCATTCTCAGAGGTGGTTTCGGTCCCTGTCTTAACCACAATCCCTTGATAGTACTGATTTGTGGCTTGATAGGCCCAGGCCAAGCCCCAGTACAGTGCTAGAAGCTGCTGGTTTTCATTGGGGTAGGCAAGGCACCCTTCTATCAGGTGGCGTGTCAGTTTGCCAGGGTTGCTTGCCTGTTCAGGTGTAAAGTCCCAGGCTATGGGAGGTGATAACCGCCCTAGGCACCTGCCCAAATCCTTCCACACACCCTGCCACCCAGGGACCGGCCACCTCAGGGCACATTTCAGTGTCTCCTCACTCAAAACCTGTCTCCTCTTATGCCAGGATGACACCAGATTCCACGAACCCCATAATATGCTAACAGTATTAATTGGTAGTATTAAAAAGCTCACGTAAGGGTGAGCAAGGACCTTGGGAGCCTGCGCAATAAAACCACCCACATCAATCCTGGATGGGAAGAGACAGGTGTATTCCCTCATCCCGTCCACCACATAGCTCCCCCAGCACAGTAAGGCATCAATACCAGGGCCAGGCGCATAGCGATTAACATGTTCCCAAGGTCAGCAAAATAGAGATAAGCAGTGCAGCCAGCAAACTCCGTGACCTGCACAGAAGCCTGCAACTTAATAACTACTGTAACTATAGCACGCTCAGTTCAAATGTGCCATTGTTTCATGCCCCATTTTTGATGCCACAAAGGACTGAGGTGGGTTGACCTTGGCTGGCTGTCATGTGCCCACCAAGCCACTCTATCACTGCCCCTCCTCAGCAGGACAGGGGAGGAGAAAACACAGTAGAAAAGCTCATGGGTCGAGATAAAGGCAGTTTAATGAAGAAAAGCAACGGCTGTGTGTGGAAGCAAGCAAAAAGATTTATCCTCTACTTCCCATCAGCAGGCGATGTCCAGCCACTTCCTGGGAAGTAGGGCCTCAGTACACGTAGTGGTTGCTTCAGAAGACAAATGCCTTAATAAAGAATGTCCCCCCTCCTCCTCCTTTGTCTTAGCTTTTATTGCTGTGCATGATGTCATATGGTATCGCCATAAGTTTGGGTCAGGTCTTCTGGCTAAGTCCCCTCCCAACCTCTTTCCCACCTGCAGCCTACTGGCCTTTGGAGGGGTAGGAGCTTGGAGAGACAGCCTTGATGGGGCACTACTCAGCAGTAACCGAAACATTGGTGTGTTATCAACACCTTTCTAGCTACAAATGCAAAGCACAGCACTATGAGGGCTGCTATGGGGAATGTTAACTCCATCCCAGCCAGACCCAATACATTACCACAGAATGGTAGCAAACACATAGGTTATATAGTAATAAGCTGCTGCTATCATATCCCAGGTAGTGGTTATCTTTGTGCACATGTTGTTGGGTTCAGGGGAAGAGGAGGATGGTTACCTGTTATTAATGAGAAGCTAAGCTACTTCATATTTGCCGTGATGCAAAAATGTGCAAATTAAGGCAATTACGCTAACCTGTGGCAGCTTGTTACCCTGGTGTCTGTGCATGTTCTTTCCCTGCTGTTAAATGCAAGGTAACTTGAAGTAAAGTGAACAATTAGGGGTGAGTTAAGAGTACCTTTCTATTTTGGAGTTAAGATTTATATTTGGGTGAAGGCATATGGGTAAAGATTTCTTGGGATTGAATAAATAGTAAATCTCTTAAGTTGTAGATGAAAGCATTATTTTTTAAGATTTTTTTTTAAATATGGAGGACTGTATTTATTAAATGAACAGTCAGTAAGTTGTAACATATACAAGGTTTAATCAGCAAGCAGATTTTTATTACCTGTAAGTATGTGGATGCTTTAAAAACTCATTGTGTTTTATAGAGTCCTGTCATATTGTGTCAGGAGGAATTGTAGCGATGGGATGAATAGAAATGAAGTCACATCTTAATATTTCCAAATAAGTGATAAACTTTGCCACTTTTTTTAAAGCTAGTTGGCTAAACTGTCATTGCTGTTTACAGTGGTTCTATAGAGAGTAGAATACTGAAATTGAACTGTTGAATTCCTGTCTTCCTAATCCTTGTTCTGTTGGCATAGACAAGTCATTTCAGAATAAATATGCATCCATGCTGCATGAGGGAGTAGAGCTCTGAAAGAATTCTTTAAAAATGCTCTGTGCATATGTCTTTAGTGTCCTAGTACCTAAGGTGTACCTAAGGTTCTGCAATGAATGACTGTTAAAGGTTTTTGTATAGATAAATGTTTCACTAGTTCTTCCCAACTGTTGGAAGGGAAATGACTAGAAATTGGAGTTTTTATTTAAATTATATGTTGATGAAAGTACATTTTACTTTTTTAATTAAGTCATTGCAAGCTCAGTTGGCACTAGCCAATTCTCCGATTCTTCCTATAGCCTGATTCCTTTTTAGTGGAACAGACAACATGTGTGTTTTTAATACCAAACTTCAGATTCAACTTTCTGGATTCTTGTTTTCAATTTTAGTATGTGTTTTTTGGACTAATAAGGGAAACAAGAAATTCTTCTTAGGGCAAGTATATGGCAAAATGTCATTCAGTCCATTAGCCACATATTATTGAATCTGGTTGTAATGTTGCTAATGTGGGAGGCAGATCAAATAAGAAACTATCACATTTAAATTATTTTAATTTTAGACTAATGTTTAATAACTGGCTTTACTGTTGATGAGCCCTCCAAACCAGACCAAAACTGCAAGGTTTTTTGGAATACATTATCTTGGAGAACCTAACTTTCTTCTGGTTTTTGGGTTATTTATTCTTTAAAATTGCAAGCATGTAACTTTTTTCCCCCCTGAAACCTGGAGGGAATTTCAGAAAGCTAATTTTATTTAGCATGAGACTAAACGTGAAACCTATAATTAAAATGAGCTTTTTTTTCCTCCCCCTCATCACTTTCTGAATAAGGTATGTAATTTCCCACTCCCAGCCCTGTTACCTCGAAATTTTCATTTTTCTGTACTGTTTTCATCACTTCAGTTTTCTATCAGTGCTTTTAATTTTTGCCTCTGTCTGTTGATATCCAGCTTTTTTTCCTTTCGGCAGAATCCTATGCCTATAGCTAATTGTAACCATCAGTTGATGCATTGATAGCTTGTCTGGTTTAGTGAACATGTAGTGTTATCGCTGTCATTTATCTTATAATTAGCCCACATGTCTTCAGGTTTAGTGTTTAAAGCCCGTAACAACTGGTATGGTTTCTTCAGTAGTGGGTTATACGACTTCCTTGGTCTTTTTTTCTTCCTCTAAAGAATTGCAGGGACATACAGAGCAACATACAATTAAATAGAAGGAAGAAGACTGATCCGATGTTCCAAAAGTATTTCCAGTTTATTCAAAGCCCAGCACAATGGGAGAAGCCATAATTTGTGAACTATTGAACTGGACCAGCCAAGATGATCATCCTCTTTGCAGGTACCTCTATTCATCAAGGGAAGATCAAGAACTTTGAAAAGCTCTGGACAGAGACGATCTAATTCCTACACAACAATACTGGTCTGTATGTTATATCCATCAATGGTTACATTCCTAATAAATTCTTCCTGCTTTTTATAAGAAAAGCAAAGGATGAAAAATAGATGAAACATTATAAAAGCACACCTTTCTTCTGATGAAAGCAAAGTTAGTCTGTCCCTTTCTGTCCTGTGTTTTATATTTTTTTGCAATTCCACAAATAGAAAAATTAGCTGGCCTCTGCTTAGCTTGTTTGCTTGGGGAGGGGAAGGAATTAGTTTCAGGTTTTTTGTACATCTATATTTCTAGTGCTATTGTGAAGGTCCCTCAGCTTTAGTGTATATGGGTATATCCAGGTGTGGCTGAGTCCGTACGCTGTGCAAGTTCCTAAAGTTCAGAGAAGTGTTTTAATTTGTTGGTTGTATCTAATACAAAAGTATAAAAGTTATTTTGTGTTGTGTCCTGGTTTCAAGTGGGATAGAGTTAATTTTCTTCCTAGTAGCTGGTATAGTGCTGTGTTTTGGATTTTAGTATGAGAATAATATTGATAACACACTGATGTTTTGGCTGTTGCTAAGGGGTGTTTACACTAGTCAAGAACTTTTCAGCTTCCCATGCTCTACCAGGTGCACAAGAAACTGGGAGGGGGCACAGCCAGGATAGTTGATCCAAACTGACCAATGGGCTATTCCATACCATATGATGTCATGCCCAGTATATAAACTGGGGGGAGTTGGCCGGGGAGTAGCAGTCGCTGCTCGGGGACTGGCTGGGCGTTGGATGGCGGGGGGTGAGCGGTTGTATCACTGTTTTGTTTTGTTTTGTTTTTCTCCATTGAGTTTTGTTCCTCTCTCTCTTGTTGTTTTCCTTCTCATTACAATTCATTATTATTATTACTATTATTTTGTTCCAATTATTAAACTGTTCTTATCTCAACCCACGAGTTTTCTTACTTTTGCTCTTCCAATTCTCTCCCCCATCCCACCGGGGTGAGGGAGCAAGTAGCTGCGTGGTGCTTAGTTGCTGGCTGGAGCTAAACCACAACAGTCCTTTTTGGCGCCCAACCTGGGGCACGAAGGGTTTGAGATAATAACAGATTAACCAGAGCGTATTAAGGAATTTAGATCTGTTAGTAGTTGTGGGACGTGATATTGATTCATCTGTTCTTAGCATTGGTTTACCTGATCTGAACCATGCTCATTTTTTTGCTGTCCATGTTAAAGATCGTTGTTGGTTTTTGCAGTTTGCTGTGCTCTGCTTTAATTGGTGATGTTTTGCCTGTGAGATTTGTTATTAAAACAGTGACCTTGGGATTATTTTGGTATCTAAGTGCTGTACTGAAACCGTTATTGTATGTCAGGTACCACCTTATGGAGACAATTCGCAATGATACCTCTTCCTCTGAGAGGTTTTTTATGGAGGAAATGCAGAATTGTACCTTCACTGCTTTCTTCTACAATGTTTCCTCCTTCATTACAATAACTTTTCAGTATCTTGAACATCCTTGGGTAGTTAAGATACATCTATTGGTATTGCTTGGGAATATTGTTTCGATCTTGTCCAAGGTTAGTAAGCAATTTAAGAATATCATTCAGAGATCTGCCCCAAGGCTGGGTAGTTATGAGTGGCAGGGTGTGTGGGATAGCATGGGCAAATCCCTAAGTTACTGGGCACCTCCAATGTTTTGGAACTTCACCCCTGAACAAGTGCAGAATCCTGAAAAATTAGTAGAATATTTGGAAAAAGTATGCTGTCACCCTGGCAATTCTAGGGAGACACAAATCACTGCAGTGTGCTGGGGTCTGGCCCATGCCTACCGAGCCCTGTTCAACGCTATTCAGAACCCTCAAGGATCTGGTGACAAAATGACAGGCACCGTGGCTGCTCCAGCCTCCCCTGCAACAGGCACTGCGGCTGCTCTGATTCCCACTATGACAGGCACTGCGGCTGCTCCAGCCTCTGCTGCAAAAGGCACTGCACCTGCTCCGGACAACTCTGTTACAAGCACTGCGGTCACCCCAGCCCCCCCTGCAACAGATGATGCGGTTCAAACAGGGAACCAACGCGTGTCAGTATCAGTCGCCCCTATACATAAGAAGAAATCCTGGAAACGAAAGTCAGCTCGTTTATAAAGGGAAGATGAAAGAGCAGGGCCATCACAGGGAGAGGAAGAGGAAGAACTTGTAAACGAGACTGAAACCACCTGATCCCTATCCCTGAGTGAGCTGCGAGATCTGCAAAAAGATTTCAGCTGTCGTCCAGGGGAGCACATCGTCACGTGGCTGCTCCAATGCTGGGATAGTGGGGCCAGTAGCCTGGAATTAGAGGGTAAGGAAGCTAAACAGCTGGGATCTATTTCTAGGGAAGGGGGCATTGACAAAGCGAATGGAAAAGGGGAACCAGCCCGCAGCCTCTGGAGGCAACTCCTGTCAGCTATGAAGGAAAGATATCCCTTCAAGGAAGATGTTATATGTCACCCAGGCAAATAGACCCCCATGGAGAAAGGTATCCAGTACCTGAGGGAATTAGCCGTGTTGGAAGTGATTTATGGTGACCTGGAAGTCACCGTAAGTGATTTGGAAGTGATTTATGGTGACCTACCACAACAGTGCACTGGCGGCAATATCACACCAACCGAGACTCCCTGATTCCCATCCATAACCTGATTCGTCGACTGGAGAGCCAAGGAGTGATCAGTAAGACTCGTCCACCTTTTAACAGTCCTATATGGCCAGTGCAAAAGTCTAATGCAGACTGGAGACTAACAGTAGACTATCGTGGCCTGAATGAAGTCACGCCACTGCTGAGTGCTGCCGTGCCGGACATGCTGGAACTTCTATACGAACTGGAGTCAAAAGCGGCCAAAAGGTATGCTACAATTGATATTGCTAATGCATTTTTCTCAATCCCTTTGGCAGCAGAGTGCAGGCCACAGTTTGCTTTCACTTGGAGAGGCGTTCAGTACACTTGGAACCGACTGCCCCAGGGGTGGAAACACAGCCCTACCATTTGGCATGGACTGATCCAGACAGCACTGGAACAGGGTGAAGCTCCAGAACATCTGCAATACATTGATGACATCATCATGTGGGGCAATACAGAAGAGGAAGTTTTTGAGAAAGGGAAGAAAATAGTCCAGATCCTCCTGAACGCCGGTTTTGCCATAAAACAAAGTAAGGTTAAGGGACCTGCACAGGAGATCCAGTTTTTAGGAATAAAATGGCAAGATGGATGTCATAAGATCCCAATGGATGTGATTAACAAAATAACAGCCATGTCTCCACCAACTAGCAAGAAGGAAACGCAAGCTTTCTTAGGCGTTGTGGGTTTTTGGAGAATGCATATTCCAAATTACAGTCTGATCGTAAGCCCTCTCTATGAAGCGATGTAGAAGAAGAACAATTTCAGATGGGGACCTGAGCAACGACAAGCCTTTGAACAAATTAAACGGGAGATAGTTCATGCAGTAGCCCTTGGGCCAGTCCGGGCAGGGCAAGATGTGAAAAATGTGCTCTACACCGCAGCCGGGGAGAATGGCCCTACCTGGATCCTCTGGCAGAAAGCACCAGGGGAGACTCGAGCTCGACCCCTAGGGTTTTGGAGTCGGGGATACAGAGGATCTGAGGCTCGCTATACTCCAACTGAAAAAGAGATATTGGCAGCATATGGAGTGGTTCGAGCTGCTTTGGAAGTGGTTGGTACTGAAGAACAGCTCCTCCTGGCAACCCGGCTGCCGGTGCTGGGCTGGATGTTCAAAGGGAGGGTCCCCTCTACACATCATGCAACTGATGCTATGTGGAGTAAGTGGGTTGCACTGATCACACAACGGGCTCGGATAGAAAACCCCAATCGCCCAGGAATCTTGGAAGTAATTATGGACTGGCCAGAAGGCAAAGATTTTGGAGTATCACCAGAGGAGGAGGTGATGCCTGCTGAGGAGGCCCCACAGTACAATAAACTACCAGAAAATGAGAAGCAATATGCCCTGTTTACTGATGGGTCCTGTCGTATTGTAGGAAAGCATCGGAGGTGGAAAGCTGCTGTATGGAGTCCTATACGACAAGATGTAGAAACTGCTGAGGGAGATGGTGAATCGAGCCAGTTTGCAGAAGTAAAAGCCATTCAGCTGGCTTTAGACATTGCTGAACGAGACAAGTGGCCAGTGCTCTATCTCTGGTCTGACTCATGGATGGTGGCAAATGCCCTTGTGGGGGTAGTTACAGCAATGGAAGCAGAACAATTGGCAGCGCAGAGGCAAACCCATCTGGGCTGCAGCACTGTGGCAAGATATTGCTGCCCGGGTAGAGAACCTGGTTGTATAAGTACATCACGTAGATGCTCACATACCCAAGAGTTGGGCCACTAAGGAACATCAAAACAACCAGCAGGTAGATCAGGCTGCTCAGATTGAAGTGGCTCAGGTGGATCTGGACTGGCAACATAAGGGGGAATTATTTATAGCTCAGTGGGCCCATGACACCTCAGGCCATCACGGAAGAGATGCAACATATAGATGGGCTCGTGATCGAGGGGTGGACTTGACCATGGACACTACTGCACAGGTTATCCATGAATGTGAGACATGTGCTGCAATTAAACAAGCCAAGCGGTTAAAGCCTCTGTGGTATGGAGGGCGATGGCTGAAATATCAATATGGGGAGGCCTGGCAGATCGATTCTATCACACTCCCACAAACCCACCAAGGCAAGCGCTATGTGCTTACAATGGTGGAAGCAACCACCGGATGGCTGGAAACATATTCCATGCCCCATGCCACCGCCCAGAACACTATCCTAGGCCTTGAAAAGCAAATCTTATGGTGACATGGCACCCCAGAAAGAATTGAATCAGACAGCGGGACTCATTTCTGAAAAAACCTCATAGACACCTGGGCCAAAGAGCATGGCATTGAGTGGGTATATCGCATCCCCTATCATGCACCAGCCTCCAGGAAAATCGAATGATACAATGGACTGTTAAAGACTACACTGAGAGCAATGGGTGGTGGGACATTCAAACATTGGCATACACATTTAGCAAAGGCCACCTGGTTAGTTAACATTAGAGGATCTGTCAATCGAGCTGGCCCTGCCCAATCAAAACTTTTATGCACTGTAGAAGGAGATAAGGTCCCTGTAGTACACATAAAAAACATGCTGGGGAAGACAGTCTGGGTTACTCCTGCCTCAGGCAAAGGCAAGCCCATTCGTGGGATTGCTTTTGCTCAAGGACCCGGGTGCACTTGGTGGGTAATGCGAAAGGATGGGGAAGTCCGCTGTGTACCTCAAGGGGATTTGATTTTGGGTGAGAATAGCCAATGAACTAAATGGTATGATGTTGATTGCTATATAATATTGTATGTCATCACTTTTATGGTTACTATACACCATATCAATGGTATTTCAGTAAGGATCACTCAGATTAATGAAGAATGAACTTTGATTAAAACCAAGCAAAGTGCAGTGGTGATGGAACCAGAACTGGCTTCAGCATGCAACAATCCAACACCATCTCTCCTGCCCTGAAGGACTGTTATGACAGATGGAGCCCAAAGTCATGGACTAAATGAACTCAACGGACATTTTAGAGGGATGGCCCATAGACCAAGGGAATGATAGCTGTGTGTACATATATCAAGAGACAGGAAAAGTGGTGGTGATTAATTGGAATGTATTAGAAAGGGTAGAACCTGGGCATGACGTAGATGGTATAGAATAAGGGTATGGATACTGTCCTGGTTTTGGCTGGGATAGAGTTAATTTTCTTCCTAGTAGCTGGTATAGTGCTGTGTTTTGGATTTTAGTATGAGAATAATGTTGATAACACACTGATGTTTTGGCTGTTGCTAAGGGGTGTTTACACTAGTCAAGGACTTTTCAGCTTCCCATGCTCTGCCAGGTGCACAAGAAACTGTGAAGGGGCACAGCCAGGATAGTTGATCCAAACTGACCAAAGGGCTATTCCATACCATATGATGTCATGCCCAGTATATAAACTGGGGGGAGTTGGCTGGGCGGGTAGCAATCGCTGCTCAGGAACTGGCTGGGCGTTGGTCGGCGGGTGGTGAGGGGTCTTATCACTGTTTTTTTTTGTTGTTGTTGGTTTTTTTCCCCTGGGTTTTGTTCCTCTCTCTCTCCCTTGTTGTTTTCCTTCTCATTACAATTTATTATTATTATTACTATTATTTTGTTCCAATTATTAAACTGTTCTTATCTCAGCTCACGAGTTTTCTTACTTTTGCTCTTCCGATTCTCTCCCCCATCCCACCGGGGGGGAGTGAGCGAGTGGCTGCGTGGTGCTTAGTTGCCGGCTGGTGCTAAACCTCGACAGTTGTCTTAACTTTAGTGACTTATCTCTCTAATACATAAATAAGGCTGCAATTTGAAAGGTTATTGTGGAGCTCTGCTAGAATATTTTATGGAAGTTTAAATGTTCACAAATTTTACTGAAGCGTAATATTTCTGAAGGTTTCCACAGTTCTCTGCTGTGGAGAAGGAATGATTCTTTCTCTTGGTGGTTTGGGAATCTTCTCTGAACAGTTTAAATAGTGACATCAGTCACTAGTGGGTTGGAATGATGCAAATTTGTCTAAAATTATTTGTAGGGAGTTCTTGCTTTCTTTTGAGTTTACATTAGCTTCAAGTAACTGTTGGCCAATCTTTTACCATTCTTTAGGAAACAGATTTTGAAAATTTATAGTGAATTGTCCCACATCTTGGATTGTTTTGCTCCTTAGAATTAATGAACCATATTTCACTTCTGCCTGTTTGAGGGTGAGAGGTGTCCCTCCAATCAACTGCTGCTATTGAAAGCTTGTGAGGGCGAGAGAGATGAGTTCTTGCTATTGAAATTCATTCTGTTAAATATATTTTTTGGCTGTGTTGAGGTATAATTACAGACACTTTAATATGTAGTGATTTTTCAGGTGTTATGTACCAAAATGTCTTTCTGGAAGTTTATCCCATTACCCCATCATTGTTATTAAGTTTTACGGTATTTTTGGTTCATGCGGATTGGTCACAATGGTAACAAAAGCTTTTCTGGAAGTTGGGAAGGAAAATGTGTTACCTATTAAATAGAAGTGTTTTTCTTAAATACAGTGAGATATGTCATGGGGAATTTTATCAGAACAGGTGGCTAGCAATCTACAGTTCCCTGCAAAATCTGCCAATATATGTTTTTGTTGCTGTTTTGTATAAAATCGAAACGTTTAAAAACTCTGATTTTTAAAATGCCTATATTTATCTCAGTCACCGAGGCGAGCAGCTCCGGTGCTGGCACGATCCGCAGCGGAGCGCTCTAGCGCGGTGTACAGGGGGGGTTCCTGAACCGGGGGAACCTCAGGGGGGATCGCGAGAGCCGCCAGGAGCCTGCAGCTCGCGGGATGGCGGCTGACGAGACCTGGGTGGGGCCAGGAGCAACAGCGGCCAAGCCCCACTCCTCACGTATAAAAGAAGCCCCTAGGGAGCGCTAGCAACCAGGAGCGCCGTGACCAGGGCGGGCAAACAGGGCGTGGCGTGTCAGCAAGGGTGTGGCGCGGCAGTTTGCGTGGTAGTTTGCATGGCAGTTTGCGTGGAAGGGTGTGCAGGAAGTAGCTCTGCCAGCAGGACCAGGGAGAAATGGTATCCACCCGGCAGAAGGCTATGTCCACTCTAAACTCTGCACCCACCACAACTGACGCAGCTTCCCAGACAGAGCTCCAATGGGAAAACGCTGCCACCCAGGTGTCAGGCTGCAGGGTGTGCCCTACTCTTATGCCAGTTGCCGGATGGCAGTAGTGAGCACGCCTGTGGGAGGTGTGCCCAGGTAGAGGAACTCCTCAGCTTAGTGACAGAGCTCCGGGAGGAGGTGAGTAGGTTGAGGAGTATCAGGGAGTCTGAGAGAGAGGTAGACTACTGGAACCGCACCCTACCTTCCCTGGGACAGGCCTGTCAGGCAGACAGGACACATGATACAGAGAATTCTCTATTCTCTCTCCACCCAGCAGAACGTGGTGACTTAAGGGATAGGGGGCAATGGCGACAAGTTCCTGCCTGGCGCAGCAGGCGCGTCTCCTCTGTGACTACCCCACCTTCCCAGGTGCCCTTGCATAATAGGTATGAGGCTCTGCAAGTGGAACTGAACAATGACGAGGATGATGGTTCATCCAGGTTGGTGTTGCCAAGGTTAAGTCGGCCTATGTACTGTGTCAAAACCACTTCCATAAAGAAAAAAAGATGAGTTATTGTCATAGGAGACTCTCTCCTGAGGGGAACAGAAGGTCCAATTTGCCGACTGGACCTACTTCTTAGGGAAGTCTGCTGCCTCCCTGGGGCCCGGGTTAAAGATGTGGCGAGAAAACTTCCTACCCTGGTACGGCCCTTGGATTATTATCCATTATTGCTTTTTCACATAGGCAGCGACAAAGTCGCAACAAGAAGTCCAAGGGCAATCAAAAGAGACTTCAAGGCCTTGGGACGACTGGTTAAGGGATCAGGAACGCAAGTAGTGTTCTCCTCTATCCTCCCAGTTTCAGGGAATGATGAGGGAAGAAACAGGAAGACCCAGCTGATCAATACCTGGCTCCGAGACTGGTGTCACCAGCAGAATTTGGGGGTTTTTGATCATGGGTTGGTCTACATGACACCAGGCCTGCTGGTGACAGATGGGGTACACCTGTCTTAAAGGGGGAAAAGGATCTTTGCACAAGAGTTAGCAGGGCTCACTGAAAGAGCTTTAAACTAGATTTGAAGGGGGAAGGGGATAAAACCAGGCTCGCTAGAGATAAGCCTGTGGGCGGCACGCCAATGTTTGAGGGACGGTGTGCTAGCAAGGTCCTTCGGTCTGCTCCATGATGTGCTGAGTACACTGGAGCACATTTGAAATGTCCCTGTACTAATGTGTGCAGCACCCTAGCCATCTCAGTGGACGTAGGGGATGGAGATCTATGTGGCAGCAAAGACACAAGGGTTGTTGATGTGTTAGAAACCATGGAAGCACCTGAGAACAGTTACATAGGAATTAGGGCTTCTCCCCCAAAAAAGGTGGCAGGATCAATAGCCCAACTGAAGTGCATCTACACCAATGCACGCAGCATGGGCAACAAACAGGAGGAGCTGGAAGCCATTGTGCAGCTGGAAAACTATGACATAGTTGCCGTCACGGAAACACGGTGGGATGACTCGCACAAGTGGAGTGCTGCAATGGATGGCTATAAACTCTTCCGAAGGGATAGGCAAGGAAGGAGAGGCAGTGGGACAGCCCTGTATGTTAGGGAGTGTTTTGACTGTCTAGAGCTTGACGATGGTGATGAAAGGGTTGAGTGTTTATGGGTAAGAGTCAGGGGAAAGGCCAACAAGGCAGATATCATGGTGGGAGTCTGTTACAGACCACCCAACCAGGATGAAGAGGCAGACGAACTATTAAATAAGCAGCTGGGAGAAGCCTCACGATCGCTAGCCCTTGTTCTCCTGGGGGACTTCAACTTACCAGGTGTCTGCTGGAAATACAATACAGCGGAGAGGAAACAGTCTAGGAGGTTCCTGGAGTGTGTGGAAGGTAATTTCCTGACACAGCTGGTGAGTGAGCCAACTAGGGAAGGCGCCCCGCTGGACCTGTTGTTTGCGAACAGAGAAGGACTTTTGAGTGATGTGATGGTTGGAGGCCGTCTTGGGCACAGCGATCATGAAATGATAGATTTTTCAATTCTTGGAGAGGTAAGGAGGGTGGTTAGCAGAACTGCTACCTTGGACTTCCGGAGGGCAGACTTTGACCTGTTTAGGGGCCTGGTTGACAGAGTCCCTGGGGAGGCAGTCCTGAAGGGCAAAGGAGTCCAGGAAGGCTGGACATTCTTCAGGAAGGAAATCTTAAAGGCGCAAGAGCAGGCCGTCCCTATGTGCCGAAAGACGAGCTGGCGGGGAAGAAGACCGGCCTGGCTGAACAGAGAGCTTTGGCTAGAACTCAGGAAAAAGAGGAGAGTCTACGACCTCTGGAAGAAGGGGCAGGCAAGTCAAGAGGACAACAAAGGTGTAGCGAGGTTGTGCAGGGAGAAAATTAGAAGGGCCAAAGCTGAGCTAGAGCTCAATCTGGCTACTGCCATAAAAGACAACAAAAAATACTTCTTCAAATACATTAACAACAGAAGGAGGGCTAAGGAGAATCTCCATCCTTTATTGGATGCGGGGGGAAACATAGTGACAAAGGCTGAGGAAAAGGCTGAGGTACTTAATGCCTTCTTTGCCTCAGTCTTTAAGAGTAAGACCAGTTGTTCTCGGGGTACCCAGCCCCCTGAGCTGGAAGACAGGGATGGGGAGCAGAACGAAGCCCCCATAATCCAAGGGGAAATGGTTAGCGACCTGCTACACCACTTAGACACACGGAAGTCTATGGGGCCAGATGGGATCCACCCAAGGGTACTGAGGGAGCTGGCAGAAGTGCTCACCAAATCACTTTCAATCCTTTATCAGCAGTCCTGGCTAACCAGGGAGGTCCCAGTTGACTGGAGGATAGCAAATGTGACGCCCATCTACAAGAAGGGCCGGAAGGAGGATCTGGGGAACTACAGGCCTGTCAGTCTGACCTCGGTGCCGGGAAAGGTTATGGAGCAGATCACCTTGGAGCAGATCACACAGCACGTACGGGACAACCATGTGATCAGGCCCAGTCAGCATGGGTTTATGAAAGGCAGGTCCTGCTTGACCAACCTGATCTCCTTCTGTGAACAGGTGACCCGCCTAGTGGATGAGGGAAAGGGTGTAGATGTTATCTACCTGGACTCTAGTAAAGCCTTTGACACCATTTCCCACAGCATTCTCCTGGAGAACCTGGCTGCTCATGGCTTGGACGGGTGTACTCTTCGTTGGGTAAAGAACTGGCTGAATGGCTGGGCCCAAAGAGTGGTGGTGAATGGAGTTTACTCCAGTTGGCGGCCGGTCACAAGTGGTGTCCCCAGGGCTCTGTGTTGGGGTCAGTCTTGTTTAATATCTTTATCAATGATCTGGATGAGGGGATCGAGTGCACCCACAGTAAGTTTGCAGACGACACCAAGTTGGGCAGGAGCGTTGATCTGCTTGAGGGTAGGAAGGCTCTACAGAGGGACCTGGACAGGCTGGATCGATGGGCCAAGGTCAATTGTATGAGGTTCAACAAGGCTAAGTGCAAGGTCCTGCACTTGGGCCACAGCAACCCCATGCAACACTACAGGCTTGGGGAAGAGTGTCTGGAAAGCTGCCTGGCAGAAAAGGACCTGGGGGTGTTGGTCGACAGAATATGAGCCAGCAGTGTGCCCAGGTGGCCAAGAAGGCCAATAGCATCCTGGCTTGTATCAGGAATAGTGTGGCCAGCAGGACTAGGGAAGTGATCGCCCCTTTGTACTCGGCACTGGTGAGGCCGCACCTCGAATACTGTGTTCAGTTTTGGGCCCCTGACTACGAGAAAGACATTGAGGTGCTGGAGTGTGTCCAGAGAAGGGCAACGAAGCTGGTGAAGGGTCTAGAGCACAAGTCTGATGAGGAGTGGCTGAGGGAACTGGGGTTGTTTAGTCTGGAGAAAAGGAGGCTGAGGGGAGACCTTATCGCTCTCTACAACTACCTGAAAGGAGGTTGTAACAACGTGGGTGTCGGTCTCTTCTCCCAGCTAACAAGTGATAGGATGAGAGGAAATGGCCTCAAGTTGCGCCAGAGAGGTTTAGACTGGATATTAGGAAAAATTTCTTCACTGAAAGGGTTGTCAAGCATTGAACAGGCTTCCCAGGGAAGTGGTTGAGTCACCATCCCTGGAGGTATTTAAAAGATGTGTAGATGTGGTGCTTAGGGACATGGTTTAGTGGTGGTCCTGGTAGTGTTAGGTTTAAGGTTGGACTTGATGATTTTAAAGGTCTTTTCCAACCTAAATGATTCTATGATTACAACAGTAAAGCTTTTACTTTTAAGGAATTAGCACATTTGGGAAATGCCAGTAAAACTACCAGTATTGACTGGTTTTGGTGCATGGTAGGTGCTGAATAAATAGGAAGATGCTGTGATTCATTTTGTCGCATTACTAGCTGGAAAGAAAACTTATTTGGTTATTTTGTGCTATATATGAATTAAATAGCAATGCATCTCTTGTGTTGTTCTAAAGGGAATGAAGTTGCTTTGTTTCTTTGGTCAGCCACCCTTCTTCAAATCAGAAACGTTGCTTATTTTAACTTATTTATGGAAGCTATAGTATAAGAAACAAGCAAATTATAGGTGCACACTGAGAGGTAGTTTTCATTAGGAAGGTTAGTTTCTTCTACCTACAAGAATAATCTACAGCTGAACTTCTTGCATAGTCTCCTGGGGAGTTCTGATAAACCATACTTGGCATGTCCTTGGATATAGTTTTCATTCAAATTCCATTAGTGATTTGAAAGATAAAATATAGGTATGCTTACTAAATTTGAAAGAAGCGTTTTGGGCTGCATACTTCTTCAAAAATAATTGGTAAGTACAGAAAGATAGTAAACAGAAAACACAAGACTTGGAAAATGTGGCTTAGCTATAATCAACTTAACCTTCTGTCAAGAAAACCTTTTAAAGTAGATGATAGTTTTGAGGACTCTTCCAGGCCTACTTATCTATGATGCTATTTCATTATACATATTACAGAGAGGGGGAATGCACTTAACATCTGTCTCTGAAGCCTTCAGCATACAGAATATTTCAGGAATAATTGGAAAAGCTGTAGACTGATAATATAGACATTTTTATGAAAACTGTTGCTTTCTTTTTTGTATGAGTTAGTAACCTTTTTTTCCAGAAATGTTAGCAAAAGAAAATGCTGATAAAACTCAAATATACTTGAGAGTTTAGTTAAAGCATGATGTTTTGCATAACCATTTTTAAAAATTAATTTGGGGTTGTATGGATCATGTTGTTTACTGCTGAGGAAAGTCTTCTCCTTCCGCTATTCTCCAAAAAAAAGCTAGGATAACATTTTTCTTAAGTTGTATGAAGAGAATTGAACAGCGTGATAAATTCTTCTTGCTTCTGAGGGCCAGGATTAGCATATTTCATTAGGGGATTGGACTATCTACACAGTAGCAGAATTAAGTGTTAAGGCTCCCAATGGAATAATAAAATTCACGAACTTGTCAGTGAAGTCGTAACTTAATTGCCAATGTCCTGGGAAATTAAGGGAATAGAAAGGAGAGGTTTCTTTTCTACCGAATCTTGTTCATCTTTTTTATGTCACTACAGGAGAGACATTTGCTGAGTTCATCCATAACTTTAAAAATACAGAAAAAAAACATCCCTGTAACACTTCTCACAGGAACAAGATTACATTAAATCCCAGTGTTAACTTTTCCTGCTTAATAATTATACTGGACTAGTAGGAAAACTCAGCCAGTATTTGCATTGGTTATCGAACTTGATTCAGGCTCTTCAGATGGACAGATCTTACATGTGATAGAAACTAGGAGTTTTAGTTTTTAAAAGATATGATTGCACAAAGTGTTAAAACAGATGGTCCAGAGGACTTTTCAGCTTTGACGTTATTAGGTGGAAAAGTTAGCTTCTGTTTTAGAGGACAGGCAAGATTCAACCTTATGTCTGACTATTTTACAAGGAGGTGCAACTCACATGCCCAAGGCTGAATTACAATAATTTTTCATTTTTTCAGTGCATTGTTAGTGGAGCTAGCTACTTGTGCTGCTTCTGAAGATCTTCTAGAAATAACTATGCTTGTAGAGAAACTGGAGATGGATTCTGAAATGCTTAGATCCTATAAAAAACAGCATGAGAGGCAGATGTTGAGTTTCTGGAAAATCTGGCCAGATGTTCAGTTTATTGTTTGCAGCTGGAACATTCTGCCTCTAGAAGGATATTGACAATGTCTGAAGTATTTTTAATACCAGTAGCTCTTGTTGTCGCAGGTTGCCGGCTATGTAGAGGAAAAAAGTCATGTCTCAAATTTGAAGAAAGATACTGTTGGAAATGAGAAAACACTAAAGGAACCATTTCTCCTCTGAAAACTTCAGCTGCAGAGAACAGGGAAGAAACTAATGTGTAGTTAGTAGTCATATGCTTACATATATACTGTTTCAATAAAGCAATGAGTGGTAAGCAGGTCTGAAAGAAGGATATTATATGATTGCCTCCCCGTAGAAGGGAAACGGTGTCTATGTTCACCCCCTTCTCCCTCAAAAATCACTGTGTACTTGGAACAGGAATGGATTTCCTTTCTGGCAATCTACAACTGACAGTCTTAATTAATTTACTAGCTTTAACTATAAAATAGGAAAACTTGTTTGCTCTTTCTCTAGAAATATTGGTGATTCATTCTGTATACCTTGAAACTCTCAAATGCTTAATGTATGTAAAGTGCTTATCTGTCACATTTGTTACTAATATTTTAACTTGTTTTCAGCTGTACTAGATAAAGTTCTTTGTGGTTGTAGAGTGTGTTTCACCTTTCAGATTCATAAGGTAAAATGCTCACCTGAATTACTGGTATAGTTCTTTCTCTTCTGCTGCAAACAGTTGTATATGCATGGAGGATATTAAAATTCATTCTGATCAGTATTTGTTTTTATCGATTCTCTTCATAAGTGTTGGCTGCTGAACAGTGAGGAAAAACAACTGTTTTCTGATGCACGTTCACTTATCAAGGGGAGAAAGGCTGGTGGGGTTAGGGCTTATAAAGTGATTTTGATGTTACTGGGCAGGACTTAGCTTCTCAACAGTATTAACTAATTTTAGTCCATTTGCAGAACTTGTTGGAAAAATTATTTGTTTCAAAATGGAATCAAATTAAAAATTAAAACAAAACAAACAAACCCCCTCCATTCTCATATCCAGTGACTCTTCTTTTTTTCTTAAAACTGGTTAGTAATATAAGATAAAAAAACCCAAAACAACTATGAGCTGTTGGGTTTTATGTACCGTAATGAAAAAAATTGCTCTGGTTTAAAGTACAAAGGAAATAGTTTGGCAATAGTTCAGAAATTTAATTGTAAATGAGAGATCACCAGGTGGAAGGAGGGAAGGGACCACTGATTCTAAAACTTTGAAGAAATATGCTTCCTCTAACAGAATGGAAACACCAGTGTCTAGGAGCTGGTCAAAATTTGGATTGCTCCAAGGGTAAGGATTAAAAACGGTGTCCTCTTATTTTGGAGTTAATACAGCATGCTAGGGTAGATGACATAGCAGGTGGGAAATGCTTCTAAAGAAGTCATAGAAGAATCCTTTGGTACTGGGAGAAAATAAAAATAGTGCTGTGAGTCTGTCCATGGCTCTGTTTATGCTGGAAGCTACTTCATATTTAAATTTGGAAGTCCTTGTTTGCAATTGCTTTCGAATGCCCAATATCAGCTATTAAGACTTGCATTTCTCATTATAGATGTATGCTTTAAGCTACTTGGAGTGAACTTCTAAGAAAACTTCAGCCAAAGAAAGAAACTGTAGCCTTTCTGGATCTAATATCTTAACTTTTAAAGAAGAGAGATGAAATTTTAGAGCGCATATATCTTTGATAAGGACATAGCTTGTCCTAATGGAAAAACTGGTGAACTACTAACGAAAAAATTCAACTCTGGACAAATAAGCACTGAGCAATTGCTGTTCATGCATGCTTAGCAAAGACTTACTGGGGTTTGGCAACAAAGCTCTCTGAAGTCCACACGTATATTTTCTTTCTATCCAGCATTATGTGGGTGTTGTGGTTTAGCCCCAGTCAGCAATTAAGTACCACACAGCCACTCGCTCACCCTCCCCCCTCCCAGTGGGATGGGGGAGAGAATCGGAAGAGCAAAAGTAAGAAAACTTGTGGGCTGAGATAAGAACAGTTTAATAATTGGAACAAAAAATACTACTAATAATAAATTGTAATGAGAAGGAAAACAACAAGAGAGCGAGAGAGGAACAAAACCCAAGGGAAAAAAAAAACAGTGATACAACCGCTCACCACCTGCCGACTGATACCCAGCCAGTCCCCAAGCAGCGACCACTACCCCCCGGCCAACTCCCCCCCAGTTTATATACTGAGCATGACATCATATGGTATGGAATAGCCCTTTGGCCAGTTTGGATCAACTATCCTGGCTGTGCCCCCTCCCAGTTTCTTGTGCACCTGGCAGAGCATGGGAAGCTGAAAAGTCCTTGACCAGTGTAAACACCCCTTAGCAACAGCCAAAACATCAGTGTGTTATCAATATTATTCTCATACTAAAATCCAAAACACAGCACTATACCAGCTACTAGGAAGAAAATAACTCTATCCCAGCCAAAACCAGGACAGTGGGGTGGGTAGAATTGCAACCATAATTGGGGAGTGTGGCATTTGTTGTGCTGCTGAAGACCAGACAGATTTTTTGTGTTTGTCTTGTGTTCTGCTTTACACTCTTTATGTGATTTGGGTATTGACTGAAATGCAGAGTTTTTCAGAGGTGAAAGCTACAAGTTCTTTGTGACAAGCAGCCCTCAGTGAGAAACCAGAAACCACAGAGAGGCCATGTATTGCAGCTAGCTGTGCAAAGAGGCTAGGTCAGGAAGAAATGCTGCAGTGATCCTGAGAGAGAGTATTGTTATGAGGAACTCACACGCAGAAAAGTTAGGCAAGCGATTGGAGGACTGCTTGTTGTCAGATGACTGAAATAATTTTTCTATAAAGCAATGGTAAAATGACTTGGATGGAAGGATGGAGGCTGAAGCTGGGGACAAGGAGAATACAGAAAGAACATTTGTGTAAGGCAGTGCTTGGAAAGTAAGGTCTTTAAAACAAGTTTAGGAAGAAGTGAAAGACCTCTTGTTTTGTTTGAACTTGGTATTCTGGAGCGGCAGGTAGCTTTAACAACTACGGTTTAAAGACAAATGGTTTTGGCAGCTCAAGAGAGATAGCCAATCTGAAAGAAAAACTGATGTGTAATAGATGTGGGCAGAGCCAGGCAAACGAGATACTGTCTCTGGCAAAGACTTCTTAACCTGATACCCTCAATGGAAGCGCTTGGATGTATTGTGAGCTGTGGAATGAACACTTGCAGAAGGCTAAGTACCCTTACAGTTTTAGAATGTAACCTATGTATGCAGTATTAATGGACACTTTTGTGCACTCATTAAGGCTTATCTCACTTCTAAAACAGTTAAAATCCAGATATTTTAAATGTTGTAGACTTTCAGAAGAGCAGAGCTCTAAAGAACTTGTAGGTAATTAGTTCAAAGCAGTATGTGACTAGAGTTAAGTAAATGTAACGTGTGCAAGACTGCCTTTATTTGTTTAACTCTTATTAAATAGTAATGTATCGTGCATGCAAAGTACCAAGGATCCTACTGGAAGAAAAATTTTGTAATTATTTAGCTACATACTTTAGAGCAACAGAAAAATTTCCTGGAAGCTTCTGTAGAATAAAACTCTTGAAGAAAAAATAAGTATTTATAATGAATTTAGAAGGGGGGGGGGGGGTGTTTGGGTTTTTTTTTAATTTATCAACCAATGTTTGTATGCAGAGAGGTTGAATTTTATATTTCTGGGGATTGGTTTTTGTATTGTACTTTTCTTAAATGCAATTTTTTACACGGTTCAAATATTTTTTTTATTTTATATTGTCGTGGTTTAGCCTCCCAGCTTCTTGTGCACCTGGCAGAGCATGGGAAGATGAAAAGTCCTTGACTAGTGCAGCAACAACTAAAACATCTCTGTATTATCAACACTGTTTTCAGCACAAATCCAAAACATAGCCCCATACCAGCCACTATAAAGAAAATTAACTCTATCTATCTCAGCTGAAACCAGGACAGTATCCACCCCTTATTCCATACCATCTACGTCATGCTCAGGTCTCACACTATCCAATACATTCTCATTACCCACCATCACCCTTCCCATCCTTTGTTATAATACACACATATCATCCCTTAGTCTATGGACCACCCCTGTGAAATGTCTGTAAAATGTCCATAAATGTCCACAAAATGTCCACTGAGTTCATTTAGTCCATGACTTTGGGCTCCATCTCTTATGGTTGTTACTCAGGACAGGAGAGGTGGTGTGTTTCTTGGAGTTATTGGGCACCAAAGCCAGCTCAGGTCAGGTCACTGCTGCACTTGCACTGCTTCTTGTAAGGCTTGTCCTCCATTTGTTCAGGTGGTTCTGGCTGTAGTAATTCCTATAACATGCAACTCAAATCATGTGTTACAACAATTTAAAGGTATTTCCATTATAATCTCCACCCCTGGTCCCTTTGGACCAGACCATGGGGTTTAACATTGCAATAAACTCCTCCCCTTGCTCCTAGCCTGGCCAGCAACAAGGGGTTCCTGCTATAGTAATTCCCACAACATGCAACTCAAATCATGGGATACAACAATTTAAAGGTATTTCCATTACAATCTCCACCCCTGGTCCCTTTGGACCAGACCATCAGGTTTAACATTGCAATGAAGTCCTCCCCTTGCCCCTGCTCCAGCTTGGACTTATCCACAGAATGTAGTACCTTCAGAAGTAAACTTGCTCCAACATGGCCTCATGCACAGCCACAGATGCTTCAAGGTGTACCTGCTGTAGCATGGACTTTATCCACAGCCACAGATGCTTCGAGGTGTACCTGCTGTAGCATGGACTTCATCCACAGCCACAGATGCTTCGAGGTGTACCTGCTGCAGCATGGACTTCATCCACAGCCACAGATGCTTTGAGGTGCACCTTATCCAGCATGGACTTATCCTTGGGCCACAGTCCCTTCAGAAGTATACCTGCTGTGGCACAGACATAACCATGGCCACAGACATTTCAAGATATACCTGCTCTGGCATGGGCTAATCCATGGGCACAGATGCTTTGGGGTGTCCTGCTCCCACATGGATTCATCCACAGGTCACAGTCCCTTCGACTCGAGTTCACACCGGAGTTCCAGCCTGTCCAGTACAGCAGCACAGAAACAGTAGCGATGCCCTGGCCATCTGCCAGCCCAGGTGCATGGCCATTGCTGTTATCAAAATGTTCCCAGGCACAGCAGAGTAAGATGATAAGCAGTACAGCAGCACGGCAAGCAGCAAAAGCAAAAAGCAGCCACTAATGAGCCCTAGACTCTAATATACAGTAAGGAAAGCAAGCCCTATGGCAAGCACAGAAGCCTGCTGTTTAATTAATAGCTAAACAGCAATAACAGCTATAAATTCTATCATCTAGCACATTCCAATCAAATCTGTCATTATCTCAAACCCTTCGAGCCCCACGTTGGGTGCCAAAAAGGACTGTCGTGGTTTAGCCCCAGCCAGCAACTAAGCACCACACAGCCGCTCGCTCACTCCCCCCCGGTGGGATGGGGGAGAGAATCGGAAGAGCAAAAGTAAGAAAACTCGAGGGTTGAGATAAAAACAGTTTAATAGGGAAAGCAAAAGCCATGCACGCAAGCAAAGCAAGGAATTCATTCACCACTTCCCATGGGCAGGCAGGTATTCAGCCATCTCCAGGAAAGCAGGGCTCCATCACACGTAAGGGTTACTTGGGAAAACAAACACCATCACTCTGAATGTCCCCCCCTTCCTTCTTCTTCCCCAGCTTTATATACTGAGCATGACGTCATGTGGTATGGAATAGCCCTTTGGTCAGTTTGGATCAACTATCCTGGCTGTGCCCCCTCCCAGCTTCTGCACCTGGCAGAGCTTGGGAAGCTGAAAAGTCCTTGACTAGTGCAGCAACAACTAAAACATCTCTGTATTATCGACACTGTTTTCAGCACAAATCCAAAACGTAGCCCCATACCAGCCACTATAAAGAAAATTAACTCTATCATCTCAGCTGAAACCAGGACATATATTTAAAAGAAGAGAGATCAGTGAGTTAGTAAATAGGATTTTTCAGAGGTTGAGATTCCTACCTAACTTTATACTTAGGAAAATTAAGAGGACACTTCTATGTCTCTGATGGATCAGACTTCAATTTCTCCATTTTCTTACTAAGAATCTTTAGACATCTTGTTCTTAAAGCTTTTTCCTGCCCCACTGAAGATTAAATTGAAAATCTAAACTGGTACAGCCTGGGGTGTCATAACCCTGTAGATAAATACCGGTTCTCTTATGGTGTGTTCAGACATACTTAAAAGGTTAAATTGTGTTCAAATAGGATGAAAATACTGTGTTTATACACACGGAAGGTTGTGCAAAGGAAGAAAGGCCTATATTCTTTCTGAGGGTATACCTGAACAGCAGGTGAAGACAATGGTATTATGCAAAAGTGCCTGTCTACACATTTAGGTAGATAAAAGATGATATCAAGATTGGTGGCAAGGAACTGAGAGAGAGAGAGGGAAAGAAATAATAATGAAGTCCACACAGGCTGTACTACAGTACATGCTGTCTAGTTTTGACTGCTATAAAAAGGCTAACTATCTGTACTACCTTTAATCTAGATTTTTAAAAAAAAAAATGTATCTGAGGTACATCTGTGTGATCACTGTACAGATGTTCAGATAGCTATTGGGCTCTACTAGACTAACAGCTGACCTGCCAGTTGAGTCATCTCAGGTCAATTTCTCTTGGACAGTTCTGGTGGGTTGACCATGGCTGGCTGTCAGGTGCCCACCAAGCCACTTTATCACTCCCCCTTCTCAACAGGACAGGGGGAGAAAAATATGATGAAAAGCTTGTGGATCGAGATAAGGACAGGGAGATCACTCAGCAATTACTGTCTGTATTGGGTTTGCATGGCAAGGTTTTGGTAGCAGGGGGGCTGCAGGGGTGGCTTCTGTGAGAAGATGCCAGAAGCTGCCCCCATGTCTGATAGAGCCAGTTCCAGAGGGCTTGAGGACGGACCCATCGCTGGCCAAAGCTGAACCAATCAGCGACATCGGTAGCGCCTCTATGACAATATATTTAAGGGATAAAAACTGCTGCAGTAAAAACTGCTGCAGCTGGGAGAGAGGAGTGAGAATATATGAGAGAAACAACTCTGCAGACACCAAGGTCAGGGAAGAAGGAGGGGGAGGAGGTGCTCCAGGCACCAGAGCAGAGATTCCCCTGCAGCCCATGGTGAAGACCATGGTGAGGCAGGCTGTCCCCCTGCAGCCCATGGAGGTCCACGGTGGAGCAGATATCCACCTGCAGCCTGTGGAGGACCCCACGCCAGAGCAAGTGGATGTGCCGTGAAGGAAGCTGTGACCCTGGGGAGAACCCATGCTGGAGCAGTCTCCTGGCAGGACCTGCAGCCCATGGAGAAGAGCCCATGCAGGAGCAGGTTTTCTGGCTGGACCTGTACTTCGTTGGGGACCTGCACTGGATAGTCCAGCAGAAGAGAGATGGTAATTGTTGAGTGATTTCCCTGTCCTTATCTTAACCCATGAGCTTTCCATTGTATTTTTCTCCTCCTGTGTTATTGATGGAGGGGGAGTGAAAGAGCAGCTTGATGAGCATCTGTTGGCTAGCCATGGTCAACCCACCACAATGTCATGGGAAAACAGACTCAACTTGGGGAAATTAATTTAATTTATTACCAATCAAATCAGAGTAGGATAATGAGAAGAACAAATCTAAAAAACACCTCTCCATTCTTCCCAGGCTCAACTTCCCTCCTGACTTCTCTACCTCTTCCCCTCAAGCAGCACAGGGGGACAGGGAACGGGGGTCATGGTGAGTTCATAACATTTTGTCTCTGCCACTCCTTCCTCCTCATGGTCTTCCCCTGCTCCATCATGGGGTCCCTCCCACGGGAGACAGTCCTTCACGAACTTCTCCAACGTGGGTCCTTCCCACAGGCTGCAGTTCTTCACAAACTGCTCCAGCATGGGTCCTTTTCCACGTGTTGCAGTTCTGTAGGAATGGACTGCTCCAGTGTGGGACCCCCACAGGACCACAGGTCCTGCCAGAAAACCTGCTCCAGCATGGGCTCCTCTCCACAGGCCGCAGTTCCTGCCAGGAGCTTGCTCCTGCGTGGGCTCTCCATGGGGTCACAGCTTCCTTCAGGGCACATTATAGAATCATAGAATAGTTTAGGTTGGAAGGGACCTTTAAAGGTCATCTAGTCCAACCCCCCTGCAATGAGCAGGGACATCTTCCACTAGATCAGGTTGCTCAGAGCCCCGTCCAACCTGACCTTGAATGTTTCCAGGGATGGGGCATCTACAGCCTCTCTGGGCAACCTGTTCCAGTGTCTCACCACCCTCATCGTAAAAAAATTCTTCCTTATATCTAGTCTGAATCTACCCTCTTTTAGTTTAAAACCATTACCCCTTGTCCTATCACTACAGGCCCTACTAAAATGTCTGTCCCCATCTTTCTTATAAGCCCCCTTTAAGTACTGAAAGGCTGCAATAAGGTCTCCCTGGAGCCTTCTCTTCTCCAGGCTGAACAACCCCAACTCTCTCAGCCTTTCTTCATAGGAGAGGTGTTCCATCCCTCTGATCGTTTTTGTGGCCCTCCTCTGGACCCGTGCCAACAGGTCCACGTCTTTCCTGTACTGAGGACTCCAGAGCTGGATGCAGTACTCCAGGTGGGGTCTCACCAGAGGGGAGTAGAGGGGCAGAATCACCTCCCTCGACCTGCTGGCCACGCTTCTTTGTATGCAGCCCAGGATACGGTTGGCTTTCTGGGCTGCGAGCGCACATTGCCGGCCCATGTCCAGCTTTTCATCCACCAGTGCCCCCAAGTCCTTCTCTGCAGGGCTGCTCTCAATCCCTTCATCCCCCAGCCTGTATTGGTACCAGGGGTTGCCCTGACCCAGGTGCAGGACCTTGCACTTGGCCTTCTTGAACCTCATGAGGTTCACATGGGCCCACTTCTTGAGCTTGTCCAGGTCCCTCTGAATAGCATCCTGTCCCTCAGGCATGTCAACCGCACCACTCAGCTTGGTGTCATCTGCAAATTTGCTGAGGGTGCACTGAATCCCACTGTCTATGTCATTGATGAAGATATTAAACAGTACTGGTCCCAATATGGACCCCTGAGGGACACCACTCATCACTGATCTCCATCCGGACATTGAGCCGTTGACCGCTACCCTCTGGATGTGACCATCCAGCCAATTCCTTATCCACCAAACAGTCCATCCATCAAATTCATCTCTCTCCAATTTAGAGAGAAGGATGTTGTGGGGGACTGTGTCAAAGGCCTTACAGAAGTCCAGATAGATGACATCCATTGCTTTTCCCTTGTCCACTGATGTGGTAACTCCATCATAGAAGGCCACTAGGTTGGTCAGGCAGGACTTGCCCTTGGTGAAGCCATGTTGGCTGTCTCGAATCACCTCCCTGTCCTCCATGTGCTCTAGCATAGCTTCTAGGAGGATCTGTTCCATGATCTTCACAGAGGTGAGGCTGACAGGTCAGTAGTTCCCAGGGTCCTCCTTTCTACCCTTTTTAAAAATGGCTGCAATGTTTCCTTTCTTCCAGTCACCAGGGACTTCACCTGACTGCCATGACTTTTCAAATATCATGGAGAGTGGCTTGGCAACTACATCAGCCAATTCCCTCAGGACTCTGGGATGCATCTCATCAGGTCCCATAGACTTATATATGTTCAGGTTCCTCAGGTGGTCTTGAACCTGATCTTCCCTTACAGTGGGAGGGACTTTGCTCCCCCAGTCCCTGCCTTGAGGTCCATCCACTCGAGAGGTGTGGGAAGAGAGGTTGCCAGCGAAGACTGAGGCAAAGAAGTTGTTGAGTACCTCAGCCTTCTCCTCATCCGTTGTTACCAGTTTGCCAGTCGTGTTCATCAGGGGAGTACACTTTCTTTGACCTTCCTTTTCTGTCTGACATACCTATAGAAGCCCTTCTTGTTATTCTTTGCATCCCTTGTCAAGTTCAGCTCCAGCTGCGCCTTGGCCTTCCTGACCCTATTCCTACATAACCGGGCAGTGTCCCTATACTCTTCCCAGGTTACCTGTCCCTGCTTCCACTGCCTGTGCATTTCCTTCTTGCCCTTTAGTTTGACCAGCAGGTCTTGACTCATCCATGCTGGTCTCTTGCCTTCCTTTCCTGATTTCTTATACCTGGGGATTGAGAGCTCTTGCGCTTTATGGAAAGCATCCTTAAAGATCTGCCAGCTCTGTTCTGCTCCCTTGTCCCTGAGGACCGTTTCCCAGGGCGTCCCATTAACTAACTCCTTAAACAACTGAATGTTTGCTTTCCTAAAATTCAGGGTCCTGACTATACTCTTTGCCTGTCCCATGTCCCTCAGGACTGCAAACTCCACCAGTGCATGATCACTGCAGCCCAGGCTGCCTCCAATCTTGACATCTCTGATTAGCTCACTTGCGCTGGTGACCAACAGGTCCAGTAACACATCCTCTCTGGTAGGGCTGTCTATTACCTGGCCTAAGGAGTTATCCTCGATGCACTCCAGGAGTCTCCTGGATTGCATACAGCTCGCCGTGCTACTTTTCCAGCAGATGTTGGGGTGGTTGAAATCCCCCAGCAGGACGAGAGCCTGCGAGCGCAATGCCTCCTGTAGCTGGAGTAAGAAGGCTTTGTCAATAGGCTCCCCTTTATCAGGCAGCCTGTAGTAGACACCAACCACAAGGTTCCCTTTGTTGCCTCGGTCTTTGATTCTTACCCATAAGCTTTCAACCTGCTCGTGGCTATTCTTCAGAGACAGCTCTTCACACTCTATCCATTTCTTGATGTAGAGGGCAACCCCTCCGCCCCTCCTTCCTCGCCTGTCCCTTCTGAACAGCCCGTAGCCATCGATAGCTGCACTCCAGTCATGGGATTTGTCCCACCAAGTTTCAGTAATGGCAACTAGGTCGTAGCTTTCTAGCAGCATGGTGGCTTCCAGCTCCTCCTGTTTGTTGCCCCACGCTGCATGCATTGGTGTAGAGGGACTTCAGCTGGGCTGTCGGAAGTGTCACCTTTTTAGAGGAACACACCTTAATTCCTTTGAGGTATTTAACTGGTGTTTCCCCGTTGGCTCCTATTACCTCAGGGCCCCCGGCTCACCTCCGTAAGACTTCAAGTGTGCTGCAGCATACCCATCACATCTCAGAGCAACAGGCTGAGGGCCCTCACTAGCACCCCATCCCTCTAACCTTGGCATGTTGTCCTACAGCTTGTCACGGGCAAGCCTGATATTATCCCCCTCCCCCTTCAAGTTTAGTTTAAAGCTCTGTCAGTCAGCCCCACTAGCTCGTGAGCAATGACCCTCTTCCCCCTTTGAGAAAGGTGAATCCCATCTGACGCCAGCAGGCCTGGTGCCGTGTAGGCCATTCCATTATCGAAAAACCCAAAATTCTGGCGGTGACACCAGCCACAGAGCCATGTATTAAGACTGGGTCTGTCTGTTTCTTCCAGTATTGCTGCCTGCAACTGGAAGGATAGAGGAAAAAATAACCTGTGCTCCAGATTCCCTTACCAACCATCCCAAGGCCCTGAAGTCTCTTTTGGTTGCCCTTGGACTATGCGTTGCAACTTCATCACCACCCATGTGGAAGAGCAGTAACGGGTAATAGTCCAAGGGCTGTACCTGGCTAGGAAGTTTCCTAGTGATGTCCTTAACCCAGGCCCCAGGGAGACAGCAGATTTCCCTAAGAGGACTGTCTGTCCAGGATATTGGACCCTCAGTTCCCCTCAGAAGGGAGTCGCCTACAACTATAACCCATCTTTTCTTCCTTGTGGAGGTGTTTGTGATACAGGGGGTAGGCCTTTCTGACCTTGGTGACAGCTCTGGTGGACTCTGATGGACCATCATCCACATCATTAATTGACTGACCTTCCAAATCCAGAGCCTCATACCTGTTGTACAGAGGCACCTGGGAAGGCGAGGTGGGCAAGGAGGGTGTTTGCCTGCCACCCCGAGTGTGGACTTGCCTCCATTCACTCCTTTCCTTTAAGCTACCGCCTTTAGCCTGGTGGGGGGAGGATACAGGATCCCCTTGATCTTGTGTTTTTTTCTGGTAGCTGTTCCTGTTTCTGTCTCAGGGAGAGCAGAGCATGGTTCCACCAGTCTATCTCTTTCTCAGACTCCTTAATGTTCCTTAACCTTTCTACTTCCTCTTGTAGCTCTGCCACCAGGCTGAGCAGATTGTCCACCTGGTCACACCTCACACAGCTGTTCTCACTACTGCTATCCATTACTAGTGAAAGGCTCTGGCACTCCCTGCAGCCTGAGATCTTGATGGCTGCATGTTTTCATGGGAGCTCTGTCTGGGTTGCCATATCCATTCTGGTGAGTACAGAGGACATGGCTTTCTGCTGGGTGGATACCATAGCAAAGCTCCTTCTGAGAAGGTGATGACCACCAGCTGAACTCACCTCTTGAGCTGGTAGGGTGACTAGGCCCTTCCTGTGTGCCCTTCTGGGTGAAGTGCCACATCATGCCCTGGGTGATGTGACATGCCCTGTTTGCCTGCTCTGTTCCTAGTGTTCCTGGTTTCTAGTGCTCCCTAGGCTGTTTTTTATATATGTGTGGGTGGCTGTGGTTGCTCTGGCAATGCCCAGGCCTCCTCAGCGTCTCCCTTGAGAGCTGCTAGCTCCTGGTGGGTCTCTCTGCTGCTCTGGTGTTTCCCTGCCTTAGGAACCTCCTCTGTGCACCAAGATCTGCCACGCCACTGCATATTGGGCCAGCTCTGGAGCAGCTCCCCTCGATGACATCCACTTGCTCTGGCATGGGGTCCTCCATGGGCTGCAGGTGGATATCTGCTCCACCGTTAACCTCCATGGGCTGCAGGGGGACAGCCTGCCTCACCATGGTCTTCACCAAGGGCTGCAGGGGAATCTCTGCTTCGGTGCCTGGAGCACCTCCTCCCCCTCCTTCTTCCCTGACCTTGGTGTCTGCAGAGTTGTTTCTCTCACATATTCTCACTCGTCTCTCCCAGCTGCTGCTGCGCAGCATTTTTTACCCTTTCTTAAATACGTTATCACAGAGGTGCTACCAACATTGCTGATTGGCTTAGCTTGGGCCTGTGGCGGGTCGGTCTTGGAGCTGGCTGGAACTGGCTCTGTCTGACATGGGGGCAGCTTCTGGCATCTTCTCACAGAAGCCTCCCCTGCTACCAAAACCTTGCCATGCAAACCCAATGCAACAGTTTACTGTTTATTCTCTGTTTCTACCGCTGGCCCACTGAGTGAAATCTTTGATACTTGTAAATGCAGTGCTGTTCTTAGGAATCCCTTGGAATTGCATATATTGTATGCCACTCATGGAGACTGCCACTTTTTAAGGACAAAATCCCACATTCATGTTGGGTATGGAATTTTTGCTGTATTCTTAAGGCTAACAAAATATCAAGCCAGTCAGATGTAGATTAGGTGACATTGCTTTAATTTGTAGATTACTAGAATGTCTGAAATAGTCCTTTGTTTGCAGTAAGATTTAGAAGTCCATGAAAAAGTTCCTTCTTGGTATGCTTCTAAGAAGTAGAGGTTCAATTTTAGATACCTAAAATTTCAAAAAAGTAGTTCTTGATATCTGGGAAAAATTTACATACTTCAGTGCTTAATTTCTAGACAGTTAAACTTTGGTAGTCAATTTCAGTGATGTGGCACTAGTGTTCTTGAGCTGGAAAACATTTGGGAAATGTCACATTTTATGGTTGTTTTCATATGTGGATTTTATTTATTTTAAGAATGCCATGTATACTTCTGTGAATGTTTGAGACAAACACTCTACCCTTCATTGTAGGGTGCTTAGAATTAACTTCAAAATTGATCTCTCTCCCAGTAGTACAAAGTTTTTGAAGGTGCAGATGCTAGTGAAATATCTCCAAACTCTTTGTCCTTGAATTGGATATAGTGTGGTGTTCCTGTAATTTAGAGCAGTTGTCCAGGATCGCGGTGTCAAATGTAATAACCTTGCATTTGGGTTTTTTGTTTGTGGGTTTTTTTTCCCATATAAGGTGGAAAAATCCTACTTGGCTTTTTTGTTCAAGTCTGTTGACAGATGGGTGCTGTAATGCAGACAAGAACACGCTTAACTTCCGTGCCTTGTATCTCCCACAGTAACCATCTATGTAAGCATAAGGGTGCTACAGACTAGGCTAAAAACTATTCTATAATCTTTCTGAGGAAATAATATGTTTTTTGTACTTTAACTACAATAAAATTTTTGAAACAGAAATAGGTGCTTTGTGACTTGGGGGGGGTGTGAGAATCCTATGCTTTCATGCTCTCTCTATTGGTGTTTTCATTACAATTTTCAAATGTAGTATGTGAGTTCTGAAAATTAGTCTTGTGAGATGATACTCTTTCAGAAGTTAGGAGTGTGGTCATTGAGCCCCTGAAACTTAATACTAAGCAAGTTCATTAAAATACTATTTTATAATACTGACTAATAAAGTTCTTACTGCTGCCTTTACTGCTACCTGAGTTAAGCGTACACTCCATCTGTAATTATTTCAAAATAAGACCTCTTAAATTATTGCAAAAATAAGACCTTAAATGCTGAATTGAATGAAACAAAAGAGACTGAGTGCTTTAACAATGTATGTCATGAGGAAAATCCATTGGAAATAGAACAAACTATAATGCTTGTCTCAGTAACAACTATATCTTGCTAATTCAAGGGGAAGAATAAGTATGGCAGGAAACATTGGAAATGGTACTTTCAGGATTTCTGTCTCTGTCCTTTTTTTTTTAATGAACTTTAAATGTAGTCTTTGAGGATTACCGTTTACATGTGTTCTCCTAAAACTACACTAATGCTTTAAGATCATGAACCTCATGTTTCACCTGAAATACTATGTCTAACTGCAGCGGAGCTAAGCTAAGGATGTGTGCTGAAAGGTGGTTTAGACAAAACTTGTTCAAACTATTGACTCAGATAGAAGGCTTCTGAAAGGTTAATATCCTTTGTAAAGCTACCTACCTAGTTCCAAAACATTTGGAGTATTACCGAAGGGGGGGAAATGTTGGGATAATTGCTCAGTCGAATATTACTGTTAATAGTTGTTCTTACAATATGTTTTTTGATTTTTTGATTTTTTTTTTTTAGAACTCCTAAATTATATTGACTTCCATAGTTTTATGCTATAATAGGGAGTTCTTGTCTCCAGACCTTCTCAGAAAACTTTTTTTTTTTTGCTCTACAATATGGTAAAATCCTCATCTAATTTATCCATTTGCTTATGCTAAAATTGTTGTTAAAAATGAATTAAATTGCAATGTACTTTCTCTTGCATTCGATGTTGTTGAAACAAAGTTGAAAGATAAAAGTTTACAAAAAGATTAAAAACCTTTTCATTCAGTTCCAGGATCATTATAAAATATTATAATCTGATCCCTAGAATTCATTGAGTGTATGCATGTGCTGAAGATAAAAGCTTGTATTTATCTGAATATAATCTGGTCTGGTTTTCTTCTGGCTTCACTTTTTAAGATGTTTTAACTGTGGTGGTGGTAGAATGTATTTTATTATGCTGGCTTTTACTGAAAACATCTGTATACAGTGCATTGTTTTTCTAGATATTTTCATATTAAAAAGGGAAAGAAAACCAGATGAACTTTAGGTAGCACTTTTTTTTTCCTTTTAGCAGTAATGGTACAGCATTTATAGTCCCGTTGTCAACAAGAGTCACTTGTATAGACACCCTGTCAACAAGGGATGTTTTGTACAAATTTCAGATTATTTCAACCTTCTGTTTAATAATCTACAGTTACATCAATATAGCATCTTAGAGTAAATGTAATTTGCAATTTTTTATATATATATATATATATATACACACACCCCCATGCACAGTTGTATACCAGTACTGCTTGTTTCTGTACACTTCTAGGCAAATAACAATAAATCTATGGATAGAGGAAAAGCTGTAGAGGATATCAGAGGGGAGGGAAAGTAGTGCTTGATTTGGGGTCTGTCAACTGATAAATCCATCACTGAAATGTATTGCTCTTTGTGGTTGTCAGTTGTAAATAATTTTTGTGTTCACAGAGCTAGTTTACTATAATCTGTCTTCCCACAAGTCAGATGTTACTACTCCTACTAAATCCTAGTGTTAGGGGAAAAAAGTTCTTAGTAATTGATATGCCAGATGAGTCTGTAGCATACTTTCATGCAGATTTGGAATTTGAGTGCCTGAATTTTCATATCTCAGGAAAGTGAAAATGTCCAACACAAACTAAAAGCAGGTATATATTTTTATTTTCCCCCCTGTTATTTAGGAGATATTTTAACATTTATTGTCTTGGGGGGAGGGGGGTATACAGAAGACTTGCATAGAGTCACCCATTCTATTCATATGATAAGAATTAGGGAATCTAAATAACAGACCTGCCTCATCCAACTTGTTAGTGCCAAAACCATTATACTACTTCAGCTGCAGTGTATATCAGCAATTCTGAATTGAGTTATGGAAATCAAAATATTATGTACCAAGAAATCTCTTCAACTGGCATATTTCCTTTCAGAATGACTTTCTTCACAGAAGAATAGTCTCACGTGGTTTACAATTAAGGGTTTACAGAGGGGATTAAACTGGTTCATGAGGAAAACTGCATAATCTGTGCTCTGAGTGTACATGCTGGTTTTTCCCTTCTTTTGCCTTTATGCTGGAAAAAAAAAAATAGCTCTATTTTTTTTGTCTTGATATTGTGTCTTCCTCCTTACCCTGATAGCATGATTATACTATTATCATTAAAACTAGTATGATGACTGACAATTTGTAGGCCTTGCTGGTTTTAATCCATCACTTAACCTTTCTTGTGTGAAACATTCCAAAATAATTAGAACAGTATCATACAAAGTATTCATCTAGCTTGCACATTGTTGTTCTGACCTAAGAAAGAAAACACACTGAGGTTCCTTGTTTTTTGGGGGTTTTTTTGGTAAGCAAAACACTTGGGCTGGTGAATAGTTGTAGCTGATGGCTAATGAGAAGAATGTTCTTTAAATGAAACCTGCAACTGAGCTGTTGGTGACCTGTGCAGTCAGGTGTGGGGGCAATCAGTGCCTAACTGGTAGCCTGTGATGCTTTTCTAAAAGGTACGGGTAGTCTGTAAAGGCTATTATAGTGTGTTCTGGATGTGTCAGTTTGGATCAAAAAAAAAGCTATCTGTGTTTTATTTGCTATATGAAAGAACAAAGTATTGGTTTTAGAATTTGTTCACTAAACTTATTAAAAAGGCTGACTTTTTCAGAAGTCATACTGAAATATTTTGAAGTGACTTAGCAGTTTCTCATTTTAAATTGCTCAAATACTAAACTCTAGTGCTGTCAACAGAATTACCCACAAATGTTGATTGTTTCGTAAGTCATCTTATGTACATCCTTCTAACAAGGAATTTCCATTCTTCCTTAACAGTATGGCTTATTGTTACTTAGTATGTCAGAAGCACATTACAAATTTCTTTTGTGTGGAACATGCCATTCTTAAACTTATAAATATTATGAATGACAACAGCACATTTAATGCTATCATATAAATATTCCAAATCCTTAATATGGAAAATTATCGAGAAAAAAAATCAACCCACAAAATTCAAAACCTTTTATTACAAAAAACTTTATTACAAAAAACCAATATATTGTTGTATATTTTTCTGGCTTATTTTAATAAGGCAAACAAGACTTCAAAAATTATTACATATGCTTTAAAGTTCAAGATGTTCTCAAAGTATATCAATTGATCTTCAGAAAATCTCATTTTATCTCTCCTTATTAATGCCTTTAGAACTGTCAGTGTGAAACTGACATGTAAAGAATTCAGAATACTAATTGCAGGAAAATTTTAAGTTTCATTTCCTTTCTGTGAAAATCTTAAGTGTTGAATTAGTGGAAGTTACTTGGCTTAGTTTATAGAAAATGTTTGAATTGCTGAATCAGCTTTTCACTTCAGTAGTCTTGCATCCTTAGGTTCAGAGAGCACAGTGAAATGCTGCTTTAAGTGTTAGCAAATACATTGTGACTTTAAAAGGATTAGGAAGCCTTTTTCCTTCTAAGAGGTATGTCTTTGTTGGCATAGTAGTGATTGGGGAAAGATCATTCCAATAAAATGCTTACTAACTGGTAGAAAGCCAAAACTTGTGTTTCATTTTTCTTTGTAAATATAGCTACTTAACAAAAAAATGAAACTAAAATGTCTATACAATATTTTACAATTTCAGTTTGCTATTGTGACTGACCAATAAACCCCTACAATGGAAGAAGGCTCAGTAGAGATGGGCAAGGGCGATGTGACCATGAAGCTCAGAGAATAATGCAGGGTGTGACTGACCACAGCTGTTGCAAAGAAAGCTGACTTTTAGATGACAGTTGAGTGGATCAACTGGTAGTATAAATGTTTCTCCCAGATTTCATTAAAAGAGTGTGAATGTCTCCCTGAGTTAGCCAGAGCAGCATGGGGGGAGTGAATAGGTGGCTCAGTCCAACATAGAGTATAAAAACTAGACAACTAACAAAAGAATTACTAAGAGAGCAACGGGCTCGAGCTGGCTTCAACCCGTGTATTCCTTCCTGGTGACTGGGGACGCCTAGCATTGTGATGTTGAGCATAGTATAGAGACCAGTAATGGGGATCACATTGGTATTGTGACTGAACTGTGTATATTGCAATATTTTGCTAAGTGTAACTTACACTTGTACTGTGATTTGGTTATATTGCTGGATCGCTCTGCTAAATCAGAAATCCCGTGTAACATCAACTGTCTTCAAAAAAGTAAATTTGATATTAAACATCATGCCCACCATCCATGGAATATATAAAGAGCCTGGTCAGAGAGCATTGGACTCTGGCAACTATGGATTGGAAATCGGAAAAAATCCCCACATGTAATACATACAGATATTATGAAATATTTGCAACTTCCTGGATGACAAGTCAACAGCTTACTGGAAAAGGGTATTTTAATTAAGTGCTGATGTTCTTCATGTGTGTGTGGTTGGGGGTTTTTTGTTGTTTGTTTAGTATAAAAGTATAATGCTAGATTACAGTTGATTCTCTCTAAACCATAATCTCTCATCTCATCTGGAGGAAAAAAAGTTAATTTCTCTTGCATGTGTGCACAGTCCTTGTGAGACTGAATATGGAAGTGTATTTTAAACTATAGTGAAACATTTTTGATGTCTTTGGTATAAAAAATTTTCTTGTGTTCTAGTAAAATAGTTAGGCAAGCTAATTGCTTCCTATTGTTTCTTCAAATGTGTTTTAAACCTTGAATATTGTTCCTCTGGTACTGTTCAGCATTACTGTGTATATAATGGGTAGATTTCAGGAAGAGATGAAATATGGAAAAACTGATAAGTTCCTTGAAATGGATATTTGTTTAATTTCACAAATTCTTATTGCTTCCTGACTGAATGTCTAAAAAGTTAGTTCTTCCAAATATAGCACAGATCTTTCAAAAAACTACAAATTGCCAAATACTTGCTTAAACTAGAAACACCAGAAACTATATTTAATTTTGTTTGCATCTCTATTGCTCTTTATTCCTAGGAATATTCCTCTGCATTGATCTGATATTCCTAGGAGTTAGTGGATGTGATTCTTGGAAGAATTGGCAAAGTGTTAGTAGATATAAATGCATGTTTCAGCATAGCACTTGTACTATACCTCAAGGCATATCCTTGTATATTCAGTTGTTCGGTAAGGCATGAACATAAGGTACACCTTTTCTCGCAGCTGGGTCACTAGTTAGGGGCATTCCTCTGTTTTTTACCCTTTTGTCAAAATTAACAGCGGGTTCCAAAGCCGCTGTTGGGAAGAAAAAAAAGTGAAAGGGAGAAGGCCACTGATGACTGACAGATTACAGAGAACATGATTACAGCAATCACATTTCTTAAGGAAACCAGGCTAAAAGGATGAGCTGACCTAACCTGTTGTTTTAGCCATGTGCAGCATTGAAATGAATGGATTAATTAGGAGAAATGTTTGCTGTCCAGAAACATTAGTCTGAAATAGTTGATCTGTAATTCTTCAAAATTTTAGGTGATAACAAGTGTTTGTAACTTAAATCTTGGAAAAGACTTTAAAGCATTGTCCTCCCATATCTCCCTAATCTAGAGGAATGTGATTACTAAATGTTTCAGGAATCTGAATTTAGGTGTAGCAAATCACCAATGACTTTTGCAGATCTTCTATAAACTAATGACTTAACAATTGGTAGTTTGAGTGTTGCAATAGAATCTGTGGGGTTTTACCTTTTAAGTTTTAAGATTTCTACAGGGTTTTTTAATGTATCTGTAGAGAAGGAATTCTGCTATGTGGGTGTGAAGCATTTTGGTTTGTTTTCTAACAAATTGAAGTAGTTGGTTTGTGCTTTACCTCTGGTGAAGGTAGTGCAGTTTCTTCTGCTTTCAGGCAGGGTTTTTAAAGTAGTAGTCACTCTTTCCTATACTAAGCAAAGTTGTCTTTTTTTTTTTTCAGTTTTTCTTTTTTTAATGAGGTTTTTCTATGTGTATCTGTCTGTGGATGACTTTGATCTGATACACAACTTGCATTGAGAATATGAGGAAAAGTACGAGCCTTAATATTTGGCTGTCTTCTTGCCTACCTGCCCTCTGTTTACTGAATGCGTCCAGAATATGAAGAGAGTTCTCATTGAGCATGAAATAAAAAATATTTTGTTTCACTTCAATTTTTATTTTAACCAGGTCTCAAATCAGACTATACTTTCTGGTTTGTTTTTCAGAGTGATATAATTGAAAGTGCTTCTCCTATATTTGAGGAAGAACAAATTGGTGATTGGATGGTGGATTAATAAGTAGCTGTTGTATTACGAGAGTAAGAAGATATTTTGGGAGTTGGGAAGAACCGGATTTTCACCCTAGTCTAGCAGCTTTGCTGCTCACTTAAACACAGATGAATGAAGACCCCATTTGGAAAATCGCCAGGTCAGCGGTCCAGAGCTGATGCAGGTGAGGTGTTACTGAATTTGGGGGTTTTGTTTGCTGTTTGTCAGTGGGTAAAAAAGTGTCCTTATTTTATAGATTTTCTTATGTACTCATGGCTTTATGAAGCTGTTATTGTTTGTTTGTGGTTGTGGGGGTTTCTTTGTGTTTTTTTTTCTTAGATAAGAATTATTGCTTTAATTATAGAAACTGTGGAATTGAAAGGATATACATAAATTTAATTAAGCTGTACAGACTTACATATAAGAAGTTGTACAGGTTTTGGCTGGCATGGAGTTAACTTTCTTCATAGTAGCTTGCATGATGCTATGTTTTGGATTTGTGCTGAAAACAGTGTTGATAACACGCTGATGTTTTAGTTATTGCTGAGCAGTGCTTACACAGTGTCAAGGTCTTCTCTTTCTCATGCTGTCCCCCTGCAGCAAGTAGGCTGGGGGTGCACAAGAAGTTGGGAGGGGACACAGCTGGGACACCTTACCCCAAATGACCAAAGGGATATTTCATACCATAGACTTACACTTTAAGGGGAAAATTTATCTTTTGCTCATCTCAGAAGTGCTGGAAAATAAACAGTAACATATTCACCATATATTTATAACTTGCTGTAAAATTTTTAATGATTTTATAGAAATTGATCAGATAGTAATTGTGAAAGCACATCTCAGAAGCATTTTGGAAAGGTTTTTATAAATGTACACAGAGATTATTGCTACATTGTGTGTTTTGTAAATTGAAATAATTAGTCAAAGTATTTTAAAGAATTCTTTATTTGAAGAAACTCAAAATATGAGTAACCACTTAGCCTTTTATGACTGGTTAGGCTAATTCGAAGTTTTGCAGCTCAATAGACTAATGAATCTCAGTAAATCTTGTGGACTCTGTAGTAAGAATTATCAGCAATGACACAACAAAAAAATCAAGTTACCAGTCAAGAATTGTCTGTATGCTGGTATTTGGTCTTGTATAAACTAAGCCAGACTGCTTTAGCTGTACATTCTGTTTGGACTAGTGTGCAGGACAGACTAGAAATTATCAATTGCAAGTTAAGAATTCTACAGTCCAGCATTTTGTGGATAAAAACGTTTGTATTGGGTTTACGTGGCAAGGTTTTGGTAGCAGGGGGGCTACAGGGGTGGCTTCTGTGAGAAGATGCCAGAAGCTCCCCCCATGTCCGAGAGAGCCAGTGCCAGCCAGCTACAAGACCAATCCGCCACTGGCTAAGGCTGAGCCAATCGGCGACGGTGGTAGTGCCTCTGTGATAACATATTTAAGAAGGAGGGGGGGAACCCTGCGCGGAACAATAGTAGCGTAGAGAGAGGAGTGAGAATATGTGAGAGAGAAACAACTCTGCAGACACCAAGGTCAGGGAAGAAGGAGGGGGAGGAGGCGCTCCAGGCGCCAGAGCAGAGATTCCCCTGCGGCCCTTGGTGAAGACCATGGTGAGGCAGGCTGTCCCCCTGCAGCCCATGGAGGTCCACGGTGGAGCAGATATGCACCTGAAGCCCGTGGAGGACCCCACTCCAGAGCAGGTGGATGTGCCCTGAAGGAAGCTGAGAGCCCGTGCTGGTGCAGGCTCCTGTCAGGAGTTGTGACCCCGTGGGGGACCCACGCTGGAACAGTTTGTGAAGGACTGCAGCCCGTGGGAAGGATTCACGTTGGAGAAATTCGTGGAGGACTGTCTCCCATGGGAGGGACCCCATGCTGGAGCAGGGGAAGGGTGTGAGGAGTCCTCCCCCTGAGGAGGAAGGAGCGGCAGAGACAACGTGTCATGAACTGACCGCAACCCCCATACCCGTCCCCCTGTGCCACTGCGGGGGGAGGAGGTAGAGAATTCGGGAGTAAACTTGAGCCTGGGAAGAAGGGGGGGGGGGGGGGGGGTGTTTTAAGATTTGGTTTTATTTCTCATTATCCTACTCTGATTTGATTGGCAAGAAATTAAGTTAATTTCCCCAAGTCGAGTCTGTCTTGCCCGTGACAGTAATTGGTGAGTGATCTCCCTGTCCTTAGCTCAACCCACAAGCCTTTCATCATATTTTTCTCTCCCCTGTCCAGCTGAGGAGGGGTGTGATAGAGCGGCTTTGATGGGCACCTGGTGTCCAGCCAGGGTCAACCCACCACAACGTTGAAAGTGAATGCTGTTCATTCATTCCTGTTTAATTATTTGCTTTTTAGTTGAACTTAGCTGAGTAATGTAGCTTTCTTTGTAGTTGTTTTTTCTCTTCTGGAATTACTTCATGTTCTTTGGCAGGGGGAAATGATGCCCTTCCTATTTTGTACTGCAAAACTCACTAGTGACCTGCACGGTGAAAAACTTTGTAGACAAATGGTGCAGCACATCATCTAACCCTGACCATCGTTTATTGGTGCTTTCCAAAAAATCTCATGAAACCAAATCAGTTTGATATAAAATTGGGAAAGCTCAATTATTTTTTTTAATACCCAAGTGATAGTCCATTATGGTGCTTTTAAATACTTGCCCATTTCATTCAGAAGTGAAGCAACTGATATTGGAAGATTTCTTTGTAACCTTTTGGTTTCAAAACCAGAGTTTAAAAGACATTTTTACTTGTCACTAGCTTGCATTAATGTTAGCTTGCTGTCACTCATTTGAAACATCTAGCGATTTCAAAGATAGTTCCTGAAAATATTTTTAATAGATAGTTTTAAAGAAGAAACCCAGTGCAGAGTTTTAGACATTTGCTTCAATGACTTTTCAGCCAACTGATATGAGTCATCCTTCTTCTTGATGCTACCAGAGTATTTGTGGAAGGAGAATTTTATTTGTAATAGAAAAGAAGAGAAAGTAGGCTTTGACCTGGTACTTAATATCACTGTGGTTGACTTCTAAGCATTAGCTGGGTACTGTGAGAGTTCAAAAAAATTTAGACATTAGGTTTTTAAAGGTAACTTTTAGAAGAATTTTGTCTAACAATCTAATTGTTACATACAATGAACAATAACATTACAGCAGATTTGAGGTATCACAGTGTGACCTTAATGTAGAGGGTGATTTTTGTGAATAAAAATAGGTAATTTTACTTTTTGAGTAGAAAATGTCACTTTTTCCTCTTAATTAAAAAAATTTAAAAATACTTGTTTTAGATGGTCATACTTTCCATTGTTGTTATATTTTATACTATATTTTGCACCATGCAAAATCATTATAGTTGACACTCAGATTTCTTTAGATGCCATTTTTTCTTTTTAATATCCCTACACAACAGTTAATATTTAGGTCTTTTTTCTGTATGAAGTTTGTTTAATCTTAACTGAGGAGTCCTTAATTTATCCTCATGTCTGATTAATGTAGTATCACTGTCTTTTTGATACACGTCTCCAAGTCGTATACGTTTGGTCAGTCTCAACTCTTGACATAGTTATTTGTTGTCTAGGCTTGGGTGTTGCCAGCTTCCAACATCTGGATATATATTCTTGAATATATATTCTGACCTTGCTGTTGTTGCTGCTTCTGCTGGTCATATTTCATGGGCTGTGGGTAGTTGGCCTTTATTGCTTTTTGGAAAAGAAAAAAAAAAAACAAAACAACAAACCAAAAACCTCCATCGCCACATAAGTTTTTGGTTTTTGTTATCTGCTGTATGTTTTCTAATTATAGATGTATATTAGGAAAGAGTATATCAGGTATCCATTATTGGGAGACTGTATAACCAACTCTATAATGTTTTTGTGTGTGTGTGTTGGGTTGTTGTTTGTTTTGTTTTTTTTTTTAAAACATACAACTACTGAGCAGGAAAGACAGAACCCTTGTTTATCATCATAGTTTCACAGATAGTGGTCAAATTCTTTGAAAAGAACAGCAAAAGCAGTAATTGATTTCATCAGAGTTTATAAAATTAAGATTTTTGAAGGCTGAAAGAAAGACCTTGCAATGTGATATAAATTAAAATTATAGTGAGTTCATTGTATAGTGAGTTCATTGTATTTTATTAACATAATTAAAAAAAAAACTGGGAGAGAAAAAGATATCAAAAGCACAACTAGGTCAAGTGACAAGGAGCTGGAATTAGAAATCCAAATCAGTAGTAAAGACTTAGATGTGGTAACTTCTTTGAAAAAGCTAGTTTTCCTCTGTCCTGTCTGCCTGCCTTCAAAGGAAAGGCTTTTATTTGCTGTAAAGTAGGTTTAAAAGAGGAGAAAAATACATTTGACTAAAATATCCAGGTTTTTGAAGTCTGCCTCTACTGGGAAACAGACTTAATAGTTCCATCTTGAGAAATAAAGGATAACACTGAAGATGGAGAAACAAAGGGAAGCCAAACCTGTTTCTTATTTTTTCACAACAGTAGAGTGTGTGTCTGCAGCCTCAATGATTTTGTTAAAATATAGAGCAGCTTTCCAGGATATAGTTTCAGTAGATCAGCCAGCTGCTTTGTGCTTGGCATTGTGCCTGTGCTTCTAATTAGTGCATGGTTCTCCCCAGTATAGGTGAATCCTGATATATTTTTTTTTCATTAACATAATCTAATATAATTGTCTGTAAGATAAATTGTGATTACCCTTGTTGTGTTTACATTTATATTTTGTCTTTTTGAGTCTACTGATCACTTGTTTTATGCTGTAGTAGTGTAAGACATGGTCCTTTACAGTCTTTCCTAGCTGTTACTAGTACTGTCCTTGTGAATTAAGAAGAGATCCCACTCCCAGATGTGACTTACTTAAAAATGCAATGAAATCTTTTGGCAGAGTCGGGAATTCATTTTACCACTCTTCTCCTGGTCTGGTTTCCCAAGCTCTTAAAGTTGACATCGGACAATATTAGGTGTGAATAAGCATGTCTGTGGAATTTTTAGGTCCCTCAAAATAATTCTGAAAGAGCCATCAGATCAAGAATAATTCTCATGTGATTATATGGTGTTTCCACAGCAGATTCTGAAATATAATTTTTAAATGTCCAGCTTTTGCTGCCTGTCATAAAGACAGGGGATATTCTGAGAAATAAGAAGCTGCAGTGTGTTTTGAAGAGTCCATCTAATTTTGATGGACTGAATGGAGAGTACCATCTGATATGATAACAATTTAACATTGCTAGTAGCTTTCTCCCATCCTTCTTCCTATTCTCTCCTCCTACCTCCCCCAGTTGAAATGTGTGTATGCCCCCTTAGAGTCCACACCCTCAAAGAATGTTTATTTTATTTCTGTGTTGTCTTACCCTTTTTCTCTGTGAGAGTAAGGTAGAAGCATTCAGAAACATGGCTCCTAGTTTTGCTATTGAATTTAACAGTCTATTTTAAGGATACATTAGGCAGAATTAATTAAGGCTCAAAAAAACACAGGCCAACTGACAATTAAATGCTTAATTCTTTTGTTCTTGACTGGTAGTTAGGAGTTTGTGTTGACTTTTTATTATGGAAAATATTTAATTTTGTGGTCATAAGAGATTGAGCCATAAATATTTTCTCCTTCCTCAGATCTATCAAAGTTTGACTCTTTGCTGCTTATTATGAAGAAGCATAAAACAAATCCAATCACTGTGTGTGTGTGGGGGGGGGTTTGTTGCTGTTGTTCAGTATTAACTTCTGGTTTTATATTCATGGCAACTTAGTTGTACAGAGTTTATTTTGAATCATGTCTAAAACATGGAATTTCATGGAATGTGCTAGTTAGTAGTACTTGTCGTTCCATAGTCAGAAGGAGGTAAAGGGTATGAACTTAAATCCATTCAATTACATTCATGCTATACAGAATCTGATAACTCTCCATTATTGTTCTCTAATTACTGTTAACATCTTTGAATTCACATTATTACAAACCATGCTTGACCCCGAAACACTTGATACACTAATTTTTCACTTGAAAGATTTGTGTGAACGTATTGCCCTTGACATTGTTGGGAAGTTTTTAAATGTCTTTCTTTGAATTGGGCACTTGACTAATGCTAGTTACATGTCTATCACATGCCATTTAGGTGGTATTAGAGGTTTTCAGGATAATTTGTGTAAGCAAAGTTGCTGTTTTGCTTGTTATGTTTGTCATTCTCTGATAAAGGGGATGATCAGCAACATAGTTTTTAACATATGTTAAAAACTAATATATTAAAATATTTTTATTTGCTCTCAAATGTCTTAAGTCATTAAGACATAGTAATACTTACAACATCATACACTAACAAATAAATATCTCTGTAAAGAAACTGTACAAGCTGTTTGGAATTTTAAATTGAGAAAGAAAAGTCCTCTGCGCAGCTGATTTGTTGCCTTAGTAAGATAAGGTTTATGTTGTGTTGTGAGTTTATTTCTTCCTTTAATCTTGGGGGAAAAAAAACTAAATACACCGGACTAAAGATATCCTAAAGCATCAGAACTCTAGTATTCCAATTAATCTTCAAATTCCTGTAGGGAAAATAAAAACAGAACAGCATTTCTATTGTGAATTTCTTCTAATGAGCTATACCACTTAAAGGAATAGTGCTTGCAACCATTCAAAGACTGCTTCACATGCAAACACTTATCTTCCCATGGGTCAGACAATATTTCACAAATAAGAGGTGAAAGTAATGGAGGTCCTTTTTGGTTTGTAACTATTCCTGTAAATATAACTGTTGGCAGTGGTGGTTCGCCATGTTTTTACCACCAATACATGGTGCTTGCATGGTGTGCATCTAATTACTTGTCTGATTACTAATGTTGTGTCCTGGTTTTGGCTGGGCTAGAGTTAATTTTCCTCCTAGTAGCTGGTATAGTGCTGTGTTTTGGATTTTAGTATGAGAATAATAGTGATAACACACTGATGTTTTGGCTGTTGCTAAAGGGTGTTTACACTAGTCAAGGACTTTTCAGCTTCCCATGCTCTACCAGGTGCACAAGAAGCTGGGAGGGAGCACAGCCGGGACAGCTGACCCCAAATGACCAAAGGGCTATTTCATACCATATGACTATTCCATACCATATGATGTCATGCCCAGTATATAAACTGGGGGAGTTGCCCAGGGGGTAGTGATTGCTGCTTGGGGACTGGCTGGGCGTCGATTGGCAGGTGGTGAGTGGTTGCATCACTTTTTTCCCTGGGTTTTGTTCCTCCCTCTCTCATTGTTTTTCTTTTCATTACAATTTATTATTATTATATTTTTTTCTTTTTCCCACTTATTAAACTGTTCTTATCTTAACCCACAAGTTTTCTTACTCTTGCTCTTCTGATTCTCTCCCCCATCCCACTGGGGGGGGAGAGTGAGCGAGCGGCTGTGTGGTGCTTAGTTGCCAACTGAAGCTAAACCACAATGTGTTGGAACATAGACTGGAGCATTGAGCTATGATTAATGGGATGAAATTTAACAAGTTGAAATGCTGGATTCTGCATCTATTGTAGTGTCGTGGTTTAACACCAGCTGGCAAGTAAGCACCACACAGCCCCTCGCTCACTCCCCCCTGGTGGGCTGGGGGGGAGAATCGGAAGAGTAAAAGTAAGAAAACTCGTGGGTTGAGATAAAAACAGTTTAATAGGGAAAGCAAAAGCCATGCATGCAAGCAAAGCAAAGCAAGGAATTCATTCACTCCTTCCCATGGGCAGGCAGGTGTTCAGCCATCTCCAGGAAAGCAGGGCTCCATCATGCGTAATGGTTACTTGGGAAGACAAAGGCCATCACTCCGAATATCCCCCCCTTCCTTCTTCTTCCCCAGGTTTATATACTGAGCATGACGTCATATGGTATGGAATAGCCCTTTGGTCAGTTTGGATCAACTATCCTGGCTGTGTCCCCTCCCAGCTTTTTCTGCACCTGGCAGAGCATGGGAAGCTGAAAAGTCCTTGACTAGTGCAGCAACAACTAAAACATCCCTGTATTATCAACACTGTTTTCAGCACAAATCCGAAACATAGCCCCATACCAGCCACTATAAAGAAAATTAACTCTATCTTAGCTGAAACCAGGATGTGTAGTCAATCAGATGCAGTGTTTTACAGGTATACATGGAAGGTCGGTCTGATCTAAATTTTTAGATGTGGGAAGTATACTAGACCTGGTGCAAGGCTGGGACTTAGGTAAAGTTGATAAGGGGGATTCAGACTGTAATGTGGAACATCTAATAAATTATTGTCTGTGGGAGAGAAGCACAGGTTGGAGAAATGTGTAAGCTCATTCAGGTTGTTCTCAAAACATCTTAAACTACTAGTAGAAGTGTGATAAGAAGTGCCCTCACATGAACTATCCTCATTATAATACTGAAAGTCACACCCCTTGAGCTGGAGACCCCGGCCCAAGCAGAGACCCCTTACCTTTGACCATGCATAGACTATAAAAGTAGTACTGTAGCTTTAAGTTGAAATAAGAGACATGTAGACCACTAGAAAACTGCTTTGTGTAATTACTTATGCATATGTATAACTAGACTGTATATAAATACTGTACCTGTATGAGCGAGTGGTGTGCTAGCTTTGTGAAGCTACCACCTAGCACCTGGTCTTACGCAAAACTTGAAATAAACTGATATCTCAGCTCTGTGTGCATATTGGGTGTTGTACACCGGGTAACGAACTCTGTGAGACAACGCTAAGACGGAGTAATGCCAGGCACAAGTATAAATTGGGAGAGGAGTGGCTGGAGAGCAGCCCTGCAGCAAGGGATGTGGGGGTGCTGGTTGACAGCAGGCTCAAAAGAGGTGATTTCCAGCTGTATTTAGTATTGGTGCGGCCTCACCTCGAGTATTGTGTGCAGTTCTTGGCCCCACAATTTAAGAAGGATGTTAAGGTACTTGAATGCGTCCAGAGGAGGGCAACAAAGCTGGTGGAAGGGCTGGAAGGCATGTCCTATGAGGAGCGGCTGAGGACTCTGGGTTTGTCTAGTTTGGAGAAAGGGAGACTGAGGGGTGACCTCATTGCTCTCTACAGCTTCCTGAAGAGGGGAAATGGAGAGGGAGGTGCTGATCTCTTCTCTCTGGTATCCTGTGACAGGACACATGGGAATGCTTCAAAGCTGCGTCAGGGTGTTATCCCACAAGTGTGAGGTCGATTACCTGGTGTGTGAGATGCCAATATACACCCAGGGCAGAGGTATTTTATTTCATGTCTGCACGGAAATGGGTGCTAGGTGGTCATTCCACAAGGCTAGCACAAAGTTCGGTCACACAGATACAGTATTTATACAGTCCAGTTATGCATATGCATAAGTAATTACACAAAGCAGTTTTCTATTGGTCTACATTTATCTTATTTCAACTTAAAGCTACAGTGCTACTTTTATAGTCTGTGCATGGTCAAAGGTAAGGGGTCTCCAGCTTAAGGGGTGTGATTTTTAGTATTATAATGAGGATAGTTCATGTAAGGGTGCTTCTTATCACACTTCTGCTAGCAGTTTCAGATTGTCCAAAAACATCTTAATTAGCTTGCATATTTCTCCAGGATGTGCTTTACTCCTGAGGACAGTAATTTTTGATTAGACATTCTGTGTTCCAGTCTAAATCCCCCTTATCAACTTACCTAAGTACCAGCCTTCCACCAGCTCCTGTTACACTACAGTTCCCCCCTTTGAGACTATGAGACTTTTCTTCATAGTCCTCATATGTCTCATTAATATTATATAATTTCGAGCAGTAACTTATACAATTGGTCATCTAACACACTTTAAGGCACAACTAACAACAATACAGATTAATTATCATGATGAGTACAATTATAATTATCATTTGAAGTAAACTTGCCAACCATCCAGTTAGGGAGAATCCAAAACTTTGTAATATTTTGTTTAGAGGCCTGAATATCTCTACTTGATTTTGCCACTTGTTTTATTTCATCTATTTGTTGGTCTAAATGTTCAGTTATATTGGGGATATGGATGCAACGACCTTTGTTTTTCAGATTTAGGTACCCACATACCCCGTCTTCATGTAGTAATATTAAATCTAAGGTTAGCCTGTTCTGCAATGTCATCTTTGAAGTTTCCTTTGAGTGTTTTAAATCCTGTAATCCTGCTCTGGTTGCATTCGCTAATAGTTCTACTTGTCCTGTTAGATTGTACAACCACATTTGACTCTGAAAGGAGGTAATTTGGAGACTGAAGAAAGCTTCAGTTTAAATCTAAAGTTAAAATTCCCCGCTCGAGGGGATCGGCTGCAGATTTAGGTAATGGTGAACAGGCCATTACACTGCTGACATTATGGATTCTTCCAAAGGATTGGACAAGTTTTAAGACTAGATTTCTGTTACAAAAAGTAAAGGCTAGGTTAATCAATGTCAGAGATACAATTTTCATTGAAACCATGCTAAATTAATAACACTTTCCGAGAGTGTCCTAGGATTAATTTCAATAGTGGTTTTCTAAAAGGAAAACCTTGATACAATTCATCGACAGTCCCTGGTTAGTTGGAGTTTCAGTTCTCCTGTTGGCATGGAGGTCCGCTTGTCCTGGTCTGGTGCCTTCTTTACTCTAGTATGATGAATCCAGGAGTCAATCCCATTCACTTTTACTGCTGTATAAGTTTTTAATAGCACTGTATAAGGTCCTTTCCACTTTTCTTTCAAGGGCTCATCTTTCCAGGTTTGTACGTAGACCGACCGTGTCTCCTGGCTGGAATGGGTGTACTGGAGTGTCCAAGGGAATGGGAGTTTTCTGGTTTAGGTACCTATGCAGGGAGGATAAATTCTGCGAGAGAGAGATCAAATACTCTTTAATTACAGCCTGTCCCTTTATATGCATTTGGTCTCCCTTTGTGGTTAAATGATTGGTTGGATATGGTTTCCCATACAGGATCTCAAATGGACTCACACCTTCCCTAGCTCTGGGTGTAATTCGTACTCTCATTAATGCCATGGGTAGAATATCTACCCATTTCATTTGAGTTCCCTGACACACTTCAGAAATCTGCCTTTTTAGAGTTTGATTCATTCTTTCTACTTTGCCGCTGGACTGTGGCCTCCAAGGGGTATGCAAATCCCATTTAATGTCTAGAAATCTAGAAACTCCCTGCGCTGTTTCTGCAATAAAGTGGGGTCCGTTATCGGAGGATATACCTTCTGGAACACCATATCTGGGAATAATTTCTTTCAATAAAATTTTAATCACTTCCCTAGCCTTGTTAGTGTGACAAGGGAATGCTTCAGGCCAACCAGGAAAGGTGTCTACCATTACCAATAAACATTTATACAGATTACACCTTGGCAATTCCGTAAAATCTATTTGCCAGTATTCCCTGGGAGTTATTCCTTGTTTTACAACTCCTCCCATGATTTCCTTTGCAATTTTGGGGTTATTGGCGCAACAGATAGCACACTTTTTGACTATTATATCCCCTAGGCTTTGCATTCTTGGCCCAATGACGTGTCTTTTGGCAATTAGTACTAATGCATCTGCTCCCGAGTGTGTTTCTTGGTGCAGTTTCTTGAGTAGAATTTCCATCATCTTTTCAGAAATTAATAATTGCTTCAGTGGTGTCACCCACCAACCCTGATCGTTTTTGGAACAATCTAATTGCCCTGCCAATTGATTTTCCTTCTCAGTATATTGTGGGGGCAATAATTCCAAATGGGGTACTGGAATTAAAGCTTCTTCAAATTTCGATTTCTGTAATGCTGCTTCCTTTGCTAGCTGGTCTGCTTTTCAAGTTCCCTTTGTGATTTCACTGTTTCCCTTCTGATGTGCTTAACAATGCATTATAGCAACCTTCTTAATTTGAAGGAGTCTGAATCCCCCTTATCAACTTTATGTAAGTCCCAGCCTTCCACCAGCTCCTGATTGACTACAGAGGGAGGTTCAGACTTGACACTAGGAAGCATTTCTTTACCGAGAGGGTGGTCAAACACTGGAACAGGCTTCCTAGAGAGGTGGTCGATGCCCCAAGCCTGTCACTGTTTAAAAGGCATTTGGACAGTGCCCTTAATAAGATGCTTTAAGTTTTGGTCTGCCCTGAATTGGTCAGGCAGTTGGACTAGATGATCGTTGTAGGTCCCTTCCAACTGAAAAAATAGTCTATTCTATTCTGTACTGCCTTTTTGTGCTATCTCTGGACTTTAGTGTAAGCACCTATTAGGGAAATAGTCTTTCACGTGCTTCTGTTATACAGATAGGAATATGTACAAGTTATTGATGCAATTTCGAGGGTAAGAATACTGTTTAGAGTATAGTCTTCAAATGTAAAACCAGTTTCCTGAGGTATAAAAACTGCGTTTGCTTGATATTTTTAATATCTGTAATTATCTTGGCTAGTATTTAAAAGCATTATTTTAGATGTTTTTTATAATGAATGGGAGAAAAAGCAGTTTTAGGCAGCTCTGGTATGGTACTGCCATTTTACTCGGACGTCATATTAGTGTGGTGGAAAATTATTAATATTTAAGATTTGAGAGGTCTGGCTAAGAAGTTTATCCTAACAAAAGGAAAATTCTTTTCGTCTAAAAGCTAGCAGTCTGTGATTGTTTCCAACCCTTGCTTCTGAGCTAAGATAATACTGGATGTGCCACTCCTAGAGGCTCTACCAAGAGCCATCTCTCCATAGGGTGAATTGTGGCAGTTAACAAGCTACTTAAGGAGTCCATCCCTCCCAGGCATGGGTACTTGGCCTTATTAACATATAAATGTTTTTCTGGAGTCCATTCTTCCCAAGAATGCACACCTGGCTTTGTTAACATTAGAATGATTTTCCTCACCTCTTTACTTTCTTTGAAAGAGTATATAAGTGAGGTCTCTGCAACCACTTGTCAGAGAACATGGGCGCAGAGGGGGAAATGCTGCCTGAATGCTCTCTCACTCTGATCATAGTTAATAAAGCTTCTGTCTGACCTGTCTTAAATTGTACTTGCATTATCCTGATATTCTCTGACATTAGTTTTCCTGTGAGTGAAAGGGTATCAGGCAGGGAAATTTGGTGTATTTTATGTTTAACTACTCCACTAATGCAAGTGCTAAATGAAGCTTTGTTACATGTGCTTGAACTGTGTAAGCACTTTGTTTCTGATGCTTTATAATTGGACTTGTGTTGATTTCAAAATCCTCACTAATGATTGCAAGGCTTATTGGTGTACTGCTTTAGTAGTAATGAAAATGCTTTCCAGTGTGAGAAATAAAGTAGTATTGTTGTCATCTTAAACACTCCCCCCATCCCCCACCTTTGAAGTTTAGATACAGTTCAAATCTGGATGCTGTTGAACTTGGACCATACAAGTACTTTGTAGAGTTCTTGTGTTTTTTTCGTTTACAATGGAAAAGCTATATTGCTGAGTTAATTTGCCTGAATAAAGATAGTTTCAGGCAGGCAGATTCATTGGGTAATTTTGGTTTTGGCCTTACTCTGTAGGGATGTCGTGGTTTAACCCCACCCGGCAACTAAGCACCATGCAGCTGCTTGCTTGCTTCCCCCACCCAGTGGGATGGGGGAGAGAATCAGAAGAGTAAAAGTGAGAAAACTTGTGGGCTGAGATAAAGACAGTTTAATAGGGAAAGCAAAAGCCGCACATGCAAGCAAAGCAAAGCAAGGAATTCCTTCACTACTTCCCATTGGCAGGCAGGTGTTCAGCCATCTCCAGGAAAGCAGGGCTTCATCACGTGTAACGGTTACTTGGGAAGACAAACGCCATCACTCCGAATGTCCTCCCCTTCTTCTTCCCCCAGCTTTATATGCTGAGCATGACATCATATGGTATGGATTATCCCTTTGGTCAGTTGGGGTCAGCTGTCCCAGCTGTGTCCCCTCCCAACTTCTTGCACACCCCCAGCCTACTCGCTGGTGGGGTGGTGTGAGAAGCAGAAAAGGCCTTGACTCTGTGTAAGCACTGCTCAGCAATAGCTAAAACATCCCTGTATTATCAACACTGTTTTGTTGCCGTGAAAAGCCGAAATCAGGACTCAATAGTCGGGATGACTATTAAGCAGGTATTCTTTATTGCAGCGCTGGGCAGCACTGGGGATCGCTCTGCCACAAGTGCTCCGCCAGGTCAGCACAACACATCAGTTCATATACAGAAAAATCATACATATTCATCAGATTTCCTGAAAAGGGCAGTTTTATGGTGATGAGTTCCTGGAATTCATTTACATAGTCCAAGCATGCGCAGTAAAATTAGGGTTAGGGTCTTTTCACCTTCCCGGTGGTCTTCCATAGTCTTCCTCACGTTGTCCACTAGTTGAACTTTGGGCTTCCTGTGTCCATATATAGTCATTGAATTAGCTCATCAGTCCTTTGGCCTCGGAATGTTACAAAGGGGTCGATTTAAGCTAGTTCTTTGGTGCCTATCTTTGGCACAATGGTCCTGAGTTCCTGTTATCAGTGATTTAATTAGGAAGCCTAACGAGCTTGCTCAAGGCCTGTTTAGTCCTATCAGGTAAGAAGTTACAGGAAATGTCCTATCATCAACTCTGCTCAGCAGGTAACTAAAACTATCTTTGCAGGGGAAGAAAACAAAAGAGAACAAGGATGCAAGTGAAACTAAAAAAATGCAAGTCTATGTATCACAGTAAGGTCTTAGTCAGGGATTGTCAGGGATTTAACCCTTTCAGTTTTCAACACAAATCCAAAATATAGTCCCATACAAGCTACTGTGGAAAAAATTAACTCTATCCCAGTCAAAACCACCACAAAGGATAAAACTAAAAGATGTTAAACATAAGGATTCCATGTTGTTCCATTTCCCTATTTATAGCTGCTATAGGGGAGAGAAATATTCACTGTTGGGTGAACTCCTGTTACAGTTTCAGAGGATGTGAAGTGCTACACAGTTTAAGCTGAGATGTGTTTTAAAGGAGTTTGCATTTCCTTGAGACATAAATGCATTCAGACAATACAAAATACAAATGTGTATCATGGCTAATAGGCTTGTAGTCAGTACTAGGATGATTTTGTCAAAATCGTAGAATGGTTTTGTCACTGAAATCGGGAATCAAACTCCTTAACACCAATGTAGAGTTAAATAAAGAGCAGGCATTCTTTATTACGGCGCCGGATGCACGGGAGATCGTTCTGCCTAGCGTGCATACCGCAGGTTACATCAACCAAAGCTTATATTCTTGAATTACATACATATGCATCAAATTTCCCAGAATGATCATGCATATTCATTCTATTTCCCAGAACTAATTATCATATTTGTGTGGTCATTACGCATGCGTCCTTGAGCTCCGAGGGGCTTCCGTGGGGGTCTCTGGTGGTCCTTGGTGGTTGTACAGGTGTGTCCTTTAGTTGACCCCTTCTTATGGGCATGCACAATATCACCTGCCTTATGTAATTTGCTTCCCTTCTTCATGGCACATGGTCCCTAACAATGATTGGCACCCTTATTCCTATTCTAACACAAACCAACTATTCTAATTGGTTAACTACTCTTCGACTCATTGTCAAGATGGGCTGGGGCTGTACTGGGAGCATAGCAGCATGTCCGTACTGCTCCTCGTCCTTATTGTCTTTGGACATGGCAGCATATCCATAGCCATAGATGTACAAGCACAACATTAAAGTATTGTCTATCCCGCTCCTATCTCTATATTGATTCTATTACCTTAGTTACAAAAGATTACAAACTAATCACTTTGGTTACATTTGGTTACAGTTTGGGTTGGAAGGGACTGTTGAACATCTTCTAGACCAACCCCCCTGCCATGGGCAGGGACATCTTTCACTAGATCAGGTTGCTCAAAGCCCTGTCCAACTTGACCTTGAACACTTCCAGTAATGGGACATCCACAGCTTCTCTGGGCAACTTGTTCCAGTGTCTTACCACCCTCATCGTAAATAATTTCTTCCTTATACCCAATCTAAATCTACCCTCTTTCAGTTTAAAACCATTGTTCTTTGTCCTGTCGCTACAGGCCCTGGTAAAAAGTCACCGTCTTTCATATAAGCCCCCTTTATATATTGAAAGGCCACAGTGAGGTCTTCCCGGAGCCTTCTCTTCTCTAGGCTGGACAACCCCAACTCTCTCAGCCTTTCCTCATAGGAGAGGTGTTCCAGCCCTCTGACCATTTTTGTGGCCCTCCTCTGGACCCACTCCAACAGGTCCATGTCTTTCTCGTGCTAGGATCTTCATGTACCTTGTTATCATCTCTTCTTGTAAGTAGGCTATATTCACATTATTCATCTAAATGCCATAACTTTGTATTAAACTGTGCACTACCTTAAGCTACCAACACAAGAAACTGAGCAGTACTAAGTTTGCTTAGTTGGCTTTTGTTTAGAGCTAGGTACGTGAACAAGCAAGTTCTTGAAATCAGTCAGGAACTGTCAAGCTCATTTTCACCTGACAGCAAAAAAGGGTAGTCTCCTCTTAAACTCTTAGTTCCGTGTTGTTATAAATATTTGTAAGTTTGGTACATGTCATTTCATGCATGGAGATTGTGTATGGATAGCCGAGAAATTTTGGACGTAAGTGAATTTGAGAGAAAAGACATCTGGCTGTAGAGCTTGAGTCCTATCAAAAATAAGAGGTGCCTAAGGTGAGTAGTTACTCAACAGGGCAAACACTCATTCTCAGCAGCTAGTTAAATCTTACTTTGTCTCATCAACCAGTAATGGAAAACATTAAATCTGTGTGTTCATGTTCTTTTACTTTGTGAGAATGGATTTCTTTTTTTTAAGAAGTATGTTTTTAAACTTTTTTCCTTGTATAACTAAGGGGTGGCTAATGATATGATGAGAATGCTTGTTTAGTGGTTGCAGTCAAGTCAGTCATGTTCAAAGGGAAGTTCTATTTACTTGGTCTTTTAATAGTCAAAAATTGCAAATAGGATCTTTACTGTAGCTATTCGCATGGAGGGCCTCATTTTCAAAAACTTAAAATTCCAGCTGTTGTTAAAACTGGAGATGCATCTTTCCATGGATTCAGTACAAGCCTGAGTGTTGGAAACAAAATGTACGTAGTCTTATTTTAATTCCGCCATTTCTGTCACTTGATATACGTCCTCTTTATTTCTCCATCTGAAAATCCAAATATTAAAATATTTATGAAAACTTTTAAGGCTAATTGCAGTTTCAGTGCGTAACTCTTGTGTGATGCTACTGCTATTATGAAAATTAATTTTCAAAATACATATGCCAAAGCTATGCTTGGAACACGCACATAATGTTAAAGTTAAAGAATTTGTTTGGATCTGTAGAGAAACCTCAATTAAGTATTTCTCTGTAGGTGTAAATTTAAACATCCATAGATGAAATTCTGAACATGTTTCTGCAGATACATGAGGGGGTTTTTTATTGATAACGTACATGTGTCCAACGCTCTCTGACTGGATTCTTTTAGATATTCCATATGTAGAGGGTTTAATGTTTAATGCCAAATTTACATATTTGTAGATATTTGATGTTGCATGGGAGTTTGATTTAGCAGGATGATACAGCAATTTACTTAAATCACAGTACAAGTACAAGTTACATTTAGCAGAGTATAGTAGTTGCAATATACAGTCAAATCACAATACACATGTGATTCTCATTACTGGTCTCCATCACAATGCTGGGCATCCCCAGTTGTTGGGAAGGAATATTTGGGTTGAAACCGGGTTCAAGCCTGTTGCTCTCTTCAAAGTTCTTTCTGTTAGTTGTACAATTTTTATACTGTATATGCTATACTGAGTCTTTATACTCGGTTTTGGCTCTATACTGAGTTTTTATACTCAGTTTGGCTGAGCCATGTATACACCCACCCATTCTGGCCTCACTAACTCAGGAATATATTATTATTATTATTAACTCAAGGGCAGTTACACAGCTATTTGATTCCCTCAGCTGTTGTAGCCATTTATCTAGAACAAAGGCTACCTCCCATCTGCTTTGTGTTGAGGTAAGTTCAGCTTTTTGTAACAGTTGTCATAAGTCACTCCCTACTTCTTCACTTAGCTTCATGAGTACTTAGTCCTTGCCTGTCTCCTCAGAGCCTCCTTCCATTGTAGGAGCTCACTGATCAATCACAATGTGAAGTGTTTAAATTTTTTTACTTGAAAAAGAGAACTTTTCTGTAAGATACGTTTTTGACATTGTGTATAAACATACTTTATTGTTCAATAATTCCATCATTTATATTGTAGGTCATGCAGGAGTCTCTGCGAGCATGATGAAGAAAAGAACTTCCCACAAGTAAGTTGCTAATATCTTTCCTAAAGTGTAGTTCTCAATAACTGGAAGTACCGTTCCAGAAGTGTATCTGTATTGTTCCAGTCATTTTGCTCTTGAAAATCATGTGGAGTAGTATTCAGACAGTGTATGTGTGTAGAGTCAGACTTTAATTCTTTTGGGAAGACAATGGGAAAGAATGCACCATTGGTAGAGTTCTAAACATCATTTTGAATGTTACTCTGAGAGAAATTATCCTGTCAATACAATTCTGTAATTTACTCAGAGACAAGAGGTTGCAAACCAGAAATTGGGCACGCGTACTCTAGGATTCATTACAGCTTTAGTTTTTGAAAAGGATTTTTCACTTTTTTTTTAAATAAAGAACATACTGAAGTACTTCTATAAGGCAGCTGCTATTTGTGTGAAGGATACTTGCTTATCCTTACATTCATGGCGTGTATTATTCTCTCTACTACATTTTGAAATAGTAGCAGCTAAATGCTGCTGTGAGTAAATGTGAGAAGATAGGGGTAATAGCTTAGACATGATTGATCTTAGTGTCTAACAGCTAGATGTTGCATCTGGCTGCATCTCTGGTGGGTGAACTCTAAAATAAGCTGGGGAAAGGTGAAATTTATTAAAATGCTACTAGTTATATTTTGAGTATGAAGTCCTATAGTAGTGATATACAACATGCATCAATCCAAAGCAATTTGTCTGTCAGAAATATCTTCTGTGATTAACATTTGAATTAGTATTAATTGTTTCCCAGACACAACACCTGATGTAAAACTACTCTAATTCTTTCCACCAATTCTTCACTATTCAGTCTTGTCTGTCTCCTTACAAGGCAAAGATAAACATTTATTTGTCTAGAGACAGGTAGAGTTAAAATTTAATTTCTCTTGTTCTTTTTCAACCGCTCAGAGAAAGGAGTGTATGATGGGAAGACTATCAGAGGTGGGTTGCCTTTTGTACTTGAGGGTGGCTAGATTTGTCTTTATTGTTGTGTTGATATACACTTATTTAAATACCTAAATAGGTTATATATTTTTTAGCATAAAGGCTTTTATGGGGCATATTAAGTCATGATCCTGTCACATGATTTTGAGGCATTTAACTTAAGCACCTGAGTTTTATGTTAATTTAGCCTAGTTTAATTGTTTAAGAATTGTTTGGTAAAGGTTTTATTTTGTACCAAACCAAGATGACTTTGTGTGCTGCTCACTGACTTCTCTGAGAATGACAGAGACTAGTGCAGAGTTGTTTTTATTTGATATTCATTGCTTACGTTTTTGAAATGAACAGTAAATAGTGCTGTAGACATGTTTATAGTAAACAAGTGGGATATGAATCACTATTTAAAAATGTATGCTGCTACTACTATGAGCTGTTACAGCAGACCATGAATTAGTAATGCATACTTTGTCATTGATTTAGTTATGATGACTTTTACATTCCTCATTTAAAGAAAAAGAGGAACAAGTCTACTGGCACTTGAAGGCCATAGGGGAGATTCTAAACTAGGTTCAGAAGTTCATGGGGGAGGGAAGAGCCAACAGGATGGAACAGGGCATGGTCCAGTAACTGAGGAAGTGATAAAATGAGCTGTGTGGATTAGTTTTCTGAACTCTTCTTAACTAAAACGGTAGTTAACCATTGACCCTTTTGGAAGGGGGTCCCATGGTTTTAGGTCAGCTGCAAAAGGGCGGTTCTTCTGAGTGCTCTGTCAGTGTCAATGGGTAGTGATGATCTCTGTGAATATGAAGCCGACCCTATTTGTGTCAGATCAGTCAGTAGTCTCTTGGCTCTCATCCTTTCCACCCTTGGTGCGTAAGTAAAGAGTGCACAAAACAGTGTAAGTATAAAATCTTCCTTATGCTCTCCAGGTTTCTCATAGTTGGCAGTTCAAGGACTTTGAGGTGGAAGCTGTATCTGCAGTTTAACGACCACTGTACTTATCCCTTGTGAATTTCTGATCACACTTTAAAATAACTTGTTGTGGTGGGTTATACTTGGCTATGGGCCAAACTCCCACCCACTCACTCACTCCCCTTCCTCAGTGGGGCAGGGGGAGAAAATAGGATGAGAAAGCTTATGGGTCAAGATAAAGACAGGGAGATTGCTTTACCAGTTACTGTCACAGGCAAAACAGGCTTGACTTGAGAAAATTAATTTATTGCCAATTAAAATAGATTTGGGTGGTAAGAAACAGGAAGACAAACATTAAAACACCTTTCCTCCCCCCTTTCCCATGCTCAACTTCACTCCTTCACTCCAGACTCCTCTACCACCCACCACTCCCAGGGTGGTGCAGGGGAAATTGGGGAAGGGAGTTTACAGTCCGTACATAACGGTTGCTCTCTGCTGCTCCTTCCCTCTTGTACTTACTTTCCCCCTGCTCTGCTGTGGGTTCTCTACAGACCACAGTTCCTGTCAGGAAAATCTGCTCCAGCATGTGCTCTTCCAGGGAAGACAGTCCTGTCAGGAAAACTCTGCTCTGGCATGGGTTCTCCATGGGTCACAGTTCCTTCAGGAAATATCGAACTGCTCCAGCATGGGTCCTACACAGGCTGCAGTGTGGATATCTGCTCTAGCACCATGGAATACCTCATTTTCTGAACTTGGTGTTCCCTCTGCTGTTTCTCACTTTTTTTTTTTTACCCACTTTTTTTTTCCCCTCCTCCTCCTCTGCCTGTCCAATGTGGTTTTTTGCCCTTTCTTAAATATGTTTTCACAAAGATGCCACTAATTTCGCTGATGGGCTCAACTTTGGCCTGCAAGTGAGGCCATTGCCAAGCCAACTGGAACCAGCTATGTCTGGCACAGGGCAGCCCCTGACTACTTCTCATTGAGGCCACCCCTGCAGGTGTCGTCATATGTGTGCATGTATGTGTGTCCGCTACCAAAACCTTGCCATGGATACCCAATACACTTGTAATCCTAAGAAAATTAATTTCACAACTGAATAATGGCTTTTGAAGGAATACAGAAAGTACTTTAAAACTTCTGTCTCTAGTAATGTGCCTCATAGTATGAATATTGAGGAAAAAATAGTTTATAACAATACTCTGATCATACGATCCCCTGTTAGTGACAGTCTATAGTAAGATCAAAATTCTAATTTGGGCCCTATTTTTAATAACTTTTCTACATGGCACCATGAAATATATAAATTGTACTGACCATTGCTACTCTGCTTCATTTGTACTGTTTTCTAAATTTCTTTGAAATTTCCATGATCTGGTTCTGCTAATAAAACTTTTTAATGTAACAAGATTTTACTTATCAGCTTAATGCCTTCAAGATAAATACTCAGTCGCCGAGGCGAGCAGCTCCATTGCCGGCACAATCTGCAGCAGAGCTCTCAACCATGGTGTACAGGGGGGTTTCCTGAACCGGGGGAACCTCGGGGAGCCGTGAGAGCTGCCAGGAGCCCGCAGCTCGCACAAGAGCGGCTGACGAGACCTGGGCGGGGCCAGGAGCAACGGCGGGAGATTTAAACGTGGTAACCGACACTAGCACTCAGTCGCCGAGGCGAGCAGCTCCGGTGCTGGCACGATCCGCAGCGGAGCGCTCTAGCGCGGTGTACAGGGGGGGTTCCTGAACCGGGCGAACCTCAGGGGGATCGCGAGAGCCGCCAGGAGCCTGCAGCTCGCGGGATGGCGGCTGACGAGACCTGGGTGGGGCCAGGAGCAACAGCGGCCAAGCCCCACTCCTCACGTATAAAAGAAGCCCCTAGGGAGCGCTAGCAACCAGGAGCGCCGTGACCAGGGCGGGCAAACAGGGCGTGGCGTGTCAGCAAGGGTGTGGCGCGGCAGTTTGCGTGGTAGTTTGCATGGCAGTTTGCGTGGAAGGGTGTGCAGGAAGTAGCTCTGCCAGCAGGACCAGGGAGAAATGGTATCCACCCGGCAGAAGGCTATGTCCACTCTAAACTCTGCACCCACCACAACTGACGCAGCTTCCCAGACAGAGCTCCAATGGGAAAACGCTGCCACCCAGGTGTCAGGCTGCAGGGTGTGCCCTACTCTTATGCCAGTTGCCGGATGGCAGTAGTGAGCACGCCTGTGGGAGGTGTGCCCAGGTAGAGGAACTCCTCAGCTTAGTGACAGAGCTCCGGGAGGAGGTGAGTAGGTTGAGGAGTATCAGGGAGTCTGAGAGAGAGGTAGACTACTGGAACCGCACCCTACCTTCCCTGGGACAGGCCTGTCAGGCAGACAGGACACATGATACAGAGAATTCTCTATTCTCTCTCCACCCAGCAGAACGTGGTGACTTAAGGGATAGGGGGCAATGGCGACAAGTTCCTGCCTGGCGCAGCAGGCGCGTCTCCTCTGTGACTACCCCACCTTCCCAGGTGCCCTTGCATAATAGGTATGAGGCTCTGCAAGTGGAACTGAACAATGACGAGGATGATGGTTCATCCAGGTTGGTGTTGCCAAGGTTAAGTCGGCCTATGTACTGTGTCAAAACCACTTCCATAAAGAAAAAAAGATGAGTTATTGTCATAGGAGACTCTCTCCTGAGGGGAACAGAAGGTCCAATTTGCCGACTGGACCTACTTCTTAGGGAAGTCTGCTGCCTCCCTGGGGCCCGGGTTAAAGATGTGGCGAGAAAACTTCCTACCCTGGTACGGCCCTTGGATTATTATCCATTATTGCTTTTTCACATAGGCAGCGACAAAGTCGCAACAAGAAGTCCAAGGGCAATCAAAAGAGACTTCAAGGCCTTGGGACGACTGGTTAAGGGATCAGGAACGCAAGTAGTGTTCTCCTCTATCCTCCCAGTTTCAGGGAATGATGAGGGAAGAAACAGGAAGACCCAGCTGATCAATACCTGGCTCCGAGACTGGTGTCACCAGCAGAATTTGGGGGTTTTTGATCATGGGTTGGTCTACATGACACCAGGCCTGCTGGTGACAGATGGGGTACACCTGTCTTAAAGGGGGAAAAGGATCTTTGCACAAGAGTTAGCAGGGCTCACTGAAAGAGCTTTAAACTAGATTTGAAGGGGGAAGGGGATAAAACCAGGCTCGCTAGAGATAAGCCTGTGGGCGGCACGCCAATGTTTGAGGGACGGTGTGCTAGCAAGGTCCTTCGGTCTGCTCCATGATGTGCTGAGTACACTGGAGCACATTTGAAATGTCCCTGTACTAATGTGTGCAGCACCCTAGCCATCTCAGTGGACGTAGGGGATGGAGATCTATGTGGCAGCAAAGACACAAGGGTTGTTGATGTGTTAGAAACCATGGAAGCACCTGAGAACAGTTACATAGGAATTAGGGTTTCTCCCCCCAGAAAGGTGGCAGGATCAATAGCCCAACTGAAGTGCATCTACACCAATGCACGCAGCATGGGCAACAAACAGGAGGAGCTGGAAGCCATTGTGCAGCTGGAAAACTATGACATAGTTGCCGTCACGGAAACACGGTGGGATGACTCGCACAAGTGGAGTGCTGCAATGGATGGCTATAAACTCTTCCGAAGGGATAGGCAAGGAAGGAGAGGCAGTGGGACAGCCCTGTATGTTAGGGAGTGTTTTGACTATCTAGAGCTTGATGATGGTGATGAAAGGGTTGAGTGTTTACAGGTAAGAATCAGGGAAATGCCAACAAGGCAGCTATCATGGTGAGAGTCTGATACAGACCTCCTGACCAGGATGAAGAGGCAGATGAACTATTAAATAAGCAGCTGGGAGAAGCCTCACGATCGCTAGCCCTTGTTCTCCTGGGGGACTTCAACTTACCAGGTGTCTGCTGGAAATACAATACAGCGGAGAGGAAACAGTCTAGGAGGTTCCTGGAGTGTGTGGAAGGTAATTTCCTGACACAGCTGGTGAGTGAGCCAACTAGGGAAGGCGCCCCGCTGGACCTGTTGTTTGCGAACAGAGAAGGACTTTTGAGTGATGTGATGGTTGGAGGCCGTCTTGGGCACAGCGATCATGAAATGATAGATTTTTCAATTCTTGGAGAGGTAAGGAGGGTGGTTAGCAGAACTGCTACCTTGGACTTCCGGAGGGCAGACTTTGACCTGTTTAGGGGCCTGGTTGACAGAGTCCCTGGGGAGGCAGTCCTGAAGGGCAAAGGAGTCCAGGAAGGCTGGACATTCTTCAGGAAGGAAATCTTAAAGGCGCAAGAGCAGGCCGTCCCTATGTGCCGAAAGACGAGCTGGCGGGGAAGAAGACCGGCCTGGCTGAACAGAGAGCTTTGGCTAGAACTCAGGAAAAAGAGGAGAGTCTACGACCTCTGGAAGAAGGGGCAGGCAAGTCAAGAGGACAACAAAGGTGTAGCGAGGTTGTGCAGGGAGAAAATTAGAAGGGCCAAAGCTGAGCTAGAGCTCAATCTGGCTACTGCCATAAAAGACAACAAAAAATACTTCTTCAAATACATTAACAACAGAAGGAGGGCTAAGGAGAATCTCCATCCTTTATTGGATGCGGGGGGAAACATAGTGACAAAGGCTGAGGAAAAGGCTGAGGTACTTAATGCCTTCTTTGCCTCAGTCTTTAAGAGTAAGACCAGTTGTTCTCGGGGTACCCAGCCCCCTGAGCTGGAAGACAGGGATGGGGAGCAGAACGAAGCCCCCATAATCCAAGGGGAAATGGTTAGCGACCTGCTACACCACTTAGACACACGGAAGTCTATGGGGCCAGATGGGATCCACCCAAGGGTACTGAGGGAGCTGGCAGAAGTGCTCACCAAATCACTTTCAATCCTTTATCAGCAGTCCTGGCTAACCAGGGAGGTCCCAGTTGACTGGAGGATAGCAAATGTGACGCCCATCTACAAGAAGGGCCGGAAGGAGGATCTGGGGAACTACAGGCCTGTCAGTCTGACCTCGGTGCCGGGAAAGGTTATGGAGCAGATCACCTTGGAGCAGATCACACAGCACGTACGGGACAACCATGTGATCAGGCCCAGTCAGCATGGGTTTATGAAAGGCAGGTCCTGCTTGACCAACCTGATCTCCTTCTGTGAACAGGTGACCCGCCTAGTGGATGAGGGAAAGGGTGTAGATGTTATCTACCTGGACTCTAGTAAAGCCTTTGACACCATTTCCCACAGCATTCTCCTGGAGAACCTGGCTGCTCATGGCTTGGACGGGTGTACTCTTCGTTGGGTAAAGAACTGGCTGAATGGCTGGGCCCAAAGAGTGGTGGTGAATGGAGTTTACTCCAGTTGGCGGCCGGTCACAAGTGGTGTCCCCCAGGGCTCTGTGTTGGGGTCAGTCTTGTTTAATATCTTTATCAATGATCTGGATGAGGGGATCGAGTGCACCCACAGTAAGTTTGCAGACGACACCAAGTTGGGCAGGAGCGTTGATCTGCTTGAGGGTAGGAAGGCTCTACAGAGGGACCTGGACAGGCTGGATCGATGGGCCAAGGTCAATTGTATGAGGTTCAACAAGGCTAAGTGCAAGGTCCTGCACTTGGGCCACAGCAACCCCATGCAACACTACAGGCTTGGGGAAGAGTGTCTGGAAAGCTGCCTGGCAGAAAAGGACCTGGGGGTGTTGGTCGACAGAATATGAGCCAGCAGTGTGCCCAGGTGGCCAAGAAGGCCAATAGCATCCTGGCTTGTATCAGGAATAGTGTGGCCAGCAGGACTAGGGAAGTGATCGCCCCTTTGTACTCGGCACTGGTGAGGCCGCACCTCGAATACTGTGTTCAGTTTTGGGCCCCTGACTACGAGAAAGACATTGAGGTGCTGGAGTGTGTCCAGAGAAGGGCAACGAAGCTGGTGAAGGGTCTAGAGCACAAGTCTGATGAGGAGTGGCTGAGGGAACTGGGGTTGTTTAGTCTGGAGAAAAGGAGGCTGAGGGGAGACCTTATCGCTCTCTACAACTACCTGAAAGGAGGTTGTAACAACGTGGGTGTCGGTCTCTTCTCCCAGCTAACAAGTGATAGGATGAGAGGAAATGGCCTCAAGTTGCGCCAGGGGAGGTTTAGACTGGATATTAGGAAAAATTTCTTCACTGAAAGGGTTGTCAAGCATTGGAACAGGCTTCCCAGGGAAGTGGTTGAGTCACCATCCCTGGAGGTATTTAAAAGATGTGTAGATGTGGTGCTTAGGGACATGGTTTAGTGGTGGTCCTGGTAGTGTTAGGTTTAAGGTTGGACTTGATGATTTTAAAGGTCTTTTCCAACCTAAATGATTCTATGATTACAACAGTAAAGCTTTTACTTTTAAGGAATTAGCACATTTGGGAAATGCCAGTAAAACTACCAGTATTGACTGGTTTTGGTGCATGGTAGGTGCTGAATAAATAGGAAGATGCTGTGATTCATTTTGTCGCATTACTAGCTGGAAAGAAAACTTATTTGGTTATTTTGTGCTATATATGAATTAAATAGCAATGCATCTCTTGTGTTGTTCTAAAGGGAATGAAGTTGCTTTGTTTCTTTGGTCAGCCACCCTTCTTCAAATCAGAAACGTTGCTTATTTTAACTTATTTATGGAAGCTATAGTATAAGAAACAAGCAAATTATAGGTGCACACTGAGAGGTAGTTTTCATTAGGAAGGTTAGTTTCTTCTACCTACAAGAATAATCTACAGCTGAACTTCTTGCATAGTCTCCTGGGGAGTTCTGATAAACCATACTTGGCATGTCCTTGGATATAGTTTTCATTCAAATTCCATTAGTGATTTGAAAGATAAAATATAGGTATGCTTACTAAATTTGAAAGAAGCGTTTTGGGCTGCATACTTCTTCAAAAATAATTGGTAAGTACAGAAAGATAGTAAACAGAAAACACAAGACTTGGAAAATGTGGCTTAGCTATAATCAACTTAACCTTCTGTCAAGAAAACCTTTTAAAGTAGATGATAGTTTTGAGGACTCTTCCAGGCCTACTTATCTATGATGCTATTTCATTATACATATTACAGAGAGGGGAATGCACTTAACATCTGTCTCTGAAGCCTTCAGCATACAGAATATTTCAGGAATAATTGGAAAAGCTGTAGACTGATAATATAGACATTTTTATGAAAACTGTTGCTTTCTTTTTTGTATGAGTTAGTAACCTTTTTTTCCAGAAATGTTAGCAAAAGAAAATGCTGATAAAACTCAAATATACTTGAGAGTTTAGTTAAAGCATGATGTTTTGCATAACCATTTTTAAAAATTAATTTGGGGTTGTATGGATCATGTTGTTTACTGCTGAGGAAAGTCTTCTCCTTCCGCTATTCTCCAAAAAAAAGCTAGGATAACATTTTTCTTAAGTTGTATGAAGAGAATTGAACAGCGTGATAAATTCTTCTTGCTTCTGAGGGCCAGGATTAGCATATTTCATTAGGGGATTGGACTATCTACACAGTAGCAGAATTAAGTGTTAAGCAGATCATTTTGAGTGCCATCACACAGCACGTGCGGGACAACCAGGTGATCAGGCCCAGTCAGCACGCGTTTATGAAAGGCAGGTCCTGCTTGACTAACCTGATCTCCTTCTATGACAAGGTGACCCACCTCGTGGATGAGGGAAAGGGTGTAGATGTTATCTACCTGGACTCTAGTAAAGCCTTTAACACTGTTTCCCACAGCATTCTCCTGGAGAACCTGACTGCTCATGGCTTGGACAGGTGTACTCTTCGCTGGGTAAAGAACTGGCTGGATGGCCGAGCCCAGAGAGTTGTGGTGAACGGAGTTAAATCCAGTTGGCGGCCAGTCACAAGTGGTGTTCCCCAGGGCTCGGTATTGGGCCCAGTTTTGTTTAATATGTTTATCAATGGTCTGGACGAGGGGATCGAGTGCACCCTGAGTAAGTTTGCAGATGACACCAAGTTGGGCAGGAGTGTTGATCTGCTTGAGGGTAGGAAGGCTCTACAGAGGGACCTGGACAGGCTGGATCGATGGGCCGAGGCCAATTGTAAATGTTAAATGTTATCCCAGTCTTTAAGAACAAAACTTTGTGGAATTTTAAAGATAATTCTAATAAAACAGAAGGGAAACATTTTGGGCTTTCTGATTATAGCATCTCAAAAGGTTATGTACATATGTGTTATTCTGCTTATCAGAGAAACAACATACTATTGAGATAAAAAGAGGTTTGGGAAAGTTGCTGTTATCTTATATGAAAGTATACTGGTAGCTATATTACTAGGGCCTGTAGTGACAGGACAAAGGGCAATGGTTTTAAACTGAAAGAGGGTAAGTCTAAACTTAGTAAGTCTAAGTAAGTCTTAGTAAGTCTTAGTAAGTCTAAACTTACCCTCTTTGGATATAAGGAAGAAATTCTTTACTGTGAGGGTGGTGAGACACTGGAACAAGTTGCCCAGAGAAGTTGTGGATGTCCCATCGTTGGAAGTGGTCAGGGTCAGGTTGGATGGGGCTTTGAGCAACCTGATCTAATGAAAGATGTCCCTGCCCACGGTAGAAGGGTTGGAACTAGATGATCTTTAAAGGCTGACCATTCTACGATTGTGTTATTTGTAGTCAGTTAGAAACCTATGTTTTCTTTCTTATTACATGTTCAGATGCAAGCAAAAATAGTTTTTCTTTGGCAATTTATTCGTTTGAAAATCATATTTCTTGCTATATGAACTACTACAAATGAGAATGAGTGGCTGTCCAGTAGTACAGCCTTCAGCAAAGAAAAACTTGAACTGCAAGTATACCTAGCTGCTGCTTGATTTTTAACTGCAGTTATAATGCTTTTTGCTCTCTCCGAGGCGTTTTAAAAGGTAGTTACCAATTTGAACTTAATTATGTAATCTTTTTCAGTCATATTTTTTAAAATGACTGAAGCTTTTATCTTAATTGTGCAAATTTAAATGTTATGATTATGTTTTATAGGCAGAAAGTAAAATTGATTGTGTGGTTAAACATGAACAGTATTATTTTACCTTTTTCAACTTTAACTTTTTAGCTTCAGTAGCAGTTGGTTTTATTCTGTGAGGATGCCTTAAAATGGAATTAAGATTCATTAAAACTAAATAAATTAATTGCATGCAAAAAACCCTCATTTTCACTGTGCCCAAGAACCAGATCTCTCATCTCATTTCTTCATAATAAAATATTACTGAGACTATTATAATTAAAAAAAAAAAAGTAAGACTTGAGCAAGAACTAGTATTTGAACATGTGTTCAAGTTTCTGTGGAAAATTAGCACCAACTTTGCAGGGGAGCGCCTCTTAACTGGAAGAGGTTAGCATTTCTATAATACTCCTAACTTTGACAACACAGATTATGAATGCAGACTGACCTCCTTGATAAGGTTAAGTCATCACAAAAGTTAAATTTGACAAAAGATACTGTGGAACTCTGCTAAGATTTTCATGGAGAATGAAAGTCTGAAGGTGGGACAAGCTGCTGAAGGAATTGTACATCTTGTTTTTAATAGAGTTATGATTACATCTTCAGCATTACTAATTTTATATACTGTTTGTATTATATTTTAAGACTAATTATGAGACTTTACTGATATTGCTATTTGTGTCTTTTGGATCTCTGTCATACATGAGCTGCTCTGTGAGCTTTCATTGTTCCTGGAGACATTTCTCTTTGGTCACTGTCACTAATCTAAGGATGGATGTTGTTTTCTGCAACTGATTTTTCTTTTTTTAGATGTTGTTTTTAAGCATGCTAGTGATGTGTATATTTTATTGCCATTTAAATGAAGTGTACTATAACTGGTAACTAATCCAGAAACTTATTTTGGAATTAGCTAACATTAGTGAGAATTTTAATCAGGCAACCCTCCAAATATCATTTTAGGAATGAATATGCATATTGTAGCATGCTAAAATAAAGATAATATACATTTATTACCAATGTACTGTCGTAATGTTCATATGTTTCTTCACTTGTATTCACAACTGTCAGTTACTGGGGTTTTTTTAACTGAGTAGAATAAAACTTGTGTAACACTGTTTTAGTGGGTTGAAACTGTCAAATAACTTACATGACTTTATCAGAGCAACTGATATTCACTGGAAGGAATCTTTCTGTGCAAGTTGGATTAAAAAAATGAGGAAGGGTAAAAAGTATATTTAATCTATTATCTGCATTAAAGAGTATCCCTTCTATTGCTGTGATCTTTGCATATCATTTTTCTTGTGTTGTACTAAAAAGGAATGTTAGAAGAATATTGTCGCTACCATGTGTCTTTAAAAATACTTGAAGTCAAAGATACCAGTAAGTACAGAGGGAAGTGAAATTTCCTTCAGGTGACAACACAGGTTAGGGAAAACAAATGCTTTGAAGAATTTTAGTCGACCACCACTAATGTTTCCACTGACTTCTTTCTCCTGGGGTAAGGGAATTATGTTTACTGTTCTGCAGAGAGCAACAAAGTAGCAAAAGTATAATACTGTTATGTAACATTGCTCTTTGAGACCTGATTTAGGGTTTTAACAAGCAAGTTTTACTTTTAATGTTCAGTGTAGCAATGGCTAAAATAGTTCTTTTGGCTTAAGCAAACTAATTTTAGAAACTGCTATTATGAAAGCAACCTTATACAAAATGTTGAAAGTGTTCCACTACTTCTCAGTGTGTTTTTTTTTTTCTTTTTCCAGTACAATGTAATATGCTTTATATCCTAATTTTAATTCATCTTTATTAATATATAATAATATATTGCCTTCTTAAAGCATACAGCTCTTGTCCGGAGTAGAATTTTGAGTATGTACTTGTTTAATATTATGTTTGTATCTGTGTACAGAAAGCATAGAAACAATGTTGGACCAAGCAAACCTATTTCTCAGCCACGAAGAAACATTGTAGGCTGCAGAATACAGCATGGCTGGAAAGAAGGGAGTGGACCTGTAACACAGTGGAAGGGCACAGTTCTTGATCAAGTTCCTGTAAATCCCTCTCTCTATCTTATAAAGTATGATGGATTTGATTGTGTGTATGGACTAGAACTGCACAAAGATGAAAGAGTTTCAGCACTTGAAGTCCTTCCAGACAGAGTTGGTAAGAGGTTTTTTCCTATATGCACATGTGTTGTCAGAACATTTAAATTTTATTAAATTACTTTTCATCACATGGCAGACAATCTAAATGCTCTGTTTAATTTTTCTTGATTTCACAAAGATTTGATGATACCAGAGAGCATAGTGCTGTCTTTTGTCTTTAAATGGTATGCAGTAAATTCTGTATTTTTTCTTGTTTGGAGTCTTATCCCTAACAAGCTTATGTACATGTAACATTGATATTTCTATTAAAATTTAAACTCTGAGCCAGCTGAGAAATGTCCTGGCTATGTTGTCTTGTGTATGACAGTAATTATGTGTTTGGTTGGGTTTTTTTTTTCCATGTGCTTTCCCTAGATATTAATACAAATGTAGGGAAAAAAGCATTTTCTAAGTGAAATAACTTGACTAGTAACAAGGCTTTACTGGTTTTCATAATTAGCACTGAATTGTTAAACTGCAGGTTTTTCCAAACTGTAAAGTTCAAAGTTTACCCTAGTAATTACTTATTTCTGAATGGAATAAGTTATTGTTTCTCCTGACTGCAAAGAGATCAGTAGCAGTCTCTAGAATGGGGTTAGGGGGAACCAAACCAAACACCTTCATTAATAACTTCATACAGTTGCTCTGTGATTTAACCTCTATTCCTCTCCTCCCCCCCACAATACAAATATTTAAAATACAGACAGTGTTCTTTTCTGTGGCCTATATTGGTCTCCCTTTACCTTGCATTATGATAGTTTGATTAATTGGGGGGGGGGGGGGGGTGTACAATGATAGAAAAAGTCAATAAGAGTGTTAACATGTTAAAATAATTCTTCAAGTTCTGCAGTTCTTTGGTCTTCAACTCTCTGGAATGGACAGTATTTGTTTTGTATGTGAATTGACTAACTTTCAAACAAATTTATTCATTAATCTGGATAAAGATTATTTTTTTAAAAGACTTATTTCTGTACTTTTGAATGGACATACTTATGAACTGCTACTATTTCAGCTTCATCTCGAATTAGCGATGCCCACCTGGCAGACACAATGATTGGCAAAGCTGTGGAACATATGTTTGAGACAGAGGATGGCTCAAAAGATGAATGGAGGGGGATGGTCTTGGCTCGAGCTCCTATTATGAACACATGGTTTTATATTACCTATGAGAAAGATCCTGTCTTGTACATGTACCAACTCTTAGATGACTATAAAGAAGGTGACCTTCGCATTATGCCTGATTCCAGTAAGTAGGCCAGTTACTTTTTTCTTCTGGAAAGCGGCATCTCTCTTTGTATTATTGTTTGGCTTATTGTTTATGTATGGAAAAGAGAGTTGACAAACAAGGATCTTTTTAAGTATTAAAACTAACAAAGGTTACAGTACAACAGAAAATACATCTGTATTAACTTCTGAAATATTTTACTTGAATCAGTGGTGAAATATGCAATAGATACTGGAAAATCCTTTTCTGTAATAATTCCTAATTCTGATAAAGATATACATACTATTGTGGAAGAGATTACACTTAGATTTTTTTAACAGAAACTGACAAACTAGAAGCCGTCCACTGTTATTTTCTTATAGAAGTGTCACAAATCAAGAGCCACCTCAAGGAGCTGTATTTCTGAAGCAGTTCTTATAAGAATAATGTTTTGGGGCTAACTGAAATAGTCAGATTAATTTAGTTTGGGTAGGCATCTTCAGTTTGGAAAGCTTTTGAATAGTTTCTTGGAGGAAAGAAGCACTAATATTTTGAAAACTCATTTTCTCTCGTGTTTAAACACATAAACAGGAAAAATTTTTCAATAGGTTAGGAGGGATATTTTTTCTTCTTTCTTGAAGTGAAAGTTATTGGGATTTTTCCTATAAATATAGAAGGATTTTCACAGAATCAGTGTTGTTCAAGAGATTTGGATAGCTAGTACAAAAAAAGAAGAAAAAAGTTTGTCAAGAATATTGTACTCTCATTTCTCTCCTGCACCTCAAAAGCACTTCTCTGACGGAGAGGCAATTTTGGCTTTAAAGTAAATTATTAATTAGATAACTAGTGTTTGGCTATGCAATGCACTACATAAATATTATTTAAAATTCATTCATTGAGTTTCTGAGACTGTCTTCCTTCAGATCTAGTGCTGATAACAAATAGTCTGATGGCTGAATAAACAAGTGGCACTTATTTGCATAACCTCTGTAGAAATCCTATGTTTTTAGATTTTTTCCAGCCTAACAAAAAGCAACATATCTGTGGCTTGAAGAGAGCGAGCCACAAATGTTAATGGAAAAAGTGACCTTCCTATTTCTAAAGAAACGAATAAAGCAAGCTCTTTCAAAGTTGGCACCTCCAAATACCTTGAAGTTCCTTTTTAAATTCTGCTTTGCTTTCTTCCATCTTAGAAAAATAAGCTAAAAGGCTTATGCTTTCCATATTTAAGAATTAAGTTTTTAATGCGCTCTTTTTTTCCTGAGACTATCTACTACTCACCTCTGTTTCTAAGACACTGAACTATGAGCTACCTTCCCTGAATCTTGATCTTTTACAGGCAATGTGAATTGTGTCCTTAAGGATACTTCTGGGTAGATTTTGCTAGAAAAGCAAATAATATAGTTAGACTTCTCAATAGTATCCATTCTAGTGTGAAATCGAAAGCCCCTTTTAACAGCATTATTGATTAAGGAGGTTACACTTAGCTTGGAAGATGTGGTTTTGTTGCAATGGCATGTTTGCACTGACATTTTGGATAAAGCGTGTGGGGAGAGGGAGTTCTAGCACACCTACCTTTCTGTTAGAGACTCAGTGCCTTGTTCTGCTGGGGGCTTAAATTCAATTATCTACAAACATGTTCTCTAATTGGTGTGTAAACCTTCATGTCAAAAGATTTACTTTTCTAACCAATTGAAGTGCTATTTTTTACTTCATAAAATTGAAGACCGTATTACCTAAAAAAAAATAATTCTGTGACTAATTTCTAGAAGCATGGCAATAGTTAGGTGCTTGTCTGAACAACTCAACTTGTTTTAGACATACTCTGCATTTTAAACTTGTGATTGTTTCTTAACTTTTAAAGAAGGCTCTGCAGGTTTGTATATTGGAAAAAATCCATAAATGTCTACTAAAGTACATTGTATTTTCATATTACAGATGATTCACCTCCTGCAGAACGGGAACCAGGTGAAGTTGTGGACAGCCTGGTAGGCAAACAAGTGGAATATGCCAAAGAAGATGGCTCAAAACGGACTGGCATGGTCATTCATCAAGTTGAAGCCAAACCATCTGTCTATTTCATCAAGTTTGATGATGATTTCCATATTTATGTCTACGATTTGGTGAAGACATCCTAGACGTCATCATGAACTTCTGCCAAATTTGTAGAACTATTAAATGTAAAATTTGTAGACACAAAGACTTGACTGTTTTTCAGTTAAATGAAAGCTTAAATGTCCCTGCGAACCCACAATCTCTGCCAGCAAAACTGTTTTGTTCTGAATAATACAAATTTATGTGAACGTGACACATTTTGTGTAAGAGAACTCCTTTTCTTGAAGGAAGTTGATATATTTGGGTGGGAGAGAGTTAAAAGGAAAGAACAGCTACAAATTCAAGCTGTGTGAAGTCAATCTAGTATTGTAATCTAGATTTTTTCATAGATTTTAACTTTTTCTTCAACCTTGCACTCACCTGTTCAACTGCCACATGCAAGTGTAGTTTGCTATTTTCGATATGCCTTCTTTTGTAACATTAAATTTAATTTCTTGGCTACTGGCAGTCCTTGTTTTCTGGGTTGGGACAGAGGTGACTTTTCTGAAAGGTTTAAACAGTTTGTGCAGCAGTAAGGAGTGCCTAACCCAAGTAACATCAATCTACTGTGTTTCTACACTTTATTTCAAATTAAGCTTTTTAAGAACTTGCAGTACATGGAAATACTTGTGCATTTTTACTAGTCACAGGGCAATAGGATATCAAGTGTTTGACTTGCGCACCTTTCAGTGAAAAGGCTTTAAACTATAAAAATATATTTAATCTGTATAACCAGTTAATTATAAAATGCAGGTTAAGGGCCTGTGTTTACAAGTTGTAGGAACCAGTAAAATACACACAACAAAGCTGCCTTTAATCCTAAATGTTGTACTCTGTTTTGTTATACACATTTCTTAGCAGAACCCAAGTGCTTGGTGCCACAAGTTTAACAGTATATATGCTACTTAAGAAGACTTTAGACTACGCATTGGCGATCAGTAGTCTCTCATTTAATATCAGAACCTAGCAACCTGGATGTTTGTGTATGGACTTAGAAACCTAATAGTAGTTAATCTTTTACATGGTAAATGCAATCTTATGGGGGTGGGGGGTCCTTTTACACTGAAGACCTCCTTTAGAGAAGAAGCATTTGTTGCCTTCTGCTCAGTCTGCTGTATTCCTTTGCTTTTTGTTTTGTTTTTTGCTATTGTTTTTAACTATTTTGGTTCAAGAAGGCATCTTCTCAATGTATTATTTTTCTGGCTTTTCCACATAAGGAGTGTCCAGACAAATCTACAGTTTAAACCTGTTGTTGCCTTTTGTGGTGTCCTTGCTTTGAGGTATGCCGTTAACATGAATTTCATTCTATGAACACTAGAGTTCTGCATGCCAGTGGTGTACTATCTAATGGGAGCTATAGACAGTCTCAGTGGTTCAGTCATCTGCATTAGATTGTGGATGTAAATAGCAGCCCACAACAGCAGAATCCTTTCACAGTTTTAATCTTGCAAGATAGTTGTAAATCAAGGTTAGGGTATTTGTTGTTTTTTAAGTGTAGAAACTTTTAAAAGCATCAGAATTGTAACAAGGATCAGCACAGCAACAAAATTGTCATGTTAAAGCAGAGCTCTACAAGCTTCAAAGCACTGCTTCATAGAAATACAGTATGTGAAGAATGTGAATACAGTCAACACTATTGATGGAAAGAAGGAATACATAGATATCCAACCTTATGCTGTTAGTGGAAGGATGCAGGAGAAGTACTGTTAATCAGAGATCAGAGGTCTGACCTCTACTGTGGGTATTCTTAATATCAAAGACTCAGTGGTTTAAGCCCCTTTCTGTCCATTTTTTTTGGCCTGATTTAATATTTTAGCCTTAAGGCTTGTGCCTCATTATGCTGTTAAATGGTAATACTGTATAAATATGGTATCTTAATTCTTTGTCCCTTGCTACTATATTGCATTATGTCCTGTATTTCATCATGGGCAACCAAAGGCAGGCTATTGTCTTTCAGTTCACAGCTTCTCAATCCAGTCTTTAAGCACTAAGTACCTGAGTCAGTAAATTTTCATTGTGTTTTGAACAAAGTGAGCAGATTTGCAACACAGTGCTTTCATCCTGCAGATCTGTTATGTGCTTTCTATTGACTCTTAAGAGTCCTGCATGTAAATCTCAAAGCTGAGCCTGGCTCCATGAGCCCAAGTTGATATTTGTGGCACAAGAATGAGTGTATTGATTACACACAAAATACATGAATAACTTAGTACAATGAATTTTGGGCTTTACATCTAAGGAATATAAGGTTTGTTTTGAAATATTTGAGGTTTAGGTCTACTGGAACATTTTTAGCATTAGGCTTGCATTTGTGGGTTTTATGCAAGCCACTCTAATACACCACATATTTTGCTAATTAGAATATAATCTATACACTGACAAATTTTATGGTTATTTTTAGATGTCCCCGTTGTCTGTTGCATGGGTTTTTTTCTTTTCATCTTTTTTCTTAAGGTTGGGGGGGGGGGGTTGGTTTTGTGGGGTTTTTTTTTAATAGCTTAAATCACCTTTTTGAGACTTGAGACTAATTCCACTCCCTGCCATCTGCTTTGGGCTTTGTTTTAGGCTCATGTTTCAGATCTGCATGCAGTGCTTGCATTACCTTAGTAACTACATGTTGGTCCCTTGTTCTAGGGGTTCAACATTACTTTCCAAATTTATCATAGGGCTTGTGATGGCACAAGCCATGGATCTTTGTATAAAAGTTATTGGCCTCTCTCATTTACCTGCTGTAGTATTGTTGTATATTGTGTGTGTGCATGATGTCAGGCTGCCATGTAAAACTTTTTAAAAGGAAAAAAAAAACACCTTAAATGCAGACCATCCTTTTTTGCATGCTTAGAAGTTTAGAACGTTCAATGTAACAAACTAAAGTTGCATGTTATAATGTTTAGGTTTGGGTTTTGTTCTGTTTTTATTTTGTGTTCTGTTTTTTGTGAATTTGCTTATTGTGCTGTTTGAATGGTTGTTAGTAGGATTAAATGCACTGGTGAGGCGAACATAGTGCCAACGGAAGGTAATTTTCCAGTTGTATGTGTCATACAGCATTTGAAGGGACCATGTATTCTGTTCAAGAATAAATAAAATCACAATCGATAAATAAAACACTACATTTTTTTTCTTTTGAGTGCCAAACCCTAAACTAAGTTGGACTACATAAAGACTGAAATACTTTGGGGAAAATCCTATTTATTGCAATAGGTATAAGCCTTCTTTAAATGAATTCTTTAAAAATGGAGGCTTTATCTTCAGATAGAATAGATTACAGTTGCTTCAGGGAAAAAGAATTATGGTAAAAGCAGTTTCCGGTTCCTTGAAAATGCTGTGCTTTTTGTATTTTACATCATTAGTGCAATTTGGATGGTTCTTGGTATGTGTATAGTTCAAAGGTCTTCGTGTTCACATTTTTAAATTAGGTAATGACTTCATCTTTAGAGCTCGGTTTCATTATTTTTATTTTATTTCTCTGCATTTAGAAGTATGAACACTTTAAATCTGTTACTTAATTCTGTAAGTAATTTTTATAATTATGATGTAACTCTATCCTTAAAACATTTAAAATAAATCCTTTATGTGCAACTCATGACTGTAAATTTTATTCTCATGAGCAAAATGTAGTGATGTGACTTCACTGTGAAGAAGCATTTTCTTCAGTATTTTAATTAAAAAGGACTTAGTATTTTAAAGTTGAGCCGTATATGCTGGTATAATACTTCCCCCTATGAAATAATTTTGCTTGCTAAGTCAAATATTTTTTTTCTTTTTTTTTTGCCAAGTAAGTATGAATGTCGATAAGATGGAATTTGACTGAGGTAAAGCATAATGCTTAAATTGTATTTCACCAAAAGCAGAAAAATTCCTCCTCAGGGGTTTATGCAAGTCTGTGAGGGAGCCTCTTATTTCCAGAACACGCTATAGCTCACACTGTTAGCAGTAGTTCAGCAGTGGGGAACAGTGGAAGTGTTTGTCAATGTTTAGCTGATACATTTGTCTGCTTTGAATTAATGTGCTTAACTAAAATTTGAATTTTATTTTACTCACTAAATCAAAAAAAAAAAAGATAAGTAGAATTTATCCAAACCTAGAGGTGATGAGCAGTGAAGAGCAGAAGATGTGCAGAAGATGTGCAGAATACCACAATGCTGTGAATTTCCTTAAGACACATAAGTTCTTCATACTAATGCATGAACACTTAATTATTTTATGTCGTTAAAGGTAAATTACCAAGTCTGACTTTGAATATTGAAATGATGAGATTTTCCTTATTCCTCCCTCTTCCCTGATTATAGAGGGGAAAATCTTATATAGATACCCCAAAATATATTTTTGGCACCAAGTTGCCAACATCCCTGGACAGTGGGAAGGACTGCACCCTCAGCAAGTTCACAGATGATGCAAAACTGGGAGGAGTGGCTGATACACCAGATGGTTGTGCTGCCATTCAGAGGGACCTCGACAGGCTGGAGAAATGGGCTGACAGGAACCTCATGCAGTTCAACAAGGGGAAGTGCAAAGTCCTGCACCTGGGGAGGAACAACCCCATGCACCAGTACATGATGGGGGCTGACTGGCTGGAAAGCAGCTTTGCAGAAAAGGACTGGGGTGGGGGGGGGGGGTGGTAGTGTCCTGGTGGACACCAAGCTGAACATGAGCCAGCAATGTGCCCTTGTGGCAAAGAAGGCTAATGGTATCCTGGGCTGCCTTAGGATATTGTTGCCAGAAAGTTGAGGGAGGTGATCCTTCCCCTTTATTCAGCACTGGTGAGGCTGCATCTGAAGTACCATGTCCAGTTCTAGGCTCCCCAGTACAAGAGAGACATGGACATACTGGAGAGAATCCAGTGAAGGGCCACGAAGATGATTAAGGGACTGGAGCACCTCTCCTATGAGGAGAGGCTGAGTGTCACCCGGCTCTATGGGGACAGACAGGTTCTTTTGGGGATCCTTTGCAGAATGATGGTAACACTAACAGTTACAATTAAAGCTTTATTTTTTAGCAGAATTTTATGATCAGCATAGAATCTTATGATCAGAGTAGCACAGGTTTTTTAATAAGCAGAATCAATGTAGCACAGTTTTATAAGTAGCGTAGCACAGAATTTTATAGCACAGCTTAGCTTATGGTTCCTAATTACCTGGACCCTCTGCAGATCAGGTCAAATCTTAATACATGACTTGCCATATCAATATAACAATCATAATCTAGACTTGAAATACGTAAACAAATACAAGTCACTCAATCCTCGGAAGAAGCAGACAACAGTGGAGGCGTCCCTGACCACCGGAGGATCACTGGTTTTGCCGTCCAGCAGCAGTTCCCGTCCAAGTCTCACTTAGGACTTGTAACTGCTTGATTTTTATAGACAGTGCTCTGTGTGCTGGTACACTTCCCTGTTCTGTGTCAGGGTCACCACCACCTGGTTGGCCAGGTGCCTGGGACCTTCAAGGCTGGTAAGGAGGGAAGAAGTCTGCCTGGTGCCCAGAAATCTGGAGGCCAATAGGGAAGGGGAGAAGAAGTCTGCCTGGTGCGCAGGACCTTCAAGGCTGGTAAGGAGGGAAGAAGTCTGCCTGGTGCCCAGAAATCTGGAGGCCGATAGGGAAGAGGAGAAGTCTGCCTGGTGCGCAGGACCTTCAAGGTTGGTAAGGAGGGAAGAAGTCTGCCTGGTGCCCAGAAATCTGGAGGCCAATAGGGAAGGGGAGAAGAAGTCTGCCTGGTGCGCAGGACCTTCAAGGTTGGTAAGGAGGGAAGAAGTCTGCCTGGTGCCCAGAAATCTGGAGGCCAATAGGGAAGGGGAGAAGAAGTCTGCCTGGTGCGCAGGACCTTCAAGGCTGGTAAGGAGGGAAGAAGTCTGCCTGGTGCCCAGAAATCTGGAGGCCGATAGGGAAGAGGAGAAGTCTGCCTGGTGCGCAGGACCTTCAAGGCTGGTAAGGAGGGAAGAAGACTGCCTGGTGCCCAGAAATCTGGAGGCCAATAGAGAAGGGGAGAAGAAGTCTGCCTGGTGCGCAGGACCTTCAAGGCCTGATGAGGAGGGGAAAGGGGACTGATATGTGACCAGTTCGGTCACAGAGAATGGCTATTTGCCTTATAAAATGGCATTAGTTATGCTAACCAGGGGTCAGGAGCAGGGGGTACTGGTCACACTGAGAGAGCTGGGACTTTAGCCTGGAGAAGAGAAGGCTTGAGGGGGTTCTCATCAATGTGTACAAATACCTGATGGGAGGGAATGAAGAGGGAGCCAGGCTCTTCTCAATAGTGTCCAGTGACAGGTCAAGAGCCAATGAGCACAAAGTGAAACACAGGAGTTTCTGTCTCAACATCAAGAAACCCTTTTTTTACTGTGAGGGTGACTGACCACTGGAACAGGATGCCCAGAGAGGTGGTGGAGTCTTCTTCCTTGAAGATATTCAAAAGCTGTCTGGACATGGTCCTGGGCAAACAGCTCCAGGTGACCCTGCTTGGGGGGGCAGGTGTGTGGACTACATAGATAACTTCCAAATGGTTCCTTCCAACCTTAACCATTCTGTGATTTTTAGGATTGGCAGCCTGGGAAAAGTTATCAGGCTTCTAAGCACTCTTTTCAGGCTGTCCCTTGCTCTTCCCATTTTACTAGTTTACTGCTCTGAATTCCTCAATTCCTCTTCCAAATTTGGAGTACAGCAGCAGTATATGTACATCATAATGTAGCTGAGGTCCCACCAGTGTCAATAAGCTGGTATATACATAACACTTAACTATTCTACTTGGATGTTAATTACTGCTTTCTGCTGCGCATCCCCTTTCTTAAATCATTGTCATGATTTACATAACTTCAGTTGTACAAAAATGGCTTTTGTAGTCCGACAGTTAAAATACCTATATATTTTGGCATTTTTTTTTTCTCCAATTAATCCTTAGATTTACTTGTGAAAGTCAGACTGTTGAATACAAGTCCTTTTTTGAACATCTCCATGCTTTTTGGTGCCACACTGTTACTCAGGTCTCTATACCAGACTACCCTGTTCAAAGCTGATATCTGTGCACTTCAATTTGAGCAACCTTCTTTTGTTTTTTTCTTTAGTGTGTTCCATCTAGACCTGACATTTGAGAGGCATATTTTTGTTAATAAATTAAGATAATTGCCACAACTTAAAGCATACTTTATGCTACTTTAAATGCACATTCAAGTTAAAACAATGGAAGTTTACATAGCCACTATTTTGGGAGGGGAGAGGGCTGTTTTATTTTTTACAATGTCTAATAACATTTGTGTGGAAGACAGCTCTGAAAGGGCATCTAATCTTTTAAATATGTATAAGGAAATATAAGATCCTTACGCATTTTGCATAAAAAGAGTTTGGACTGCTGATTTTTTAATTCTGCAGAACTAACTATCTACATGTGGTATATATTCACCTTTGAACTGGATTGTGGGATGTCTTCTTAAATTATCCTTACAAACATTTTGATGTACAAATAGAGTCATGTGCTGGGAATGGTTTGTTGTGTTCTCCATAAAAGTTCTAATTAATTGGGTTTTACAGTACTGACTTCTAGCCATTTTTAACTTAGAAAAGCAGGTATCTAACTTAAATTCTTATTAATTTAATGAATTGGAAAACAAAGTAACATTTTAAGCTATAACGGCAAACAACGTTAATAGCAGAAACAGTACAAAACAAATCTATGATATGATTCAGAGATCATTCTCAAAAGTGTTAAGGAGGATGGCAACAGCAAGTTATGCAAGTGACTATTTTTGCCATGTTACCACACATTTCATTGGGGAAGGATGAAACTGTCTTCCTGGAGATCCTCACTAATCTCAGGTTTTGTACACCCATTCTAAATTTGCCACCTTGAAAAAATATTCACTCTGCCTCATACAAAGTTCTCTTGTTGTTAGTGAGGCTCAGTTTATTGTCTACTGGCATGTTGAAAGAATAAAACAAAAAGTGAGAATTATCATGCAGTTTTCTGAGAAACTGAGGTGGAAAAGCTAACTTGCTTGAGTCAGAATTTCTGATGGTAGGAAAACAAACATATATAGATCCAATAACTACTGAATTGGGAACTGAGAATGAGAGTTCATTCCAAGAGAATGAAAGAAATGCTAACTACATAATAAACACAGGCCTTTAGACTTTACTGAAGAGAAAAAAAAATCTAAGATTAATTATATAAGGTTATGTGGAAAGGAATGTCTGCTCCTTTAAGGGTATCTGGTCAAGGACCTTTTTCAATGCAAAAAGGAATAATAAGAAAAGGAGAAAGCCATAAACAAGAACATACCAGGGACAGAAACCTGACAACAAATGATAAGGGAGGCGGTGATGAGAACCAAACCTGGTCAGGCACAGGAATTGATGAGGGCATGTGAGAGTGTGAGAATGTTTATTCCAGCAAGGTTATCTGATTTGGGACCTTCTCAGTTGGGAAACTAAGGGAAAAAGGGGGAAATAAGAAACAAAATATGCAGAGACACAGACCTGAAAAAACAAATATGGAGGCAATGACAAGAAACAAACCACACTAGTCACACTAATTGATGGCCTATCAAGAAAGCACAGGCACCACTTCCAAGAAGATCAACCTGGACTTTGCAACTGATAAGACTGTAAATCAGGGGGCATCCCGGACACTGGGGTGGGAGGGGGTGCAGGAATCTACAAACCCATGAAGCAACATGCAGGGGAAAGGGGGAGCAAGCAGGAACAAAGGGGGGCTAGACAGAAAGGAGTATAAAAGGGGCTGGTCCCATGTAAAGTGGGGCCTGTCAGCATGCTTGTCTGGCTGAGCCCTGCGCCTGAGTCTGTCCTATCTTCTTATATCTTCTTATTAAATCTTTTCTTAACTATCACTCTGTGTAATCTCACTCTCTATCCTGTGTGTATGTGTGCTGTGAGGACTAAGTGCCAGCTACTGGCGAGACCTGTGTGTGTGTGTGTGTGTGTGTGTGTGTGGAATTTTGTGCCAGCTACTGGAGGCAGACAGAGGATGTAGGCGCCCTGCAACTTGTGGTGTCAGCTACTGGAGCGAGTGGGGGTCCTAGCATCAGTAGTTGAGGGGCCATAGCTTTCTGGATCTAGGGAGGGTCCTGCAGACTTTGTGCCTGGGGTGCTAACTACTTTGGCAACTGGTGTGAGTGGACTGGGTGCCAGCTACTGGAGTCAGACCATGGTGTAGACACCCCTGGCCTGTGGTGCCAGCTACTAGAGTGAGTGAATGTCTCAGGGCCCGCTACTGGAGTGAGTGAGGGTCTTTAATCTCCAGCCACTGGGGCGGGAATGGGGGGGGGTGTGTCTGGAAAACCAGCTACTATGAAGCTGCTGGAGCAGGACTGCGAGTCAGAGCCTGTGTGAGCTGAGTGTCTGTATCTTCTCCAAACCTGGTGTGCATGTGTGTAATTCCCTAGCAAACTTCAAGGTGGACTAGCCATCGAGTAGGAACCTGTGAAGCAGGTAAGAGGGCCTGGGATCTGGGCAGGGATACTGGATGGACAGAGAGGGCTGTGCCATACTCAAGGGATCTGTGAATGTGCATGTGTTTGTGAATCTACAGAGTGGTGTGTGTGGGTCTTCACTAGTGACCTTCTATCTCTACCAGCCAAAGAGGAGGAAGGGGACTTGGCTGTCTATGTTTGGTTTATGTGGGTCCTGTATGTAGGTGCTGTTGAAGACAGCGCCTTGTCTGTGGCAGTCTGTGTAACCAGCTGTGTCAGTGTCCTGTGTGTGTCTGTCTGTGTGTGTGTCTCTGGGACACGTGTTCATGGCACTTCCACCAATCTACCTCCCTCTCACACTCCCTGATACTCCTTAACCTTTCCACTTCCTCTTTCAGCTCTGCCACCAGGCTGAGCAGATCATCCACCTGGTCACACTGAAAACAGTTGTTATCTCTGCTGCCCTCCGGTATGAGTGACAGGCTCAGGCACTCCCTGCAGCCGGAGACCTGGACAGCTGCATGTTTGCGTGGGAGCTCCACATTCCTTCTGGCGATGGCTTTCGGGCGAGTGGAAATCACAGCTAGGTCCTCTCCTGGGAGGGCGATGACCACTAGTTGAGTTACCCTTTAGAGCCAGGAGGGGGACTGCGCCCTGCCCGCGCAAACTGCCGCGCCACGCCCTGTTTGCCCACCCTGTTCGCCGCGCTCCTGGTCGCTCACGCTCCCTGGGGACGGCTCTTGTATGTGAGGGGGTTTGGCCGCCGTCACTCTTGTCCCCGCCCACGCTGAGTCAGAGCTGCCGCTCATCAGGAGCTCACTCTTTCCCGCTCTGGGGGGGGGCTGGGGTACCCTCTCTCTCCCTGCGCTTCTGCCCTCGCGGTTTTGCCGCCTTAGGAAGGGTCCCCCGGTGTGATCCTCCACTCCGGAGCCCTTCGCCTCGGTGGCTTCGCTGAAATGGCGGGTTCCCTCGGTTTTAAACTGCTGCCGTTGATGACCTTTAAAGGTCCCTTCCAACCCAAACCATTCTATGATTCTATGAAAAAGCATTGCTTGTATGTTCTGAAATGAATGTCAGACTTCCCTATCTAGTTCTATCAATGGTTTTATTCAGCCTAAATTCTCATTAAATATTGAAAACACCTAATACACAATTTTCACTAGCAAAAATTTGGAGATTTTTGTAAAATATGTTTGTTCAGTTCTTGTATTGCTATCTGATTTAGAAACCTAGCAAGGATGTAAAACTGCATTTTAAACAAGACCAGAGTTCTTTGCAGAAAACATGTTTATTATGTACTGTGAATGATCCCCTGAAATACTTGGATTAATTAAATCAGTCAAAATCAGTCAATCTAGATAGAATAGAGGCTGCTAACAAGAATGCCAGAATTGCATGAGGCTGTCCTTTCCATGACTGAAGCTCACTCCCATAGTTGAGTTTTGCCAAAAGAGGATGTGTTTATGTAGATGTAGTCTAACAGTGTAGTCTAACAGGAGCTGGTGGATAAAGCTGATAAGGGGGATTCAGGCTGGAAAGCGGAACGTCTAAACAAGAATTACTGTCCTTGGGAGTAAAGCACATCCTGGAGAAATATGTAAGCTAATTAAGATGTTTTGGGAACCATCTGAAACAACTAGTAGAAGTGTGATAAGAAGCACCCTCACACAAACTATCCTCATTATAATACTAAAAGTCACACCCCTCGAGCTGGAGACCCCGGCCCAAGCAGAGACCCCTCACCTTTGAGCATGCGCAGAATATTAAAGTAGCACTGTAGCTTTAAGTTGAAACAAGAGAAATGTAGACCAAATGAAAACTGCTTTGTGTAATTACTTATGCATATGCATAACTGGACTGTATAAATACTGTACCTGCATGACCGAACTTTGTGCTAGCTTTGTGGAGCTACCACCTAGCACCCATCTCTGTGCAGACATGAAATAAAATACCTCTGCCCTGTGTGTATATTGACGCCTCGCACAGCAGGTAAACAACCTCACACTTGTGGGATAACATAGAGAGCCCATTTACTTTTATATGTGCCTATGAAGTTCCTTAAATAAAGCAACTGAAACTACCAACAAAACTCTCGAGTCCCTCCTGCCAGGGTCCTTGTGTGGCTGTTCACTAAACTCCTGCTCAGGTTTTGGCCTAACACACATCTCATGCTAAGGCCTGATTATGCTGGGAGCAGTGCCATTAGGTGAAGGTGACAGCAACACTTCAGGACACAGCAGGACACAATGGACAGGAAAAGATAAGGGCCATCCTGCTGCCGTTATCACCTGCAGCTGATATTGCTTGCATAATAACTGTCTGGTAGTTTCTGCAGAATCCACTAACTTATGGAAATCATATAGACCAAGCTTCCAGGTTGGAAAGCATAAATATGTCAGTTTACCCAAAAAGCTTTTGGAGCAGATCCAACAGTGGCCAGACTGCTGAGGCTTTTGTGCTTTCTGGTGTAATACAGGGGATGCCCACACCATGACGGAGGACTAAGAATGAGAACTCTCACCATCAGATAGGTAACTATTTTGCTCATAGATGCATGAGTTACTGGAGTTTGAGTTAGTGAATTAATGAATCAATTAAGTGACGAATTAGAAACTTAACAAGTTAGACCTGTCTTTTAAAAGGGGATTGAGCTCCTGTCAATTTTTACCTAATGAGCTCATGAAATAAAGTTTCATTCACAGAGTACATTGACCCCAAAATTTGTGAGATCCAAATGAACCATGACACCTTGTGACAATCAGGCTGCCTCCTTCCAGCAAAAGCTCTGGACACAAATTGTATTAGATAATGGTTCTTGGAGACTATAGAGGATAAACTAGATTACGCAGGAAGTCTCACCCAGCCTTCTGTTTCTAATAAGGTAATGAAATACAGGATCTAATATTAGATGATTCTAATCATAAAAGAGATGGAGCTCGTCAGAGGTCACAAAGAAAACGTCTAGTTAATTATACTGAACTGCCAAAAGGCTAAAGAGTGAAGAGGAAAGAGTGTCTGAACTCAAATGAACTTGAGTAGAATTTTATTTCAGTATTTTTCCATTGCTGCAGGCAGAAATGTTGTTCCTTTTTGCCATGCTGCTGCTGCTGTACTAGATTACTCTGAATTGCTTCCCTATTGTACCTGTTTGGAAATCAGAAATGCTACAGTACTGACATTTAGAATACCTAACACAAATTGGCTATTTGATACACACTAGCTAGGATAAAGTTAAACACAAAGGATGTTTGAATCAGGCTTTACATTCTGCAAGGAGAAATTGGTATACCTTTGCTAATTAACTTCATGACCCTAGTGATAAAGAAGCCACTAAGGCGAGGTGCTTTGCTGGACTTCATATTCACGAACAAGGAGGGGCTCGTTGGGGATATGAGGGCAAAAGGCAGCCTTTTGCCTCTCACGATTCCTGGGAGCCCGGGATCAATCATTGCATGGGCCGTGCAATGAGACAGTTTAATAAGTAAAGCAAAAGCCACGCATGCAAGCAAAGCAAAACAAGGAATTAATTCACTACTTCCCATTGGCAGGCAGGTGTTCAGCCATCTCCAGGAAAGCAGGGCTCCATCATGTTGTTATACTGGGTTTGGCTGGGATAGAGTTAATTTTCTTCATAGTAGCTTGTATGGGGCTATATTTTGGATTTGTGATGAAAACAGTGTTGAAAACACATAAATGTTTTAGTTACTGCTGAACAGTGCTTACACAGAGTCAAGGTCTTTGCTTCTCACACTTCCCCGCCAGCAAATAGGCTGGGGGTGCCCAAGAAGTTGGGAGGGGACACAGCTGGGACAGCTGATCTAAACTGACCAAAGGAATATTCCATACCATATGACATCAGGCTCAGCATATGCAGCTGTGGGAAGAAGAAGGAAGGGGGGACGTTCGGGGTGATGGTGTTTGTCTTCCCAAGTAACCGTTACGTGTGATGGAGTATATGACCAGTAAAATAAACCCAAATGCAAAATCCCAGAGCAAAGAAAGATACAATTTCCAGAAACAATTAACAGGTTCAGGTGATAACAATAGGGTTGTCAAAGTCTATTTGCAGGGTCATAGATTGTTTTTCTGTTGATGTTTGGTCAAAGGAAGTTCATCCAGATCATTCAGCTCTACTGTGGTAGTCAATATACTCTGCATTGTGTCTGAAGGTGGCATGACCCTTACACACTGGGAAGCATGGATCCAGTTGAGCAGGCACTTGCACTTTACCGCAGTATTAGTAATTACCAGTACCTAATAAGGACCTTTTCAGTGCGGCTGAAGTGCATGATTTCACTGGTAGACCTTAATGTAGACCCAGTCTCCAGGATTCAAGGAGTGACAGACTTCAGTGGCAGTTTCAGGTGAGGCTTCTTTCAGCTGTATGTGGAAAGTCCTTACACATTTCATTAATACCTGACAATATTTTAGAATAATATCACCTGTCAGTTGTAAGTTTGCCTGTACGGGAGTTAAGGGTACTGTGTAAGGCATGTCTGCCCATTAAAATCTCATGAGGTGACAGCCCATGTTTTCTATTCACAGTACTTCTTCTATACATCAATAGGAGAGGTAACACATCCAGACATTTCAGGCCAGTTTCTGCATTAATCTTTGCCAATTCGGTTTCTAAATTGGAGATTTTCCTCTCAATAGCCCCACTGGATTGGGGACAATAGGCACAATGACACTTTGGTTCTATTTTTAGGGCTGCACAAATTTTCTGCATTACTTGTCTGTTAAATTGGGTCCCCCATCGCTATCTAGTATTAGAGGAATACCAAACTGAGGAATTAGTTCTCTCAACTTTTTTTTTTTTTCATCAGTTGTTGTGTCTGCATGTTTACAAGGATAGGCCTCTACCCATCCTGAGAACATATCTAAAATGACAAGGACATATTCAAAATTACAACACTTTGGCTTTTGAATAAAGACAAGTTGCAAATTTACAAACAGTCCCCACTATTTAGGGGGTGCAAATATACTTGTCTTCTCCTGCTGTCCTATGTTATTTTGTTGAAAAGTTGTCCTAACAACTGTGGAAGATTCCACAATTTGAACAGTACTTTACTAACACACTTCAATCCTTTACACCTTAATTTCTGACAAAATGAAAGCCTCTTCCTGGTCATTCAAACTACAGAATTATTTGATTAAATAAAAATCTGTATAAAGTATACAAATCCTAAATTTATGTAGAGTATTAAAAAAAAAGGAAAATTACATATTGAAGTGATCAACCTTCCTTTTTCAGTATTAGCTGTATCTTCACACATATCAACATTTTAATGATTTAGTCATTAGCTCGGTTACTTCACTAAAAGTGCAGCTAACGGGGGCAGCCAATAGACACAGAAGTTTGCAAAACTGTCTCTGGATTTGCATGGCAAGGTTCTGGTAGCAGGGGGGCTATAGGGGTGGCTTCTGTGAGAAGATGCCAGAAGCCTCCCCCATGTCTGATAGAGCCAATGCCAGACAGCCCCAAGATGGACCAGCTGCTGGCCAAAGCTGAGCCAATCAGTGACGTTGGTAGCGCCTCTGTGATAACGTATATAATGTTGCTGTGAAAAGCCGAAATCAGGACTCAATAGTCGGGATGACTATTAAGCAGGTATTCTTTATTGCAGCGCTGGGCAGCACTGGGGATCGCTCTGCCACAAGTGCTCTGCCAGGTCAGCACAACACATCAGTTCATATACAGAAAAATCATACATATTCATCAGATTTCCCGAAAAGGGCAGTTTTATGGTGATGAGTTCCCGGAATTCATTTACATAGTCCAAGCATGCGCAGTAAAATTAGGGTTAGGGTCTTTTCACCCTCCCGGTGGTCTTCCATAGTCTTCCTCACATTGTCCGCTAGTTGGGCTTCCTTTGGGCTTCCTTTGTCCATATATAGTCATTGAGTTAGCTCATCAGTCCTTTGGCCTTGGAATGTCACAAGGGGGTCGATTTAAACTAGTTCTTTGGTGCTTATCTTTGGCACAATCGTACTGAGTTCCTGTTATCAGTGATTTAATTAAGAAGCCTAACGAGCTTGCTCAAGGCCTGCTTAGTCCTATCAGGTAAGAAGTTACAGGAAATGTCCTATCATCAACTCTGCTCAGCAGGTAACCAAAACTATCTTTGCAGGGGAAGAGAACAAAAGAGAACAAGGATGCGAGTGAAACTAAAAAAAATGCAAGTCTATGTCTTAGTCAGGGATTGTCAGGGATTTAACCCTTTCATTCCCCCCTTTCTTTTGAGGGCTTGTAGCTTACTTGCTACAGTCCTCAATATACAGTCTTATTACGTCTGAAACGAAGCTTATCACAAAAACTATAATAAAATCATTAAAATTACTATTTAAAATAGTAAGGCTCTTTTAACTATGACTAGTAAAATATTTCAAATCCTTTTAGGCCTAAAAGGGTGTTATCCTTAATTATTTTATGTTTGCAAAATTCATAATATTTCATCCTTTTCAAGGGTCTGAGTAAAATACCTTCCCCTTTCTACTTGATGCCTAATCTTGTTTCTTTTCCAATCACTGTACGTCTCTGCTGAATTCCAGTAACACCAAAGAAAACATTTAAGAAATACACAAACAAATATTCCTAAAATCGTCAAAGTAATTAATCCAATGAATAATTGTTTCAACCATCCAAAGTTGGGAAGCCAAGAAGTCAATTTATCCCATAAATCTCGAAGCCCCAATGAAGTATCATCCGAAGATACTTCCTGGAATATTCGTGCTTTCTCCCAGAGTGCATTTAGATCTGCTTCTATCTGCTTATCTTTATTGATATATGCACAGCAACTGGTATTAATGATCATACATACACCTCCTTCTTTGGCAGTCAATAAATCTAATGCCATTTGATTTTGCAACACAACCTTACTAAGGGAAGATACTTCCGTCTGTAATTTTTTTATAGTATTTATGGTTAAATTTTCCATCTGCTCTAGAACTGCGGAAATATTTACTATGGCCTTTTCTAGCTCGCTTACTCCTAGCCACGGTAAGAACCATCTAACAAAGCTATGAAATTTTGTTCCCCTAATTGCAAGTGGGTTGTCTTCTCGCTTAGCCCGTTTCCAGGACGTTCTCCAAATACCCCTAGGTATTTGGGACTGATTATATATTCGATCCTGACTAACTAAATGACCTATGGTATACATTCCCTTCCATCCTGCAGGGAGTCGCTTTCTGCTGATACCATCACCACACAGGCACCAATACCCGTCGGGCAGTTTGCAGGGTCCGTTGGTGGCTGTGAGATTAGCTCCATAAAATGATCCTTTGCTTACCCATCCAACCGATGTATTTCTACTGGCATCCCACTTTGTAGAGCTATAGGTTTCTAACTGGGTTCTATTACAGAAATCAATATATGTCATGTTCAATCCTGTCAAATTCCAAGTTCCTACTTCTACTGCAGTCTTGTTGATCCAATAATCATTCCACCCGTTCCTACAGGAACAGTTATGATATTTGTTGTCGGGGGGGCGGCACAGACAATTATTGGATCTTGCCTTCCATAGGCAACTATTATTGCTAACTAGAATCTGGGTGTTATTTTTTTAGTATCTGTAGGTCGAATCTTGGTCCGATCCCATAGCTTGAATTATCACAACTACAATATCCTCCATCTTGTCTTTTCCAAAACTCAGGCCAAGTATTATTGTCACAATTCCAATGAGTCGACCCTATGCTGTACAAAGGGAGTCTCATGTGACCTCTCGGTAGGGCAGTACAAATCCAACAATCCTTAGCCCCTGCGGCATTCGCTATCATCTGAATTGCATTATAATACAAGTTCTCGTTCCAAGCATCTACTGATAAGCTTAAAGCCAATAAAGTTATCGTCGTAACTGTAATTTCAAATCTCCAACACTTTTGATGGTCCATCGTGGTTCAGAAGCTTTCTTTACTCAGGAGTAATGGATCCAAGCTGTCTGGCTCTTTAATCTTGATTGCAGTGAAAGTGGTTAGCAACACCTGATAAGGTCCATTCCACTTCTCCTCCAATGGGTCACCTGAAAAATTCTTAACATAAACCCAATCTCCAGGGCTAAATGGGTGGATCGGGTGATCTAACCCTTTTGCTCTGGCTCCCAAAACATTCTTATTAATCTTTTCCAATTGTTTTCCTAAGGATATAACATAATTTTGTAAATAATTATTTCCCAGCTGATTCAAATCTTCCCCTTGATATTTGGCCTGATATGGCCTCCCATATAATATCTCAAAAGGGCTCAGATTTTCTTTGGCCCTAGGTTTTACACGTATCCAAAGTAGTGCAATAGGCAGTGCTTGATACCAATATAGGTTTGCTTCTTGACATATTTTAGCTATCTGTTGTTTTATCATGTGGTTCATTTTTTCTACTTGCCCGCTGGCTTGTGGTCTGTAGGGTGTGTGTAATTGCCAATAGATTCCTAATAGTTTGCTGACCTGTTGTACTACTTCTGCACAAAAATGTGTACCCCTATCTGATGAAATGACTGTAGGTACCCCGAATCGAGGTATTATTTCATTTAATAATACCTTAGTTACTTCTCTTGCTTTGTTTGTCCTACAAGGGAATGCCTCTGGCCATCCGGAAAAGGTGTCTGTAAGTACCAATAAGTATCTGTACTCCCTTTTTCTTGGAAGTTCAGAGAAATCAATTTGCCAGTGGTCACCTGGTACATTTCCTCTCCCAACACTTCCTAATTGTGCCCGGTTACCTGTATTGGGATTATTTTTCAAACATATTTCACATTGCTGAGTCACCTGTCAAACTATAGTATACAAATTTCTCCCTATTAATTTTTGATTTAAAAATTTATACAGGGAATCTGCCCCCCAACGTGTCTTATCGTCTTCTTCTTTAACAACTCCCCATACCTCTTTGGCAGGAATTACAATCCTGCCATCACTCAAGTGGGCCCATCCTTTGGAGGGAACCTGCCCTCCCATTTCTTCTATTAATTCTTTATCAGCCCTAGAATATTCAACATTTTCTTGGTCACCTAGATTCCTACTTCTGTTATCCGGAATTAAGGTTAAAATCTTTTGCATTCTCTCCGCTGCCTGTTTAGCCTCATAATCAGCCAACCTGTTACCTTTTTCCTGGTCAGTGTTACCCTTCAGGTGTCCTCGGCAGTGCATGATGGCGACTTTGGTTGGCAGTTGGACTGCTTCTAATAGGTGAAGGATTTCCTCAGCGTGCTTGATCTGTCTCCCTTGTGCGGTTAGTAGTCCTCGTTCCTTCCAAATTGCTCCGTGAGCGTGGACAACTCCAAAGGCATATTTGGAGTCTGTCCATATATTTATCTTTTTCCCTTTTGCCAATTCCAGGGCCCTAGTCAGGGCACTAATTTCAGCCTTTTGAGCTGATGTTCCAGCAGGTAATGATTGAGATTCAATTACTTTGCTTGCTGTTGTCACCACGTACCCAGCCTTTCGAATACCTTGTCGGACGAAGCTGCTTCCATCTGTGAACCAGGAGTCTTGTGCATCTTCCAGGGGTTCTTCTTTTAAATCTGGTCTGCTAGAATATACAGTCTCTAAAGTTTCCAAACAGTCATGTATCAATGATTCAGATGTCACCCCACTGAGGAAAGAAGCTGGGTTCGTAACATTAGTCACTTCAATATTAACATCATCTGGTTCAACTAGAGTAGCCTGGTATTGTAAAAATCGGGATGGAGAAAGCCAATGATTTCCTTTTTGTTCTAGTACGGCTGATACTGTGTGTGAAACCAGCACTGTGATTTTTTTGGCCTAAGGTAAATTTCTGGGCCTCTTGGATATTTAGTACTACAGCCGCCACAGCTCATAGGCACCCTGGCCACCCTTTGCTTACTTCGTCAAGCTGCTTAGAAAAGTAGGCCACAGCTCTTTTGTAGAGTCCCAGTTGTTGAGCTAGGACTCCCAGAGCTATACCTTGTTTTTCATGGGAAAACAGCCAGAAGGGTTTAGTAACGTCAGGTAGGCCCAGGTCCGGGGCCTTCATCAGTTCCTTTTTAAGCGTTTTGAATGCATTTTGAGCTTCTCTGGACTAAATCAATTGAGTGGGATTGTTGACACCAACCTGCCATTTCGAAGAAGGTCCTGAGTTCCTTTACCATTTGAGGGAGAGGGGTTCTGCAGATGGCTTCTTTTCGTTCCATTCCTAATTCTCGTTGTCCTCCAGATAGCTCGTATCCAAGGTAGGTTACTTGCTGTCGCACCATCTGAGCTTTCTGTTGAGAGACTCGATACCCATTCAGGCCCAAAAAGTTCAACAAATTAATAGTCCATTGAATACAATCAGGCTTTGTTTCAGTTGCTATTAATAAGTCATCCACATACTGTAGAAGAGTTCTGTCTCTGGAGGGAGGATCCCATGTCTCAAGTTCTCGTGCTAATTGGTTCACAACGATGGTTGGACTGTTCTTAAAACCTTGGGGTAACACTGTCCAGGTAAGTTGGGTTTTCCTACCAGTAGTAGGACTTTCCCCTTCAAATGCAAATAGTTTTTGGCTCTCCTTGGCCAGAGGCAAGCAGAAGAATGCATCTTTCAAATCTAATACTGTAAACCATACCTGATTATCGCGCAATTTAGTACGTAAAGTATAAGGATTGGCCACCACAGGGTGTAAATCTTTAAAATTGAGGGGTTTTAGAAAGAACACCTTTTCCTGTTGGCCAGTAGCTCCCACTGTAGTCACAAAGTCTTTACTCACAGGTATCAATTCTTGATTTAAAACAGAGAAAGAAGCACCTGTGTCTACTAAGAATTCCACTTCTTTCTCTTGTCTCCCCAGCCTTATCTTAACCAGTGGATCCACTAGGGTAGATTCCCCAGGTCCCCGTCAATTGGCCTCTGCTCCAGCAGTCAAGATTTGCGGGGTTCCTTTGAGTCTTGGACATTCGCTCCTCCAATGTCCTTCCTCTCGACAATACGCACATTGATTCTTTCCCAATACATTCCCCAGTCCTCCTCTACTTCCAAAGGGCCTTCCCCTTCCTCGTCCTCTAAATCCTCCTCTATTCACCATTCCTCTCTGTTCCAAGGCTGCCTCCGTGCGGCGGGAGGTTAACACCACAACCCTTCTGCCACTCCGGGCGATTCCGCAAAGTAAAAAAAAAAAACCAACAAAACATATCCACATACATAACCTCATCCCACTTTCCTTCTCTCCGTAAGAACAACATTAACTACAATATAGTATTATAATTTAAAGATCCATTAAAGGGCCATTTTTCACCATCTTCTAATTTGTACAGGGGCCACCACCGATTACAATATTTGATTAGTGTTTTCTTATTCACACTCCCACCTGGTTGTCCCCCTATCTCTTTCCAATGTGCTAAGATACATCCTAGGGGGCTTTTCTTTACAAGACCACCACTTTGCTGTCCCCCCATTCTACCCTATTGATTCTGTACTTCCGTTATTCTCCCACAGATTATTTTAATAACCTCAACCTGTCGCGCTTTATCCTCCCACTCTAACCACGTTCCACAATTCTCACATTGAATATCTCATCCAAATACAACCCATAAATTTTGGTCACAAATAAAACAATTTACGAGGAAAAGCGGTTCACATTCATTTTCAGGATGAGACACACAGGTCTCCAGGTTTTCCACACTCACTTTGCAGTCACACCGCGTCTCAGTCACTCACCAGTCACACCAGAGTTAACTCAGCTCATTCACACTTAGTTGCCGATTTCGCAGTGCCCGTCCAATATATCCAAATTCGATATCAATAAAGCAATATCCAAGTTCGGTGCCAGTAAATCCGTACCGCCAACAGTACAAAACTCGTGCGGGTTTCACAAGTGTACCAATACCAAAAAGCACGTTATTGCAGAAGTACAAGGCTTAACCTGTGTCTGTACCAACGTACTAAATACCAAATGTATACCCTCAGGCACTAGTAGCCTGGTATACGGCGCTCAGCGTAGGACGTCTCCTACGACTTACGAGAACCTTCCAAATGACTGGTCCCAAATTCCAAAACAGAAAACTAGAAAGATTTAAAGAATACCTTTTTTCCTTTAGATGGTCCTTGTCTGCTCCCGCAGTGATCCGATTGAGGCGAGGAGTCCCTCTGGGAAATCCCGGGGGTACCCTAGGGAGTCCTGTTCTCAGCGGGTCCTGCAGCCGAGCAGAGCGGGTCCCATCTGGGGTGCCAAATTGTTGCCATGAAAAGCCAAAATCAGGACTCAATAGTCGGGATGACTATTAAGCAGGTATTCTTTATTGCAGCGCTGGGCAGCACTGGGGATCGCTCCGCCAGAAGTGCTTTGCCAGGTTAGCACAACACATCAGTTCATATACAGAAAAATTATACATACTCATCAGATTTCCTGAAAAGGGCAGTCTTATGGTGATGAGTTCCCGGAATTCATTTACATAGTCCAAGCATGCGCAGTAAAATTAGGGTTAGGGTCTTTTCACCCTCCCGGTGGTCTTCCATAGTCTTCCTCACATTGTCCGCTAGTTGGGCTTCCTTTGGGCTTCCTGTGTCCATATATAGTCATTGAATTAGCTCATCAGTCCTTGGGCCTCGGAATGTCACAAAGGGGTCGATTTAAAGTATTTCTTTAGTGCTTATCTTCTACACAAACCTCCTGAGTTCCTGTTATCAGTGATTTAATTAGGAAGCCTAACGAGCTTGCTCAAGGCCTGTTTAGTCCTATCAGGTAAGAAGTTACAGGAAATGTCCTATCATCAACTCTGCTCAGCAGGTAACTAAAACTATCTTTGCAGGGGAAGAAAACAAAAGAGAACAAGTATGCAAGTGAACACAGTAAGGTCTTAGTCAGGGATTGTCAGGGATTTAACCCTTTCACCCACACACACACTTCCTGCAAGCATGCACAGAATATTAAAGTAGCACTGTAGTTTTAAGTTGAAACAAGAGAAATGTAGACCAATAGAAAACTGCTTTGTGTAATTACTTATGCATATGCATAACTGGACTGTATAAATACTGTACCTGCATGACCGAACTTTGTGCTAGCTTTGTGGAGCTACCACCTAGCACCCATCTCTGCGCAGACATGAAATAAAATACCTCTGCCCTGTGTGTATATTGGTGTCTCGCACACCAGGTAAACGACCTCACGCTTGTGGGATAACAGTTTGGATAAGAATGATGCAAGCTTCATTACAGCTACCCAATGGATCCTTCAGCCCATTCGCAAAGTATAGGAGAGTTCAGTGTGTTTATCTCTACTGATTCTGTGCATGTAAGATCTGAGAGATCCTAAGAAATCATGAAATTCACTAAGAATTCTTTCCATGGGATACAAAACAGACAGACCTTTAACAGTAGCTGTTGAAGTTTCAGATCAGTTGCAGGAGAAGGCTAAATACCTCGCCATTTCTCCGTGGAACAAATAAAACATTGACTGGAGGAAGCACCAGTCCCATTCTTTCTATGATCTGGTTTCACTGCTGTGGATGGCAGTCAGCGGGGCAGTTCACGTCGTTGCCTGCAGAAATGATAGCAGAAGGTGAGGAGAAGTGTTAATGTCAGTTCTGCAATGAGCAATGGCCAGCACCACCCACCCACCCTGAATTCATACCTCCTGCTGGAAACAAGGAGCAAGATGAGACTTTAGGGCCATCTTTCTACTGACAGAAATTCTTTGCAGTGGAGACGTCCCATTTTATAAGCGTTGAGACCATACAGAGTGGCTACAGCTGATTAGAGAATCCTTCTCTCTGAGGAAGTTGCAGCATGTCCAAGCCTTTTTAATATAATATGGTCACAGAATAGTTTCTACTTGCAGCTACGAGAGAGTGCTTTCCCTCATTATCACACAAGCAGATTTTACTGCCCTGTTACAGCTCATGGCTAACAAACAGCATAGCTGTAAGCCTCAGAACAGGGTTTGGGATTCAGCTCTTTCCCCCAACTCTGCCCGACTCCACTATAAGTCTTCCACACCCATGGAGCATCAGAAGAACACTGAGGACCAGAGGAAGAGATCACTGCTGCTTTACAGAAGGATAGGGTAATATTTAGCCTTTGCTCAGTGCACAGACATAGAGTGAGAATACAGTGACATTTTCTGACTTACAAAGCAGCAAAAAGCCAGTGCTATCCCTGAAAAGCTTTCACCTGTACCATTTTCAGAAAGGGAGTGATGGTAACTGCTTAGACTCACCCTCATTTCCTTAGTGTTGCAGAGAAGGCAATGGGACACATCTAGTATTGTATGCACTGGAAAATGGTGACGCTGGGGTTTTTTTGTCATTTTGTTGTTCTGCTTTTAAACTGTAATGGTATGCCACTACTGTGCCAAAAGTTTCAAAAATAGGTCCGAGGGGGTGAGAGGAATAAAAGGGGTCAAAATATGGGAAACAAAAGGAAGGGGAATACTCAGAAGTCTATAAGGTGTTACTAAAGTTAAGCCAAGGGAAAAGTGAAGGCCTATTTCTACTGTAACCTTCTTGGACACATCACCTTTGATTTCTAAGATAAATTCCACATTTTTAGTGTCTTCTGAACTCAAAGCATTTTTTCAAGTTGGAAAAACATAATCCCCATTTTATTCACAGGAAACAGTAGCTGGAAGATCTGCTCAGTGGTGCATAGCAAGAGAATTACAGAAACTGCAAAATAAAATTAACTAGTATGGTTTTCATTATCTTTCCCTGATCACTGACTGGCTCACACACTTGCTCTTTTCCCTTGAGACACAGTTACTTTCATTGTCCTTTCCAACATAAGACAAGCTCTTCCTACCTCTGCATCTAGTGGGAGGTGGAAATTGTCACCACTCTGCATCCTACTTCAATTGTAGTTTTTAAACCTGAACCAGTTCTTTCCAAGACTTCCCTGGGAGTGCCTCATACTCTGCAGAACACACAATAGGATGAACTCATTGCTCTTTATAAAAAAATGTCTGAGAAAGAAGGAGTTTATTGCTATAATAAAGGTCATGACACTGCTTTCTTCTATTCACACTATTTTTTCTCACACAGCCCAGATCTCAAAAATAACAAATCTCCATGGGAATGTAGAGGCTTCATCTTGGAGGCAGTTTACATGGTCAAGCTATTCTAAGTCACACTAAGATTCGCAGACTTAATCAACTATTGATTTTAATTGTTAAGTATAATTCATGTGTTACAAAATCCACAGGCTAGTAATGAAAGTAGGATGGTTCTTCGTATTGCATTTGCCACTACAAGCTCTAAGAAGAGAACTGATCCTCAGTGCACAAAGCACATGTCCTGGTTTCAGCTGGGATACAGTTATTTTTCTTCTTCATAGCTGGTATAGTGCTGTATTTTGGATTTAGTATGAGAATAGCGTTGTGTCATGGTTTAGCTTCAGTCGGCAACTAAGCACCATGCATCCGCTTTCTCACCCTCCCCCCCCCGGTGGGATTGGGGGAGAGAATCAGAAGAGCAAAAGTAAGAAAACTCGTGGGTTGAGATAAGAACAGTTTAATAATTGAAATAAAATAAAATAATAATAATAAAAATTTTAATGAAAAGGAAAACAACAAGCGAGAGAGAGGAACAAAAGTCAGGGGGGGAGAAAGTGATGCAACTGCAGCCACTGACCAACGCTCAGCCAGTCCCCGAGCAGCGATCGCTGCCCCCCCCCAGCCAACTCCCCACCCCCAGTTTATATACTGAGCATGACGTCATATGGTATGGAATAGCCTTTTGGTCAATTTGGGTCAGCTGTCTTGGCTGTGCCCCCTCCCAGCTGCTTGTGCACCTCGCAGAGCATGGAAGCTGAAAAGTCCTTGACTACTATAAGCACTGCTCAGCAACAACTAAAATATCAGTGTGTTATCAACATTATTCTCATCCTAAATCCAAAACACAGCACTATACCAGCTACTAGGAAGAAAATTAACTCTATCCCAGCCAAAACCAGGACAGCATCCACCCCTTATTCTATACCATCTACGTCATGCCCAGGTCCTACCCTTTCCAATACATTCCAATTAATCACCACCACTTTTCCTGTCTTTTGATATATACACACAGATATCATTCCCTTGGTCTATGGGCCATCCCTCTAAAATGTCTGTCGAGTTCATTTAGTCCATGACTTTGGGCTCCATCTGTCATAACAGTCCTTCAGGGCAGGAGAGATGGTGTGTGGTGTTGGATTGTTGCATGCTGAAGCCAGTTCTGGTTCCATCACTGCTGCACTTTGCTTGGTTTCATCACAGTTCATTCTTCATTAATCTGGGTGATTCTTACTGTAATACTGTTGATATGGAATATAGGCACCATAAAAGTGATGACATACAGTATTATATAGCAATTAACATCATACCATTTAGTTCATTGGCTATTCTCACCCAAAATCAAATCCCCTTGAGGTACACAGCGGACTTCCCCATCCTTTCGCATTACCTGCCAAGTGCACCCAGGTCCTTGAGCAAAAGCAATCCCACGAGTAGGTTTTCCTTTGCCCAAGGCAGGAGTAACCCAGACTGTCTTCCCCAGCATGTTTTTTTATGTGCACTACAGGGACTTTATCTCCTTCTACACTGTGTAAGAGTTTTGATTGGGCAGGGCCAGCTGGATTGACAGATCCCCTAGTGTTGACTAACCAGGTGGCCTTTGCTAAATGTGTATCGCAGTGTTTGAATGTCCCACCACCCATTGCTCTCAGTGTAGTCTTTAACAGCCCATTGTATCATTTGATTTTCTTGGAGGCTGTGTCTTTTAACAGAACAAAATATTGACCGAGGAAATAACTGGTTTGAAAAAAATAAATTGAAAAGTTACAAAAAGGAGCAGCAGAGAGGAACCAGTATGTACTGACTACCACCTCGTTTCCCATCGCTGCTTGGGGTGGGGGGGGTGTGGTGTGTGGGAAAGTAGAGGAGTTGGGAATGAAGGAGTGAAGTTGAGCCTGGGAAAAAGGTGGGGGGGAGGTGTTGTTTAAATTTTTTTGTTTTCATTTCTCACTATCCAAATGTATTTTAATTGGCAATAAATTAATTTCCCCCAAGTCAAGCCTGTTTTGCCTGTGATGGTAACTGGTGAGTCATCTCCCTGTCTTTATCTCGAGCTTATCATGAGCTTTTTCATCTTATTTTCTCCCCCGTCCTGTTGAGGAGGGGGAGGGATAGAGCTGATGGGTGGGCATTTGGCAGCTGGCCAAGGTCAACCCACCACAACCACTTAGGTTAGACATTTGGTAACAAACAGAAAATAAGGGCATTTTGAAAGCAAAGCAATATTAATCACATTTTACTCTCAGTGGCTTAGCTCCATGTGTTAGCTCTTTGGGAAAAACATTGCCTTTTAGTGTTTTAGCCTATCACACCTAAAGGCTGTATTCTGATTTTTTTCTCTCCTCCTTCTCCCTCCCATCATTCTCTCCCAGTAAAGAGAATCCCTGATCTCAAATATGTAGCATTTTCAGAGATGCTTCTAGGTTGCAGCCTCGCAGGTGTAGTCCTAGCCAACCCATTTAGTTTTCTGAGACTAAGTCCTGATCCTGCAGAATGTCATGCATTGTCAACTCCATATAACCTGAGCACATGAACTGACAATTTGGAGGGGTTTTAAGCACCTGCTGGAATCAGACTTGCAGGATTAATAAACAAGGGCAGCACTAGAACTAGCTTGCCACTTTCCATTTCAGCGATTACCCACAAGAGGGCAATGTCATCCTTACGTTCAATTTTTGGTAGTACAAATCATCCTTGGAGCTTTTGACATCCTGCATATTGTCACCTCCACTGACATCTCCATACTCTGTTCACTGAGTCGCTCTTACATAAATAAATCTATTTAATAATAAGGTTATTAATCAATAACTGGAAGGACATTCATTTGCAAAGCTAGTGTAAAGCCAAAGATTCTTTGTCATTACTTTTGTCCCAAATGTCTGCTTTGCTGAAATCTTGTAACTTACTTTCTAAATATATTTAAAAGAGGTTAGGGTCTTCAGACTTTAGTGCTGGCCTGCTATCTTTAAATAACACAACTATCTATTGCATTAAAAAACCCCATGAGCCCAATGAGTATTTGTTACTGGCAGAGAACTGTGGGGGAAAAAAGGTTGAGGAGAGGAAGATGAGATTTCCTGTTCAGTGTTCCGGCAATATCCATCAGTACATTGATATAAACTTATGAAAGTGGGGTTCATTTAATGTGCTGTAAGAGCTCTTCACATATAAAAGTAACAATTCGTGTTGCTTATTTAAGCCCAAGATGGGTCAGTCAGTGCCTAGTCCCTCCAGGATGTGTACCCATCTCGTTAAAGAGTGCAGTCCTTACAGACAGCTTTTGTTCTCTTTGCTTTTATGTGCACAAAGAACAAGCTAACAACAACATCTGTCCCAGTGCTACCAGTTGTTTTGCCATCTAGCATGTCAGCAGTACAAGCACAATATTGCACCATCCCACTCCTCCACATGATTCTCTCACCACAATGACAGTAAAGACAAATGGTATTCCAGAAGAGACACTTCAGCAGAAATTAATGCAAGTGGGGTTTCTCTGTGTCTCACAGGAGGTGCTTAATATCTGTCAGGATTGAGCCTATATGACGTACCCAAGGGAGTATGTGTCACGTCCAGAGTTGGGTATCAGGCCGCATGCCTTCTATTTCTACAGCCCTTTGGAAATGAAACTGTAGACACAATCAGATGGGAAGCCTTCAGTATTACAACTGCTGAAACTCACACAATACTTGAATTTTCTGAGAACATGGATGCTGCAAGTTTTAAACCTCTTACATCAAGGAAAAAAGCATTCCAGTTTGAGTTATATGATTCTACTTATTATAGTGGAGTTATATATATATAACAAAGCAATATTTGGGACACTTAAGCAAGCTTCGGATCAACAGAACCTGGTTCTTATGCGTGACTTCAACTACCCAGACATTTGTTGGAAGAACAATACAGCAGCTCACATGTCATCCATCAAGTTCCTGGAATGCATAGAGGACTGCTTCCTCATACAAATGTTAGATGTGCCAACCAGGAATGAGGCACTGCTGGACTTGCTAATCACAAACCAAGAAAACCTGCTTTGTATTATCTCGGTTACTGACAGCCTTGGCTGCAGTGATCACAATATTGTGGAGTTTGGGATCCTGCTGAGCATGCTGAAGGTTAGTACTAAGACAAAGGTTTTAGATTTTTTTAGAAGAGCAAACTTCAGCTCGCTCAGAGCTCAATTGGGAGGGATTTCGTGGGAAGCTTCCATGGAGAATAAAGGAGCTAGCAAGTGCTGGGAGTTTTTCAAGAACACTCTCCTGGAAGCACAAAAACAGTTAATCCCCTTTAAAGGTAAGGGAAGTAGGCAGAGCAAGAGACCCCCTTGGCTTAACTGCGAGCTTCTGAGTCTGCTCAAAACCAAAAGAGAAGCGTACCAGAGATGGAAAAGTGGACAACTCCCTGTTGAGAACTACAAGGGCATTGCCAGGGCATGCAGAGATGCAGTTAGAAAAGCAAAAGCTCAGCTCGAATTGAAATTGGCCAGAGATGTCACTGTCAAACACTGAAAGGGTTCTTCAGGTGCGAAAACAACAAGCAGAAACAGAAGGAAAATATTGGCCTGCTATTAAACAGGAGAGGTGAATTAGTCACCAACAATGCTGAAAAGGCACAGGTTCTCAACACTTTCTTCACCTCTGTCTTTACCAGCACTGTTGGGCTCCAGGCATTGGGAACAAAAATCCAGGTTGATGCAAATACAGACCCACCGTCAGTGAAGGAAGAGTTGGTATGTGAACTATTACAGGAGGTTGACACCTACAAATCGATGGGCCCTGACAACATCCACCCGAGGCTGTTAAGAGAGCTGGCTGACGTTGTTGCGATGCCGCTCTCCTTAATCTTTGAGAAGTCGTGGAGATTGGGACGTCCCAGAAGACTGGAAGAAGACTAATGTCACCCCACGAGAAGGGCTTAAAGGAGGATCCAGGAAATTATAGACCCATCAGTCTTACTTCAGTCCCTGGGAAAGTTATGGAACGAATCCTCCTGGGCGCTATCACAAGTCAAATGAAGCACATGATTGGGAAAAGCCAGCACGGATTCACCAAGGGCAAATCATGCTTGACAAACCTGATCGCCTTCTATGACAAAGTAACCTGCTTGGTTGATGTGGGGTGAGCGGTGGACATTGTCTACCTGGATTTCTCCAAGGCTTTCGATACGGTTTCCCACAGCTTCCTCCTAGACAAACTGATGCATTATGGTCTAGACAAGTGGTCTGTGTGATGGGTGGGGAACTGGCTGACAGGCCGCACCCAGAGGGTGGTGGTAAATAGCTCCTTTTCAAACTGGCAACCTGTCACAAGTGGGGGTCCCCCAGGGAACGATATTGGGCCCAACGCTGTTTAATGTCTTCATAAGTGATCTGGATGATGGGATCAAGTGTACCCTGATGAAGTTTGCCCATGATAGCAAACTGAGTGGGGAAATGGACATTTTGGAAGGGAGAGCCACCCTGCAGGAAGACCTGGATAGGCTGGAAGAGTGGGCTAACAAGAACCTTATGAAGTTCAACAAGGAAAAGTATAAGGTCTTGCACTTGGGAAAACATAATCCAGGAGTGCAGCACAGGCTGGGATCTACCCGGCTGGGGAGCAGCTCTGTGGAAAGGGACCTGGGGGTCCTGGTGGACAACAAGCTCAATATGAGTGAACAGTGTGCTGCTGCGGCAAAGGCGGCCAACAGGATGCTGGGTTGCATCAACAAGGGCATCACCAACAGAGATAAAGAAGTAATTATCCCACTCTACTCAGTGCTTGTCAGGCCACACCTGGAATACTGTGTTCAGTTTTGGTCCTATAAAAAAAGATGTGGACAGGCTGGAGAGGGTCCAGAGAAGGGCCACAAAGATGATCAAAGGACTGGGAAGCCTGCCATATGAGGAAAGGCTGAGAGAACTGGGTTTGTTCAGCCTTGAGAAAAGAAGGCTTAGGGGAGACCTTATCACCATGTTCCAGTATTTAAAGGGTGGCTACAAAGAAGATGGAGACTCCCTTTTTACAAGGAGTCACATGGAAAAGACGAGGGCTAATGGGTCCAAGTTACTCCTGGGGAGATTCCGATTGGACACAAGAGGAAAATTTTTCACAATGAGAACAATCAGCTGTTGGAATAATCTCCCCAGGGAAGTGGTGGATTCCCCAATATTGGACCCTTTTAAGATTCAGCTGGACAGGGTGCTGGGCAATGTTGTCAACACCGTGCTTCTGCCAAGAAAGGTTGGACCAGATGTTCCTTGAGGTCCCTTCCAACCTGGTGTTCTATGATTCTATTACTCTTAATCAAACTGAGGCCAGAAAATATTTCTGGGAGAAGGAATAATTCTTCAGAACCTTGATGTAGGGGCTGGACAGAATACCTTCTCCCTATTATCTTCAATAATAAATGCTGTTAGACAAATACAAGGAAAATGGGAATATAAACCTTCTACTCCTTAGTATACTTCTGAAGGGTTTTCTGAGTGGGCTCAGAGACTGTCTGCTTGAGATGTCATTAATGCACGCAGTACTATACCACAGGACATGATGTCCATGGAAGCAACAGAGGCAGGGAAAGTAAGACTATTGCAAAATGCAGTCTAGCCTTAATGGTACACAGTGGGGATGCTGACTGGAACACTATAATGGCTCAGGGGTTGCAGAATTGGACTGCTTTTATGGGAGACACCCCTGATATGACAGGCTGACATAGGAACAGGGAAGGATGGATCAGGGTTGCCCAAACACCAAAGGGAAATTATAAGAGGGGATAAAATATTTGAAAATTCCCTGTGGAAGTTAATCTATCTCATATAAAAAAACCCCTGATAAATCAGAGAGAGAGCAGAGATTCTTATGGGAGTCTCTTGCTAGGAATAGGTTTTACACTAGGCCAATTAGATGGGATGCCCACATTTTTCTTACAGAGTTTGTGGGATAATTGTGAAAGGGATAGTGGCATAGATGCTGAGAAAGTCCCGGACAGTATTGTTCTGTCTGCTTTCCTGATTCAGCCCCGATTATTCTGTCTGTTGCCCTGATCCCAGTATAAGGAAAATAACAGAGGAACTTCCAACTTCTGGCCCAGGGAGTTCCAATGACTTGTCCCAAGTGGCTGAAATTTCTTGGAATTAATATTAGTGAAAGCCCTAGTACATCATTAATAGTAAATGATAACTAGCCTATTTCTTTTCTCATTGATATGGGAGCCTCAATATCAATGATTAAAGCTGAGGATGCCCCTGAAATAAGAAAGAAAACTTAAGAAAGGATCTCTATAACAGGGTGTGCTGGTTTTGGCTGGCATAGCGTTGATTTTCTTCGTAGTAGCTTGTATGAGGCTATGTTTTGGATTTGTGCTGAAAACAATGTTGATAATACAGGGATGTTTTAGCTATTGCTGAGCAATGCTTACACAGCATCAAGGCCTTTTCTGCTTCTCACACCACCCCACCAGCGAGTAGGCTGGGGGTACACAAGAAGTTGGGAGGGGACATAGCTGGGACAGCTGACCCCAACTGACCAAAGGGATACTCCATACCATATGACGCCCTGATCAGCAATAAAAAACTTGGAGAGGAAGGGGGGGACGTTCGGAGTTATGACATTTGTCTTCCCAAGTAACTGTTACGCGTGATGGAGCCCTGCTTTCCTGGAGATGGCTGAACACCCGCCTGCTGATTGGAAGGAGTGCATGAATTCCTTGTTTTGCTTTGCTTGTTGTGCACGGCTTTTGCTTTACCTAGTAAACTGTCTTTATCACAACCCATGAGTTTTCTCACTTTTACTCTTCTGATTCTCCCCCCCATCCCACTGGGGGGGGGAGTGAGCGAGCAGCTGTGTGGTGCTTAGGTGCTGGCTGGGGTTAAACCACAACACAGGGATTGTAGGGAAAAGACAAGAGCTCCCTGTGGCCAGGATAAAATTGATTTTGCCCAGTGGAAGAATACTGAGACCTACAGTGGCAGTAGAACCCTTAAGTATATTAGGTATTAATATATTAAAAATCCTAGACTATTAAGATTCCTTTAGGCACTTGGGTGCCAAACCATCAAACTCAGAATTCTGTAATCTCTATGGATGGAATACCAGCTGAAGGGTACACCACTTCTCTATTACAGGCTGCACTCAAATTAGTTAAAAGTGCCTTAACTCATGTACGAGTTAACTATCGTATTAGCCCTGAAGCCTCGCAAGGCATAACTGCTCTTATTCAGGATTTAGAATAAAGGGGTATTTGGAAAACTCATTCCCCGCATAACTCCCCCATGTGGCCTGTCCGTAAACGCAATGGTACCTGGTGTTTAACAGTAGATTATTGTAAATAGAATGAAAATACTGGACCCTTACATGCTGCTGTCCCATCCGTTACAAATCTTTTTTGCTTTAGAACAAGCCAAAGGTGGCTGTTTTGGATATAAAGGATATGTTTTTCATGGTCCCGTTACAACCTGAAGATCAAGAGAGATTTGCCTTTACCTGGAGTGGAATACAGTGCACTATTACATGTTTACCTCAAGGAGTCAAACATAGCCCTACATTGTCAATTCAGGCTTCAGCTAAGGAATTAGAACAAGTCCAACAGGAACCAGGGATGACAGTATATCAATATATAGATGACATTCTAGTTGGAGGGGATTCCCCTGATAAGGTCCAAATAATGTGTGATTGCATTCTAGACCATCTGGAAAACAAGGGGATTATTATTCCTGAAGCAAAATGACAAGCACCTAGCTAAATAGTTTGATTTTTTATGCATAACCTGGTAAGGTGGTAGACAGTGTATTCCCTCTGATACCTTACAGCAAACAGTTGAAGAAGGAGCTCTGACAAGTCTTAGGGAACTTTAGGATTCTGGCGAGCACATATTCCAGGATTTAGTATAATTGCTTGACCCTTATATAATTTGTTAAAAAAATGTGCTACCTGGGAATGGACAGTTAGTCATGAAGAAACATTTTGTTTATTAATATGCAATGTTTCAGAACATCATGCTATGGGCCCAGTAATACTGGGAGTCCCTAAGATTCAGCTGGACAGGGTGCTGGGCCATCTTGCCTATACCGTGCTTTTGCCAAGAAAGGTTGGACCAGATGATCCTTGAGGTCCCTTCCAACATGGTATTCTATGATTCTATGATTTCTATTATATATAATTAATAGCAAAAAAAGCTCTCCAAAACAGGGAAAGTAATAAAACTGGGATATTTTATTTTTCTCTGAGATATTTCTGGAATCTGGTAATGAAGAGCTTTGGGCATCAAAACAGTTCAAATTGCTGATATTTTCTTTTACAACATTGGAAAATGTTCACAGCAGATGCCTTTTTTTTAAAGTCCTTGATGCTGTTTGCCTTGGTAGACACACATTCAGTGCAGTCTTGGATGGTGTGTTTATTCATGTGCTGTGGTAGTGATGCTCTGTGAACCACTCAATTACACTTGCAGAAGCATGATGGAAGGTGAATTCTGTTGCCTCACTATGAAAAATACACTGTGGTCTCTTTTGGGTGCTTTAGGTTTTCCACTGCCCAAATGGCCATTTAATAACATGTACCCAAAGCTTCTTCTCCTATATAAATGGTGTAAAAGGATCAAAGCATAAAGAAACAGGCCCTAAATGTCCATTCAGTTCACATTACAATTGCTTTATAGCTCCCCCCTCTTTTTAGCTAGAGATTCTTTGTTAGTTTCATTCTCCAATATGGTAAAAAAAGCCCCAGATTTTTTTTTCTTCTTTTTTTTTACTTTTATAGTTATTAAAAAATGCAAAGGTTATTTTGCTGCCACTTCACTGCCGCTCTCAGTTCCTTATCAGTTTCATATTTCATCTAGATATAGCCTTAAAAAAAAGTAGCAGTTTGTCGTGGGTTGACCTTGGCTGGCTGTCAGGTGCCCACCAAGCCAATTTATCACTCCCCCTCCTCAACAGGACAGGGGGAAAAATACGACGAAAAAAGCTTGTGGGTCGAGATAAGGACAGGGACATCACTCAGCAATTATCGTAACGGGCAAAAAACAGACTTGACTTGGGGAAATTAATTTATTGCCAAAAAAATCAGAGTAAGACAATGACAAATAAAACAAATCTAAAAAACCACCTTCCTCCCCACCCCTCTTTTCTTCCTGGGCTCAGATTCACTCCGGATTCTTCTACCTCCTCCCCCAGAGTGGCACAGGGGAATGGGGGTTGTGGTTAGTTCATAATGCTTCGCCTCTGCCGCTCCTTCCTCCTCACACTCTTCCCCTGCTCCAGCATGAGGTCCCTCCCACAGGATACAGTCCTTCACGAACTGATCCAACATAGGGTCCTTCCCACGGTCTGCAGTTCTTCACAAACTGCTCTAGCATGGGTCCTTTCCACGGGGTGCAGTCCTTCAGGAACAGACTGCTCCAGCATGGGTCCCCCACGGGGTCACAGATCCTGCCAGAAAACCTGCTCCTGCGTGGGCTCCTGTCCACAGTCTGCAGTTCCTGCCAGGAGCCTGCTCTGGCACAGGCTCGCTACGGGGTCACAGCTTCCTTCAGGGCACATCCACCTGCTCTGGTGTGGGGTCCTCCACGAGCTGCAGGTGCATATCTGCTCCACCGTTAACCTCCATGGGCTGCAGGGGGACAACCTGCCTCACCATGGTCTTCACCACAGGCTGCAGGGGAATCTCTGCTTTGGCGCCTGGAGCACCTCCTCCCCCTCCTTCTTCCCTGACCTTGGTGTCTGCAGAGTTGTTTCTCTCTCACATATTCTCACTCCTCTCTCCCGGCTGCTGTTGTGCAGCTGTTTTACCCTTTCTTAAATATGTTATCACAGACGTGCTACCAACATCACTGATTGGCTTAGCTTTGGCTAGCGGCGGGTCCAGCTTGGAGCCGACTGGAACTGTCTCTGTCCGACATGGGGGCAGCTTCTGGCAGCTTCTCAAAGAAGCCACCCCTGCAGAACCCCCCCCCGCTACAAAAACCATGCCACATAAAACCAATACGCAGTTAAATGCAGAGCATTGCTCTAACTGAAGAAGCTAAATCTGAGATACAGTATTCTCTTAGCACCTTGTTGTTACCTATGGAGTACAGCTAAACTGAGATAGGAGACAATATGACAACTGGGCTGAGTTGAGAACTCCTGCATATGGTTCTGCAGTGGGCAGGTTATCTGTGTTTTATGATTGCCATCATATATTCACTGGTCTTCATTTCTTGCATATGAAGTGAATTTTATGGGAAAGAACAGGCAGTGCATTTCAAAGCTTTCTTTGTCCTGCTAAAATAAATGATGCCTTTTACGTGACTTATCTGACTTACCATCCCTCACACTGTTGAAGCTTTACCTCTAAACCATGTTTGGAAATAGAAAAGAAGTAGTTTTGCCAAAGTCTGTGCTGGTTTTTTTGGGTCCCTGGCTTAGAGATGTAGGATATGTAAAATGCTGAGAACAGATTTTTATTTGCTGCTAGGTGGTTCTATTTTCAAAAAAGCTAGATGACATTGCCAGTGGCACAAAGATATAGAGCATGACTGTCCTGGTTTCAGCTGGGATAGAGTTAGTTTTCTTCCTAGTAGCTAATACAGAGTTGTGTTTTGGATTTAGCATGAGAATAATGTTGATAACACACTGATGTTTTAGTTGTTGCTGAGCAGTGCTTATAGCAGTCAAGGACTTTTCAGCTTCCCATGCTCTGCCATTGGGATACACATTTAGCAAAGGCCACCTGGTTAGTCAACACTAGAGGATCTGTCAATCGAGCTGGCCCTGCCCAATCAAAACTTTTACGCACTGTAGAAGGGTATAAAGTGCTGTCATCAATGTATTGCAGATGTTCTGGAGCTTCACCCTGTTCCAGTGCTGTCTGGATCAGTCCGTGGCAAATGGTGGGGCTGGAGTAGCCGCAGTGCCTGTTGCTTTGTCGCCAGATCCAGAGACCTTCTCTTCCCCTTGAGGGTACTGAATAGTGTTGAGCAGGGTAGGCATAGGCCAGGCCCCAGCACATTGCAGTGATTTGGATCTCCTTAGAATTGTCAGGGTGACAACATACTTTTTCCAAATATTCTACTAGGTTTTTTTTTCAGGGTTCTGCACTTGTTCAGGGGTGAAGTTCCAAAACACTGGAGGTGCCTGCCATCCTAGGCATTTGCCCATGCTATCCCACACACCCTGCCACTCAAAGCTATCCAGCCCTGGGGCAGATCTCTGCATGACATTCTTAAATAGTTTGTTTAATCTTAAATAAGGCCTGAATCACATTCAGGAGACATAGCAATAGCAACATGCTGGTTGGAACGTCCCGAGAATATTCAAAATTCCCAAAAGCTATTATAGTTAACCTGGAGAGGGAGGGGAAGATGGAAGAAGGTGTCTCTCCCACAGGCTGGCTCTCTGAGGAGAAAACGTAAAAGGTGTAATTATCAATAAGTCCCGATAGATGTCTCCCGAAGCACAGACGTGACGGCAATGCCGAGTACAAAGACGACATGGATTTCACGAACAACAATTTTATCATAGCATAAGCCAGTGTTACACATTTGTCGTTGTTTAGCCCCAGTCGGCAACAAAGCACCACACAGCCGCTCGCTCCCCCCCCCACGGGGACGTGGGAGAGAATCTGAAGAGCACAAATAAGATAAGTCGTGGGATGAACTAAGAACAGTTTAATAAGGGAAATAAAATAAAATAAAATAAAATAAAATAAAATAAAATAAAATAAAATAAAATAAAATAATAAAAACAATAACAACAAAAACAATAAAAATAATAAATTGTAATGAAAAGGAAAAGAACCAGAGAGGGACAGAGAGAGGAACAAAACCCAGGGAAGTACAAAAAAAACCCAACCCAAGTGACGCAACCGCTCAGCACCCGCTGACCAATGCCCAGCCAGTCCCTGAGCAACGATCGCCGCCCCCCCCGGCCAACTCCCCCCCCCCAGTTTATATACTGAGCATGACATCATATGGTATGGAATAGCCCTTTGGTCAGTTTGGATCAACTATCCTGGCTGTGCCCCCTCCCAGTTTCTTGTGTGCCTGGCAGAGCATGGAAGCTGAAAAGTCCTTGACCAGTGTAAACACCCCTTAGCAACAACAAAAACATCAGTGTGTTGTCTATATTATTCTCATAATAAAAACCAAAACACAGCACTATACCACCTACTATAAAGAAAATTAACTGTATGCCATCCAAAACCAGGATACAGTATCAGTTTCTGTTCTGAAATTGCTCTATGTAACATGCACATAAAAGGACCGCAGCAGGAGCTTATTTAGACTTCTTTGCGTAGACGCTTGAAAGGAATATCAGAGTATACATCGATTGCTGAGTACATGAAGTCCTGGTTAACAAAGTTTGTCCTAGGAAATAATATGGGTTTAAATCCCTCTACCGAGATACCTCACAGAATCAGAGAATCATATAGGTTGGAAGAGACCTTTAATATCATCAAGTCCAACCATAAACATAACACTACAAAGACCACACTATGTCACCGAAATAGGGAATCAAACTCCTTAACACCAATGTAGCATTAAGAAGCAGGCATTCTTTATTACGGCACAGGATGCACGGGGGATTGTTCTACCTAGTGTGCATACCGCAGGTTATATAAACCAAAACTTATATTGTACGATCACATACATATGCATCAAATTTCCCAGAATGACCATGCATATTCATTCTATTTCCCAGAACTAATTATCATATTTGCATGGTCGTTACGCATGGGTCCTTGAGCTCCGAGGGGCTTCTGTGGGGGTCTCTGGTGGTCGTACAGGTGTGTCCTTTAGTTGACCCCTTCTTCTGGACATGCGCAATATCACCTTGCTTATGTAACTTGCTTCCCTTCTTCATGGTGCATGGTCCCTAACAATGATTTGGCACCCTTAACACAAACCAATTATTCTAACTACCCTCGACTCTTTGTCAAGATGGGCTGGGGCTGTTCTGGGAGCATAGCAGCATGTCTGTACTACTCCTTGTCCAATTGTCTTTGGGCATAGTAGCACATCCATAGCCATAGGTGTACAAACACAATATTAAAGCATTGTCTACACCGCTCCTATCTCTCTGTTGCTTAGTAACAAAAGCACAACATATCATTTTGGTTACATGTGGTTACAACTACACCATGTCCATAAGCACCTTATCCAAACGTCTTTTAAATTCCTCCAGGGATGGTGACTCAACCACTTCCCTGGGCAGCCTGTTCCAATGCTTGATAACCCTTTCGGTGAAGTAAAATTTCCTAATATCCAGTCTAAACCTCCCCTGGCGCAACTTGAGGCCATTTCCTCTTGTCCTATCACTTGTTACTTGGGAGAAGAGACTGATTCCCACCTCTCTACAACCTCCTTTCAGGTAGTTGTAGAGAGCGATAAGGTCTCCCCTGAGTCTCCTTTTCTCCAGAATAAACAACCCCAGTTCCCTCAGCCGCTCCTCATAAGACTTCTCCTCTAGACTGTTCACCAGCTTCGTTGCCCTTCTTTGGACATGCTCCAGCACCTCAATGTCTCTCTTGTAGTGAGGGGCCCAAAACTGAACACAGTATCCGAGGTGCGGCCTCACCAGTGCCGAGTACAGGGGCACGATCACTTCCCTAGTCCTGCTGGCCACACTATTTTTGATACAAGCCAGGATGCCATTGGCCTCCTTGGCCACCTGGGCACACTGCTGGCTCATATTCAGGCGGCTGTCAACCAACACCCCCAGGTCCTTCTCTGCTGGGCAGCTTTCCAGCCACTCTTCCCCAAGCCTGTAGTGTTGCATGGGGTTGCTGTGGCCCAAGTGCAGGACCTTGCACTTAGCCTTGTTGAACCTCATACAGTTGGCCTCAGCCCATCGATCCAGCATGTCCAGGTCCCTCTGTAGAGCCTTCCTCCCCTCAAGCAGATCAACACTCCCACACAACTTGGTGTCATCTGCAAACTTACTGAGGGTGTACTTGATACCTTCATCCAGATCACTGATAAAGATATTAAACAGGACTGACCCTAACACAGAGCCCTGGGGAACACCACTTGTGACTGGCTGCCTACTGGAGTAAACTCAATTTAACACCACTCTTTGGGCCCAGCCAAAGAGTGCACCTCCCTGCACTCTAAGATGCATCCTGAAGAACTGGCAAAAATTTGGAGGGGATCCCCTAACTAAAGAAAAACTCCATAAATATGGTAATCAGTGGTGGCCAATGTACAAATTAGGTGATGATGAAAAATGGCCTGAAAATGGAACTCCAAATTATAATACTCTCTTGGTATTGATTCTTTTCTGTAGAAGGATGGATAAATGGGATGAAGTACCGTATGTTAATTTGTTCTTTACATTGGGGAATAATCATGAAATAAGAAGGAAATGTAAACTTTTAAATAATGCTCCTGATGGTATATGTGTTTTGGCCGAAAATGGGCTAGAAAAAAACCAAAGATGTTGTGCTTCATGTAATATTGAAAAAGGATGTATCAGGAGTAATGAGGAACCAGAGGATGTTCTGTTATTGGTACCAAGAACTAAGTGAGAGAGGTTGAACAATGAAACTGAGTCCGATGGGGTAGGGGAATGGTCCTCCCAGATGGACTTTTCACCAATCTCCGGAAAGACTCAAGCTTGTACCTGTGATACAGGTACCACTCCGACAGGCAATTGGAGTGGAAGGCTTACCAGTGTTTGTGCATGTACAGTTTACTACTTCATACCTTTTAAATTGGAAGCAATCAGTTGGATCCTATCGGGAAAACCCGGACAAAATCTATCAGTTAGGGGATGCAATTATATGCAATCATAACCCTACCTGGGGACACATTTAAGCAGTCTTTACTCCAGAAGAAAGGTGATTAGTAATGGAAAAAGCCAAGCAGGAAAATCAAAGGCAGAATGCCAACGATGATCCTGGTAGGTTTATGCTGAAAATTATCCTGAATGGGATCCCAATACCAGTGTAGGAAGGGCTATGATTAAACAATATAAACAACTGATTTTTATATGGGATACAACACAGGGTTCTGAGACCTAAAATCTAGCAAAATTGTATGATATCAAACAAGAAAATAATGAGAGCCCGTCAGCATTCTATGACAGATCATGTGAAACAGCTAGAAAGACTTGAATCCAGAGGAAGAGACTAATCACAGAATGTTTAATATGTTGTTTGTTGGAAAATCTGCCCCAGCTATAAGGAAAAAAGCTACAAAAAGTGGATGGAGCAGGAGGAATGTCTATATCTCAATTGATAGAAATAGCTTATAAAGTGTATAATAATCGGGATGAAACACAGCAAAGGGAAAAACAAAAGGAGAAATTAAAGGACAGGAAGCTGCAGGCTGCATTACTGGCCGCAGCAATTGCAGGGAATTCGGCAAAAAACAGAGGAAGGGGTTGAGGATATTATCAAGGAAATGACAGAGGCAGAGGTAGAGGCCGGGGTAGGAACCCTGGGTCTATCCCTGTTGCAAGTCATCCGTTAGGATCGAATTAGTGTGCATACTGTAAGGAGGATGGGCATTGGAAAAATGAATGCCCAAAGAGAAAACCGATTACCCAAAAGGGGGGGTGGGAGGCTGATCTAATCATGTTGGGAACTTCAGACTCGGACTGATGGGGACTGGGGGAGAACATTGAAGTTTCCCCAGCTGATCCCCTGGTTCCAGTTCAGCTGGGGAATGAAATTTTAGATTTTCTGATAAACACAGGGGCCACCCATTCTGTAGTGACTAGCTGTAAGGGACCTTGAAGTAATATATATATGCCTATTGTTGGGGTCACTGGAAAGTGAGCTTTGAAACCATTTCTGAAACTGGTGGAATGTAAGATTGGAGGTAAAGTGGTATCGCATGAGTTTATATGCCAGAGTGCCCATTCTGCTTTTAGGGTGAGATTTACTTTGTAAATTAACAGCACAAATAACTTTTTCTGGTAGATCAATACAGTTACATCTACCAAAAGAAACTGCCTGGAAAGCACAATTTTGTTTATTGGCTGCGAAACAATGGGAGAATATCTACATCCCAGAGGAGATCCTGGATGCTGTGATACCTACAGTATGGGCAACCAAGAGACCAGGAAGAGCGAAAAATGCTGTACCGGTAAAAACAGAATTGAAACCCGGAGCAAAACTGGTAAGAAAAAGACAATATCCTATTAAGCTGGAAGCCAGAATAGCATTGGAACTGTTGATAAATGACTTCATTCAGTATGCACTATTAAGAGAATGCCAATCTGAATATAATACTGCAGTTTTGCTGGTCAGGAAGCCCCGAACACAGGAGTATCGGTTCATACAGGATGTAAGAGAAATTAACATAATTACAGTGGATGTGCATCCGGTAGTTCCGAATCCATACACTCTGTTATCATCAATACCTGAGAATAATGTTTATTTTAAAGTACTGGATCTGAAGGATGCTTTCTTTTGTATACCTCCGGAAGAGGAAAGTCAGAAATTGTTTGTATTGGCATGGTAAAGTCAAATCACCGGAAGAATAGTCCAACTCTGCTGGACTGTGCTACCCCAGGGATTTAAGAACAGCCCTACCTTGTTCGGTAACTTACTAGCTAAAGAACTGGAAGACTGGCAAGGTGAGGATCCTTCTGTTACTTTATTACAGTATGTAGATGATATATTAATAGGGACCGCCTCAGAACAAGAAAGCAAAAGAGCCACTATTGATCTGTTAAATTTCCTGGGACTTGCTGGATACAGATTATCACAAAAGAAAGCCCAGATTGTGCAAACAACTGTGGAATACCTGTGTTTTGAAGTTTCACAGAGTGAAAGGCCTGTTAATACATCAGCACAAAAGGCTGAGATCGCTGCACTAACCAGAGAGCTGGAATTGTCTGAGAATATGAGAGTAAACATATATACGGACTCAAAATATGCCTTTGGAGTGATACATGCCCATGGAGACGTATGGAAAGAGACATGAGAGTTATCTTCCCAAGGAACTTCAATTAAACATGGAAAGGCAATATTAAAATTATTACAGGCCGTTCTCAAGACAAAGGAAGTGTCTGTAATGCAATGTAAAGCCCATCAGAAAGGACAAACAGATATTATTAGTGGAAATAGAAAAGCTGATGAGAGAGCAAAAAGGGTAGCTCTGACAGATTCTAAGGTGGGGGCTTTAATCCTAACTGGAATAGTTTTACTAGAGCCTCCAACATATTCAGAAAAAGATAATCAATTAGCAAAACTTTTGAAATTGTAGTAAAACCCAGGATGGATGGTGGGCAAATGATACTGGACAAATAATAGTCACTGCCCCATTAATGAGGGAATTAATAAAAAAGACTCATCAAGAAACCCATACGGGGGGCAGATGCAGTAATAGCAGACATCAGACGATATGCCATAGGACCAAGAATGCAAAAATTAGCTAATGCTATTGTAAAGCCAAGAACAATACAATGATACAGAAAAGACCTCCTCCGGGACAGGCTAAAAGGGGACAAACTCCAGAGGAGTATTGGCAAATAGATTTCTATGAATTACCCAGATGTAATAATTTTAAATACTTACTGGTAATAATAGATACTTTTTCCGGATGGCCAGGAGCTTTCCCATGCCAAACCAACAAGGCTAGAAAGGTAGTCTGTTGAAAGTCTCTGCTGTAAGAAATAATATTTTGAAAGAAATAATCCCTAAATTCGGTATCCCTGAAGGAATGGCCTCAGATAAAGTACCCCATTTTATTGCTAAAGTTGCACAAGAGATTGCTAAGTTTTTGCAATTTGATAGGAATTTACATACCCCTTGCAGACCACAATCCAGTGGGAAAGTAGAGCGGATGAATCAAGCTTTAAAAAGACAAATTTTGAAATTATGCTGGGAAACCAAAATGAAATAAATGGAAGTTCTACCTATAGCATTGATAAGAATCAGGATCACTCCTAGAGTTAGGCAAGGGGTTAATCCTTTTGAAATTTTGTATGGTAAACCATATCCTGTAAATAAATTAACAGGAAAGAGTGATCAAATGCATGTCAGTGGAGACCAAATACTGACTGAATATCTGCTGTCGTTGGGGTGTACTTTGTCTTCCCTTCACAGGTACCTGAATGAGAGAACACCTGTTCTACTAACACTCCAGTACATACCTTTCAACTAGGAGACCAGGTTTATGTCTGAACCTGGAAAGATGAACCTTTGAAAGAAAGCTGGAAGGGACCATATTTGGTGTTACTAATCACCCCCCCAGCAATTAAAGTAAAAGGAATAGATTCTTGGTTTCACTACATGTGAGTGAAAGCCTCTCCACAAGAAGAGTGGACATCAAGAGAAACAGCACCGTTGAAATTGAAGCTGACTTGGAATTAAATGAACTGCACTTGGACTCAGATAGAATTCATAGCCCATATAGATTGTGTTCAAAGGGAATTATTTCTGTATTTTCTTCTAATATTTGGAACAATAATATTATTATCGCATTTTTTGTAAGTATACTGAATTCTTTAATGTAGAGAGTGAAGGAAATAGAGGGAATGATATCCCTCTTCTGCCTAATGATATTTCCACGCAAAATAGAATGGCCTTAGAAATGTTCCTGACTTCACAAGGAGGAGTCTGTACCATGTTAAAAACTAGTTGTTATGTTTGCATTGACCAGAGTGGATGAGTCTCGACCTATGTAAATGAAATTTGGCAACAAACTAAAATTTTACATTAAATTAAAAATGATGATACTTCCTTAGGATTTGAAGAGACCTGGAGATGGCTGATGTCTTGGTTCCCTGATTTAAGATGACGGGTAAAGAAATTTTTGGTCATAATACTGATAGGATTAAGTATCTTTGTATGTCTATATGTGTTACTACAATGCACCTGCAAGTGTTGCTTAGCATTAGCTAAGAAATCTGAGAAGAAATTGAGACTTATCTAAGGAATATTCTTAGATAGTCTCAAAGGGGGGGGGAATTATAGTCAATCAGATTCAGTGTTATACAACTACTTATGGAAGATCGGTCTGAACTAAGCACTTAGCTGTGATGAGTCCTCTAAAGATAATGGAAGGCTGAGACATACATAAAGTTGATAAGGGGGATTCATACTGGGAAGTGGAACATCTAATAAAGAATTACTGTCCGTGGGAGTAAAGCACATCCTGGACAAATATGTACGCTAATTAAGATATTTTTGGAACAATCTGAAGCTGCTAGCAGAAGTGTGATAAGGAGCACCCTCTCACGAGCTATCCTCATTATAATACTAAAAGTCACACCCCTTGAGCTGGAGACCCCGGCCCAAGCAGACACCCCTCACCTTTGAGCATGAGCACAATGTTAAAATAGCACTGTAGCTTTAAGATTAAATAAGAGAAATGTAGACCAATAGAAAACTGCTTTGTGTAATTACTTATGCATATGTATAACTAGACTATAAATACTGTACCTGTATGAATGAGTGGTGTGCTAGTTTTATGGTATTACTACCTAGCACCCGGTTTTGCGCAAAAGCAGAAATAACTAGATATCTTGTCTCTGTGTGCATATTGGGTATTGCACGCTGCATAACAAACTCAATTTGTGAGACAACACCAGAGGTCAAGGGGACTGAGTCAGCTGATACTCACCTGCTCCCAAAATGAGACAGCAAGAGGCAGAGAGAAAAAAATGGGACCCTACTGCTGCTGAACTGATGTTATCTGCAGGCAGCTGTGCCTTCTGTGCAAGGAGTAAAAAGTGCCACAATTTGCAAATGTCACTGAAGAATTGCCGCTGTCTCTGCAGTGCATTGTAAAGAACAACCTGCTCTTAATTTTGGCTTTTTGTAGTAGTAATAAATTAATGTCATCTTGTTATGAGTAAACCTATTCCCCAGGACAATTAACTTCACATTAAACAAAGCCTTCCATACCTTTTTTACGTACTAGCATAAGAAGAAAAAATTGCATGTTGACTGCAGTTTTCAGCTCACATTTCTTAAATCTGAACCTAATATGCATGGAGAGTGTGAATATTATTAGAGATGGAAAAATATAAATTAACCCATCATCCTATGATGTTTCAGATGATGTTTCATCATAGGATGACGGGCAGCCATAGGAACAAACCAAAAATGGGATGTAGGGCTATAAGACTCACGTATTTCAAAGAGACTTAAGTAGCTAAACACATTTCTGGAGCTGAGCCACAAAACCTAACCGCACAGTGCATGCATTGGTTCCAATCCCGATCTTGAAAACTCTTATCTCGGACGCTCTTCTTCTTTACAAAAGGAGAATTAAAAGTCAGTCATTCTAAAGTGTTCATGAGTTAATCTCAATTTTTTACTTCTTGCCTTCTCTCCCTCTTAATATGGGATACTGGTATTGAGGGGTCTAACTTGACCTGTTATATACAGATAGATATTAAGCACAACAGTCACCCTAGTTCCAGTTTCAAAAAGAAATTGTTCCACAGGTATTGGCTTTGGGCTTGTATTATAGTCTCTTCACATTGTACAAAGGGAATAGTTTTGAATTATGCAGCATGAATGATGTTGTGTCAGAAAATCTGGTAAGTGAGCAGTGAAAAGAGTCCTGCTTTATGAACTGATATCATCACTTATTCTTGTTTAGAAAAGTAACATTATCATTTTCCCCCTCAAAACGGCAAGACAGAAACCTCATAAATGCTGGGAATATTTACTATTCTTCATGCTATTCTCAGAAAATTCTTCACTTATTTCTTTTTCTTTGACCAAATAGAGCTGGTGCAGCTGGGAAACAAGATACAAAATAGTATTCCTACTTCAGATCAAAACAAGCTATTAGGTAAAGCTGCATTTTTGACATTCACTGCTAAATCACATTGTTTTCACAAGGCACCATGTCTATTTCAATCCTTCTGCCCTTTCTGCAACTTGCAGTGTTTCTGCATGTCTTTTTGCTCTTTCTAATGCTTTGCAGAAGACTGGAAATGACTACAAGCTTTTGAGAAGTTTCCTGTCTGTACTTTGGAATGGGCTAGCACATGAACACTGTGTAAACACCAGAGAGCACAGTACAGCCTCAGGCCATACTGACTGAATAGGGCACTAAGACAACTGGTAAGCTCAGTATTTTCCTAGGTTAATTTCTTAACTACTGAAAGTTCTTGAATTTTTTGTTTAAAACTACAGATCCCCCAGCCAGCATGGCTTTAGGAAAGGCAGGTCCTGCTTGACCAACCTGATCTCCTTCTACGACAAGGTGACCCGCCTAATGGATGAGGGGAAGGCTGTGAATGTTGTTTACCTGGACTCTAGTAAAGCCTTTGACACCATTTCCCACAGCATTCTCCTGGAGAAACTGGCTGCTCATGGCTTGGATGGGTGTACTCTTCTCTGGGTAAAGAACTGGCTGGATGGCTGGGCCCAAAGAGTTGTGGTGAATGGAGTTAAATCCAGTTGGAAGCCGGTCACAAGTGGTGTTCCCCAGGGCTCTGTGCTGGGGCCAGTCCTGTTTAATATCTTTATCAATGATCTGGATGAAGGTATCAAGTACACCCTCAGTAAGTTTGCAGATGACACCAAGTTGTGCGGGAGTGTTGATCTGCTTGAGGGGAGGAAGGCTCTACAGAGGGACCCGGACAGGCTGGATCGATGGGCTGAGGCCAATTGTATGGGGTTCAACAAGGCTAAGTGCAAGGTCCTGCACTTGGGCCACAACCCCATGCAACGCAACAGGCTTGGGGAAGAGTGTCTGGAAAGCTGCCCAGCAGAGAAGGACCTGGGGGTATTGGTTGACAGCCGGCTGAATATGAGCCAGCAGTGTGCCCAGGTGGCCAAGAAGGCCAATGGCATCCTGGCTTGTATCAAAAATCGTGTGGCCAGCAGGACTAGGGAAGTGATCGTGCCCCTGTACTCAGCACTGGTGAGGCTGCACCTGGAATACTGTGTTTAGTTTTGGGCCCCTCACTACAAGAGAGACATTGAGGTGCTGGAGCATGTCCAAAGAAGGGCAATGAAGCTGGTGAATAAAAGAAGTGTGGAAAAAAATGACAGTCAAGATAATTGGTTGCTCTGAATGCAGTCATATATTTAAGCAATTTGAAGCCTAAAAAAAAAAGAGTTCAGAGATATATCTTGCCATGTCCTGCTAAGTTAATGAATCTTTTTTTAATTTTACTTATCAGTAGATGTCTTGTGTCCAAATGAAATCATGTTGTAACAGTTCAGCAATCTTGCAAAAGAAAACAAAAGGAAAGAATGTAAATTCATATAAAATACATTCTAATTAAGATTAGAATAATTACTCAATTAATCAAACTCAATTAAAAAAAGCTTTACATACTTCTGCATTTCTGATTTGCATGTGAGTTATAGCATCAGTGTCAAATATTGTATAAAACTGAAAGAGCAATACAACCAAAAAAATGTTTAAAAAGATTACTGTTTATTCTACAATAAAATACAGTGAAGTTAAATGCCCAAATTTTGTATATTATTATAGGTTCCTCCTTATGATTCAGGGTAATTTTTTTATCCAGTTCTATTGTGAGCTATGTAAAATTTGCATATTTCTTATTTCTAGGTGTGGAAAACCAAGCAGGTCAATTAAACTTACCTTTTTAATTACTGCTGTAGCACTGAATGGATCCATGCTGATTTGTACCAGAAGGTAACTGGCCCGCAGTGTCAACCAATATCAGTAAATAACTAATAAATTAAAAGAAATCTTTTAATACACACTGTAGCTTTAAAAAAAACCAAAAAAACTCCAAATGTTATTTTTGTTATTTTATTCTTTTAAATTTCCAAAGTATTTACTTGCTACTACCTAACTCTTTGTATGTTGTGAGGCAGTGCTCTGTGATGGAACTCTGATAAGGGACTATGTGTTTTACAGTACCCAAAGCCAAAATACTACTATATGCATATTAAAAAAACCCATATATTTATAATTTTACACAACTTAAGACAATGCAAATGGACTGTAAATTTGCCCTAATTAGGCAACATTGCATACCGCACAACAGAAGAACTGCAGATATCTAGGAGCTAGTATAGTTATATCTCTGCCAGTCCCTTTCAATCTCTCCCAGTACTGAAATCTGCACAGATATTGTTTGGAAGGGTGTTAAGGTCATTGGGCCAAATAATGCAGTGTAAAAATTTAGCAGTCTTTATGACAGAATTCCAGGTACATGAAACATTTAATTTTACTAGTATAAATATACTGAAGATGTATTATTCACTTGCTGCCTTTGTAAACAATGCTTGGGTACATTTGAAGCTCTTTGAAATTTTATCATTGCTCTGAAAATGAACTATGAGGTATAGATTTGGTCAGTGTTTCTGAAATTGTAGTTTACCAGGACACTAGTTGTCTGTAACTTTCTTGTAATTGGCTGTTCTGTGGACCCATATTAAATAATGGGTATGGGTATTCCCCACATTTCCTCTTTTGTTTCCCTTTTCTCTGTCAGTAGTTTTGATTAAAATTACGGCTTGATTGTTTGACTCATCTGCTTGTGAGTAGGTTTTACATAATGTATTTTATTTTTATTTAGGAAACTTTTTTACAAAACCGTGTCAAGAAGAAAAATATATATTTTCTATTTATTGGCCACGTACAAATGTTTGGTAAAATGGCAAAATTTCACTGACTATATATGAGAAACTATTTCTGAATATGTCGGAAGCTCTTTAATCAGTATTTTACTGTGATAACAATATTAATATTTACTCTTAATTTAGCAGATTTCTTCCATCTTTCAATAAAGTTCTAATAACAAAGACTGGTCATTAAATTCACTACTATTAATATACCACCTTTTTTCCCAGAATATATTAGACTATGTTATTTCCTCATTATGAAATATACTAATAAAATCATGAGAATAAAGTAATAGTTTATGATTTATTTTTCTTGCTTTGTAGCCATTCTGTGCAGTGGATGATTTATAGTGTTAAAATGCTTCTGCACATTTTACAGTGTAATAAGTGACGTTGTATGTTATTGTTCAAAGGTCATCAGGAGACATCCTTTTGATGCTATACTGTAAAAGACATTGCGAGGGACATAGGGAGGGAAGTGATTTTGCCATATGGAATATCTGATTTCTGTCACCTCAGAGTTCAATTTATATTTTGCTTTAGCTATGCATGTGCAGCTGTTGCTGAATTCAGTGGGAGTTACGCATGCACATATAGAAAACAGAATGTGACTCCTAGACAGAACCCTTCTTGACAAAAACCATCTTAAATCTACCACTCCCTCTCCAAGCTTCCATGTTCAGGTAAATTTTAAGACTGTTTGGATTCTTTCCAGAACCAGAAAGACCCCAAATAAAAGCAAGTTTTGTTTAGTCTGTATCATTTGTGTTGTGTACAGGAATACATGATTATGAAAAATTTACCAATAGCCATTTGTTTATAAAGGTTATATTTGTAGTAGACGTTGAATGCATAGAAACATGTCGCAGCCATCCCTGATTATCAAATCTGTATCAAAAGCACAAAATTTATTTGTCCCCATTGGCCATTTGTCTCACTGCGGCTAACAGACACTTAGCACTCAAGAGATCCTAATTCACTGTTGGTACTTCCATCTGCAGATGGGTGCTTTGAAAAGTCTATGTTTAATTCGACTTTTTTTTTCTGAAGACTAGATGTGCTTAGCCTTGTCTGGTCTCGTTTTTTGATTTGCAATTGGATGTGTCTGAACTCATTTATTAAACCAATATGGCAGGTAGCACTATTAGTGTAAACAACCAGCCTACTGTTCTATTAGCTGACCAGCACTTTGAATTGAAAGAATCCAAGTAACTATGTGTTGTTGATATTTTATTACTCATTCTCCCTTTTGATCACAGTTGTCTGTAATACACCTATTAAAATGCTGATATCGTTTAATTACTTTTTCTACAGTAAAAATAATTTATTCAAGTATAAACAACATAAGATGTAATGTAATTACTGGTAGCAAACACTGGGGGGCATCACTTAGAATATCTTGTAGCCTATTACAATTTTTAGTTTACCTCTCTGTTTTCAATATTCTAATAATATCTAGGTAAAGTTACAATATAATGAAGTTTGCAAAAATAATGCAAGATATGTCAGTAATGTGAATTTTTTTTTTTTTAGGTGTTGTATTTCATTATCGTGCAGCAACCAGCAGGTATGCTCTGAATTTTGCGCGAGCTCAACAGACTTGTCTGGACAATAGTGCTGTCATAGCAAGTCCCAAACAACTGAAAGCAGACTATGAAGATGGATTTGAACAATGTGAAGCTATCTGATTCTCTGACCAGACTGTTAGTTGAGACATTTAAAAAGAAATATTAACAGTGTTTCCCCAAATTAATATGCTTAGCTTGTACAGACTTGAAATGCTGACTTACCGTAATAATAAAATGTGAACATTGTGCTTTTCAGGCATACAATTAGACATCCGAGAATTGGCTGCTTTGGAGATAAAAATGGGAAAGAAAGGAGTCAGAACATACGGATACCTTTTCCCTAATGAAATTTATGATATACATTGAGATATGGAACACATGAAAGTTAACATAGGCCCATACTTATTCTGCACTGCAAAATTTTAAAAGACTGTAGAATCTAATGTGGAAAGGCAGTGAAATAAGATATTTTGTGAAAAATACATTTTGGCTGGTTTAAATCTGAAGACAATTGTTAAATGAAGTGAACCTAAAGATTGTGGTCTAGCAGGCCTTAATTAAAAGTGAAGGTGGAAAGGTACAGTTTACAAACAGACAGTCAGGTTTAAAGCTGCTATAGTTAGTGAAAGAAGATATCAAAAAAATTTCTTTTCAAACATCTTATTTTTGGAATATTGTAAAAGGAGTTTGAAAGATATATAATATTTCATGAAATATATGTACAAAGATGGATATACTATATGTGGTAACTATATTATAGTTCATAAAGTATATAATTAAGGTTTCTACATGTCCATGACATAAAAATAGACATACATTTAATTGCAGTGCAAATTTAATAATATATTTCTAAGAAATGGGCATCTCAGCATCGAAAACATAAAAACAAAACCTTTCCAATGACAAATCTGTACCTTTCGTTAAAGCTTCTGTGATTCCATATTATGACCACAGTCTTTGCAAAGTTTGCTAATTAGAAGAGTCTAATGAATCAGAGTGGTTATAATTGTCTCATATGGTGACTACGAACCATGAATCATGTTGTGAACATGATCCATGGTACCCTAGATTACATGGTTGGATTCTATGATCAGTATACATTCAGCAAAGTGTTGGACGGTAAAAAGAAAAAAAAACTCTACCTTTTTCTGCAATTGGGGAGTTGTAGCGTGGCCAAATCTCCATATTAATGGTTTGATTCTGTACTCATTTCTTATAATCTCTCTTCTAGAAGTGAATTTACGTATATCCTTTTACTGGGATTATAGATATATTCTACATACTAGATATCCTTATGCTTAGTCTTTACTTTGACTAGCTAAATAATATATAAATGTAGAAATATCTTTTTTGCCCTCTAGCCCTTTTTTGTTTGGTTGGGTTTTTGGTGGGGTTTTTTTTTTTTTTTGGTTTGTGCAGATTATGCCCATGGGAACGTCACTCTGGGTACAGAAATACTTTGTAACGAGGAATAAAGTAGATTTTTCCCTTTACTGTGGTGATCTGATTCTGCCACACTACTTCATTTGTGATAGGTTTTTATTCCATATCAGTTTCACTGTTCTTTTCTAAAAAATACTTATAAATATAGGTCTTATGGGCTTACCATTGTCTAATAGGCATTTAGTATAGTTCTCTTGAAATCAGAGGAACAAAAAAACACATATGAGTAAAGCCTGCCTTTGTGTATTTATGTGTACTTGTAACAATCAGTTGTAAAATTTAGGTGCTCACTATTTGTTTATATTCTATTTTAAAGTACAACTAAATAAGATCTTCCAAAACTTTCTTCCTTTCATGATGACTTCTAGAGACTTTAGCAATTGACATCAATAAGTATTTTTCTCTTACCTATAGTAGCTGAGGATCTGGTCTAGACTATGTTGACATTAGTGAATTATCAAATACAAGCAATATAAGTCTTGCAAAGACTCTAAAAAGAAACAGGCTTGGAAAGTCTGAAATTAACTGTTGCAATTTCACGAGTGCTCAGCATTGTCTTAATTCTACTTATGCACCTATAACTGTCAGTGAACAACACACCTCAATACCTAGAGTTAGTAATCCTAAACTTTCATAGATCCTTGATGGAATTGAACTCTGAATGAAATCTTGAATCAAGGCATGTAAATTCAATTTAAATCTTTCTTATATTAGAAAAAGAAATTTTGAATAATCTTTATAATTTTCAAATGAAGAGTCAATGCGTTTTTCAAAGAAACAGTATTCCTTTCCCTCTTAAGTACAGACAACTTTAATACTGAGAAGCTCATCCTACATGCATTCTACGCAGCAGTTTCTCTGTGTTGAATTTTGTGACTGAGCTTGTAAAAAAAAGTCAAAAGTGAAGCGTGTTTTACTGAGGCTAATATTCTGTACTCACAGCAACATGGAATTAGGCCACAAGGCCTGGTAGAAGTTGTAGCTGTTGTGCAGCCTTCTTTGGTGAATATGTACATACATAAGTTTTCAATTTCATGAGCATGAATTAATTGTTCTTTTTTTACAAAATTTCATTTGCCAAGATATCTGAGCAGTCTTACTTCTTTGGATGGCTATACGTCTCTTTCTCATTGCTGTGGGTCATGATCTGTTTTCACATATGCGCGCCTTTGTGGGCTATTAGCGGGACTGCAGTAATGTGATCTGCCTCGATATGAAGCCTTCAACATTTAAGAAATATAAGCTAATGCAGAATACTGGAAAGATTTTGAGTATCAACTCAGGTAACAATAAGAACATTCATTTCACCTTCTTCCTTACACAATGGCTTCCTCTGCAATATTGATTAAATGGAATGCAGGTTTTCCTTTATCTTAAAGCTGCTTCATACCCTGGGCCAAGATGTTTAAAAAAAAAAGTTAGAGGTCTGGCTTGAAGACGTCATCTCTGTGATCCAGTGAAACTCTCCCTCACTATTATAAAGCTCATTATACAACAGAATGTTCACAGAAATGGATAAAAGTTCAGATTGAAATTCTGCAGGACATACAGACGCCCACAAGTTTCACTACAATTCTTTACAAATGCAGAGTATGCTTTACCTTGTCTTATCTAAATGATTATCAGTACATATTTATAGAAATGTGAGACTCATTTCCCCAAAATTAAGTAAACAGAACATTCTATTTTACACTGTGAAACATATTTTGTGAAAGAAAAAAAGCACTGTGATAAATTATCATTGCATGTTTTATTAAGCTACCAGATAACTCTATGCTACTAGATGTGGTAATAAACTGAATCTCAGAGGAGGATTCCTTTTAACTCAGTTACAGTTTTGCCATTGGTTTCAAAAGAACAGAGTTAGCGCAAACAGAGCACATAAGAAAAATTATCATTAAGGTCTCTATGTAGCAGGAAAGTCCTGTATATGCTGTGAAGAGAAGACCTTCGTGGAAGAGATTGCACTTTAGCTGAACAGCCTCAGACCATTGCATAGGGCTTTTTTTCTTATGATTATATTGATCAATTTTAATGCCTATAAAAGATTCTTCTTTTATATTTTTTCCCCTCTGTTTTTTGTCTGTTTGGTCAGAAGTTTTCAACAAACTGCAGTCAGAATAATATTTTTGGTAGTCAGAAGGAATCATACTTTTGTGAATATATGGTATAGGCATGTTATACTGACGTGCAAGAGAGTTAATTTATTCTCTTTGGATGAAGAAGAACAGATGCAATGTTCGGTAGTCACTGTAGCACATCTTGGTATAGTGCAAGATAAATTATTCCTCCTTACCTTCACGGAAACCTGAGCCATTGAGACTTTTTTTTTTTAGATAGAGCCAAGTAGCCAAGCTGTTTCTTTTTATATAGCAGGAACAGTTTCTCTAAAAACTAAGAATAGTTTCAAATACAAAACTTGTCTGAAGTAGCATAGCACCAATGGGATTACATTTAGGAACCACTTAAAAAAGAAGAAAGATAATTAGATGAACTGCCAATAGAAGTTGTTGGGAAGTGAAAATTGCATAAAACTAGATACTTTGTTTTGTTTGCTCTATTGTAACACGTTCATCCATTGGTAGAAGACTTAGAGTAAAAGATTTAAGGATATGGTAAATTTCTGATGGCCCAATCCACCTAAGGCTGATTCTGCAACGTACAACCTTTCTCTTGTAAAGTATTCCATGCTCTCAACACTTCTTATTAACAAAGAGTACTTGCGGTAATAACCATATTTTAGGACTGTGCTTAGCCATAATATTTTCCATATGAATTTGAATGTTCATATTTGTATAGTCTGTTCTGATTAACTGCCAAATCTAATAGACTTACTTGCACTAAATAGCTCCTTATTCAGAGAGCTCAAGTCAGTGGAAAGACTATTCATGGAGAAAGATTGTGTGTTTACTGTCAACAGTAGGTCTGCTGGCCTACTGTTAGTGAGTTTGTTAAAGCATAAGGCCATAAATAGTGGTAGGAAAATTTGCAATACATATTAAAGAAAATGCATATAGAATTTACAGTACTAATTTTGGTAGTCACACCGAGGATTTGTAAGAGTAGCATCATTTTAGCTTTCTTCCATTTTGGCCATATGTAATCCAAAAATTAACCAGGCACATGGATTTCTTCTTGAAACACAAAAAGCTTAAATTAAAACCAGTTCTCTAGACTAAAACTTACCATTTCCTTGTACTGAGGAAAGCCAGAGATATTAGACTGTGCACAAGTATGATTAAAATATTTTGAGTTTTGCTATAAATACTGGATTATAATTATGGAAAGGATTTAAAATTTCTGAGCTCCTACTGGTGACAATAAGAATTTGGAATCAAATTTTCATTAAAGTAGGTCTTGGCACGAACCCTTATTACAGACTCTTTTACATTTTTTATATTTCATTGCATGTTTCATTGTTTTAAGTGTTAAAAAAACACTTAAGTCACCTTTAGCTGTAGGAAAGGTTTTTTTAATAAAAGGACCATAAAATGATTCTGCTCCAAAGGTTTGATTAATGCCTCCAAGTAAAACAGTATCTTCACCAGTGTCTTCTATAGAATAAGTCCTTCAATGGAAATGCGTGATGAGGAAGGAGGGTTTTCCTTTACATCTTTAGATAAATATATATGATAAAATTGAGAGTACTGTGCTGTCAGAAATGCAGACAAAGTGAAATCTGCTCACAAAAGCCCACTGATAAAGTGAGGGGCTGTGAGAAAGTAGTGCAGAGCCAAAACACAAAGGTGCAGCATTGTTTTCTGGTCAAAGCTACTTAGAAGCCATATATGTCTAACAATTGTATATAATGGAGATTCATGCAAAGAAAGCTATTTTTGCATAGCTGTGGGGAGGATTATAAAGTTTTCCTTTACATGCACTATTTCCCCTCGCCCCTCCCATGAGGGTGGGGAAGAAAAATAAAAAAAAACAAAACCAATGTCCTCTAAATACTTTCCAGTTAGTCTCATATAATTTTGATGTCATGAAAATTTGTATGAGAATAATAATTAAAAAATCATAGACTAAAATACAGCTTCAGGTTATAAGATTCTTCTCTGTTTTGGGCAGCTAAAAATATTCTCCAGAGTTCATTGTGATTCTAGAGCAATAATCTGGGATACACAGGGTATCTGGGACACAAAAGGTTCTTTTCTTTTCTTCTCAGTTCAGTTGCTGTGACACGGACACATTGGGTTACTTTGGACATATCTCCAGCGTTGAATTGTGTGACCTAATGCAAGATTCAGGATGGAAGAGTTCTCAAGAGGGATACAGGGCCTTACTAGAAGAAACTAAATAGGAAATAATGACATGATGCTTTTTGTGCGTGAAATGGTAACACGAGAAATATTATCTTTTAGGGAGATCCAAAGTATCTGAGTTTCTAAATTCTTTTTGTGAGCTTAAGGCACAAATAAGAATCATATAGAATTCAAAGTAATTTTTTCCCCTTTCTATAAGTAAGAGCTAGTGACACTTTGCAACTACAGCAGAGCTCTCTAAGGGTATAGTAGTTGCCATGCTATATTTCATGCTTGAAGTTAGGGCTGCGGAAAAATTATATCCTTCCAGTTCTCCCAAATGCAGTGGATTCCTGTTCAGCCTATTGTTTTGCTTTGAATAAACTGAACACATTCAGTAGAGTTTAATTAAATCATTACTGATGATTTAATTACATTAATTCTAAAAAGAATTAAATAACTTGTTCTAACAAGTAAGAGAAAAAGAATTTTTCACCTTGTCTAGCCTTGTACTTTAAAGCTTGTCCTAGCTGCTTAGGTATTTGTACTAAAATGTTCAAATTAGCATAAATCCATCTATTTTCTCTAAACAATAAACTTCATTGAAGGTGGACATCCAAAGTGTTTTTGCAGTCATAGACAGTGGTTTACAGTACTTTATGACTTTGTTAATTATACATGTTCTCGAGTTTGGTATATCAGAGAAGGAGCCCTTAACAGCAGCACTTTGTGTTCACCCATGAGTGGAGAGGAGGGAATGATACGGATATGATACTCCTTAGTGCACAACCATTCAGGTAGGCCGTTCAATGACTGTTGCAGCCTTTCTGCATGACCCTTTTGGATGGGCCAAAAAGAGACAGGAGGAGGAAATAGGAATTCTTGGAAAATGTGGTCACCAAAGTGTGACAGTAAAGTAGTGTGACGGTCCCTAAAGTGGATATAATTTTTCCTTTTCCCTGCACACCTGATTGTATTTTAGAAACCAAGGTTTAGACAGATTTCATATTTTGAGTAAAAGGAATTTATGATGGCAGACTTTTATGACTACCTGATGTTTGACCTGCTATCCATGTGGTACGAGACCACACACAGACTATGTTTATGACGAGGAGTTAACATCAGGTTACAGCTGCAGGTAGCCAATGTCCTCAGAATGTTCCATATAACACTAGAAAAGATGAAATTTTGTGTCTTTTAGCGTTTTCTATGACTGACCCAGGGCCCCCAGATCTACAACTATAGGCTCAGAGCCCTGGAGCGCTAACATCCCCACGAGGACAACTTTGCTTCATGAGCTTGGTGGGCTTCGCCATTTTTCACAGCCAATTATAGAACAGGTCTGAAGTTCACCACAGACACAATACAATCAAAAAAGAGAGCTGCCAAGTTATTAGTGAGGAATACTGTCTCTTCTCCTGAAACATGAGCACCACTGAGCAGTGAATTTGGAAAGGTGGTACTGGAAATTTTTTGTTATTTTTTTAATTAAAATTGTTAGAGTTAAGCATTTTTTTTCATGGGACTGATTAACTTTTTCTGTGTTTAATGTCCCTTTAGATTCCTCTGCTTGTTCCTTTAGTCTTTCTTTAATTAACACTGGAATGTAGTGGAAATTTTAGAATCTAAACACCCAACCACAAGGTAAAGCTTCTGAGCACTTCTTTTGTGTCTCTGAATCCCACATGAGAGAGCAATGAAGAGTTCTGTTGCTAAGGGAGAGTAAAATGGGGAAAAACACTAAGAGTATTAAAAGATTAGGAATATTAAAAGCAAGTAAATATAAGGGTCTCCTCAGTATTCATAATTCCTCCAAATGTGTTGTGAAATTACATAAGGAGGTAATTTCATAGGTCATTGACAAGTGTTACCAGATATGTCAGAAGCACTCAGTAACAGTCTCGCAGATAACCTCTTCTTAAGGTTCCCTGCAGTTTGGGAGAATCCTTCAGACATCTGTAAAACTTGTGTTATGTAGTTGCATGTGATGCCATCATCTCTCAGGTGCACGTGACTTGTAGGTCATTTTGTTGTCCCTGGCACACTTGGTGATGGAACGTGAAGTAGAGGGCATGATGCTGTGCTTCAGGTGGGCAGTGCCAAATAGTCGGCTTGAAGAGCTCCTCTAGAAAGTAGCAGTTCACCACTATCTTAATGTGGTTTCATCTCTGGGAAAATAAATTACTGGTGAAGTCTGTGCTAGACAGTTACATCTAGCTTCATTACTTTTGCCCTAGTCAATACACTTTGTGTTGAGAATGACACTGGCTCCCATAAGGTTGTCATAGAGAAACTTTGGATGTTTGGACTGGATGAGCAGACAGTGAGGTGGATTGAAAACTGGTTGAGGGGCCAGATCCAGAGGATGGTGATCAGTGCCACAAAGACTTGTTGCAGGCCAGTAACTAGCGATGTACCCCAGGGGTCAATACTGTATACAGGCCTGTTGAACATCCTCATTAATGATCTGGATGCTGCGGCAGAGTGTACACTCAGCAAATTTGCTGATGACTCAAAACTGGGAGGAGTAACTGATATGCCCAGAATGTCATGTTGCCATTCAAAGGGACCTGGACAGGCAGGAGAAATTGGCTGACAGGAACATCAAGCAGTTCAACAAGGGGAAGTGCCAAGTCCTGCACCTGGGGAGAAACACACTCAGGCAACAATATATGCTGGAGGCCGCCCAGCTGTAAAGTAGCTTTGCAGAAAAGGACCTGGGGGTCCTGGTGGACACCAAGTTGAACATGAGACAGCAAAGAAGGCTAACGGTATCCTGGGCTACTTTAGGAGGAATGTTACCAGCCGGTCAGTGGAGGTGATCCTTCCCCTCTATTCAGCCGTGCTGAGGCCACATCTGGAGTACTGTGTCCAGTTCTCGGCTCCCCAGTAAAAGAAAGATATAGAGCTAGCGGAGAGAGGCCAACAAAGGGCCACAAAGATAATTAAGGGACTGGATCATTGCTCCTATAAGGAAAGACTGAGAGAGCTGGGACTCTTCAGCCTGCAAAAGAGAAGGCTTGGGGGGATGTCATTAATGTCTATAAATATCTGAAGAGATGGTGTAAAGAATACCAAGCCAGACTCTTCTCAGTAGTGCCCACTGACAGAACAATAGGCAATGTACACAAATTAAAACACAAAAAATTCATCTGAACACAAAAGAACAGTTTCTTACTGTGAGGGTGAATGAGCACTGGAAAAAGTTGCCCAGAGAGGTTGTGGAGTCTCAAATCTTGAAGACATCCAAAAACCTTATATACAAAATATTCTAAAACTTCTTGCTCCCGGGCAACTGGATCTAGATAGCCCTGCTTGAGTGGGGGTGTGGACAAGATGACCTCCAGAGGTCCCTTCCAACTTCAACCATTCTGTGATTCCGTGAACCCTGGCCATAAAATTATGCTTGCTTTTAAGATGTGATTAATGAAATTCACATGTACAAACAAGCCCAACTCAGTGAGACGTCTCTAGATGAGAGACAGAAACTGAATTAACCTTCAAAGGAATGAAGTTTGGTATAAAACCAGTTGATAAGTTTCTAGATCCTAAGCTTTTTGCTTGCGGTTTGCAGTTAATCAGCTTTTGTCTTCAAGAGAAAAATTTGCCTTTTTCATGTAGCTTGATGTATTTGAAAGAGAGCGAAAAAGGACAACTTTAGTCAAATGTCATTTTTAAATTAAGTGAAAAAAGCCATAACAGGAAAATCCTGGGGATTCTTCGAGTGCTGTGACTGCTGAGGCTAATCAACCTGAAATTTCATTTTAAACAGGGGCCAAGACTAATGAACATTAAATTATTGTCTGCACTCTACACATCATCACTGTCTCCATTTCACCCTCTGGTACAGTAGGACTGCTGATCTAAGCTCTGGGATTGGCCTTGCATATTATTGAGAAGTTACTCGGAGAGGACTCCAGCTATTAGAACACAAAAAGTTTTAACACACACAGAAATTGATTCTTCCCTGCTTTGGTGTTGGTGGCTATGATGTCATTTGTTTTAGCAACCAGACAACTTTTCTCTTTATTTCCTTGCGGTACACTCCCAAAGTTTTGGATGGTAAAATGAGGTGCTTTCAGACATCATAATTAAGACACTGTAAGAGTATGATAGGATTAATCCTCCTGCTAAATATGGAACTCATTGTGGTTCTGAAATAGGAGTTATTTTTTGAGATTGCATGGATAAAATAAATTTTATTAATTTCACCATTAACATATTTATTAGAACAAGTTTCTGAGCAAGAGTCAAATCCTCTTCTCTCTGATATTTTGAAGGGTTCAGACTGTTTCAGGTAGAGTGGCTCAGTGGAACTCAAAATTGTAGCATAATTCCTTTTTCAACTGCTCTTTAAATAGCCTCTGTGAGTTTTGAGATTGAAGCCTTGAAAGCTGGATGCAGAACCTGAGTTATATAGTACTATTTCTCCTCAAATGATTGGCCCAGAAGAAATTCCTAAAGGCTTTCATGTATCATCAACTTTCTTCACATGCATTCTTTTGTTCTTTCCCTCCTACTTTATTACCTAGTTTGTACGTAGACTAACTGGGGAACAATGTCGCTTCCAAGCTATGTTCTCTCCATCGGAGAAAAAGTCAGGTTTACAGTGATGTAGGACTAGCCACCTTCTCACATATTCTAAAATGAATTTCCACTTTGCTCTAAGGACAAAACTTCAGGGGAAAGAATTTGGGGATTAAGTTGCCCTTCCAGAACATGTACCCCCAAAAAATCAGTAATTTGGGAGCCATTTCTTTCTGATCAGGCAGCTAGCAAGTGCCTCAGCTGTAATCACATGAGAGAAGTGACACAGATAACCGACTGTCCCCGTGTGCATATGGATGGGGGACTTCTGCAAGGGCTGCAATAGTGTTAAAGACTGGCTTTAGGAAGTACAGGGCCTTGTGCATCCCTGCTCTTTCCAACTGATTACACTTACTATATACAAGTAGTAGGTCTTTACGCTGTATGGGCCAGTATAGCCCTGAAGTGATAAGCCTGCTGTGCATAATGTATAGGTGCCTACAGTCCACTCCAGGTAAGAAGTGCACGGAAGATTGTGCAAAATCTCTCATCAGATATTTTAGGGATGCTGTAAATAAGATAGATTGATATATGCTATCCATTATTTGTCTTGAGTGCTGTTTTCTTCCAAAGTGCTGAACAGAAAAAAACCCACGAGCCTTTGTCTTTTTTTAATGTGATTTGCAAAAATTGCAGGACAACCTCTTAATATCTTCAAGTTTATATAACAAAGCCGTTGTTAAAGTCTTGCTTTTTTTGGACAGACCAATTGCAGAAACATATATATTAGTGTGAATGACTACTCTTTGGAATTTGGTTTTTGCAATCTGGAAAAACTAACACTTTGGTTATTTTTAAGGAAGAGTTCTGCAATCATAACAAAACACTCCTTGACTAGAGCAATTGTAAACTGAGATGTTTTAACATATTTCTACATCTTATTTTCTTATAATTTCTGAAGTACATGAATCTTTACTTGGTATATGATGGAATGACAAGAAAAGTATTTCGCTGATTGGTCTGACAACTTTTCACTTTTTTTTTTTGTGTATTTATCCTCACAAATTCCTTAATATGTAAAATAGGTGGCAAGGGATGGAACTTTAGATTTCACTTGCTGGACCATTCTTGTTAGTCTGCATTTTTTGTTAAACACATCCTTTTTCTTTTTATGTTTTTTTCTGGTAAAACACACTTGAGTCAAACAAGGTATCTCTATGACACCAGCTGACTATAAGAGATGAACCAAATAAGTAGACTCGGATCAGCAGGATAGATTTAGTACAAAGAACAACAAGCCACTCACCTTTTAAAAGTATATTATTATCAACATTGCAGATGCCAAGGCCAAATTAATATTTCCACATAAAAATGGTCTTGAGCAAGTTGGACAGGCAAGTTTTCTACAAAGTGTCCGCCCTTATATAGGTATTGGTCGAACTCTGCATTTAAAGGATTACAGCAAGACTTAAGTGTTTCCTTGCTTTAACAGAGTGCAGATGTCATGTACATCATGGCTGAAATGTGATAATGTAATTGAATAGTCCTCAGAACAGAGAGGGCTGCTTTAGAGAGATTTTATTTGCTCATTAGTTCATGATACCTCTGTTCCTTCCATCATTCTGTATTGGCCATCATAATAGATGCATCCTTTGATGAAGAGAAATCTGTCCTCTGCAGAAGTGTTTGAAAAAAAGTGTATTATCTGTGTGTCCTTAAGAGCTGATTGAAGCATTCTAGTACTTCTGAGGGTGAATGATACTTTACTGTTGTTTCCTTAAAGTGTGCCCAATAGACATACTCTGTCCTTTTATAGATACAGTACTTACCTCTAAGTTAGAAATTTACTAAAACACGTATAAAGAAACTTACACTATGGAGTTGATATTACAGCAGTAATAACAACTCAAAGTTTCTGCCTAAGAGGAAAAACAAAATTGGTGCATTGTCACCTTTCACACTTGCATTCCTTACAAGCCCGAAACAAGTGTAATATTGATGTGAATTAAAGTGTTCAGAGTGATGTAGGCTCTGTCTGCCTTTTGATAGATTGTCTTAAGAAAACTATAGAGGCAAACTGAGTTTATATGCAATGTGAATAAGCACCTCTCTCCTGCAGGTTTAGCCATCGTTTTCTGGTCCACTGTAGAAGGGTTGCGGGAAGAGAATTAATGTCATGTAACAAATATTTTGAATTTACAAGGTTTTTTCGAGAGTAGCATCTTGATTTTAAGTCTCAGCAGTTCTACCTGAAGCCTAAGCAAAAATTAAGAAGGAATCAGTTTACTACTTCATTCCCAGAATGAGAACACCTTTCTTTTGTTTATAATGTTTGGTGTGTGAACAGGCATCCAAGTCATTAATAATAGTGTTTTAACATATAAGGAAAATATTTGATTTGCTATTGATTTTGTACAGGCAAATTGTACTGGCCCCATTTTTGTGGCTGATGAGCCAGCTGCAGCCAGAGATATATTTTTTTTCAACTCATAGAGGCTCATTTATGGACAATCCTTACTATGGAGAGCAAATCCCCATGCCTGATGTAAAGTTACAATCTAGCTGCTCTCATTTCATAAGCATGTAAATAGTAGCTGGATATGCCCCTTGCTCTCACACACTATCTGCAGTATTTTAAATTTTTTTCTTTATTGTTTGTGGGTAAGATCTTGCAAAACATTGACCATGTAAGCAGTCCTAATGCACTTCAAAGAAAGTGCATACAGGAGTAGTTAAGTTCAGAAGTGTGTGCTTTAATCTGCATAGTAGAATTTTGTCATATTACTCCTTCTGCCCTCCCCTCAATTGTTTATATTTGTTTTTAAGTGTCATGCATAAAATTGATTTAATAGTGACCTCAAATTCATCAGTACCTCGAAAAGTCTGAAGTAGGGACTGTAGTGTTTGCCTGTAATCTGGCCTTTAGTTAGAACAAATTTCAAATTTCCAACAAATTTGTATGAGTGAATTTCACCCCTTTCAAACACAATGTACCCTTTGGCTATCCTTTCAGGATCTGTTACTTAACAAATTTTAGTGACATACCTTGTATCCTAAAAAATTATACTTTATAAGAAATTGATTGCTGCCTTTTCCTAACTGTTCTTTTTCCACAAAAAAAAATGCTCTTTCTGCCTTTGATAGGCAGAAAATAAATATTTCATGAGTTTGCAACCCAAGAATTACACACTCTATTACTTTGGATCCTTTTAGAAGAAAAAAGTAAAAAAAATACATAATTTCGTAGACAGTAGGCTGTGCTCTATCATTTTTAACAGTGAGTTAAAATGTTGGAGCCTGTCCCTTTTCTGGGGCAGAGAAAGAGAAAGAAAAAAGTGTCTCTACAGTATTCTGTAGTAAAGACTAGATACAGTATAGCATGAGACTTTAAATTTAAACTTCGTGTTCCAAATGATATTTAGTCTGGAAGTTTCTTCTAAAACATTCCAATCAGGTCTTTTTCAATGTTTCACTGCAGTAATGAATCACTTAAAAGTCCACTATCGGTAAGCCCTGACTGCTTTATCTTGATATGAATCTAGTCTACAGTGATTCCTACAGTGCCAGATAACAAAGTGATTCTTTATAAAGACGTCAATACAATGGTTATAGATCTTAGTATACTCATTAGCTGTCTCATATTACATTGTATTTTTCCTCCTATCTTGAATACCATATCAAACAAGCAAAGAGCTTTTTCTGTTGCTGAAAAAGAATACAAATTTGAGATTATTACATTGAGTTATGAGATCAATGTCTCCTAAAGGGAAAAATACAGACTCCCTCTGTGAGCAAGACAAAATCACGCTTGCTATCTAGGTAGCACCAGTGACAAGATTCTGCAGAACAGATATTCACATAGTGATGTCAAGATTTTACTGTGCTCCAGTAAATTTTCTTCTGCTCCTGTATGAAAGTTAGCGAACTTCCCATTGACTCAACTTTAAGTCTTACAACTGCATTTGGTGATTTATTTTTCAAAAGAAATGACTATGAATAAGTATCTACCACTTTTACCGATGCTGAGTAATGCTATACTCAGTATGTCCAGCAAAACTAATGCATCTCAATCCCTAACTCCACAATTTTCACATACTCTGAAGCAATAGACCTGTGTTAAATCTCGCATCTGTGTTAAACATTAAAAAAACCTCTTATATTTAAGAAAGGGGATACGTCTTTATTTAGCCCAGCTTAGAAACTTTACACCTATTTTTTTAATTATAAATCACTTTGATGGAAAATATCAATATATTATTTTTAAATTGCAGTTACATTAGAAGAAATTTTAATCTCTATTTTGAAAAATTGTACTACTTTTTAAAAATAGGTTATGTTGAGTAAAATATATAAATCAAAACCAGTAAACTAACAGTAAGTTTAACTTACAAGCCTTAGCTTTTAATTTCAATAAAACAACCAACTCATCGTGGTTTAACCCCAGCCAGCAACTAAGCACCACACAGCTGCTCGCTCACTCCCGCACAACAGGAGGGGGGGAGAGAGTCAGAAGAGTAAAAGTGAGAAAACTTGTGGGTTGAGATAAGAACAGTTTAATAATTGAAATAAAATAATAATAAACTGTAATGAAAAGAAAAACAACAAGAGAGAGAGGAACAAAGGCCAGGGAAAACAAGTAATGCAACTGTTCACCACCCGCCGACCAATGCCTAGCCTGTCCTCAAGCAGCGATTGCTACCCCCCCGGCCAACTCACCCCCAGTTTATATACTTAGCATGACATCATATGGTATGGAACAGCCCTTTGGCCATGCCCCCTCCCAGCTTCTTGTGCACCTGGCAGAGCATGGGAAGCTGAAAAGTCCTTTAGTGTAAACATTACTTAGCAACAACTAAACATCAGTGTGTTATCACATTATTCCCCTAGTAAGTCCAAAACACAGCACTATATCAGCTACTAGGAAGAAAATTAACTCTATCCCAGCCAAAACCAGAACACCAAACCGAGTACATCCCCTCAGATCTTCAGTGTTAGATGGGAAAAAGTGATGAAAAAATGTTCCACAGAACTTTCTGCAGAACAGGCCTTGACTCTGTGTAAGCACTTCTCAGCAATAACAAAAACATGTCTGTATTATCAACACTGTCTTAGCACGAATCCAAAACATAGCCCCATACTAGCTACTACAAAGAAAATTAACTCTTTCTCAGCTGAAACCAGGAAAAGAGTTAAGATAAGGATTTTATCTTTAGATTTACTCTGGTTAAGGAATCCCATTGTACAAAATGTCTTGATCCTTGAATATAAAAGAAGGTCAGAATAATAATATCTATCTGATTTAAAATATAAAAGTCCTGTTAAAAAAAAGTAAAAACTTTCATAACTTTGATCATAATTTTTTTACTCTACAGAAACTACATGGATCTGATATTCTAAACCAGTAGTTTTTGTTATAATCTCATTCCTCCAAGACTTTCTTCAGATTATTTCATTCTCCTTTTATTCCAAAAAGTACATAATCATGTATCTGGTCAGCCTTGAAAAAATTTCAGGTTAGACACAAGATTAAGTACTTGACACTGCTTGGAGGCCATAATCAGAACAAAAGTTTTTAAAGAGTTAAAATATAGGACTTCTATTTCCAGTATATAAAAAAAGAATGAATTGTAGAACACCAGTTGCTGAACACTAATGTTTATTTTAAGAGAATAATACATTTTTTTAGCAAAAATTATTTCATTTTTAATGGATACCTATGCTGGTCACTGTATATAGAGATACAGGTTGTTTTTTTTAATTTATATTTTTATTTTTTTTAATCTTTCCTCCTCTAAATGTTTGTTTCACTTAAGTTTGTGGGAATCTTGCACCTGACTTCAAGAGGCTTTCAATTAGCCATTTTATACTGCAGTATCTGTAGAAAGAGTTGTTGTCTAATCAAAATGCTATTGTATTATACACATGTTACAAAAGTAAACTTTAGGAACATCTTCATAAACAGATGTCATTGAATTATTGAAAAATTAATGTCTGTTTTGGTGAGAAACACTGATTTGCTAAAGCTGAATACTCTCATGCAGCTGTATTGATTTTGTCAGCAAAACAATTTTGCCTTATTCAAAACACTGAAGATTTTCTATTCATTTTGCTCTGGATTGACCATTTTGTATAAGATTTGCTCTTTCATTTTGATTTTGTTTCATGGAACTTTGTTGTTTCTTTTTGTTTTGCCATTTTGTTTTGCCTTTATGATTTCATTTTAGCTGGAGAATAGAAAATTGCAGTTCTGAGACATGTTGTCCTATGTGTTCATTCATGAAGTCCCCTTTGTTTTGATGGTTTCAATATAGTCACATGTCTCTGCGCCGCTCTCTCCCCTGCCCTCCCAAACCCCAACCCTCTGTTACTGCTAGTACTGTCAGCTGAAATAAGAGTGTTTCACTATGACAGGAGTTGGTAATGAAAGGTGACTTGCAAGCAATGTTGTTGTATGGAGGAGTCTGGAGTGGAGAAAGAAAAAAAAAAGAACGTTCTTTGGGAGGTCCTACAGCAGGGACCACCATGGTTGCAGTCTACTGCCCAGAAACAACTGACTGTGCTTCACTTGACTAATAACACAAAGTATAAGATTTTTAGGCATGGGCTCAAAAGTTGGCAGAAAGAATTTTGTTTGCCCCTTTGCTGGCTGTGATTTAGTTTGGAAAATTTTGGATAGCTAGGCTGTTCTGTCTTTCTCCAATGTAACCATCGGTAGCTACATGTTGCAGCAATTTCCTGGATCAGAGAATTATTTCCAGCCTGACGTCTGTCGCGGATGGAGTGAGAGTGCACTTCACTCGTTAGAGAGAAGTAAAAAATATAGTTTATTGATACAGAATAGGGAGTTAACAAAGTTCAATGCGACAGTGTTTTAACAAGATTCGATGGCAAGGTACACTTGATTATTTACTGCATAGAGGACAGGGTCAGACAAAACTGTCAGGGAGACCCTCCCGTTGAGTCATGAGGTTCGGAAGGATCCCCTTGCTTTCTAAACTCCTTCTCAGAGAGGAGTCTAGGTGCGGCTAGATCCAGTCCTAGTCCCAGACTTGGTCAACGGTTTATATCTAAAGGATTATATGTGTGCGCAATCAATCCTTTATATCACTTAGCTAAGATTTCAAAGTTTAGCATGCTATTGGTCACTTACCGAGGATCTGTTGCGGCAAAGAATCTCTCAACCTCGAGGAGTAACCTTGAGAGGCGTCCCTGCTCAAAGGGAGATCCTGGCGTGCAGCCCGCTGCCGTGCAGGAGAGCTCAAAGGGCTCTTGGGCTGCTCACTATTTATGGGGATAAGATGATTGACTCATAGTCATATTTGCATGCCGACCACAGGTTTTAATTTCTTCGGTGGGCGCATTGCACAATAGCCCTAGGCTATTGTGTTGTTATCTGTCTCCTGAATTCACTTTGAGCCGATGCAGCCATCGTGACCAGATGCATCCATTACAGTCACCACTGGTGGTTATCACCTAAGCAGGGTTACAGGAGATAAAGGTCAGGGGCGGGGGAAGCACACCGTCACACGCCACCCCGTGACTATAGTCAATTCATCTTATTCTCACAGAGTGGTGGTATGGTCACCTCTTGCCTCTGTGCCATAAATAGTATATTGATAATTTATGCACTTATAGATCCACAGTAAGTAGACAGTGAAGCACTGCTATTTGTTATGCGTTAATTTGTATGTTTTGGGTGGTTGAAGTTGGGTTATCTGTTTTATCATGTGCCAAACCTTTATATACAATATAATTATAAGCAATAGACACACTAATGTTAGAGTTAGCAAAATAACAACTGGGTGAAGCATAAGATTAAACATTCCCGTTGCTGTTGGTGACCATCCAAGAAGAGTTTCCCACCGATGGTGTTCTCCATCCTTCTTCACCCTTTCCAAGACATGGTGTATCTCTTCTGCATCATGATGAACGGTGATCAGAGTTTTGTGTCCATTGTTTCGTATGCGTTCTAGCAGTTGACACAGGTCATCGTGTTGTAGTAGTTTCTTCACCAATGTAAGATTCATTCCGATGGGGGTAGGCAATAAATCTCGACTCAATGTATAGTTAGATTGCAACAATTGATAAGACGTAACAGGAGCTGAATAATTGAAGTCACATCCCACAATTTTAGTAAAGTTACAAACACAAATATTTGAGCGATTGCTTGTATCTACAGTAACATTATCTACAAATATAAAATCACAAAGGGTTCTCATACAAACACATCCTTTTCCAGTATACACAAGTACAGTTTCAGGGGCTTCATCAGGTCGTATTTCAAAATGACAAACATTTTGTTCAGTGTCAAGACAGATGTCTTGGGCTTTGAGGGTGTTACTCTCACAAATAAATCCTTGTTGTTCCCGTACAACGCATGCATTAACATCAACAGTTTGCCATTTGTTTCCATTTCGGTGGGCCCATACTCTATGTTCTAATGGATAGAGTACAGTTCCATTGTGATTTAATCCCAACGCAATGATTGGGTATATGGTGTATACCGAAGCATTGTGTATTGTTAAGACAAAAGCTGTGGCCTTATTGCTAATGGGGTCATAAGTGAAATTGACTAAATACCACCAGGATTGGAATTCTTTCTCAAATTTAGTTGCATTATCCCAAATTACCTTTCGAATTTCAGTGGGTAAGGTGCCCTCTTCACCTTCTCTTATAATTGCTGCTACCATAGATTGCATCCACAGTTGAGCTTGGATACAACTAAGAGCTAGAGAAACATTGTTTTGGGCTACACCAAGTGCATCCACAATCAGTTGGTGGTCCCTTTCATTAATTCTTTTCCACTGAGGTAATATATCAGATAAGAGCCATTGGTTAGTTCCCAATGCTAATAGAGAAGACCGTAATGGGTGTTCTAATTTGTTTAAATCACTTGTTGTTGTGCTCAGTTTGTTTACGAGTACTTCGGCATCGATACTATTTAAGACTCCCAATCCTGTCCCTATGATACCGGTCACATCTCTCTTTGTTCGTCTTGGAGAGGTGAGGGTTCGCCCATGTAACCATGCTAACCATCCTGCATAGGACGTACCTAGGAATGGTGAACAGGTCGGTTTGATTGCAGACATATTAATTTGCATCAGTAGTTCTACTCGTTTAAGAGACCATGATGGATTAAATAACACTTGTTGTTGGCCTGCATTTTTGATCACGTACGGTCCAACTTCAGAAACCTGTGGGGATAGAATTGTCTCATCCTTTACAGTCAGGGCGGATGTTGTGCTAGGCTCAATAATGTCTATTTTAAATTTAAAGGATAATCCCACACGACGGTGAGCCCAGAGGCAGACTACAAAAACAGGTTGTACTAAGGTAAAATTGTACCAACAGTCCAGTCTTTCAAAGGCGCAAAGTTTTGTATCTTTGGCTATTGGCCTTGATGTAATGTTGTACACAGAAATCTGAGATGCCTTCTCATGGGTAGACCCATTGATCATCCGGCATCCTATTTTAATTTCTTTCCCTGCTGTTCCTCGGAGCCGGGGAACATTATCATCAGCTTCATCTTTATCCCAGCTCCATTCGCTTTCTAAGTATGTTTCAGTTCCGTGCATGACCACGGTGGAAAGCTTTAAATCCCCCTTACTAGAGTGTATTCCCATACTTCCAGTGTACTTAACACGAGCTTGGGACCATGGCCATTCTAGGGTTCTTTGACCACAGGCTAAGAAGAGCAGCATTGTTAGGGTTTGGAATAGTAACACAAACACAGCATTTCCATCTGCCATCCTGTGGGGTGCTGTAAGAGAAAACAGAGACTTGTTTCGGTGGGGACAGTCCGAACAGGTTACCCCATTAAGAAGAAGGAAAAATCCATCGTGCACTAATTCTGTGTTTTGCACCACTGCTATCAGAAGCTTCCCAGGCAAGTGGGCCATGAGGTTTAGTTAAAGTCATAGGCACAGTACCGATGGATGGTAAATTGACCATCACAGGCTGTCCTGGCTGTAATGTCATTGGATATTCTCTTTTCCTAGTAGGTGGAGCGCTAAGCTCAGTTTTTACAAAGAATGCTTGGCTTACAGGGCTTCCAGTAGGCCCATACCGATTATTTAATTGATGGAGTACTTTGGGAAGTCTCGTATCCCATTGAGTTTCCTGTGGTTTGAGACTCCTTTTCAACAAGCCATTAGCTCTTTCTACCATCCCATTTGATTGAGGGTAGTATGGGGTGTGGAAAACCCATCTAATTCCCTCTTGTTTTGCCCAATCTTGCACTTCCTTACACGAAAAGTGTGAGCCATTATCACTCTGGATAACATCAGGAGTAGGTAGATTTGAGAACCAAAATGATAGCCCTCGCACTATATTTCGCCCATCAGCTTTCCGACACTTAGTCGCCATAAGCAAGCCGGAGACTACTTCCACTCCTGTAAGGATGTATCGATATCCTGCAGAGGATTTGAATGGTCCAATATAATCAATTTGCCATGTAGACCATGAAGTTTTCCCTTCATTGATATGTAAAGGTGGTGCTTTAGCAGGATGATCTGCTTGTAATTTCAATCTACACTGAGGACATTCTGTAAGAATAGTTTCACAAGTTTTTCTATTTATAGGCCAGCCTTTACTCTGTGCAGCAAAGTAAAGTGCTTCTTTACCTGTGTGGCCTAGGTTTTGATGTAACCATTCTCCCAATCGATACCACTCAGGATTTAAGGTGATTTTCCTCATTTTAGTTAGCTCATCTACCTTTTGATTCCACTTTGTGGCTGGTTGATTATCTTTAGCATGAGCTTTTACCCATCCCATCTTGAAAGGTGTTTTCCTGGCTATATCTAGTAATAATTGCCAATCTTTGTTTCTCCAAACTGGGGATCTATTTACTTCCCAATTCAAGGTTTCCCATTGACAGAGCCACTGTGTGGCACCAGCCCACACAGCATAGGAGTCTACATATATGACTTTTGCTCCATTCTGTGCTGCCAAAACAACTGCTCTTATTTCTCCTACTTGTGCACTGCCTTCACCTTCTTCTACTACTTGTTTGCCGGTGGTAATGTCTAATGCAACAGCCTTATATTGCTATTTACCGTTTACCCTTTTTGCTGAAGCATCTGTAAACCAAATGTTTTCTGTTGGTGTACCCTCAGTGAGGGGCGGTGCATCCAGAATGGGTGAAGGTTTAAAAGGTTGTTGTAATGCTAAAGGGTCTGTGTTTATGGGCATCTGCAATTTGGAAACCTTAGTGTGTCCTTCAGTTAGTTGCATATTTTCTGCAACTCCTGTTAGGTAGGCATACCATTTTCGGACAGTGGGTTTTTGTGCAACTCCTTCTGGGGGAGCAGTCCCCTTTAGGATTGCTTCTAGTAAATTAAATGGTCCTCTAGTTTGCACAGGTTGTCCCTGATGTATTTTCTCAACTTGTTTAGCTGCTCGGGCTAAAGATAAAAGTCCCTTTTCCCATTCAGAGTATCGTTGTTCTGTTTCTTTAAATGCGGTTGAGCTAAACAATAAAGGTCTTTTTGGCCCATCGGGTCCAGTTTGGAACAGGTTACAGTAAGTAGCATGTTCGGCGAAACCCCATTCGGCTATAATAGGGTCGCGGGGGTGTACTGGTCCCAGTGACTGATATGTTTTTAACTCTTCAGTTAGAGTTTTGACTGCCTCTTTATGTTCTAATTTCCACTCCCAGGGTTTGCCTTTCCGTAAGAGTGAGTATAAGGGACGGGAAATGATAGAAAATCCAAGTACATGTTTCCTCCAATATCCTAAAGTTCCCATTAATTGTTGTAACTCCTTCCTTGATTGGGGCATTTGCAGCTCTTCAATTTTTCTTAAGGTATCTGGAGGAATCACTGCACTGCCTGCTATCCACCAAGTGCCTAAAAATTTTACTTCTTTGCTTGGTCCCTGACATCTTCCAGGTGGAATCTCAATTTCTACTTTATTTAGTGCTTGCCATACTGCTGCTGCTGCTTCCCCAACCTTTTCAGGGGAAGATCCTCCAATCAGAATATCATCTATATATTGGTACAGTTTCACTTCTTGGGGGAGTGAGACTGTCTGTAAAAGTTCAGCAAGCGCAGCATGAGCAATCGTGGGTGAATGTTTATACCCCTGTGGGAGTCTGTTAGAGGTGTATTGTATTCCCTCCCAAGTGAAAGCAAACTTCTCTTTATCTTCCTCCTTTAAGGGAACCATAAAGAACATATCTTTTACATCTAGGGCTGCCATCCACGGGTGTGCAGCTGCTTGCAAAGTAGCTGTTAAGTTGGCAATGTTTGGCACAGCAGCTGTGAGTGGGGCTGTATTGGCGTTCAGGCGACGATAATCGACAGTTAAACGCCACCTCCCGTCTGGTTTCCGGACGGGCCAGGCAGGTGAGTTATATGGGGAGTGGGTTCTGGAGATAATTTGTCGTTTCTCCAAATCAGCTATGACTTCAGAAATTCCATTTCGTGCCGCAGCAGAAATGGGATATTGCGGTACGTTAGTGATTTTTGACTCTGGGAGCGCAGGGGCTGCGCGCAGTGCCCGCACTGCAGCCTCCCGGCTTCTGCTGGGGTTGGGATCGATGTTTGAGCCGAAGGACCACACGCTGCCGTTCGGCAGGCGCCAGATTCGTGCGTTTAAAACATCGAAACCTAAAATATTTTCATGGTGATCTTTAATTGCAAAGCGAGTACTCGACATGCGCTTCTCGCCCGGGAGCCATAAATTGACCTTGGCAGTTTGGCACTGCACACTCACTCCGTTCACGCCAGTAATTTTAACTCTTTGCCGTCTGGGTCGTACACCCAGCTTCTCGGCATCTTGTTGTGTTAATAGTGAAATTTGTGCTCCCGTATCTATTAAAAACTTTTCCAATTGTCTTTGAGGACCAACTGGAATTAGAATGTATGGGCCGTTATCACTTATCCACTGATAAGCCTCCACTTTCCGGACAGGCAGGCCCAATTGCCTTCCGGACACTACCCGTTTTTTGACTTCATGCCCTGCAATTCCTCCCTAAGGGGGAGGAAGGGGTTGTCTCCCCTTCTGGGGTGTGGCGCAGGAGGAGTTGAAATACGCTCCTTCCTTTCACCATTATCTCGTTTTTGAAATGCTTCAATTAGACTCAAAATTATGCCAGTAGGCTGACCTTGAATTGCAGCTCTGGGAATGCCTAAAGCTAATGCATTCCTCCACAACTCATTCCTCTGTTCTCGAGATTCCGTTTGGGGGTTTTTAAATTTGTTTCCCTTCGATCTAATTTCTGTTCCCCGTTTTATGGGTCTTACTTTGTGATCTCCTCCCCGGGGCTTCAGGTTTTGTTTTTCAGCTGGTGCATCGTCCCAGCCCATCTCACGGCTGTAGTTAACAATGCCATGCATCAATTCTGCCCAGGTAGGGAGTTGCTTGTGGGCATTTTGAGCGTTATCACCTAGTCCCTCATTGTGTTCTGTGTCTTTCTTGATCTCATCTCGTTTTGCAACTAAATGGGATTTAAGAATTGCCGGGGCTCCTCTAATCAGTGGTTTTAACATTGCAAAATCTACTGTAGCAGACAGTGGGACATCATGGGACCCTCCTTTGTGCATGGCTTGTATACAGGTGGCTTTTGTGACGGCTGTAGAGAGCTCACTTAAAGATTTAATGGGAATTATGGAAGGTTCACCTTGCTCCATGCTGTCTATTCCTCCAGCCCAATAAGCTACTCGGCTGGTGATAGAATGAGGTGTATTTGTCGGGTCAGGTCCTAAATTTAAGAAAACTCCCGGACCCCAATAGCCATTTGCTTCATCCTCACTCAACATTATTCGGTCACTGCCACTGAGGCATACTCGCCACAAGTATTCCGTTTCAGTTTCACCTGGTTTTCTGCTATATCTCTCTTGCAAATTTGTCAATTGCAACGGATCCCAGGGGATGGTTCGCGTAGTATGTTGCGGATGAACACCCCGAGGACCCACAGTTCTTTCTGTTTTAACAATGGGTCTGGCTTCATACTCAGGAGGATTTGTGGGGAACAAAGGGTCGTCATCTTCTGGCTCGCTGTCATCGGGATCACCCCAGATGTCTCCATCCCAATCTTCAGGGGATACTATTAGTTTCCTAATCTGTACGATGTCGGGGGGGCGGGGAGCCTGTATAAGCATCATCTCGACCTTTTCTCCCAACTTTTGTCTTTTTTCCTTTTCCTCCTGTAACCAGATGTAACCAAAATTATTCGTTTGTTCTTTTGTAACTAAGCAACATAGAGATAGGAGCAGGTTAGACAATGCTTTAATATTGTGTTTGTACACCTATGGCTATGGATATGCTACTATACCCAAAGACAATTGGACAAGGAGTAGTACGGACATGCTGCTATGTTCCCAGTACAGCCCCAGCCCATCTTGACAAAGAGTCGAGGGTAGTTAGAATAATTGGTTTGTGTTAAGGGTGCCAAATCATTGTTAGGGACCATGCACCATGAAGAAGGGGAGCAAGTTACATAAGCAAGGTGGGATTGTGCATGTCCAGAAGAAGGGGTCAACTAAAGGACACACCTGTACGACCACCAAGGACCACCAGAGACCCCCACGGAAGCCCCTCGGAGCTCAAGGACACATGCGTAATGACCACGCAAATATGATAATTAGTTCCAGGAAATAGAATGAATATGCATGATCATTCTGGGAAATTTGATGCATATGTATGTAACTGGACAATATAAGTTTCGGCTGATGTAACCTGCGGTATGCACGCTAGGCAGAACGATCCCCCGTGCATCCGGCGCCGTAATAAAGAATGCCTGCTTCTTAATACTACATTGGTGTTAAGGAGTTTGATTCCCGATTTCGGTGACAAGATCACTGAAAGGATCAGGAAATAAGGAGGGAATTACAAGTAAAAAAGTGAAGAAGTAAACCTAGGTCTTTCCCTTTATGTGTTTAAGTGCAGAGAAGATAAATTTGTTTTGCTCTCTAATACCTTTGCTTACTACTGTAGAAACTGCATACTGCTCATGAGAAACACAGGCAGATTTTCTCCTTTCACACCAGCTGAGTAGAGCTAAGTAGCAAGATTTGTCTTGTCAGTTCCTGACATGATTGACAATATTGGATCTTGTTATTCTTCCATCTGTTGTTTTGGTCTGAAAACAAAGATTATTGAGTCTATTTTGTGCTGGCATACAGATTTCATCAGGAAGAGCTGACTAAGGCAGGTCATGTATACTTTGTCCTCTTTGGAAATTTTATTCCAAATATAGTCAAGTATATTACAAGTGTGTTTGCTTATAGTATTTGTGTTCACAGAACTAACAGAGCTGCTGCCTCTGATATTTCATTTGCTGAAAGAACTTGGGTGGTGGTGTGAAGAGGACATATATAAGCTTTATTTCTGTTTTTAAGTTTTTCTCTACAAATAACACACACTATGAGAATTTTAAATTCCTTTTAAGAACCGCATTCTGTTTCTCATGACTTTGCACACATTTTATAAATACTAAAGGATATGGCATTGAGATTATTCAGAATTTTTCTCAAAACCATTTTAAGGGGCACATCAATTTGTCATGACCCAAACTACATGAAATCATTTAGTTAGGAAAAGACTCTTAAGATCATCGTGTCCAACCATTAACATAACACTACCAAGTCAACCACTAAACCATGTCCCTAAGCACCACATCTACACATCTTTTACATACGTCCAGGGATGGTGACTCAACCACTTCCCTGGGAAGCCTGTTCCAACACTTGACAACCCTTTCGGTGAAGTAAAATTTCCTCATATCCAGTCTAAACCTCCCCTGGCACAACTTGAGGCCATTTCCTCTGGTCCTATCATTTGTTACTTGGGAGAAGAGACCGACCCCCACCTCTCTACAACCTCCTTTCAGGTAGTTGTAGAGAGCAATAAGGTCTCCCCTCAGCCTCCTTTTCTCCAGACTAAACCACCCCAGTTCCCTCAGCCGCTCCTCATCAGACTTGTGCTCCAGACCCTTCACCAGCTTCGTTGCCCTTCTCTGGACACACTCCAGCACCTCAATGTCTTTCTTGTAGTGAGGGGCCCAAAACTAAACAGAGTATTCGAGGTGCAGCCTCACCAGTGCCGAGTACAGGGGCACGATCGCTTCCCTAGTCCTGCTGGCCACGCTATTTCTGATACAAGCCAGGATGCTATTGGCCTTCTTGGCCACCTGGGCACACTGCTGTCTCATATTCAGCCAGCTGTCGACCAACACCCCCAGGTCATTCTCTGCCGGGCAGCTTTCCAGCCACTCTTCCCCAAGCCTGTTGCGTTACATGGGGTTGTTTTGTCCCAAGTGCAGGACCTTGCACTTAGCCTTGTTGAACCTCATACAGTTGGCCTCGGCCCATCGATCCAGCCTGTCCAGGTCCCTCTGTAGAGCCTTCCTACCCTCAAGCAGATCAACACTCCCGCACAACTTGGTGTCATCTGCAAACTTACTGAGGGTGCACTCAATCTCTTCGTCCAGATCATTGATAAAGATATTAAACAGGACTGGCCCCAACACAGAGCCCTGGGGAACACCACTTGTGACTGGCCGCCAACTGGAGTAAACTCCATTCACCACCACTCTTTGGGCCCGGCCATCCAGCCAGTTTTTTAACCAGCAAACAGTACGCCCGTCCAAGCCATGAGCAGCCAGTTTCTCCAGGAGAATGCTGTGGGAAATAGTGTCAAAGGCTTTACTAAAGTCCAGGTAAACAACATCCACAGCCTTTCCCTCATGCACTAAGCAGGTCACCTTGTCATGGAAGGAAATCAGGTTAGTCAAGCAGGACCTGCCTTTCATAAACCCATGCTGGCTGGGCTTGATCCCTTGGTTATCCTCTACATGCCGTGTGATGGCACTCAAGATGATCTGCTCCATAACCTTCCCCGGCACCGAGGTCAGGCTGACAGGCCTGTAGTTCCCTGGATCCTCCTTCTGGCCCTTCTTGTAGATGGGTGTCGTATTTGCTACCCTCCAGTCAACTGGGACCTCCCTGGTTAGCAAGGACAGCTGATAAAGGATTGAAAGTGTCTTGGTGAGCACTTCTGCCAGCTCCCTCAGTACCCTTGGGTGGATCCCATCCGGCCACATCTGATTGCATTTAGCTTTTTTTAATGTCAAAATACATTGTAGCTATATGGGAGTTTTAGGGAAAAATCTTAGAGTTGGAGTATCTGAATTTGAATCCTCTTTATTGTTACCTGGACTTCTGCAAGGCCTTTGATACAGTCCCCTACAACATTCTTACATCTAAATTGGAGAGATATAGAATTTTGATGGATGCACTGTTCGGTACATAAGGAATTGTGTGGATGGCCGTATCCAAATATTTACTATCAATGGCTCAGTGTCCAAGTGGAAAGAGTAACAAGTGGTGTCCCTCAAGAGTCCATACTAGGACCAGTACAATTTAATATCTTCATTAATAACATAGGCAATGGGATTGAGCTCACCCTCAGCGAGTTTGCAGATGACACAAAGCTGAGTGGTGCAGTTGACTCACTTGAGGAAAGGAATGCCATCCAGAAAGAGCATTACAGGCTTGAGGAGTGGGACCATGTGACATTCATGAAATTCAACAAAGCCAAGTGCAAAGTCCTACACTTTGGTCGGAGAAATCCTCTGTATCAACACAGGCTGGGAGATGAAGGGATTCAGAGAAGCACTGCAGAGAAAAGGGCTTGGGGATACTGGTGGAAGAAAAAATTGGACATGAGCCGGCAATGTGCACTCGCAGCCTACAAAGCCAATTGTATCCTGGGCTGCATAAAAAAGCAGCATGGACAGAGGTCGAGGGAAGTGATTCTGCCCTCCGCTCCACTGTCGTGACACCACACCTGGAGTAATGCATCCAGCTCTGGGGTCCCCAGCACAAGAAAGACATGGACCTGTTGGCGCGGGTCCAGAGGAGGGCCAAAAAAATGGTCAGAGGGCTGGAACACCTCTCCTATAAAGACAGGCTGAGAGAGCTGGGGTTGTTCAGCCTGCAGAAGAGAAGCCTCCAGGGAGTCCTTATTGCAGCCTTTCAATACTTATAGAGAGATTATAAAAAAGAGGTTTTACAAAGGCCTATACTGAGAGCACAGGAGGCAATGGTTTTAAACTGAAAGAGTTTAGATTTAGAGTGAACATAAGGAACAGATTTTTTTCTGTGAGAGTGATGAGACACTGCAACAGGTTGCCCAGAGAAGTTGTGGATTCCCCATCATTAGCAAATGTTCAAAGTCAGGTTGCATGGGGCTCAGAGCAACCTGATCTAGTGGAAGATGTCCCTGCCCATGGCAGGTGGGTTGGAACTAGATGATATTTAAAGGTGCCTTCCAGCACAGACCATTCTATGATTCTTTGATATAGAAAAATTCAAGAGTGTCCACCTTGCCAGGCTTGGTAGCAGAGAATGGAGAGAGACACAGATCAAACTTAATAAAGCAACAGAGTTGAACATATAACAATATATAAAAATTAAGCCAACAAACAATCCTGTCAATGTAAGTGAATATTTCAGTATTTTCCTTTCTTGCCAACTTCTTTTTCCAATAAGAGCGTCTAAGGGGCAGTTCTTTTTTTTCCTTAGAGTACCTGCTGTAGACCCAAGCTCCTCCTTTAGGAGACCTTTTTTTTATTAGAAAACTTTGCATCATGTCTTGCATCAGAATAGGACACAAGAGATGATAGAATATTGTATGCTTAATTCAAGGAGTACAGTAATGCAGAACACCTGGGTGGAGAAGATGACATTTACAACTGCAAACCTGAACTATATGTATCAAAAAAAATCATATATATCATATTTATATGCATTTTTATTAGCCCTGAAGTTGATTTGAACCAGGACCCATTGTCAGTTTCCGGAGGAGAAAATTTGGCTGTTTATTGATTAAACACTTAAGAAGTAAAGACTTTTCCTTCTCCGGTATACGAATATTTGAAGAATCAATTAACTTTAGAGTTTGCTCATGTTTACTTCATAAATGTGTGCTTATTTTATCAAGCAATTAAAATGAATAAAAAGTAACTGCATAAATTTGTGACATTTTGGGAATTCCAGATATTTTTTGGAAATTGAAACATTAGCTAAAACTTGTAAATACATGTATACATGTTCCCAAAAACAAAATTAAAAATTTATATGAAATTACATTTTTATTCATAGAGTTTAAACTCTGCTCTCATGCCCTCATTTTTGCCTTGCTTTTTTACAGAATATTAGATATTGATATTCTTTCACACAATGATCTTCATTGTCAATTGAAATTGTTAATTGGACATTGAATGAGTAATTGATGTTGGCTTCAAAGTAAATTATTTCCACATTAAGTAAAGTGCTTATGGTTAGAAGGGTTATCCCTTCTGATACCCTAAGGGAGTATGCTGTCTTCTTTCAACTTTGACATTAAAAAAAGAGCTATAAGACAAATCTATGGATTCTTTTGTACACATATAGCATTACCAACTACCAATCAGCACAACAGCACTAACTTACTTTATTGTTCTTAACTTGCTAGTTATGAAGTAAAACACACTGGTTTAAACCATGCTCATGCAGTCAGGGATGAGAAACATTGTAAGGTACAGTGATTTATTACTTTTTTATTGTATAGACACTGTCTCACCCTCAAATAACACCAGCATTGAAAAGAGCAATAAGCATCCATCACCGCAGAAATTTAAAATAATTTGTTTTAAGGCTGTGCTTTGCTTAGTGAAATTTCAAGAAGTTTACTCCTTCTTAGTCAACTGAATGATTTAGCCTACAATACATAAAGCGCTATAGCTTTATTTTAGAAATCACATAAAAGGTTTAACATACGGTAAGGCAATGAATGCATTCCTTTTTCTAATGGCAAAGAATGGCACTGCTTTTAACCACAGTGATATCATATCTTGTTAACCTCACAATGACCTTTTCTCTTCCACTCCTCATTCAAGAAACCTGAAAAATCTATTCTTTTTCCTCATTTCCCAACTCTGTAACTCTGCCCACTCTTCTTCCAGAAATTCTAAATGGACATAATCTGGCAAACCAGATTATGCTTAATTATTATGCTTAATTATTTAACAAGACAGATTATGCTTAATTATTATGCATAATCTGGCAAGCCAGATTATGACTGGCAAGACAGACTTCTGTCTACTTCAGAGTACAATCAAATAGCTCACATGGAAAGGTGACATTTCTGCAGTTTGGTGTGTGTAACTCAAATAATATTTGTGTGACTCTAATTTAGACATAGAGATCCATACCTAGAAATACCAAAGAGGTACCTAATTAGACATGGCTGTGTGAAAATAACTCATTTTTGCTGTTACCATGAAAAGCCGAAATCAGGTCTCAATAGTTGGGATGACTATTAAGCAGGTATTCTTTATTGCAGCGCTGGGCAGCACTGGGGATCGCTCTGCCACAAGTGCTCCACCAGGTCAGCACAACACATCAGTTCATATACAGAAAAATCATACATATTCATCAGATTTCCTGAAAAGGGCAGTCTTATGGTGATGAGTTCCCGGAATTCATTTACATAGTCCAAGCATGCGCAGTAAAATTAAGGTTAGGGTCTTTTCACCCTCCCAGTGGTCTTCCATAGTCTTCCTCACGTTGTCCGCTAGTTGGGCTTCCTTTGGGCTTCCTTTGTCCATATATAGTCATTAAATTAGCTCATCAGTCCTTGGGCCTTGGAATGTTACAAGGGGGTCGATTTAAACTAGTTCTTTGGTGCTTATCTTCTACACAAACCTCCTGAGTTCCTGTTATCAGTGATTTAATTAAGAAGCCTAACGAGCTTGCTCAAGGCCTGTTTAGTCCTATCAGGTAAGAAGTTACAGGAAATGTCCTATCATCAACTCTGCTCAGCAGGTAACCAAAACTATCTTTGCAGGGGAAGAAAACAAAAGAGAACAAGGATGCAAGTGAAACTCACAGTAAGGTCTTAGTCTGTGATTTATCCCTCTCAGTGCATATGTTTAAGTAAAACCTCTCCTCACAAAAATATATGGCTACAGTTGAGTCTTTCAAAATTTTTCTCTTGTTTTCTTCCTGTTCTTTGCTCGTACTATTAAGACCTCTACTTTTCCGTGTGTTACTTAAGTTCCCAGCCAATAAGAGCCTGCTCTGTCATCTAGAACAGTTTCATCTCTGTGTGCCAGGCAGTAAAAATCTAATTTCAGAACTAATCTTTTCCTCTGATATCTAAGCAGTATTCATACTTTATGCTGAGTGGAGTTTTCGTGATCTGTTTTATTAACTCACATGTATAATAATGAGCTTTTCGATTCAATCTTGTCTCATAAAATATTGTAACTTTATCATTTTCTCATGTTAGAAGAATATCATTGTCTTTGCACTATTAGATATTTAGCAATATTTTATTTTTAAAGGATGTATACATATATTTGTGTTTGTCTGTTAATCGCTTAGTACTCATATACACAAAACCAAACTGTTTAATGTATTTTTCATGTGCTTACCATAAGCTAAAGGACAATATTTTGCTCTTGACTTCACGTGCATGTAAGTGTGTTGACTCTCAGTCACTTATTGAGTGACAACACTGGATAAAGATGTTAACATCTTTCACCTGTCTGTTCCCCTTATCCTCCTGAAGATTACTAATACGGTAGAAGAATTGGCAGAAGGGAAGACATTTTCACTCTTGGCTTTTCCTGACTAAATTCTGTTTTTTGATCACAATCTCATCTTTAGCGCTAATTTAACGTCAGATTTTTGCAGTGGAATGGTTGTTTGCACACATTTCCTTCTCATGTAGGGCAGAAATATGTAGCAGAACAAGAGGGAAAGGGAGGGGGCAGCAAGATTCTTTAAACCATAGCAATTAGATTCACCGGAAAGACCTTTGTGTATCTTGCAGATCAAGGATAGCAACCGCTTTGCTATTTTTCATAATTTAGAGATTTCACTATTATGTATTTGAATTTTCAACACTACCACAGAAGCACTTTAGTGCATGAAGGAAGTTTAAAAGCATACCTTTGAATTTTATTCCAAATATCACTAGCATTACAGTACTAAGTTTATAATCTTATGGTTTATTTTTCTCTCCTTTCCCCATAATTTAAATTTCTCTGAGTATAATTTAAACATAGGGCAGCTAATCTTATGGAATTGTAACACCATTTTTTCTAATGGCTTTTTTTTGTTGTTGCTTAAGAATGCTCTAACTTATGTGTGAGGGTTCTTTTTTTTGCAATTTGTAATTATGTGCAAAGTGATATTTTAGTCCCTTTATCCATTTGGGTTATATGCAATAGTAGCTATAGAAGAGACCACACAGGTCTGCAGTACTAGTTCTTAACATCATGAAATAAATGTTTATATTCTCTGATCAGTACTTAGCTGTCTGATGGGTGCTGGTATAGTATGAGGACTTCTAGGGTAAGTATATAAATAAATAAGAAAAATACTTCTACTGTTCTTATTTCATCTCTAATTGAAAGCAATCTAAGTTAAATGATCTGCAGATTTGTAATGTGGTATTTTATGATGTCATTCGAAGCTTTACTTTATTCTAAACAGCTGTCTAATCTTGTGACCTTTATACTTATGTGTCAATGTAGCTTCTATTTTTTTTGTTAGGAACATTCAAATGTATTTGAAATAACATTTGCTTGGTCTCTTACTAAATGATTCATTAACATTTTTTTTTCTCTTATTTCATTTTTTTGAGGTAAAAAACCCATATCAGTATCTATAACTGTTAAGCTGGGTTCACCTCTGAAAACTTTGTCAGAAAGTGTGAAATCGTCATCTGCTAAAGTTAGTCTTAAACCTCCTGTTTTCGAGACTGCAATTACTGAAGTGGCTGTCACTAAAACAGAGGTCCCTCCTTTGGAGAAAACAACATTAGAGACTGAAGAAGATACAACAATGGCTACAGATGTGGCTGAGGAAAACATGGAACTGGAGGTGATTATAGAAAATATTAAGTTTACCACCCTTCAATCTTATGCTGTCAGAGATGACAAAATAAGAACTTACAATGCTCTGCGAAGGACTAAATGTGATGTTTCACATAAGTTAACAGAGATCACATCTGCACCTTTGGAACTGGAGCACACTTAGTCTGAAGTACAATTGCCTGAGGAAAAAGGTAGGTCTGAAAGAATCAAGGATGTTTTCTTGACCTCTGTATTTTTTCTCAGGATGGCACATCTATAGCTAAGATTTCCACTCATCATGGAGATACACAAAACCATTATGATGATAATCAGACTCAACAAATAAAAGTGGTCCCTACAATGACATGTGCAGATAGCTTGGTACAAAATTTTCAGAGAGAATTTCCTAGGAAAGGAACTTCAGTTTCACTAAAGAAAATGAGGAAACATATCTTGGTGCTCAGTCAACAAAAGAACCCACAAAAAAATTAAGGGAAGCAAAATCTGACAAGACATATAAAACTGTTTTTATCCTCAAAACTTTGTTCACTCATCAGTATGATTTTACTAGAGATGGGATGACAGAGAAACCACATATACTGTTATGCTGAATAGAAATTCTGTCATAGTTAATAATAGCATTCCAGAATCAGCTGTTCCTGCTGTATCAGAGACATATAGATGAGCATGCACTATCGACTAGACAATTTTCTACAGCAGTAGAATCAACTCCATTAGTTAAATTAAGTTCCTCTGCAATTCTAATTATAATAAAGCATCAGCTGAAGAAAGCCGAGATAACTTGACAGATATGCATCCTGCCATGTCATTTTTAATACCTGTATCCTTTTCTGTATTAACTATTAGTCCAAAAGAATGTGAGACCATCACTCTCTCAGGAAGTACTTTGTCCCCACAAAACTTCACATCCGTCATCCACTCATCTCAACAAACAGAAGGATCAGCCATTTTAGACGAGCAGGGAAAAACAAAGGAACCAGAAGTGACAAAAATAGATGTTATGATACTTTATATCACAAGTGTCATTCCTGCTTCTGTTATAGCAGAATCTGAGGGACATTTCGCAAGAGAAAATTTCACACCCACTCCTCCACTGTCCACCATATAGCTAAAGGCAGATAAACATCAGGATTATATAACAAAACACCTATCTCATATTAAGAGACTAAATGACAGATAGGAAAAAAAAGCTTTTGTTTTGAATGGAGCCTACATCATCTCCAGGGAAAATTATAGAACATATAAATGATCCAGGGGCTGCAATTTCAGCAATAAAAGATGAAACTATTATAAACACTGAGCCAATGGAAACAAACAAAAAATGATGAAGCAGCTGTATCACCTGATTTTGATAAGAGTAAAGATATTACAGGTATCATCCCCACAAGCATCTCTTTAGATTTGTAAATGATAACAGTATCCAAAATATCAGTTTATAAAAGTAATGCAACAATAAAGCCTTTTATCTCCACAAGTGATACCGAATTGCCAACTGCTATGACCACAGTCATGGAAGTGACTGAACGTGAAGGAGGTAAAACATCAGGATATATTTTAAAGTGTCCATTTCTACCCTAATAGTTGAACAAAGAGAGGCTACTGAGAAATCTGTTGCAATACCTACTAAAGAACTCATCTTTACTGAGATGGAGGTCTCAAAATACACAGTGACAGAGGAAGGACAGGCAAGCATTGCAATAGTGACTGAAGAGGAATCATTGGCAGTACATCTAGACAGAGAATGAACACCATCAGTTGGCTTTGCAGGGACAAAGGTATCCATTATATTTACAGATGTAAGAAAGATCGGTACTAAAGTTGCACAAAAAGAAAATGATGCTTCCCTAGTTCCAGTCACTGTAGAAAGTGAGTTCACTAGAGATATGCAAATTATTGCCCAGAGTTCTTCTTATGGTATTCAGCCAGAAGCAACATAAAAATTTGCAAATGATAGTGAAGTATTTCCATAAGAACTCTCCAGAAAAGTATTAAGATATGGAACTGGAGACTTCCACACAGCTTATCTTATCTATGACATTTGTCCAAATACATGAATGAAAGACAAGATAAGAATTTTAATCATTTAAATCAACTATTCAGGAAAAACAGTATGAGAAGGGTTCAGATTATGATCAGACATACACAGCAACAGAAGGATCAGTGCCTGCAATAAAGCTTACAGATTATGGAAGACTTGTAAGAGCTGTTGAAACCAGTACTTTGCATCTCACAACGACTCTGAAAACTGAAAGAAGAAAAGATTATTGAAGTGAAGTCTGTACCAGCAGCTACCCAAGCAAAAGCATACAAAAGCAGACAAACCCCGTCAGAGAAGAAGACAGCAGTATAGTAAGCTGGGAATTTGTGTTGCTCCCCATACAATGCCTACAGGTTGTTCTACTGCAGAAAGGATTACTCTTTTGACTTTAGGAGCTTCTCCAAGCCAAACCCTGGAAAGTTCCAGAAACATCAAAAGAACATGAAGAAATCAAACCACTTATATTTTCAGCTAATGCAGCAGATATGACAACAATTCTCGGTCGTATAAATACATATTCAATTAGTGCTGTAGACAAAATTCAGCCAATTTTTAGCATCTAAACCTTTTGTTACCTAGCACTCACCATGTACCATTACTGGGAAATAAGAGGAGGAAACAAGCAGTGATATCAACATAACGGATGCATCTCTTTCTCCAAGTAAAGCCACTGCTGCTGCTGATCCGACAGGAAAGATGTAAGAACCAGAAATTGATAATGAATATGTCACATCATCAACTGCTACTACAGTTGCATGACCTAATGCGCAACCCAAAGTGAAGGAGGCTACAGAGGCGTTGTAACCTTAAGAGGTCTCTCCTTCTACTGTATATCCTGATAGTGGAAATGACATAAGATTGTATATTATTCAAGTCTCAAGTAATGATAAATTAATGTTTTTGGCTTTTGACATGCAGTCCATTACAATGGACATTTTACCATATCTAGCTGTCGTGTATTGATATTTGCTGAATGCCAGGTGCCCAAAAATCTGCTCTATCACTCCACCTCCTCAGCTGGACAGGGGAGAGAAAATATAAGGAAAGGCTTGTGTGTCAAGATAAGGACAGGGAGAGATCATTCGCCAATTACCATCACAGAAAAACATACCCGACTTGGGGAAAATAAATTTATTACCAATAAAATCAGAGTACGATAATGAGAAATAAAACCAAATCTTAAAACACCTTCCCCGCTTCTTCCTTGGATCAACTTCTACTAGAGAAATAAAATCTATGTGCCTTCAACTAGTGAAATAAAATCAGTGAAGCTGTGTGTGATTTTAGGGAGAATTTTATGATACTTTCCATTAATTTAGCAGTTTGTCACCACAATGTCTGACTCATAGAGTGCATCAGGAGCACAGTTCCTTGAACAGAAGATAGTTTTCCTTAGTGACAGCTAGTGAGCAGTGTAGCACACAGCACGCAGCAATGGTAGACAGGCCTGATAGAAAGCAATGTGAGATGCCGTATCTCCCTGTTACTCCTATGGTTGCCAAGAGCACTGCTGGCATAACCAAAGTACACTTGCCAGACAGCTATCAGGGACTGGTGAGCCACTGTGCAAGGAGTACAGAGCTGCCAAATGCTTCTTTCTGCCCTGTGAGTACAGCAACAAATCAAAGTCACTCCTTTACCTTACAGACTTTTTCACTATATATTTTCTGTTTCTTTTATGAAAAAAATATCTAGACTTAAATATTGCTCCTCGAAGCAGGAAAGATGTTTTGGAAAAATGCTGAAGAGAAACATCCCCATGTTGCTTTGGTAAAAGGTACTACAGAGAATAGCGAGATTTTAAAAAAATTTGTCTCAGACCACCCTAATCTTTGGCAGGATTTAGAAAATTAACCCAGATCTAAATTTTACAGTTGGCTTTAGCCGAATCTTTATAATAAGAAGAAATAAAATTGAATTGAAGATCCCTCTCACAATGTTTATTCTTAAATATATCTGTAGAACTAAGCAGTGCAGGATGAAGAAAGACTCCAGCTAAGATAACACATTAGGATATGAGCCAAAAGCTTTAAACTGGTAAAAACATCACTCTCTTTTTAATTTGTCCCTGCTGATGAATTCTCCTGCTTATAACAAGTTCCTTGTCTCCAGGGCTAAGTAGCATAGGATAGAGAAATTACGTTATGAACATACAATGAAGTCATTCTTAGTTTTGAGTAACCACTCTATTCATTACTGATACTTATATCTACTCTTACTTTACCATCTCCTTTCTTTCCCTTTTCGCTCATCCATGTATTGTCCAGGTAGAGCTATTTTTCTAAATATAATCTTTGCTATTAGTAAACTCAGTGATTTGGCCCAAGAAAATAAAGCATGCAAAGGTAAACTTGACAATTTAATATTAAACGAAATGTTGTTTTGCTTCAGCAATGTACTAGAGAGTCTGATGACTTTCTTTCCTTTTGTAAATTCTTTTTTAAAAGGCTTTTCCGTTATTATCTGTTCTGGACTAGAAAGCATGAATGTAACACATCATGTACTGTTAACTACAACTTCATAAACAAAAATCTATAGATGCTTTGTATTTATTCTGAATTTCTTTTCCTTCCTGCACTCCTTTTTTTTTTCAGTCATTCATTCTCCCTCTGTGCTCATGTATAGAAATATCAATGACTATAGTAAAAATGTAGTGTGTCAGAATATTCCAAGCTTTATTAATTTATTAAAAATCAAACACTTACTATTTTTCTACAACTTCAACTTACCCAGACTGTTGATTTCATGTCCAGTGTGTGTCTGATCTGCACATACATGTTAAAAAAACCACTGCCCTCCCAAAATCATCAGAGTTGGAAACTTATGAATAAAGATAAAAAAACTTATATACTTCTAGAGAATGACCAACAATTTATAGGAAATTATTCAAATAAAATTTAATCATTCAGCTTTCCAAAAAAAAAAAATCACGTTTTTTTAGTGGTTAAGTATAGCAATAAATTTGTTACAAGTCTACTTGATTTTGTCAATTTGGGCAATAATGTTTTAATAACATTAAGATAATATTACCTTTGGATATATTCAATGAGACAGGATAGAACATGATTTTTGTTTAAGGTTATCTGTAATACAAGCCTGCAACTGATTTGCTTTAATTTCACCCTGCAGATATAGATGGAGGTGGTCACTGGTGATTTTATATAGCAAAAGTGACTGGATGTCTGTTCTGTCCAGCTTTGCATTTTCTTGCACCTTTGTTATTATTATTTTTTCTTCTTAATTTCTCTACCAAACATAGCACTGAACTGGTAGATAGATCTATACTATGCATCTTCCTTTTCTTGCAGATCAGCAGTTCTGAATCTTACCTAATTTATGACCATCTTCTTTACTCTTTGGTATTATAACCAGTGAAAAGATAATCCAGCCCATCTGTTCTTGAATGGACAAAAGCTGTCTGAAGACTTGTTACTGTTCCTGAACTACAAACACAATCTAATCTCCTGATTCTAACACTGTGTTTTACTAATAGAAAAAACATCCAATTCCAAATGTTAACAAATTCAGCTTAGAAAACAGAGGAAGAGGAAAAACTTCCAGACCCGATTACCTAATAATTAATACTTTTTTGTCACATGAAAGTTCCTGAAATTCTTTTACTGAGAAAGGATAGTAGTTTACTTCTGAACAGTGGTTTTAACCTTTTATTTATGGCCTGCCCTCCACTTCATTCAGAACACCATTTTTAAATCTGTCCTCCCCTTTTCTATTTTACCCTTCCAGGCATGAGTTGTCAGCAGAATTGATAGGGACAGTACTGTATACAGTCAGGCACTTCCACCAACATACTAGAATATATTTCTGTGTACGGAATGGATCATTAGGAGTCTGTTTAAAAAAACAGGGAACTGTGGTTGTCTTATCCAGTTAGTTTGTGGGAACACTGACCTGAAGAGTCTTAACTTGACAATAGTGATTCAGCTCCTCACTCTAAGGAAGCAACTTAGAAACTTGTAGACCTTGAGTGGGGAATATTAATTTATAATTTAGATTTACAATGTAGCTTCTCTCCAAGACACTAAGTTCTCTGAAATAAGTCTTGCCTCCATGGAAGGCCCTTCATTCCTCCAAGGAAGAGAGGAAAAAAGTGAGACACATTAATTCAGTTGTGAAAAATTTGTTAGTGAAAGAAGAGGGCCTGATAAGTCTTGGTCTAACTACCGGTGACAATACAATCACAGCCCTGAAAATGACTGCTGTAATGCAAGTTAGGTTTTCTACCAAATCAGAACATAAGAACTGGAAGTATAACACATCTTCCCCATAGGCAAACCTATAATTTTATGAATGCTTTGCATTCAATTCCACAACTGTACCACTCTACTTATATTACTGTGGGGTTTTTATTACATTTTTTGAAATGGAAACCAAGAGGAGAGAGAACAAGTGTTGCAAACCAAGCCATCACAGAAGTATATTGCTACCATTTTTTTGGCAGAGGAAAATCCTTTTTCTCTATTTGTGTTTAGAGGGATAATTTTGAATAAATTTATGAGAATTAGATGATCAGTTATCAATGAAAATGTATGGAAAATAATCTTTAAATTAGAGCTTAATCTCACTTACTTAAGGAATGGAAATGACATTATATTCGCATGTTCTTTGTATGCTATTTGTGTTACAGCTTCTTATATGTAGGTAATCCCTAAAACTCAATAAAAGCCCTTTGCAATTATTTAGTCACTACAGACAAAATCTCAGTGCAAGGAGGTATAATTGTTACCCAACATAATAAGATGAGGAAATAATTTTAGAAAGTTTAAGTTCTGTAACAATTTATGGCTGCCTATTAAAGTAACACCATATGCAATTAGCAGTTTTATTAATATTTATAGATAGAACAAAGCAACAAAAATTTCTGTTAACCCACACTTGAAAAAAACTACAGTAAAGAAATGAGCTTCCTTCAGTTCTAGTTGAAACAGAAAAGTAATTTTTCTTGTAGCCAGCATAAAAGTAATGTTTCTGCTATACTGCAGGGTACAGTTTTATGCTGGCCATACACTTGGAAGCAAAATTTTCCATGTTGTATTTCTAAAACTCTATGAAAAGTAGAGAATCCCTCATTTTCAAACTCCCTTTCTCTTCCTGTCAGAACTGTCAGATATGTGACTATTTAGTGAAAACTTTATGGGTGGGCCACTAGCTGTCAGCTGCTAACAACTCCCTTCCCGTGCAACTGGAAAGTTGAGAAAGTATGTATCGGAATGCATCCCCTAACAAATCTGTGAGTAGGGTTGCTTGTTTCTGGAAAATACAGGCCTATGAACTAGGCTTATCTGGCCTGTGGGCAGATTATACCCTTATTTTACTTCAGCCTTTATGAAATTTGAATTTTGTTTCTCATTTCTCTTCTTAGGCTAATCAGTCCTAATTCTTTTAACATTTCCTTTCGGGTTACAGTTTCTAGATAATTTTTTTTTGTTGCTTTACTTTGGACCTTTTACTTCGTCTGCATCTTTTTTTGAAGTGCCATTCATCACATTAGACACAGTAAAAACATGTCTGCAAAGACCTGTTACCTGTCACAGAAGAAATTAGATTGGTCTGACATGATTTGCTCTTGATAAAACTCTTATTGTCTTTATAAAACTTGTCGTTCTGTTGTAGGAATTTACAAATAGTGTGTCCTGTAAAGTTAGTTTTACTGTAGGCAGGTGTTATAGAATAAGTTAGATTAACAGTATTCTGCTCGCTGAATAGTCTTGTTTAGCATTAGTAGGATAGCACAAGTAGCTAAAGTAGTTGAAGCCTTAGGCCGCAGGAGCTGACTAAGATTAAAGTTTTTTATAAAACTAATGCTGCTTATACAGAACTATCTGAATCTGGCAGATGCAAGCAGAATGAAGAAGATAATGACCAAGGAAAAAAATTCCAGGAGAATGAGGTAACTTCAGAAGAAGGCCAGCCCAGCGACAGTGAAAAACAATAAGAAATCAAGAGAACACTGACCAGAATTAAGTGGTTGGACTTGGGAATCGACTGCTGGGTGGTAAGGGTATAACTGATTGGTGCAATCAGGGGTAGGTGTCCCTCAACCAGCTTGACCAGTAACCTGAGAATCTGAGAATAAAAGAGGAATTTGAAATCTTCACTTGGACCTTACATTAATCAGCAGGATCATAGGGTCAGACCCTGTTATGGTGGCCAGTGTGCGTAAATCCATAACAGCAAGAGAACAGATTTCCTTTGTTAAAAATATTTTAAAATAGCTTTTTGTGTATGAATGTAACAGCAATACACAGAAGAAACAAATAGGATGTATATTATTAGGATAAATCTGATTTATCCTGCTGTTGATTGTATGGATTTGGCAAATTTTAGACTCTGCATATTGCTTTCAGTTATGAATCCCCTGTTGTTTACATGCAACTTAAGAGCAAATGAGTAGTCACATTAAAAGCAAATTACTAGCTTAGGAAATGATTACTGTGACAATTTGGGAGAATTTGGAGCTTATGTACTAATTTGATCTATTTTGAACTATAAAGTTTGTTTTTGAGAGAGATACCTGTTCTTTTTTTCTAACCCTATCATCTTGTGTATAACTGCTAATGTACCACCAAGCAGGAACATAAAATCCTGATGATTTTCTGTTCATGCCACTCAAAAGTTAGTTTCTATCTAGAAGAAGCAGTCTACAGACCTTTTTAATAGCTTTACGTAGATCTGCCTACTTCTGTTACTGTTGTACATAGAAAGTACTTATTTTAGTGTGTGTACTGCAAAGCTGCTGTGTTCACTTAGCTTCTATAAGAAACTATTAAAAAAACCCCACCCCATTTCCTAGTACATTAAAACTCTACCTGTGGAGGATCAGCATTGGTCCACAGTATTGCTCACCTGCCCATGAATCTTAGTTGCATTAGTGCACCAATAGTGCAAAAAAAAAATCTGTGCCTGAGAAGTATGACAGAGGGCCAGTGCTTCAGATGTCTGGGAAGCTGAAGCACACAAGGCTAATGTATTGAGTTTTAAAAGAGTGTCTAGTAGTCATAAGAAAGGAGAAGAGTAAAGACCAACCATAATGAAAATGTAACGTAAAGTGAGAATTCTTTCTTTGGTATGACTCATATAACAATATCTACCTATTATATGACACATTTAATTTGTTTAAGCTTTTAACTCTGAAAGCATTTAACAAAGAATTTAAAACTCATTATCCTTATTTTATGTATAAGGAGCCCAGCATGGCAATTCAGTGAGAAAATTGCCTTGCTGACAATACCAGCATAAAAAGTGTTCTTTTGCTTAGTGTACTTGCCATGTCTTCCAGCCACCATGCCCCGCTTGACATTCCTGCCTTAAGGCTAGTACTTGACCTTGTAAGGCTGAGCTACAAACAAGATGATAATGATGAATTATAAAATAGTTCTAAAAAGCATTTTGGGGCACTGTGTGTTTGTTTTTTCTAGAAGACAACTATTCTTAAGCTGCATCATTTTTATCTGTTTGTAAACCAGAGTGCAATCCCATGAGCTAGCTCTCTTGGCAGAGAAATGTAGGTGGGGTAGACCCAGATGGTGGGAACTACAGAGGACGGCGGTCAAGTTTTTCAGCTGGCTTCATTGGTAACTCTGTCGGGAGACACTTGCGAGCATGATGTCCCAGTGTCTATAGAGTAATCTGTCCCTCCTGGACTTGTTGAACAGGTCCCCCCAGCAGAGGAAAGCAGTACTCTGTGCTGCTTATGAATATCTGATAAAGGCCATTTCTGAAATTGCCCTGAATACATTTAAGGGCGACAGTCCATTAACACCGCACCTTCTTTGAGCCCTCAGAGCCACCTAAACCCTGATTACCAATACGATCCAGTGTGACTGCTTCTTGCTGCCTGTCTGTGTCTTTATAGAATAATTCTGTCGAGAAGTGCATAGACAGCGTGTTACAGCTGTAATTGGGAAGCAAATCAGTGATGATGCTGTAGGGGTGGCAGTTGTTACTCTGGGTTATCAGCTGGCTGAAAATATGTACGAGCAGGTATCTCATGAGACCTAGACTCTCAGCGGCTCCAACGTTGGACCTGTCAGCTTTTACAGTCTTGCAGCTAAAGGTACAGCAGGGTGTTGTTCAGAACTATGTAATATTCCCCATTCCGATCTAAGAAAAAGTCCAGAGGTGCATAGTCTGCAATAGCAGAAACCGGCAGCACCTCAATAAACAGCCTGTTGTCAATGCTGTTCTTCTTAAGGGATACTTCAAAGAAATCCAACTCAGATTTGGTACATTCTTCTGAGCAACCATGAACAAAGGCATGCCTTGTAAAATATATTTCCTTTTCTAACAGTAGAATGGGACCCATTTATCTGGGGTTTCTGTTTCTTTTCCACTGTTTGTCCTGGCTTTTTTCTTCTTCTCCCCTCCTTTTTCTTTTAAAGGGCTGGAGCAAACCTTCCCTGCACAGATATGATGTGGCTGTCTTTTTTTTAAGGATTTTCTTTGAATGTAAGCAAGCCCTGACCCCCCCTCGTGATTGCCAGTGTTTCCAACTTGTCCATGGTAATCTTGGAAATGTTTCTTTTGCAATATCTTGAGTGCTCATTTTAATGTATGGCTTAACAATTTCCAGACCCCTTTTCAAAAGCAGGATGCCCATTCCTAATATGCCATGGAATATATGTCCAACGCCCATACCGTATATCACAGGAATTCCTTGAAAAACAGAAGACCATTGCCTGCCTGGGCTTGCTAATTAATGTACAAGGCCGGGTCCCCAAAAATTTTCACCAACACCACTTTGGCATGGTTTCTTAAAATATCAGAGGCTTCTGGGGCTGAAGACGAATCTTCAGTATCACCTTCCCAAAGTGAAAAGAGATGATCTTATTCTGGTTAGCCTTTATTTTAATGCTGATCATGTTGATATGCTGGTGCTTTACTGCATATAGGGCATCTTATCATACTTCACCATAATGATCTCGTTATTACCAACAGTCAGAAGACAGCGCAGTAATGGAATGGAAAAATCCCCGACAAGCTGGTGATCTATAAGATTTCTGTAGAGCTAAAGTGAATTTAACCTTCTGGTGATGTTCACTACAAAGTGAAATTTCTTATCCACAACCCCTGGAGAAACCCCCAAAATATGTGCTAGGTCCCTTCTTGTAGAATAAGTATAAGGCTTCTCACCCATTTTGATCTTCGTTTTCCTTATGACAGTGTCATAGACCAGGCTCAGTGCTGGAGAGTCAACAGCTGACTCTTTGTTGTGGGGGTTAATAAGATTGTTCATATGTTCCAATCAACATGCAGACGGATAGAAAATAGCTTTTCCAAAGACTACACTGCCATGTCTTACCCTGTAGCACTATTTCAAAGATGATGTCTTCATTGATGTTATTACAGCTCTACCGGTACTGTATTTCTGCAAGCCCCACCTCCTACTTCCCGAAGTGCTCCAGGGCATTCACCAGCTCTATGGTGAAGTTTGAGCTGGTGTTTTGTGGGAAGTATCTGATGATTGCATCGCTGGGTAGTGTGACTGTAGAACGCCCTGTCCACCATCCTTCTTTTTTCCCCCGCTCGTACCCCAATTGCTAGGTGTCCTGCACTGGTCAGTTCTTTTGTTTTGTGGAGTCTGTTTCAGAAATCCCTTAGGAACTCTTTCTTATTGTCCCACGCACACGTTGTTGTGAAGTTGGCATTTTTTTCTCTTGTTTTCATTTTTGCAGCTAGTGTTGCCTATGTCTTACAGCACTGTGCAAAACCAAAAGTCTTACCCAGTAATTATGTATAGCCATCATGTGGTGCCCAGTTGTTGGGGCCTCTTTTTCCAGGTCACAGGATTAGGATTGGTCTCTTCTTCACATTGGGCAGGGGTTGCACATGGGGAGGGCCTTGATTGGCCTCCTGGAGGAGATCTGTAGCCCTTGTCTTTTCTAACTTGTTTGTGTCCCCCAACCTTGTGACACCCCCCCCCCCGCCTTCTTGAACCATCTACCCTATCCCAGACATGTCAAGGCTTCTTCAAAAGCCTTGTAAATTGGGGGGGGGGGGAGGGGCAAACCTGCCTTTTAAATTTTTTTAACTAATTCCTTTCTATTTATATTTAAACTTTAATTATTCATTACATTAGGTCTTATTAAAAAAATGTTTTCTACATTTTATACCGACCATTTTATGAAAATATACATATATTTAATTTATATACCTTTATGTATGTGTATATATACACAACACACAACCATATATATAAATATAATATATACCTAAAATGTATCTATATATGAATGAATAAAATATATATTTATATATATTTGTAAATTCCTTCATATATAAAATATGTGTATAAATTTATATGTTTTTATATATGGAGACTTCATTGTTCAAAGGAAAAGAACACAGACAATCAGGGTGCTGTGAGATCACATGGGTGTGATGGTTTCAAAAAAAATGGCAACCAATCATTTACAAAGCAGTATGAAAACACATGGGGAATGACACAATAAAAAATGGAAGCTCCGTGCCACAAAATGGTGGCAGAAATAACATGGCAGGAGGGGGTTTCCTGCTCTGACATCCTTCTGAGGTAAACAGGAAGGGATGGCTTGTCCTGCCAGCCAGTCACAGGGCCGCCTGAGAATACATGGCGTATGACTGTCAAAAGGGGCTGTCAGCCTCTGGTGAGTTACACTTGGCTGGTTGCCAGGTGCTCACCAAGCTGCTCTCTCATTCCCCCCTCCTCAGCAAGATGGACGGGGGAGAAAAAACATAAGATGAAAAAAGCTAATAAGGACAGGGAGATCACTTGCCAATTACTGTCATGGCAAAACAGACTAAAATTGGGGAAATTAATTTAATTTATTGCCAATTAAAAATAGAGTAGGATAGTGAGAAACAAAAAACAAACAAAAAAACACCTTCCACCCACCCCTCCTTCTTCTCGAGCTCATTTCCAACTTTCTACCTCCTCCCCCTCCTTGAGCAGCAGGGGGAGGGGAATGGTGGTTGCGGCCAGTTCATAATGCTTCATCTCTGCCGCTCCTTCCTCTTCATGCTTTTCCCCTACTCCAGTTTAGGGTTCCTGCCACGGGATACAGTCCTTCACAAAATGCTCCAGAATGAGTCCTTTCCACAGGCTCCTTCAGGAACAGATTGCTCCAGTGTGGGTCCCCCACGGGGTCAAAATTCCTGCCAGCAAACGTGTTCCTGCCTGAGATCTTCATGGGCTGCAGCTTCTTTTAGGGCACCTTGTGCTGCAGCGTGGGGTCCCCAATGGGCTGTGGTGTAGATATCTGCTCCGACGTTTGTCATTACGTAAAGGGTTAACCAGCCTGTAGGTGTGTACAGAGCATGACTGCGGATTCATAGGATTTTGTAATATACAAGGACACGAAGACTTTATCCTCTCAATTTCTCTACTTTATTGCAGATTACCACAAATCTGCGCTAGCAAGTATACTTACGATTAATAAAGCAAACATATATATATATCAAGCTACTATAAATTACTATCAGGAATCAATATAATAATAATAATTAATATTATAGCAACAATCAATGACAACAACAACCAAGTAGGTATATATTATTACAGGTTACTACAAACTTATTAGTGAAACAAATATCAACAATATAAGAAAAGATATTCTAATGATAGATTACTTATATGTATATATAATACCGATATCAAGCGAATTAGACAGAGTTCAGAAGCTACAAAACCATCCCAAAGGGGAGGAGAAACCAATCCCAGGGTGGGGGCAAGCATTCCAAAAGAGGGGAGGACAAACCGAACCGACCCCACAGTGTGGGCCCAGAGCAGGACCAATAAAATAACAGACTCTCACTTCAAAGATGATCCATGTCACGGAGTTTGCAGTCTGTCAGCCGTCCCTTCTGGGAGTCCAAGATCTCGTAGAAAGTTCGTGTGGACAATTCAACCTGTTTAGGAAAGAAAAAGTACATGCAGCACAGGAAGTTCTAAGAGAGACATGCCCCATTTTGGATAAAAATTAAGTCCTTTTTATATCATAGAGACATAAGAGCACATAGGACACCACTGCTTCAATAAGTCAATAGATGCTCTTAATTTCTATTTTTCACCTGGAACAGGAAATAGATGATGATGTTTTCTGTTCTTTCAGAGCAATTTTATTTTTGCACACTGTTTTCCTGTTCTTGCAGTAGAACAGACAATGGCAGATACCGATTCTTATTTTGTCGGGATGTTTTCCCCTTTTTTCCAGACTATTTTTTCACCTTTTCAGATGTTTAGTTGCCATTACAGTTCCTTGTTTTTGCACTTATCAATGGTATGTCAGGATGTCTCCAGTTTCTAGGAACCCAGCTCTACTTCAGACATGCTAGCTGAGCTTCTCAAGGATGCTTCACAAGCCTACTTTGAAAATATGTGGGATATGCCATATTTTAAAAATGGTATTTTGCTGAAAGAAATTGGTGGCTGAAATAAAATTGTATGTAGTGGGGACAGACATCCAGGTCCTTAAACCACGTAATGGCATGGCACTTCTTATCTTGGATATCAGTGGTCCTTATAATACTGTTGTTATATTACCTTCTGCAAAGAGTTAAAACTTCCTTGGTTTTCTGCCTTACTATAAAGATACATTGGATAAGAAAGCCAAGAAGAATTTATCCCAATTTCTAGGCAAAACACCTGCATTAAAATTTTAACACAGTAATAAATTCCCATTAGGATGTAGAACACATTTCTTCAGTGAGTGCAGACTACAAGTAACAGGCAATCAAACAAATTACGAGTGAGAGAATTAAATTTACACACAAGCACTATGTACTTTTTAAAGCTGAATGTGATTAACAGGATCAAAATGTGACTTTGGATTTTTTTTTTTAATGCCTCAAAATTTAGAACATGGTAGAGGCAATTAGTGTTTGAATGACAGAATCATTAGCTGGTTAGAAAACAACCATGGTTTATAGTTTAATGTAAAGCAGCTGTTCAAAAAGCAAATTATCATGTTGTCTCTTAAAGTACTCTCTTGCTCTATAACTGCTACCTTTTGTGTATATATATGTTTCCCACTTTGCTTCAGATGTTAAAGATAATTCAATATTAGAAGTGTGATTTGAAAGATAAATAATTTTGAAAAGGAAAAAAATAAATACATCTGAATATATTTTTTAAAATGAAATACATGGATGTTGCAGTACAAACTTTGTGTCAGTGTACAACTAAACATGGAGTGACTAGTATTTCTACTGTAACTAGTAGAAAAGTCATCCCTGCTCTGTCCTTTCTTTGAGTGGCCCTAAAGATAATAAATCTTGCCTCTTAGCATCCGATTATGCAGATGTGCCTAATGTTCATATAACCACCTTTGAAGCTTAACTCCTAGAGAATTACAAATACAGATGCAGAGACCGTCAAACTAGCAAAATTCACTCCTCCAAATACCAGGAACATAAGGAGGAGACACTTGTAGATATTTAGGTCAGCAGCCCTTAAGCCAGTTTGGATCTGGAAGCAATATAGCTGCACAGTGCTTGACAGAGCTATAGTGCTTCAAGACTCAAGTTGGTCCTTATGGTTATACATTGCCTCACTAAGACCTACTAGACTGAGTTTTGATTACCTCAGGAATCTCTGTACCATCCAGAGTAAACATGCCATGAAATAGCTGCCATAGTTTTCTGAACATCCTCTCCCCACACTCAACATAGCTGTTCCCTCTCTTATGTAGTCAGAGAGATCAAAGTTCAAGGTATTTTTTCCAGGTAAACAGATCAAGTTCCAGGTATTTGCTTGGACTATTAGGGAGGCAGTAGGTGTGGAGAGGACTCAGGAGCAGAAGCAGGTAGTTTTAATGAAACAGAGACCACATCTGGAAGCTGAGCGGCACTGCAGCTCAAGAAGTCTCTCCTGGAATAGAAACACACACTGACTTGTAGAAGACAAATCTCAAGAAACACAAATTGCAAAAGTCTCCACTACTCCAGAAACTAACAGGGGAGACAAAGATTAAAATGGCAGTACCTAGCAAAACCCAGATTGTACAAAGCATATGAGAATGAGAAACCAATAAACACAGTTAGACTATTTCTATAACAAGAAGGAGCGCACTGTAATGGAAGCAGATGTGTAAAGCAAAGCAGTTGATATTGAGAACTGAATGTATGCACTATGTGCTGCAGGGGTTTTACTTCCAACTAGTCTTGATCAACTTAGTGATTGGAATACATCGGTTTTGAAGACTGTCTATTGGCTTAATTTCATCAGAAAGGAATGTATTTCATGCTCTGTATATACACTCCATGATGTTAACCAAAGCTTAAAAAAACCCCCCCACAATCCTGATCTACACTGTAATTTTAATGTAGAACAATCCTCAAGAATCAAGGGGGCACAATGTCCAATTTAGAAATAAATATAATAAGGTGGCACGCTTGATCTTCAGTTATGCATCTCTTCATGTCTGGGCATGCAATCTCAGTTTCAGTCCATATATGCAAAGGCAAGAGCTGGAATGGAAGACTTTGGGTTATTGAGAACCTATTGGCTTACCTTTGGGTGAAGGTATAGGTTCATTCAATAATGTCTTTTAATAATTATATAAACTGTGCATTTTAGTCCCTTCCTTATACAGATGTTATGTTTCTGCTCCCAGTATAGCTACCCCATCCCCATTTTGTTGTAATTTTTTAGAGGTAAAATTTCTCTGCCATTGATTCTTTCATTTGCCTTTGTACTTTTTGTGGAACATTTTTTCATCACTTTTCCCCATCTAACACTGATGAAGAACAGAGGGGATGTACTCGGTTTGGTGTCCTGGTTTCGGCTGGGATAAAGTTAATTTTCTTCCTAGTAGCTGGTATAGTGCTGTGTTTTGGATTTAGTATGAGAATAATGTGATAACACACTGATGTTTTAGTTGTTCCTAAGCAGTGCTTACACTAGTCCAGGAATTTTCAGCTTCCCATGCTCTGCCAGCAAGGAGGTGCACAAGAAGCTGGGAGGGAGCATAGCCAGGACAGCTGACCAAAACTGGCCAAAGGGCTATTCCATACCATATGATGTCATGCTCAGTATATAAGCTGGGAGGGACTTGTCCATGTTGCATCGATTGCTGCTCCGGGAATGGCTGGGCTTCGGTCAGTGGGTTGTGAGCAATTGCATTGTGCATCACTTGTTTTGTACATTCTTTTATCATTGTTATTATTTTTTCTCTTCCTCTGCTGTCCTATTTAACTGTCTTTATCTCAACACACACTTTTTACTTTCTTTTCTGATTCTCTCCCCCATCCCACCGGGCATTGGGGGGAGGTGAGCAAGCAGCTGCGTGGTGCTTAGTTGCCGACTGGGGTTAAACCATGACAAAAGTATAGCATTACAAGAGTAATTCTTTCTTCATGTGCATGAGGTGTCCCATTGAAATTGGGGCACCCTGAATGCAGTTTTACAAAGGGTTCTTATACATTTCAAGTGTTCAGATACAACATGCTTTGACGAATCGCTACTTAACACACATACTACTGTTTTTAAAAGCAACTATAATTCTATGGCGTCATCACCCATCTGCTTCTTTCTAGATCTAGATGTCCCTGGAGTTGGTCTTGCTCTGGTTACTTATCTATGATGCCAGATAATGGGAGGGTTTCACAAAGGTGTTGGAGGGGCTAGTAGGCTGGCGTTATCTCAGTTGTCCAGGGGTATCCTTTATTCTTCAGGGTGGGGCTCTCCTTCTCCTTGCAATGAGCTGTGGTGCTTTAGTCATACTTACTTAAGCATGACTATGCAGTATACAATGTAAACTATATATATCTCTTAAGAAAGTTCATACAATAAAGACTAATTGGTACAATATTTAAGGAATGGGATTTTCCTTATAATGTCTCCTTTTCTTTTGACTGTCAGGGTCACACTATATTATTGTCGTGGTTTAGCCCCAGCCGGCAACTAAGCACCACGCAGCCGCTCGCTCACTGCCCCCTGGTGGGATGGGGGAGAGAATCAGAAGAGTACAAGTGAGAAAACTCATGGGTTGAGATAAAGACAGTTTAATAGGGAAGGCAAAAGCCGCGCACACAAGCAAAGCAAAGCAAGGAATTCCTTCACTACTTCCCATGGGCAGGCAGGTGTTCAGCCATCTCCAGGAAAGCAGGGCTCCATCATGCATAACAGTTACTTGGGAAGACAAATGCCATCACTCCTAATGTCCCCCCTTCCTTCTTCTTCCCCAGCTTTATATACTGAGCATGACGTCATATGGTATGGAATAGCCCTTTGGTCAGTTTGGATCAACTATCCTGGCTGTGTCCCCTCCCAGCTTCTTCTGCACCTGGCAGAGCATGGGAAGCTGAAAAGTCCTTGACTGGTGCAGCAACAACTAAAACATCTCTGTATTATCAACACTGTTTTCAGCACAAATCCAAAACATAGCCCCATACCAGCCACTATAAAGAAAATTAACTCTATCTCAGCTGAAACCAGGACAATTATTCATTATTTTAGTAGTAAGTTGAATACATAAGATAATACAACACTGCAAACACACAGATATAATTACAAAGCAAAGTAAGATAGCAAATGCAACAACTAAAATCCTTTTAGTCCATAATCCTATACCTAACTCTGGGAGCCAAGAGATTAACCATACAAATAGATATAGGGGAGATCCCTGTCTTACTTCATGCAATATTTTTAAATGAGGCTTTACCTTGCTTATATCAGTTTCATTTTTTCTGGTCTTGGTTTACATAAAACCAGCAGCTATTATTCAATAATGCACATACTCTGTCCTGTGCTGCTAACAGGTAGTCTAAGGCTATCTGATTCTGTATTACCATTTGTGATAATACTTTGATTTCTTCCTGTAGGGCTATAATACAATCTGTGGTTTCATTAATGGCTTTTTCTAATTCTTTTGACAGATTTGGAATCATTTTTTCTAGTCATGCAAACTCTAAGCATGGGATAAGAGCTTTTTAGAAACAGGTGGAACTTAGTGCCACATTCTATCAGAGGGTTGTAACACTTTTTCCCATATATATCAGTAGTTATGAGCTACAGGGGCAGAAAAGACAGTGGTGCTAACCTGTGCAGATGGTATTAATGTACTTAGAATACACTTTTCTGCTCAGGTTGAGGGTAAATACTCAAATGCCCTTTCTCCACATATTGCCCTGGTAGTTGTGAAAATAGGGTAGTATAATCTTCAAATAAATCTGAATCATGTAAATTATTTCCAGTAAAAGGGTTATAGCATGTACCACATTTGGTTGTTTAGGTAAATCAGTAAGGTTCGGATCCACATTAGATGACTCAGAGCGATTGGGATCCTATAGGCCCATCGTGAAAACCAAAATTTTATAATTATCTTTAGTTTGATTGTGGCTCCTACAGAATACCAAGTTAATCTGTCTGCAAATATCCACATTGTTTCGGAGTCTGCAGGGCCTGATAAACTCCATCCAAGAACAAATCTACAGCGTGATGTCTTATTATAATAGGTTTTATGTAAGGGCTTTTGGAAAATCTCCCCTGTAGTATATAGTAAGGTTTTGAATAAAATCTGTGGAGGAATACTGATTGCCTTTAGCCATAGGAACAAATCTATGGAACATTCCAGGCATAGGATTCCCCTTTTCATCTATATGGTCTCAAGACCTGAATTGTCCATTTCCATTAATTCTAATAATTTAAAAAATATATTGGCATTTCCAGTTCCCAGCCCCTACAAAGTGATTATGCACATTCTATCATAAAGTCTAAATCATCTAGATTTTGTCTCAAGCTGCCAGAGAGGTTGAACCTGTATACACTGGAATATAAGAAGTTGGAGCTAGAATGCAGAAACACTGAATTATTTACAATTCTTGAAATTTCTTGCATACTCTAAATATCCAGAATTGTTTATTATACTTATTCAGTGCATAACTTCCTTTGCATGATACGTTCTCATTCTCTAGAATCCAAGAAAGAGAAGAGTTGTGTAACCAAGCGTTTCTGTTTTTTAAGTGGTTAAGATATTTTTATGGCAGAACTGCACAAGTAAATAAGATTAAATTCATTTTACGGAATCACTGTTTGCTCCTTCACAGATTTGATATGTTAACGGTGGGAATATGCATGGGTTTTTTTGGGGGGGAATCTAGTAAGCTTCCACCAAACTATAGAGGTTAGACATCCATATTCTCATCTTTTTTTCTCTTCAGTTGATTGGAGAAACTCTTTGTGACCCCAGTAACTCTTAGGTAAATATTAGTCACATTTGTAAATATTTATTTCACTTTCCTCCTATCCCTGCCAGATTCCACTATGAAAAAAACAGTGCTTTAAACCTGTGCACTTCAGAAATAAGAAAATTTATCCAAGTTTTTCCTGAAAACTTGTTTTCTTGGACTAATACAGTTGAATTTGTTTCTTTTCCAGAAGATCATTTTATTTCATCTTAATGCTTGAGTTTTGATGTGTTTTGTTTCCTGACTATCAATTCACTAATTGAAACTCTTCCTCAGCCTACAAAATTTCTAAGTATGCTGTATAAACAGGACTCTCATCTGTCCTACTGATTGCTGTTACACTCATGACTGCACAGAACAGCGATTCAGGCTTTTGGATTTGTGAATCCCATTATTTCCAAGGAAAGAAAGACATTGATGATTTTCCTAATTGTAGACAGCTGTAGTTTTTTTTTGTTTGTTCTGATTTGAGAAGAACATTACCTAATCACAATGTTTTCCCATGAATTTTTTTTCTTGATTTCAGGAATCTATACATATTGTACCTCCAGAGAACTTTATTCTTGCTTTTCTCGAGTCACTATGAATTAGAATCAGTCAGTGGTGGAATAGCTGTACAAACCAACTTAATATCAAAATCCCCCACTTTCTCCTGAATTTAAACACATATAAAAGTGAATCACTTTATTTAGAAACACATATTTTTTTCCTCTTGTAACATTTCTTTTAATGTATTGTGAGTAATTCATAAGGGTTTTTTTATTGTTTTCTAAGGCAGGAATACATTTTGCAACTATTAAGTCTGATTTCTAAAGCAAGAAGTATTCTGTGTTAACAATATTTCTTCATCCCCTGTAACTGTTAAACCCATTGATATATTTCATCCAAATTTATAGAGGATAGAGATCATAAAGGTAATTAGGTTCTGTCAGGTTTTGAGATAAATGCAGGAGGATAAAGGAGAAAATTTATCACAAGTATCCTGGTGAAGGAAAAGAAGGTCGGAAGAAGGACATAAGAGGATGTACAAGGAGCGTACACTTGTGCTTGACCACAGAGAAAGCATTAACCCCACACCTCTGTAGAATCTGGAGACACAAATTTCATTACCTCTTGTGTTCTTAGAGCTATTCCTCTGATTTAGCATTTTAAATAATGAGAGTCCTTGAAATCTTTCACACTAAACTTAGCTGCCTATTCTCATAATATGCTGTAAGTAAATCAGAAGCTATGTACAGGATTTGCTGGATTAAATTCTGTACCCCAAGTTAGTCTTTGTTACAGGGTTAAATAATCAGAATGATCTCTTCAGGTAAGGTAAGAATTACTGTTATCCATATGTATTTGTGTACTACTCTGTAGAGGATGAAAATTCAGTTAAATTCATTTTCTTAAGCACTGCTGGAAAATGCTGATAGAAACTTAGTCTCATTAATTTACAATGCCAGTTGATTTAACAGTGGTATGTTACTGTGTTATTTACTATATATGTTTTTTCCAGGCTGTTCTTTTTTGTTAGTATTTTTTGAAACTCCACTGACTATAATTTGTGTAATGACTGAAATTTAGTAGGTGCAGTGTAAGGAGAACAAATGTAACAATGAGGGATACCAGAGTTTGTTGGTCTTTTAAAAATTTCTTTCTTTTTTTCAGATTCTGGAAACAATACTTACACCAAAAAATCCTGAAGAAAACTAGATAACGTTATATTTAAATAACTTTAATAAGAACAGGATACCAACATTTGAAATGGATTTCTGATCTTCATCTGGTATATGTGATTTAAGTAAACTATACATTTTGGCATCATGGACAGCAAGTAGACAAATTTTCCTGAATAGAACCTGCACCTCAAATAACTGGCATCTTCTTGACATAATCTACAATAATTTGCTCAAAAATCAGAGGAGAGGGACTAAATGGAAAAAGAGACATTAGACTATATGGGGGGATTAGAGGAGTTTGTGAGGGATAAAACTATGGAGTACACATCTCAAATATTCCTGTGTAATTTTAATAAGTAATAGTAATACATAATCTGCACATATGAAAATACAGTGGAATTGGATGATATGTTGTGACCTTTGAAGGTAATTCACACTTATTCTCTTTTATTTGTCTTGTAAAAGCTACACACTTGAAAAAAAATGCATTATCAGATGAATGACTTTTGTCACTTGTCCATTTATCTTTCTGATAATCTGGTAACTTCTTCTCTACTTCCTAATCATTTCTATCCAACTGGGGCACATCTGTATCAAAGATGGATTAATTTCAAAAATTGCTAGCAATTCAGTTAGGTTCAAACATAATTAATCGATGTGTAGTCAGATTTCCACTTGAAATTTCAAGGAGACACTCTTGTGAGATTGCCAGTGTTTGCCACTGTACTGGGTCTGGCTGAGATGGAGTTAATTTTCTTCATAGCAGCCCATACAGTGCTGTGTTTTGGATTTGTGACTAAATTAGTGTACAAGGCCTTTTCTTTTTCCTACTCTGCCTGCTCCAGCAAGTAGGCTTCGAGGGGACACAACCAGGACAGCTGACCCGAACTGACCAAAGGGATATTCCATACCATATGACATCGTGCTCAGCAATGTAACCAGATGTAACCAAAATGATAAGTTTGTTCTTTTGTAACTAAGCAACATAGAGATAGGAGCGGGGTAGACAATGCTTTAATATTGTGTTTGTACACCTATGGCTATGGATATGCTACTATACCCAAAGACAATAGGACGAGGAGTAGTATGGACATGCTGCTATGCTCCCAGTACAGCCCCAGCCCATCTTGACAATGAGCAGAGGAGTAGTTAGAATAATTGGTTTGTGATAGAATAGGAATAAGGGCACCAAATCATTGTTAGGGACCATGCACCATGAAGAAGGGAAGCAAGTTACATAAGCAAGGTGATATTGCGTATGTCCAGAAGAAGGGGTCAACTAAAGGACACACCTGTACAAACACCCAGGACCACCAGAGACCCCCACGGAAGCCCCTCGGAGTTCAAGGACGCATGCGTAATGACCATGCAAATATGATAATTAGTTCTGGGAAATAGAAGGAATATGCATGATCATTCTGGGAAATTTGATGCATATGTATGTAATCAGACAATATAAGCTTTGGTTAATGTAACCTGCGGTATGCACGCTAGGTGGAACGATCCCCCGTGCATCCGGCGCCGTAATAAAGAATGCCTGCTTCTTAATACTACATTGGTGTTAAGGAGTTTGATTCCCAGTTTCGGTGACAGCAATAAAAGTTCGGGGAAAGGAGGAGGAGAGGGGGACGTTTGTGGTTGTGGCATTTGTCTTTCCAAGTGACCATTATGTATGCTGAGGCTCTGCTTTCCAGGAAGTGGCTAAACATTTGCCTCGCGATGGAAAGTAGTGAATGAATGCCTCTTTTTCTTTGCTTGCACATGCAGCTTTGCTTCACCTATTAAACTGTCTTTATGTCAACCCAAGAGTTTTTCTCACTTTTGCCCTTCCAATTCTCACTGCCATCCTGCTGTGTGGGGGAGTGAACGAGCGACTGGGTGGGGGGCTTAGCTGCCAGCCAGGGTCAACTCACCACAGCCATTTGTGGATAACGGGAAATATCCCTTTTATGATATTTCAGTACTATTTCTTCTAGGGCTAAATAGACCAGAAAATGATGAAAACCAAGCAGAACTGAGATTCAGTAATGTAGGCTGGGGAATTGCCTTGAGTCAACTGTATTTCTGAAATCCTGTAGAAGATTAAAAAAGCAACTATTTCTCCATAAATAGGCATGATATACAATCCCTTAAGTGCACTTAATCGACCAGTTGATTAAAAGAAAGGAGGGAAAATAATGTAATTGTAAATGGGGAATATAAAAGTGTTGAATGACTGGTGACAGGCTGCAGAAATCTATTTGATAACTTTTCTAGCAAATGCTGAAGTTTCTGGGGTTATAAATAATAAGGTTGCACAGAATAACATGAAGTATTTTATAAAACAGGCTCATTTAAACAATTTTTTTTTACTTGGACAAATATGGTGAGCTGTATTTAGGAACAAAGAGTGTTGATCTAATATTTCCAAAAAGAATTGAGGATCAGAGTAGATAGATAACCATTTGAATAGGATTTTCTTATATACTGCTGTAACTCATGTATAATCAGGGGAAACATGAGGAGCAGAGCCAAGATATTACCTTGCTAAACAGTCATGGTGATGCTGCTACAGAAAATGTGCTTTCAGTTCTGCTGTTAACACAAAAGTTTAAAAAAATCTGTAAGATTGATCTAATTATATAAAACATACCTTATTAGTATACTGACTGTGGAAAAATGAGTCAGTCTGTTTCTACTACAATACAAGAGCAAACTGAACAGCTTTGACCTCACTGATAGCTTCTCTGTCACATAAAGACAGAATAGTTCATATAAGGAACCTACATCTCAAGCTGAAATTATAAGCATGAGCAGTAAAATTATTACTACTGTTATTTGTGATATGAAGTCAGCCTTAGGTAAATATGCCTTGCTTTTAGAGGAAAATCCTCTGAGCAAAGTGTGTTAAAAAAAAAAGCCAAACAAAACAAACATCCCCTCAGTATACTTTAAATTCTGTGATTTATCATGACGGCTAATTTTTAGGTTAGTTATAATTTAGTAATCTCTTTACTAAGTGTGAAAACATAGCCTGTTAGCCCTAATTTTATGTTTCTGAGAAACTCTCCCCACACACACTTCTGAAAAAACAGGGATGGAATTTCTCAAATGTATCACCTAATACATTCCATACTGCGTAGGGATCTTGGGAGACTGAGGAACATACTTCCAACCATGTGCTTCAATGCCATGTAGTTTAGTCAGTTACTGGAATTATTTTCTATATTCTGCACTTCAAAATACTAGCAGGATATTTTTTAAAGGAAGTACTGGATTTGAAACATTCTTAGCTGAGAACTGATCCTGCATTTGAGATCATTGCTTCCAGTTAGTAGACGGTTTAATTAGTCCAGGCACCTTTTCAAAGCAAAGTTTTTCATATCAGGTTGCTGGCACATTGCCAATACTTATTATAGAATTGAACAGAACAGAATAGTTCAGTTGGAAGGGACCTACAACAATCATCTAGTCCAACTGCCTGACCACTTCAGGGCTGACCAAAAGTCAAAGCATGTTATTAAGGGCATTGTCCAAATGCCTCTTAAACACTGACAGGCATGGGGCATCGACCACCTCTCTAGGAAGCCTGTTCCAGTGTTTGACCACCCTCTCGGTAAAGACATGCTTCCTAATGTCAAGTCTGAACCTCCCCTGGCTCAGCTTTGAACCATTCCCATGCATCGTATCACTGGATACCAGGGAGAAGAGATCAACACCTCCCTCTCCACTTCCCCTCCTCAGGAAGCTGTAGAGAGCAATGAGGTCGCCCCTCAGCCTCCTTTTCTTCAAACTAGAGAAACCCAAAGTCCTTAGCTGCTCCTCATAGGACATGCCTTCCAGCCCTTTCACCAGCCTTGTTGCCCTCCTCTGGACACATTCAAGTACCTTAACATCCTTCTTAAATTGTGGGGCCCAGAACTTCACACAGTAATCATGGTGAGGCTGCACCAATGCTAAATACAGAGGGATAATCACCTCTTTTGAGCAGCTGGTTATGCTGTGTTTGATGCACCCCAGAATGCGGTTTGCCCTCTTGGCTGCCAGGGCACACTGCTGACTCCTGTTGAGCCTGCTGTCAACCAGCACCCCCAGATCCCTTTCTGCAGGGCTGCTCTCCAGCCACTCCTATTCCAGTCTATACTTGTGCCCAGCATTACTCCGTCCCAGGTGCAGAACCCGGCATTTGTTCTTGTTAAATTTCATGCCACTGATGATTGCCCAATGTTCCAATCTATCTAGATCCCTCTGCAAGGCCTCTTGTCCCTCAAGAGAGTCAGCAGCACCTCCCAGTTTAGTATCCTCAGCAAACTTGCTAAGGGTGCATTCAACTCCTGCATCCAGATCATTGATAAAAATATTGAACAGAACTGGCCCTAGAATTGAGCCCTGAGGAACACCGCTGGTGACCGGTCGCCAGCCAGATGTAGCCCCATTCACTACAACCCTTTGAGGCCTGCCACTCAGCCAGGTCTTCACCCAGCACACATGAACCTGCTCATCCCACAGTTGGATAACTTGTCCAGAAGGATGCTGCGAGGGACAGTATCAAAAGCCTTCCTAAAAATCCAGAAAAACTACATCCACTGCCTTCCCTTCATCCACTAGGTGGGTGACCTTATCATAGAAGGATATCAAATTAGTTAAACAGGACTTTCCTTTTGTGAACTCATGTTGACTGTGCCTGATGATTGCATTGTCTTTTAAATGCCTTTCAATAGCACCCAGTATGATCTCCTCCATAATTTTTCCAGGTACTGAGGTTAGACTAACAGGTCTGTAGTTTCCTGGGTCTTCCCTCACACCCTTCTTGTAAACTGGAATAACACTGATGAGCTTCCAGTCAGCAGGGATCTCCCCAGACTCCCAAGACCTTTGGTAGATGATTGAGAGGGGTCCTGCCTAACATCCGCTAGCTCCTTCAGTACTCTGGGATGAATCCCATCAGGCCCCATGGACTTGTGAACATTCAGCTGGTCCCTTACAATTTCAGTGTCCACAAATGGAAAGTCACTGTTCCCGCACTTGTGGTCCTCCGAATCAGGGGACTGGGCATCCCAAGGTCTATCAGTATTATTAAAGCCTGAGGCAAAAAAAGCATTGAATTCCTCTGCTTTTTCTTCATCCCTATTAGTCAGATGACCATCTTTAACAAGTATTGGTCCAATGTTTTCCTTGGACCTCCTCTTGCTATTAATGTACTTAAAAAAGCCCTTCTTGTTATCTGAGGCAGCACTGGCCAGTTTCAACTCTAGTTGAGCTTTGGCCTTTCATGTCTTCTCCCTGCATATGCAAACCACAGCTCTGTAATCTTCCTGCAAATCCTGACCTTGCTTCCAGATATCATACAATTTCTTTTTCTGCCTGAGTTCCAAGAGGAGTTCCCTGTTCAGCCAAGCTGGTCTTCTGCCCTGCTTGCTTGACTTTTGACACACTGGAATTGCCTGCTCCTGTGCTTTTAAAAGGTGGTTCTTGAAAACTGACCAGCACTCATGGACCCTTAAGCCCTCAAAAGCAGATTCCCAGGGGACACTGCTAACTAGCTCCCTGAGTAGCTTAAAGTTTGCTCTCTTGAAGTCCAGGGTAGCAACTCTGCTGTCCTTTTTTCTCATTACACTGAAAAGTTTAAGCTCAACCATTTCATGGTCACTGTGGCCAAGACAGCCACCTACCATCACATCTCCCACGAGTCCTTCTCTATTCACAAACAACAAGTCTAGGAGGGCATCTTTCCTAGTTGGCTCACTGAGTACTTGTGACAAGAAATTATCTTCCAGAAACCTCAGGAATTTCCAAGGCTTGCTTGTCACAGCAGTATGGTATTCCCTGTTCATGTCTGGGAAGTTGAAATCTCCCATAAGGACAAGGGCTTCTGATCCAGAGAAATCTCCTAATTGCCTATAGAATCAGTGCTAACATCCTGGCTCAGCGATCGATAGTAGACACCCACTACAACATCTGCTTTGTTTTCCATCCCCCTAATCCTCACCCAGAGGCTCTCAACCACATCATCACTAACTGTAAGGGCTGTACAGTCAAATGTCTCCCTTACATGCAGAGTGCGACACCTCCACCTTGCCTGCCCTGCCTATCCCTCCTGAACAGCCTGTAGCCCTCCATCCCAGCACTCCAATCGCAGGACTCATTCTACCAAGTCTCACTAATACCAATGACATCATAGCTCTGGGAACTGACCAATGCTTCCAGTTCATCCTGTTTGTTTCTCATACTGCATGTGTTGGTGTACAAGCATTTCAGATATGCTCCTAAGCCCTCAGTAATCCCTGGAGCAGCAAAAATGTTCCTATTAGCATTGCCACCCTCAGGCAATGCCATTGCTACCCTTAGCTTACCTTCAGCTCTCCTGATGCATCCCTTTGTATGCATGTTTTTTTGCGCATGCATATATTTATTTATTCTCACTAGTGGACCTCCATCCTGTTCATCCAGAGAGGGGAGTGGGATGATGCTGTCTGTGTCCATGTGCATGCTATGTGTCTCTATCTGTGTGGTTGGCTGTGTACACGTGTATATATGTGGTGTATATGTGTGCTCTGTGTGCATGTGCCTACTGGGAATACATCTTCATTCTTGCTACTGGTGGGACCTGGGTGCACAGAGCTGCAGCAACCTCACCTGTCTTGTGCTGTTGAATCCAGCACAATATATTTTTCCCCTAACATGGAAGGTCTGTATGACTTTAAAATTTATCAAAGACCAATATGAGTCCTCTTAAATACTAATCTATAAACACTTCATCAGAATAATCCTTTAGACATAACCCGTTGACCAAGTCTGGGACTAGGACTGGATCTAGCCGCACCTAGACTCCTCTCTGAGAAGGAGTTTAGAAAGCAAGGGGATCCTTTTCCGAACCTCATGACTCAACGGGAGGGTCTCCCTGACAGTTTTGTCTGACCCTGTCCTCTATGCAGTAAATAATCAAGTGTACCTTGCCATCGAATCTTGTTAAATCACTGTTGCATTGAACTTTGTTAACTCCCTATTCTGTATCAATAAACTATATTTTTACTTCTCTCTTATGAGTGAAGTGCACTCTCACTCCATCCCCGACACACCCATATGGTGCTGTGCTTTGCATCTGTATTTGTTTTATATTTTAGAGCATGTATTATTCTACCCTGTGTTGTATCAAGGCCATAAAATAACTTTTTTCTTTATTTGTGTTACAATAATTTTTAAATCTACAAACATTTAAGGAAGAAAAAATATTTCTGGACTATGAGTTAATACCATTCATACTTGGAGCAAAATTTTACAGGCCAAGTTACAAACAAATGAATATAAGGGACTGCAAAATAACTTAGCCAATGACAGTCCAAAACTGTGTGTAAACCTGAACTTTCTAATACAAAATTTTCATAGTTCAACTAACATTAAAAGTACTTATTAAAATACAATATCATTCAAATAATTTAGAATCAAAGAATAGCCAAGGTTGGAAGGGACCTTGAAAGATCATCTGGTCCAACCTTTCATGGGAAAGGGAGCCTAGATGAGATTATCTAGCACCCTGTCCAATCGTGTCTTGAAAACCTCCAGCAATGGGGACTTTACCATATCCCTGGGGAAGTTGTTCCAGTGAATTATTGTTCTCATTGTAAAAAAATGTCTGTCTTATATCAATATGAAACCTCTCCCGGTGCAACTTGCACCCATTGCCCCTTGTCTTCTCCATGTGGCTGCTTGTGGAGAGCCTCCATCCTCTTTGTAGCTGCCCTTTTGTTGTAATAACCAAATGTAAGCATACAATTCACATAATGATTGATGCTGCTATAGAAATCCATTGTAGAGCCCTACCCTATCTCCATAGAAACTTAGACAATGTGCCTTTGTCTAATAAGCAGGATGTGGCTGTCGAAAGCAGAAGTCTAACTGATGTATTACTAGCCTAGTTAGTAAACCATGAAGAACCGCTTACATCTGCCAAAAAGGTAGGAAACTAGGGGAAAGGTAATTCCGGCAGGGGGAGATCACGACCACCGACTCACAGACCACCTACCCCAATTATACCACCGACTCAAATGATGAAGTTGAAGAACAACTAAGCATGCGTACTAATTTACATGCTGGGCAAAGAGATTTTAACCAATCATTTAATAGAAGAATACTGCATATGTATTAGGGAGTTTAATATGTTAATGCTTTGTATAGAAATAGCTGTTAATTTGAAAGCTGTGTGTGCTGTCTTGAGGAAGGCACCCATATCTGCGCAAATATGCAATAAAATACCTCTGCTCTGTGTGTATATTGGCATTTTGCACACCGGGTAAACAAACCCCGATTTTTGGGACAACACTTTCAGTACTGGAACACTGTGATGAGGTCCCCCCGAGCCTTCTCTTCTTCAGGCAGAAAAATCCTAACTCCTTTAGTCTTTCCTCATAGGGCAGGTTCTCCAGCCCTTTAATCATCTTCGTGGCCCTCCTTTGGACTCTCTCCAGTCCAATTTAGATCCTCCCTAAACTCAAAGTGAGCATGCTGATAATATCTAAATCTATGAAGAGGTGATGAACAGCTAAAAATACTTCATCTCTGGTGTGGTGATAAAATTATTAATATTTAAGATTTGAGAGGTCTGTCTAAGAAGTTTATCCTAACTAAAAGATCATTCCTTTCAAATAAAAGCTAAGAGTCTGTGATTGTTTCCAACTCCCCACTTCTGCACTGTCATTTAGCTTCAGTTGGCAACTAAGCACCACACAGCCACTCACTCACCCTCCCCCCCCGTCCCCCCCCGGTGGGATGGGGGAGAGAATCGGAAGAGCAAAAGTAAGAAAACTTGTGGGTTGAGATAAGAACAGTTTAATAATTGGGAAAAAAATATATAACAACAACAATAATAATAATAATTTGTAATGAAAAGGAAAATAAGAGAGTGAGAGAGGAACAAAACCCAGGAAAAAAACAAATGACTTGCATGACAGAACCACTCATCACCTGCCGACCGATGCCCAGACAGTCCCCGAGCAGCGATTGCTACCCCCTGGCCAACTCCCCCCAGTTTATATACTGAGCATGATGCCATATGGTATGGAATAGCCCTTTGGTCAGTTTGGATCAACTATCCTGGCTGTGCCCCCTCCCAGCTTCTTGTGCACCTGGCAGAGCATGGGAAGCTGAAAAGTCCTTGACTAGTGTAAACACCACTTAGCAACAGCCAAAACATCAGTGTGTTATCAACATTATTCTCATACTAAATCCAAAACACAGCACTATACCAGCTACTAGGAAGAAAATTAACTCTATCCCAGCCGAAACTAGGACATGGGCTAAGATAATACTGGGTGTGCCACTTATAGGCTCCACCAAGAGCCATCTCTCCATATTGCCACATTATTTACTTTTTGATTCCTTCTTATAATTGTGGCAGTTTTCAAGCTACTTAAGGAGTCCATTCCTCCTAGGGATGGATACCTGGCTTTGTTAACATTGAAATGATTGTTTTCCTCACCTCTTTCATTTTTTTTCTGAAACATTATATAGGTTGGGTCTCTGCAATCACTTGGCAGAGAACAGGGGAGCAGAGGGGGGGGGATGCTGTCTGAATGTTCTCTCACTATGATTATAGTTAATAAAGCTTCGGTCTGACCTGTCCTAAACTGTACTTGTGTTATTACGCATTTGGAGTCCCCAAATTTTCTGACACTGGTAAATATTGGATCAAGCAGGACAAACTCATAAATGGCTTCTCTTATACAACATATTTCTCTAGTTGTGTATAGGGATTATGTAGAAAGAACAAATAGTAAAAAATAGATTAATGTATGACTTACTTTGGTATTCAGCATATCACTTAAACTGAAATGTTTATGTTAAGAAGATCTTACAAAGTACACCAAAAGAGTAGGAAGTTCCTTACATTGCAAGTTTGCAAGAGAACATGAAAAGTTTTATAGATGTTTGCTCTACTCAAGTGTCATCTGCAATAACCAGAGATACTAAGTAAATTATTAATCATAAGTAAGTGACAGGGATTATCTAATAGTGCTTTTAAAAATATTTTAGAGTTTTTAGTAGTATGCTTTGTAAAACAACCCCCCCCCCCCACCAAATGACACATTTTTGCCTAGGTTGTGCCAGAATCCATCCAACTGAAGCAAAATAAATTAAAATAACAGAATAAATTAAAGAAATACACAAAATATCAGTTTAATCTGCTGATGGGCTGGGTCTAAATTTTTGGCAATTTGAACAATAATTTTCCTCCTGTCACTGAGTAACAGAATATTATATTTTCAGCCGAGGAATCCACTCAGTGAGAGAGCTTTAATTTTTCAGGTCTGTATCTGATATCTTTATTCTATTTTTCAATTTCTATGTTTACTTGGTATCCTAGATATCACAACATCCTATAAGAAGAAATGGTGCGACTCCACTCATATAATCAAAGATTAAATATGTCTGAAAAGAAGTCATCAGCCTTTCATTTTCCAGGACACACGAACAATCTAAAGAACTCCCTTATTTACAAGGGAGAGGTTTAAAATGAAAAGGACAGCTGTGATGTCACCCAGAAAGATGTTTCCTTGTCATATACAGTTTTGAACTTCAACTTCAAAGGGAAACAAGACAGTAAATTAACAAAAAATTAGTTCAACTATATATCATGGTACTGAACATTATCGTAAATTTAAAAGTAAGTGACAAAAAGCATAACTTCTGTATACAAATGGAAATCATCTATATACAGAGAATATTGCCCTTGTTCTTCAGGTTTCTTAGAGCAATGTAGTTGCAAGTGATTTGCTGCATTTTGAACACAAAACCTGCCATATAATATATTTTTTAAATCTCCCCACTGAAAACCTTAATTTTAGTGTTCATGGAAAATTTTCTAATTGTCTAAGTAATTTTCCACACATTTCCTTTTTAAAAACAAAAGGCATATATCAACAATGAAGGTACAGCTAGTCAACTCTAGGCTGTCCTGCTGGTGACCTCTCAGAGACTGACCTAGGGGGATTTTTAGTGGCTGACTTTTCTCTGGTCCTTTCCCTTCTAGATCAAGGAAGAAGAACCAGTATTCAGAAAGCTACCACTCATTGCTTATGCCAAAAAGACATGAACTTACACAAGCAGTCAGCTGACTTTAAAAGAAAACAAACTTCAGTGAAGTCACCCCACCTTTGTCAGCTTTATGCTACAGTACACTGATGGCCCAAATTCTAGGCCATCAGACTGCTATATGGCCCAAATTCTAGCCTGGGTAGTTTCCATGAGCACACAAAGTTTTCATCGAAGTGAGACTGAAGGAATTACCTTCCTTATTGTCTTAAAACTTTGGTCCAGCATCCTAGCTAGAAATAAAAAAGTTTAAAAATCATAGCTTTCTTAATTTGGGAGGTAGTTGGTAATTCTAACTCAAGTGGGTATAACAACTGTAGATGCTTTACTACTAGTGAAATAAAGATTTCTAGAGAGGAAAATTATTCATATAATTCATAATACATTCATATTATGTATGATACACTTCTTTTGGTTCTTTCTTTATTTGAAAACTCAGCAGTTGGCAAGTTTCCTTGCTGCAATTATTGTAATCTTTTAAGAACAGTACATTGCCATCTATTTGTAATAATATTGTTTACTACAGCATTACTAGAGGTTAGTTTTTACAAGTACTATTGGCACTGGTGACAGCAAGAAAGAGCAGAACTGCAGGAAAAGGGGAAAACATCTCTAAATCGTTCCATTCACCAGTATTGAATATGATAAACTTCATTCCTGTTGAAGTTTACCTGAAATAAGCTCTGTCTGCTAACCATGACTAGTAGTTCTAGTTTATATCTGTGAGGAATCTATAATTTGGAAAGTGGTAGAAAAACTGATACACCAGATGCTTGTGCTGCCATCCAGAGGGACCTTGACAGGCTGGAGAAATGGGCTGACAGGAACCTCATGCAGTTCAACAAAGGGAAGTGCAAAGTTCCACACTTGGGGAGGAATAACCCCATGCACCAGTACATGCAGCTCTGCAGAGAAGGCCCTGGGGGTCCTGGTGGACAACAAGCTGACCATGAACCAGTAATGCACCCTCGCGGCAAAGGTGGCAAACAACCTCCTGGGCTGCACAAGAAAGTGTTGCCAGCAGGTTGAGGGAGGTGAGCCTTACCCTCTACTCAGCACTAGTTAGGCTACACCTGGAGTCCAGTTCTGGGCTACTCAGTACAAGAGAGACATGGAGCTGTTATCCCACAAGTGTGAGGTCGTTTACCCGGTGTGCGAAATGCCAATATACACACAGGGCAGAGGTATTTTATTTTATTTCTGCGCAGAGATGGGTGCTAGGTGGTCATTCCACAAAGCTAGCACCAAGTTAGGTCATGCAGGTACAATATTTATACTGTCTAGTTATACATATGCATAAGTAATTGCAAAGCAGTTTTTTATTGGTCTACATTTCTCTTATTTCAAGCTACAGTGCTACTTTAATATTCTGTGCATGCTTGCAGGAAGTGTGGGGGAGTAGCTTGCTTTGGTCTTTAATTGAGTTGGTGGTCGTGATCTCCCCCTGCTGTCTTTACCTTTCCCATAGTTTCGGCAAATCTTGTTGATTTCATGCAGTGCTGTATGCTCCCAGCCCGGCAATGTCCCTTATAACAAGATGTTTCCTTTATCAGTCCTTGAAGTTCCTCGTCTTAGTTTCTTCTTCGAAGGTTAGTGATTAACGAGGCCTGCATATTCCCCTTTTATCAGTCTCTTAGTTTTTATTCAAGGGCACAGTCGTTAGCAAGGCATGCGTTGTTTATACAAAAAGTGTCTTGTTTCATAAGGCCTCTATGGCCCTTACATCAAAGCTACTGGAAAGAGTCCAGCAAAGGGCCACTAAGATGATTAAGGGACTGGAGCATCTGTCATATGAGGAGAGGCTAGGAGAGCTGAGATTGTTTAGCCTGAAGAAGAGAAGGCTCAGGGGAATCTTATAAGTGTGTATAAATACCTGATGAGATGGTATACAGAAGATGAAGCCAGACTCTTCTCGGTATCATCCAGTGACAGGACAAGAGGCAAAGTGCACAACCTGGAATACAAGAAAGTCCATTCGAACATAAGAAAAAACTTTTTTTACTGTAAAGTTGATTGAACACTCAGATTGCCCAGAGAGGTTGTCTCAATCCTTGGGAGATATTCAAAACACAACTGGACATGGTCCTGAGCAACCAGCTCTAGGTGACACTGCTTTGAGCAGAGGGGTTGGACTAGACAACCTCCAGAGGTCCCATCCAACCTCAATGATTCTGTGATTCTATGACTATGTTGATAAAAACACAGCCCCTAAATAACAATAGTTTGGTAGGGAGAATCTGGAAGTTGGCTGAAACACAGTCCCCAGAAGCAGGGGCACCTCACATAAAACTTGCATTGAGCTAAAATAATACTGAGTTTGAAAAGACTATTTGGGTCACAAAGAGGACAAGAAGAGGACCTGAACACCATGAGTTCTGCATGGCTCTGGGAGACAGGAGATAGACAGAATGGGATTCTACCTAAGAGAGTGACAACTAAATAGAAAGGGACTCCCAAGAGTCTGGACGGGGATCAAAGCACAGCTGCTATACATCCAATTCTGCATACCACCCAAATTTAATGTGCAATTTTGGATCATAGATCACACATATTCTATTATTGTCTGTATTGGTTTTATATGGCAAGGTTTTGGTAGCGGGGGGGTGGTGGGGTGGGGTGGGCTACAGGGGTGGCTTCTATGAGAAGATGCCAGAAGCTTTCCCCAGGCCTGATAGAGCCAGTGCCAGCTGGCGCCAAGACAGACCTGCCGCTGGCCAAAGCTGAGCCATTCAGCAATGGTGGTAGTGCCTCTGTGATAACACATTTAAGAAGGGGAAAAAAACTGCTGTACAAGAGCAGCCGGAAAGAGAGGATTGAGAATATGTGAGAGAAACAAGTCTGCAGACACCAAGGTCAGTGAAGAAGGAGGGGGAGGAGGTGCTTCAGGCGCCAGAGCAGATTCCCCTGCAGCCTGTGGTGAAGACCATGGTGACACAGGTTGTCCCCCTGCAGCCCATGGAGGTCCACGGTGGAGCAGATATCCACCCTGCAGCCCGTGGAGGACCCCACGCTGGAGCAGGTAAATGCGCCCAAAGGAGGCTGTGACCCCATGCAGAACCAGCAGGCTCCTGGCAGGACCTGTGACCCTGTGGAGAGGAGCCCACGCAGGAGCAGGTTTTCTGGCAGAACTTATGATCCCATGGGGGACCCACGCTGGAGCAATCTGTTCCTGAGGGACTGCACCCCGTGGAAAGGACCCATGCTGGAGCAGTTCATGAACTGCAGCCCGTGGGAAGGACCCACGTTGGAGAAGTTTGTGGAGGACTTTTATTTCTTATTACCATACTCTGATTTGATTGGTAATAAATTAAATTAATTTCCCCAAGTCAAGTCTGTTTTCCTGTGACGGTAATTGCTGAGTGATCTCCCTGTCCTTATCTCAACCCACCAGCCTTTCATTGTATTTTTCTCCCTCTGTCCAGCTGAGGAGGGGGAGTGATAGAGCGGCTTGGTGGACACCTGGTATCCAGGCAATGTTAACACACGACACTGTTCTACAGATTCTTAAATCAGCAGCATTATTTAGTTATTACTGGTCAAAACAGACTAAAAGTATTGACTTTATGTGTGAGAAAAGATGTCACGCAGGTTGACAATAAGATTCTGTATTATCAGAAACAAATTCTGTGGCTAGTAAAAAAAATATAAAAATCTTAAATGTCAGTTGTAAAGATGTCGTGGGTTGACCTTGGCTGGATGCCAGGTGCCCACCAAGCCACTCTATCACTCCCCCTCCTCAGCAGGGTGGGGTGGGGGGGGAAGAAAATAAGATGGGAAAAAAACTCGTGGGTCAAGATAAAGGCAGTTTAATAAAGGAAAAGCAAAGGCCGCGTGTGGAAGCAAAGGAAAACAAAAAGATTTATTCTCTACTTCCCATCAGCAGGCGATGTCCAGCCGCTTCCTGGGAAGTAGGGCTTCAGTATGCATAGCGGTTGCTCTGGAAGACAAATGTCGTAATACCAAATGCCCTCCCGCCTTTCTCTTAGCTTTTCTTGCTGAGCGTGACATCATATGGTATGGAATATCCCTTTGGTCAGATTGGGTCAGCTGTCCTGGCTATGTCCCCTCCCAAGATCTTGCCCACCCCCCGCCTACTGGTGAGTGGGGGGGAAATGTTGGAGAGACAGCCTTGATGCTGTGGGAGCACTGCTCAGCAGTAGCCAAAACACTGGTGTGTTATCAACACCTTTTTAGCTACCAATGCAAAGCACAGCACTATGAGGGCTGGTATGGGGAAAATTAATTCCATCTCAGCCAGACCCAATACAATCTCCACCCCTTATTCCATACCGTTTGCATCATGCTCAGGTCCCACATAATTTAAAACATTTATATATCTTCTAACAATTCCATTGCATTTAATTCTCATTACTGAAATCCCTTCTTACCAACACTTACAAGTTATACTACATACTTAAACCATCTTTACACCCAGCATACAGATTTATACATTCTCATTAACTACTGTTCCCTGTCCTTTAACAGATAGATATTAGTCTCCCATTCCATGGGCTTCCTCTACTCCTCCAAATGTCCATAAGAACAGGCTATGACTTGGGCCCCATCTGTCAAGATGGGTGCTCAGGACAGGAGAAGCTGTATTGTTGTTCAATTGTTGGCGCCAACACTGGCTTGGTTTGGGTCATTGCTGCACTCACCCGGTTCCTTGTGAAACTCACTCTTTGTCAGTTCAGGTCATTCCTGCTACATTAATTCCTACAAGATACAACTCACATCACAGATTATTTCCCCCTGTTCTGGTTTCAGCTGAGATAGAGTTAATTTTCTTTATAGTGGCTGGTATGGGGCTATGCCGGAGTGGGAGACGGACCCGGAGTAACGATGAGTCTCAATATGAGTATGGTCATTCTCCTTTAATTAGACTATTCGACAGGTTTATATAGACAACCAAGCAAAGCACGCGCTAATAACAACTATACTATTGGATAACTACATTTGTCCATGCACCTAAAACAGTTACTTGGTTGGTACAAAGCTGCTGTTCACGCGCTGCTCACGCGAAGGGGGTCCGTCGACATTTCCCAGGCTTGGTTCCGCTTATCTTGTTTACCAAGTGCTCCTCCTGCTTTCTTCCTTATCTCAAGGACATTCCACCGTGACATCTGGTTCTTCAGCCATATCAAAGGCTGGAATGCTCACATCAATCAAATCGTGCCCTTTGTCACTCAACCACTCTCCCACAATTCCCCCTTCTTGTTTTTGAGCAATCCAGGCATGGTTTACTATGGTTAAGAGGGTCCTTTTAATACAGCTAAATGCTATACAAAAACACAAACCTACAATAACTAAGATTATTAAAAGTCGCAACCCTTCAGCCAACAAGCCTTTTAGCCATTGCGGCAAAGGCCCAAATGAACTGGTTAACCATTCATCAAGAAACCCCTGATCCTGTTGAATTTTGTTGGCATGCTCTTTTAGCCACTGCAGCTGTTTGTGAATTGATTCACCATGATCAGACAGGTTCATACAACACATGCCTTCAAAATCTTCACAACCATGACCTTGAGCTAATAGCAAAAAATCAATTGCTGCTCTATTTTGCAAAATTGCATGGCGCAAGCTATTTTGATCCTCTAATAAAGCCTCTATTATTTCGGTAGTGATATTTGCTTGTTTTTCGGCCCAACAGGCTAGTTGCCCTATCTGTTTTGAAAAGGTGTCTATAGTTACATGCGGATACTTCAATCGACCAAACTCGGGAACATGTGTGACATCCATCTGCCATAATTCTAATGCCTTTAGTCCTTTTGGATTCACTCCAGACCCTATACCTGGACCATGATTTCCACATTTTGGACAGGCCTGAATTATACCTTTTGCCTCATTTTCTGTTAAATTAAATTGTCTTCTTAACCCCTTAGCATTTTGATGGAAATTTTCATGACTTTGTCTAGCTTGTTGAAATTTATCCATAGGAGGTACATGACACACTGGACTGACTAGACTATCAGCCAGCTGATTACCTTGGCCAAGACCAATGTCCAATTGATGACTACGAATATGGATAATACAACAGGCTGCTGTTCGTTGACCTAATACAGATCGTAGTTTGACAAACAAATTCCCCAATCTAGGATTCGTTGTTTCCCTTAATAGGGCATCTTCTAGACGCGGCACTACTCCAGCCACATACATTGAATCAGTCACCACATTTAAGGGAATATTTATCCAGTTAGTCAAAGCCCAAACTACAGCAGTCAGCTCCAAAGTCTGGAGGGAATCTTGAAGTTGTCCCTCCATGATATGTCGCTTCCAATTGTCACCTTCCTTCCAGACACAGGCTGCACGCCGCAGACGCTTGCCGGCATCAGTGTAGACAGTGACACCGCCTGGCAATGGGTTCTTACTTACTTTGGATCTCTGTATCCATTGATTCCACCTTAACAATTGCCATAATTTCCCTTGTGGCTGCTGAGAATGTATCTTGCCACTATAGCCTAAAAAGGCATTCTGTATGGCCTCATCATTACGAAGCCACCACTCCACATCTACGGCGCTAACGGGTATGCTAATATCTCCTGGCTCTTGGCCACTGATTTCTATGGTTCGTGACCGTCCTTTCCGTATTAGTTCACCTATTGCTTCAGTCCGTGTTTGGATACTCATTTTTGGTTGTACAACTAAGAATACCCATTCCAAAATATTAAACATATCTCCTTGTCCTTTGCATTTGGCAGTGGCATCTAACTGAAGGGGAGAAATGAATTCCCCTTTCTTGTTTTGCCACTGACAAATGACTGCATAAGGTGAGTCTTTTCCGTTGCATATGATCAATGATATTGGTAGTGGCAGGATGCGGCGTGATGACCAAGCCGCGTGCATTTTTTGAATAATTTGTTGTAGCGCTGTGTGGTGCTCCATTGTTAACGTCACTTTGTCTGCAGGATTTGTTCCACGCAACAGCGCAGTCAGGGGTGCAATATCAGTATTGGAAATACCAACACAGTTGCGAACCCATTGAATGTCTCCAAGCAAAGTTTGGACATCATGTAATGTATGCAGTTGAGTGGCAAGTTCTGTCTTTTGTGGTCGGATTTTTGAGTCTGAGATGGACCACCCAAGATATTTCCAAGGGGCAGTACGCTGCACCTTTTCTGGTGCAATGACAAGCCCTTATTTTGCTAAGATGCAGGTAAGCTGCTGTAACGACCCGTCTGAGAATGGTTGTTCTTGACAACAAAGAATATCGTCCATATAATGACAAATTATTGTATTTGACCACTGGGCTCGAAGTGGTTGCAGCGCCCATGCTACATACAATTGACACAACGTGGGTGAATTTTTCATCCCTTGTGGCAAAACAACCCATTCGTATCGGTCTGCCGGTGCGGCCTCGTTCACTGTCGGCACCGAAAAGGCGAAACGTTGAGTGTCTTGCGGGTGCAGTGGAATGGTAAAAAGCAGTCTTTTAAATCAACTATCAAGACGTGCCATCCACGTGGTAACATACTAGGAGATGGCATCCCAGGCTGCAATGCACCCATAGATTGCATTTGTTCATTGACTTTACGCAAATCATGCAAGAGTCGCCACTTTCCACTCTTTTTTGGGATTACAAAAATGGGAGTGTTCCATGGACTAACAGAAGGTCTAATATGACCAGCTGCAAGCTGTTCAGCAACCAGTTGTCTGGCGATTTGCAGTCGCTCTTCAGTCATGGGCCACTGGTCAACCCACACAGGCTCGTTTGTAAGCCATGTCAATGGCGGGTTGGGCGGGTTGGGCGACTGCTCCCCAGTGCCCATGACTGAAAATACTTCGTTGTTAAAACTGCTCCAATTTGACTCAAAACATCCCTTCCGATTAGTGCTTCTAATGTCCCAGGTAAAGGTAACACATACACCTTAAGAGTGGCATGCTGCCCTTCCGGAAATTGCAAATGTATTGGCTGTTTACTAATATAGGGTGTTGATTGTCCACCTACTCCTGCGATACATGATGTCGGTAACTCTACTGGCCACATTGAAGGCCATATGTCACGGCTGATGATTGTAACATCAGCCCCAGTGTCTAACATTGCATCAATTTTTTGTGATATGCCCTGTTGAGTAATGGTTATTTTTATCGTTGGCCGTTGGTTCAGTTTTGCTGTAAAACAAACGGCAGGTCCAGTGGACCCGAAACCGTGATTGCCTCGGTGAACATTTGATTGTGGCAAATGGCCTAGTGGATTGCAAACTGCGACTATCTGTGCGATTTTACTACCTCCAGGGATAAACAAAGGTGGACAAACGGTATAGACCATAATATAAATACGACCCGTGTAATCTGCGTTGATCACTCCGGGCAACACAATGAGACCTCTTATACCGGCGGAGGACCGGCCTAGTAACAATCCTCCAACGTTGCTATCTTGATGAACGAGAGGCCCTATAACATTGCTGGGAATTCTTTGAACGTTAGAGTCAAGAAGGGTGACGTCTATTGTGGTTTCCACGTCGACTCCCAGACTTCCTCGGGTGGCTGGTTGGTACTGTTGTAAAAACCCTGTGTTTCGTTTTGGGGGTTCATTTGTGTCTGCGCGCGACCTCTCCCCGCGCTCGGCTTCCAGTTTCCCGAGCATGCCTTGGTGGCATGAGTGCTTTTCTGACAGCGCTCACACCAAACTGCGACACGACAATTCGTTTTAACATGGCCTGACTCCCTGCAGCGGAAACAATTTCCCCGAAAAGGTTGTCCAGGTGGTCGATGAGACTTTCCCTTGGGAGCTGGGCCTTGTTTTTTCTGCACCACTGCGGCTAGGGGTTGCATTATTTCTCGAACTGCTCCCTGGACCGCAGCAGCGACGGTGTTTCCATGTCGTTGTGTCTTGGCTCTTTCCACCCGCAGAAGCATTTCCTCTACTCCAGCTCCTTTGGGCAAACTGGCCAGCGTTTGTTTTGTCGTTTTATTGGCATTGTCAAAAGCCAATATTTTGAACATTTGTTGTTTGCTGTCTTCTGATAGATCAGGGTGATTCATGATCGCTTCCCAGAGTCGATCCACAAAATTACTGTATTTCTCTGTTGCACCTTGTTGTAGATTATTAAATGAGGGGACGCTTGATCCTGGTAAGCCAAGGAATGCTTCTAGTGCTAACTGAGCAGACAACTGCAACATGTGTGCCGGAAATGTAATTTGTACCTGAAGGTCACTGTATGGTCCTTGCCCTACGAGCATGTCGACGGTGACTCCACGAAGTGGATCCCCGTCACTTTGTCTTTGAGCCGCAGCACTAGTGGCTCGTTGCTGCCAAGACGACATCCACAGTAGATACTGTGTTGGGGTGAGTAACAGTCTCATTAAGTTTTGACAATCATGCGGACACATGAGGTCGGCAGCAAAAATCCAACTAACAATTTGTCGTGTTGCTTCGGACTTTACTCCATATGTTGAAATAGTGGTTCGGGCTTGTTGTAATATTTTCCAATCATGCGGCGCCCATTTTCCTTGCCCGTTTTCTTGTATGACCGGGAATGCTAATGTTGCAGGGCCCTCAGCCCCTCCAACAGGCTTCCATTGTCCTTCTAAAATTGCATCTTTGATGACAGCACTCCAGCGTGTAGTTCTAGGGAGTGCTGGAGGGTTCATTAAACATGGAGGCACAGCTTCTCCTTTCCTTTTTGCTTGTAATTCCAGATCGTCAAGACGTTTTAAAACTGTTTGCAATATTTTTGCAGTGACATCTGAGGATTGTGGCAGCTCCTCCCCGCTAGTTTGCAATATTTTTGCAGTGACATCTGAGGATTGTGGCAGCTCCTCCCCGCTAGTCGGCGTGGTGGTTCCAGAGGATTCGGTAGAGGGAGGCAGAGGCGGGTAGAACGAGGATGAGGGTGGTACTGGAGGCGCGGAGGGTGGTTCACTGGAAGGGGCTGAAGGGGGGCTCGGCAGGATGCTCCGCCCGAGTCATTAAGTTTCGTCAACCCCGCCCCTCTAGGAGCCTTTGGCGGAGTTACTTCCGCATTTACTCCACAGTTCGCATCAGCTCTGCTAGCAGGAACTTCCGTTTTTCCCGGCGTTTGCATCGACCCCGACGTAGCACTACCCATTTCATTTAATGAGATGAGACCTTCTTTTTCCCGCAGTTCAGAAACATTTTTACAGACAGCTTCAGACATGCCCTTCACGGCAAGCAACCCAAAAAATCGCGCAATAGGTCCCGGTTTACTTCTGGGCTTATCACTAGACACTCCCGGACCTAACATTTGGGCAGCAGCGCAAGCTACTTCTCTCTCCGCCTTCATCGCTTTCAAAGTCTCTAACACAGCGTTCCAGAGCCCACGAACCGCTTTTATTTCCTTCTCATCCTTTTCATCTCCCTCTATTGTTTTTTGCCACATTGTTCCTCCAAAATCCCGCCATTCCGAGACGGAAAACAACATGCAGGTGTCAGAAAAGTGACCCCAACTTTGTCCCAGCTTAATTAATCGAATTAATTGCTTCACTGGTGCTTCTATCCCTCTCTTGGAGAGGATTCCAGCGAGCAGCGTGGCTGCAGCTTCTATTTCCATCACTGCACCTGAGAGGTGAGGAGCGACCTCACACCAGCGTCTGCCCCGCTTCTGCCCCAAGCAGCGCTTCTCTCAGCCGTGGTTTCCCACTCCCCTCCTCTAGCTGCTTACCGCAGTCACGGAGATCTCACCGGCGAGTAACCATCCTCTGCTACCAGATGCCGGAGTGGGAGACGGACCCGGAGTAACGATGAGTCTCAATATGAGTATGGTCGTTCTCCTTTAATTAGACTATTCGACAGGTTTATATAGACAACCAAGCAAAGCACGCGCTAATAACAACTATACTATTGGATAACTACATTTGTCCATGCACCTAAAACAGTTACTTGGTTGGTACAAAGCTGCTGTTCACGCGCTGCTCACGCGAAGGGGGTCCGTCAACATTTCCCAGGCTTGGTTCCGCTTATCTTGTTTACCAAGTGCTCCTCCTGCTTTCTTCCTTATCTCAAGGACATTCCACCGTGACATCTGGTTCTTCAGCCATATCAAAGGCTGGAATGCTCACATCAATCAAATCGTGCCCTTTGTCACTCAACCACTCTCCCACAGGGCTATGTTTTGGATTTGTGCTGAAAACAGTGTTGATAATACAGGGATGTTTTAGTTGTTGCTGCACTAGTCAAGGACTTTTCAGCTTCCCATGCTCTGCCAGGTGCAGAAGAAGCTGGGAGGGGACACAGCCAGGATAGTTGATCCAAACTGACCAAAGGGCTATTCCATACCATATGACGTCATGCTCAGTATATAAAGCTGGGGAAGAAGAAGGAAGGGGGCGACATTCGGAGTGATGGCATTTGTCTTCCCAAGTAACTGTTATGCATGATGGAGCCCTGCTTTCCTGGAGATGGCTGAACACCTGCCTGCCCGTGGGAAGTAGTGAAGGAATTCCTTGCTTTGCTTTGCTTGCGTGCATGGCTTTTGCCTTCCCTATTAAACTGTCTTTATCTCAACCCAGGAGTTTTCTCACTTTTACTCTTCTGATTCTCTCCCCCATCCCACTGTGGGGGAGTGAGCGAGTGGCTGTGTGGTGCGTAGTTGCCGGCTGGGGTTAAACCATGACACCCCCAAGGTTAAATCTCCTTGAGGCACACACTGGGTCTCCACATCCTTCCGCATTACCCACCAAGTACACCCAGGTCCTTGAGCGAAGACAATCCCATGAATGGGTTTGCCTTTTCCCAAGGGAGGAGCAACCCACCCCACCTTCCCCAGACACTTCCCTATGTGCACTATGGGGACCTTATCTCCTCCCACAGTATGTAGGGGTTTTGTTTAGGCAGGACCAGGACGGTTAGCAGATCTTCTGGTGTCTTCTGGTAGCAGATCAACCAGACAAATGGCTTCTGCTAAATTTGTATCCCAGTGCTTCCATGCCCCAGTGCCCAACACTCTCAACATAGTCTTTAACACTCCATTATATATCTCAGTCTTTCCAGAGGCTTGTGGGTGATAGGGGATGTGATACACCCACTCAATGCCATGTTTCTTTGCCCAGGAGTTTATGAGGTTATATCGGAAATGAGTCCCATTGTCTGATTCAATTCTTTCTGGGGTACCACATTACCAAAAAAATTGCCTTTCAAGGCCTAAGATGGTGTTTCAGGCAGTGGCATGGTTTACAGGATATGTTTCTAGCCACCCAGTATTTGCTTCCATCACAGTGAGTATGTAGCGCTTGCCTTGACGTGTTCATGGCAGTGGTCCAATACAGTCTATTTGCCAGGCCTCACCATATCGAAAACCCAGCCACCGCCCTCTATTCCAGGGGCACTTTACTCGTGTGGCTTGCTTGATTGCAGCACATGTTTCACATTAATGGGTGACCTGTGCAATGGCCTCCATGGTCGGGTCCACTGCTTGATCACGAGCCCATCTGTATGTTGCATCTCTCCCTAGATGGCCTGATGTTTCATGGACCCACCAAGGTACAAATAGCTCACCCTGATGTTCTCAGTCCAGGTCCACCTGAGCTACTTCAGTTCTGGCAGCCTGGTCTACCTGCTTGTTGTTCTGATGTTCTTCAGTAGCGTGGCTTTTGGGCACGTGAGCATCTACATGACATACCTTTAGAGCCATGTTTTCTACCCGGGCAGCGATGTCTTGCCACAATGCAGCAGCCCCGATGGGTTTACCTTTGTTCTGCCAATTGGTCTTCTTCCACTGCTGTAGCCACCCCCATAGGGCATTTGCCACCATCCAGGAGTCAGTATAGAGATAGAGCACTGGCCACTTTTCTCATTCAGCAATCTCTAGGGTCAGCTGGATAGCTTTCACTTCTGTAAACTTACTTGCCTTCTCCTTCAGTGGCTTCAACGACTTGTTGTGGGGGACTCCACACAGCAGCTTTCCACTTCCGATGGTTGCCTACCACACAACAAGATCCATCAGTAAACAAAGCATAACACCTTCCATCTTCTGATAACTCATTATATGGTGGTGCCTCTTGGGCACGAGCCACCTCCTCAGGCAACACTTCAAAATCTCTGCCTTCTGGCCAGTCCATGATCTCTTCCAGGATTCCTGGGCAGTTGGGGTTCCCCATTTGAGTCCATTGTGTGATCAGTGCTACCCACTTATGACATGTACCGCTGGTTGCATGATGTGTAGAGGGGATGTTTCCTTTGAACATCCAGTGTAGCATGGGCAATAGCGGTGCCAAGAGGAGATATGCTTCTGTAAAAACAACTTCTGAAGCGGCTCGAACCCCCTCATATGCTGCTAGTATCTCTTTTTCAGTCAGGGTGTAGTGGGCTTCTGATCCTCAATACCCCCGGCTCCAAAACCCTAAAGGTCGACCTCGGGTTTCTCCTGATGTTTTCTGCCAGAGGCTCCAGGTGAGACCATGCTCCCCAGATGCAGTGTAGAGCACATTTTTCACAGCTGGTCCTGTCTGGACAGGCCCAAGAGCTACCACATGAGCTATCTCCTGTTTGATATGCTCAAAGGCTTGTTGTTGCTTAGGGCTCCACTCAAAATAGTTCTTCTTTTGGGTCACTCGATAGGGCTCACAAGTTGACTATAACCTGGAATATGCATTCTCCAGAATCCCACAAGGCCTAGGAAAGCTTGTGTTTCCTTCTTGTTAGCTGGTGGAGACATAGTTGCTATGTTGTTGACCACATCCATAGGGACATGATGACATCCATCCTGCCATTTTATTCCCAAGAACCGGATCTCCTGTGCAGGTCCCTTGACCTTGCTTCTTTTTATGGCGAAACCAGCTTTCAGAAGAATCTGAATTACTCGTTTTCCCTTCTCAAACACTTCTGCTTTGTTGCCCCACACGATTATGTCATCGATGTATTGTAGATGTTCAGGGGCATCACCCTTTTCCAGTGCAGTTTGGATTAGTCCATGACAAATGATAGGACTGTGCTTCCACCCCTGGAGCAGTCGATTCCAGGTGTATTGGATACCCCTCCATGTGAAAGCAAGCTGTGGCCTGTATTCTGCTGCCAAAGGGATTGAGAAAAAAGCACATTGGCAATGTCAATTGTAGCATACCACTTGGCTGCCTTTGACTCCAGTTCATATTGGAGCTCTAACATGTCTGGTACAGCAGCGCTCAGTGGTGGCATCACTTCGTTTAGGCCACGATAGTCTACTGTTAACCTCCACCCTCCGTCAGACTTTTGCACTGGCCATATGGGACTGTTAAAGGGTGAGTGAGTCTTGCTGATCACTCCTTGGCTCTCCAGTTGATGAATCAGATCGTGGATGGGAGCCAGGGAGTCTTGGTTCATGCGATATTGCCGCCAGTGCACTGTCATGGTAGCAATTGGCACCTGCTGTTCTTCAACTTGCAGCAATCCCACAAAGAAGGGATCTTCCGAGAGGCCAGTCAGGGTAGATGATAACTGTTTGATCTTCTCTGTGTTCACGGTGGCCCATTGGTACCCCTTTGGGTCCCTGAAATACCCTCTCCTGAGGTAGTCTATGCCAAGGATACAAGGGGCCTCTGGGCTGGTCACAATGGGGTGCTTTTGCCACTTGTCCCCTGTTAAGCTCACCTCAGCCTCCAATACAGACAATTCTTGGCATCCCCCTGTCACTCCAGAGATCCAGATCAGTTCTGTGCCCCTATACCCTGATGGCACCAGTGTACACTGTGCACCAGTGTCTACCAAAGCCTTATACTTCTCTGGGTCTGATGTGCCAGGCCATCGAATCCACTCAGACCAGTATACCCAGTCATCCCTTTCCTCCTCCTGGCCGAAAACAGGGACCCTCTAGTCCTGTTCCTGGTCAGAGTATTCACTGTCTGACCCTTTCCGTACCAGACCAGAAGTCCCCTCACCAGGATCAAGGGAGCGATCTCAGTCCTTCTTCTGTGTCTGGGAGATCACTGATTGCCTTCTTGTGTCTCTACAGCAACTAAGCTGACAGCCTTCTTGGGTGGCCCCTTCTTAATAGCTGTCTTCCCTCTCAGTTCGCATACATGGTCTTCCAGCTTAAAGGTGGGCTCTCCATCTCACTTCCTCATGTCCTCCCCCTGGCCACGCAGGAAGAACCAGAGTGTGCCACGTGACATGCGCCTGGAGCTCCTTTTCCCTCTGACCGAGGCAGGAGAGGACTGATTTCTTGGTGCACCCCTGACAGCCAAGGCACTGGCCTGTAGGGATGAGGAGGGACAGAGATTTTCTTCAAAGTTTTGGAGCCAAGAAGGCACTCTCTCCACAGCTGTTATATCCATATCTGGGCAATACATTGTTGCCAAGCTGTTAGAATATGACACTAGGGCATTTTGGACCATCTTCCTCCACATGGCCCATGTGCACAGGACATCCTCTGGATCTTTGGAGACCTCGTCATTGTCTAGATCACTGTAGATGACTTCCAGCACTGCTAATTCTCTCAGGTACTGGATGCCTTCATCTGCAGTAGTCCACTTTCCTCGGGAGTTCACAAGATCTTCCTTGAATGGATATCTTGCCCTCACACTTGAGAGGAGCTGTCTCCAGAGACTGCAAATTGCTGCCTCTTTTCCAATTGCGCACTCAAATCCCCGGTTTCTAGCAATGGATCCCAGATGTTGGGCTTCCTTACCTTCCAATTGCTGACTGTTGGCCCCATTATCCCAGCATCAGAGCAGCCAGGCAGCAATTCGCTCACCTGGCTGGTGGCTGTAATCTTTCCGCATGTCTCGAAGTTCTGATGAGGTCAGGGACTGGGTAGTTTCCACTTCCTGTCTGAATATATATATACATATATCCATGTATATACATATATAAGTCTATGGGACCTGATGAGATACATCCCAGAGTCCTGAGGGAATTGGCTGATGTAGCTGCCAAGCCACTCTCCATGATATTTGAAAAGTCATGGCAGTCAGGTGAAGTCCCTGGTGACTGGAAGAAAGGAAACATTGTGCCCATTTTTAAAAAGGGTAGAAAGGATGACCCTGGGAACTACTGACCTGTCAGCCTCACCTCTGTGCCTGGGAAGACCATGGAACAGATCCTCCTAGAAGCTATGCTAAAGCACATGGAGGACAGGGAGGTGATTCGAGACAGCCAACAGGGCTTTACCAAGGGCAAGTCCTGCCTGACCAACCTAGTGGCTTTCTATGATGGAGTTACCACATCAGTGGACAAGGGAAAAGCAATGGATGTCATCTATCTGGACTTCTGTAAAGCCTTTGACATGGTCCCCCACAACATCCTTCTCTCTAAATTGGAGAGATACGGATTTGATGGGTGGACTGTTCAGTGGATAAGGAATTGGCTGGATGGTCACATCCAGAGGGTAGCGGTCAACGGCTCAATGTCCAGATGGAGATCAGTGACGAGTGGTGTCCCTCAGGGGTCCGTATAGGTTGAAGAATCGTATAGGTTGGAGAAGACCTTTAAGATCATCGAGTCCAACTGTAAACCTAACAGTTCCAAGACCACCACTATACCATGTCCCTAAGCACCTCATCCAAACGTCTTTTAAATACTTCCAGGGATGGTGACTCAACCACTTCCCTGGGAAGCCTGTTCCAATGCTTGATAACCCTTTCAGTGAAGTAACATTTCCTAATATCCAGTCTAAACCTCCCCTGGCACAACTTGAGGCCATTTCCTCTTGTCCTATCCCTTGTTACCTGGGAGAAGAGACTGACCCCCACCTCTCTACAACCTCCTTTCAGGTAGTTGTAGAGAGCAATAAGGTCTCCCCTCAGCCTCCTTTTCTCCAGGCTAAACAACCCCAGTTCCCTCAGCCGCTCCTCATAAGACTTCTCCTCTAGACCCTTCACCAGCTTCGTTGCCCTTCTTTGGACACGCTCCAGCACCTCAATGTCTCTCTTGTAGTGGGGGACCCAAAACGGAACACAGTATTCGAGGTGCGGCCTCACTAGTGCCGAGTACAGGGGCACGATCGCTTCCCTAGTCCTGCTGGCCACACTACTTTCGATACAAGCCAGGATGCCATTGGCTTTCTTGGCCACTTGGGCACACTGCTGGCTCATATTCAGGCGGCTGTGAACCAATACCCCCAGGTCCTTTTCTGCCAGGCAGCTTTCCAGCCACTCTTCCCCAAGCCTGTAGCATTGCATGGGGTTGCTGTGGCCCAAGTGCAGGACCTTGCACTTAACCTTGTTGAACCTCATACAGTTGGCCTCGGCCCATCGATCCAGCCTGTCCAGGTCCCTCTGTAGAGCCTTCCTACCCTCAAGCAGATCAACACTCCTGCCCAACTTGGTGTCATCTGCAAACTTACTGAGGGTGCACTCAATCCCTTCGTCCAGATCATTGATAAAGATATTAAACAGTACTGGCCCCAACACAGAGCCCTGGGGGACACCACTTGTGACTGGCCGCCAACTGGAGTAAACTCCACTCACCACCACTCTTTGGGCCCAGCCATCCAGCCAGTTTTTTCCGCAGCAAAGAGTACACCCGTCCAAGCCATGAGCAGCCAGTTTCTTCAGGAGAATGCTGTGGGAAATGGTGTCAAAGGCTTTACTAGAGTCCAGGTAAACAACATCCACAGCCTTTCCCTCATGCACTAAGCGGGTCACCTTGTTATTGAAGGAGATCTTGTTAGTCAAGCAGGACCTGCCTTTCATAAACCCATGCTGGCTGGGCCTGATCACATGGTTGTCCTGTACGTGCTGTGTGATGGCACTCAGGATGATCTGCTCCATAACCTTCCCCGGCACCGAGGTCAGACTGACAGGCCTGTAGTTCCCCGGATCCTCCTTCCAGCCCTTCTTGTAGATGGGTGTCACATTTGCTACCCTCCAGTCAACTGGGACCTCCATGGTTAGCCAGGACTACTGATAAAGGATTGAAAGTGTCTTGGTGAGCACTTCTGCCAGCTCCCTCAGTACCCTTAGGTGGATCCCATCCGGCCTATGGGACTTGTGAGTGTCTAAGTGGTGTAGCAGGTCACTAACCATTTCCCCTTGGATTATGGGGGCTTTGTTCTGCTCCCCGTCCCTGTCCTCCATCTCATGGGGCTGGGTAACCGGAGAACAACGGGTCTTACTCTTAAAGACTGAGGCAAAGAAGGCATTAAGTACCTCAGCCTTTTCCTCATCCTTTGTCACTATGTTTCCCCCTGCATCCAATAAAGGATGGAGATTCTCCTTAGCCTTTCCCTCATCCACTAGGCAGGTCACCTTGTCGTAGAAGGAGATCAGGTTAGTCAAGCAGGACCTGTCTTTCCTGAACCCATGCTGGCTGGGCTTGATCACTTGGTTAACCTCTGCATGCTGTGTGATGGCACCCAGGATGATCTGCTCCATCAGCTTCCCCAGTACTGAGGTCAGGCTGACAGGCCTGTAGTTCCCCGGATCCTCCTTCCGGCCCTTATTGAAGATGGGCGTCACATTTGCTACCCTCCAGTCAACTGGGACCTCCCTGGTTAGCCAGGACTGCTGGTAAATGATGGAAAGGGGCTTGGTGAGCACTTCTGCCAGTTCCTTCAGTACTCTCGGGTGGATCTCATCAGGCCCCATAGACTTGTGAGTGTCTAAGTGGTGCAGCAGGTCACTAACCATTTCCCCCTGGATTATGGGGGCTCCATTCTGGTTCCCGTCCCTATCTTCCGACTCGGGGGGCTGGGTACCCAGAGAACAATTGGCCCTGCTATTAAAGACTGAGGCAAAGAAGGCATTAAGTACCTCAGCCTTTTCCTCATCCTTGGTCACTGTGTTCCCTCCCCCGTCTAATAGAGGTTTGAGATTCTCCTTAGCTCTCCTTTTGCTGCTAATGTATTTGAAGAAGTATTTTTTGTTGTCTTTTACAGCAGCAGCCAGATTGAGCTCTAGCTCAGCTTTGGCCCTTCTAATTTTCTCCCTGCACAAGCTCGCTACACCTTTGTAGTCCTCCTGAGTTGCCTGCCCCTTCTTCCAGAGGTTGTAGACTCTCCTCTTTTTCCTGAGTTCGAGCCAGAGCTCTCTATTCAGCCAGGCCGTTCTTCTTCCCCGCCGGCTCGTCTTTCAACACCTGGGGACAGCCTTCTCTTGTGCCTTTAGGACTTCCTCCTTAAAGAATGTCCAGCCTTCCTGGACTCCTTTGCCCTTTAGGGCTGCCTCCCAGGGGACTCTCTCGACCAGTCTCCTAAACAGGCCAAAGTCTGCCCTCCAATGTACCCTCATGTGCCCTCCACATGAGACAGATCCCTGCTGTGCCTCAGCTTTTCACTGTTAACTGGCAATAATGGCACTTGTTTTATCTTCCCAGGATAAGTACACTAGAGGAGTGCTTATATCCTGTGTCACGAGGGCAACCTTAATGTTGTTTTCTTCCCATTGTGTGATATCTAATAGTGATTGCTTGCTTTTCTGCAGCCTTCCCCACCAAATTGTCTGTACCTTTATCAGACAAATTTACTATGTCTGTGTTGATATAGACTGGCTTCTGTGAACAGACTATATATAGAACTGAGGAGCCCATCTACTCGCCTACCTGGTAAATTTGTTCTTTTTCTTTCCTAGCTGTGTGAAAATTAATACCAAGTAGGCATACTGTAAAACTAATGTAATTTGAATGGATGGAAAGGGAGGAGGCTGTTTCAGTTTGAAGAATAATCTTGTATGAATGTGGTTAATTGTTGTTTGTTTGTTTTAGTAGTTTGCTAACAGAGGATTCCCAAAATTGACTCTCAAGAGAAAACTGATCAATGAGCAAGTGCTGGATACGCCTTAAGATTCTGATTGATTGTGTACTTCAGTTTCTGAGATTAAATGAGATAATCCATTTCTTTACAAGCTAACCTGAACAAATACCTGATATAAATCAATTTTAATAGCCATAAGCTTCAGTATGGTGGACAATTGTAAAATATTAATGAACTGTTTGGTTCGTGCATGCCTGACTTGCGTTGTGGAGCATGAAATCCGGTGATCATGTAAGGATATCTAAGATGGTTTTCAGTGTACAAATGCATCCTTCATTCTGAATTATTTCTGAATCACATTTTGGATAGCTGAATCAAGGTGGCATCCTTTTATAATGTAAAAAACTCAATGTGCTTTAATATTTAGAATCTGATTTTGCAGGGCTGGGGGTAGACTGATCCTCAGATAAACATCCTGGGTGGTAAAGACAATTATAAAATTTACAGTAACTCACTCAAACCTTTACTCAGATCTTTACTGATCAGTATGTGTGTCAAGACAGTAATTTTGCTTGAACTGGATTTTATTTCTTAGAAAGATATGTTAAAGTTGTCAAATGTTAATTCATGCATTCTCCCCATGCACCTTGATTAAAACAGTCTTTCTGCTCTTTGAATATAACAGTTTAAATCTTGCTCTTGGCATTTCCATTATGCATTTTTAAACATTTTAAATATTGTATTAAGATAACATTCATTTGCTTGGAGGTTCAGCAAAATGATCATTAAATGCCAATGCTTTGCGCCAAAAGCTTTTCATGTTGTCACTGGGTATTAGTTGAAAATGCCAGTTATTTTCCAACTCCAGTATGCTCTGTGCTTCGTTTTGGGACAATTTAACTCTCGTGCTTCTAGTTGATGCCAGCACTGTCGAAACATGAAAGACTTTTTTTGAAATGTTCAAAGGAATAGCAGTTACTAGGCAATTAGTTGTTGTAGGATATAACAAGCACAATATTCTGAGGAGGAAAAGGATCACAGAGTTTTGTTGCCTTTGTGTTTTTACCTTGTTTATGAAATCCATGAAGCTTTACTTTGGGAGGTGAGAGATGAGGAATGAGGAGAAGAGGACATGATCTGTTGAGAATGTTTATTACCTTTAAGGTCTCAACAAGGTAATCAACAAAAAGGAATAAAGTGCCATTCCTGTGATTTTTCTATAAAGTAACATCTTACTGCTAGCCATTTTGGCTTTTTGTTGCTCCATCATTTTCTGAGATATCTAATATTCATTATTCATGTTCCTTGAAGAAAGCAACAAAACTGAATAAGGGAGAAAATGTAATTGTATTTTTCTGTGACTGCTATCATAAAGGAAGATAATTGAATATTTTTCTCATTTCATCCCATCTGGCCTTGTTTCCAAAGTAAATAGTAGCATAATATGCAAGGCAAAATTAGAATTTTCTGAAATTGTATGGTTTTACTTAAAAGGGAGGTTAATGAGTGGTATAATGTAGTCATCTTTAGTTTTCTGAAAGAAAAGGAAAACATGAATTATTAAATTAAGATAAATGAAATATTAAAATAAGAAATAAAAAATTACATTTTTATGATAAAGCTATTAAATTTTAAATCCTCTGTTAACAGCTAAGTGATTCTTGTTAGGATAGCCTTCAGATTACTTTCTAATATGTTTGCTTATTTGTTCTTCATATAAGCTACTCTGTGTGCCTAATATTATTACTAACAGTGGAAAAAGTAAATGAAGTAGCATATCTTTCTGCTTTGAAATTGAAATATAAGAACTAGCTTAAAATAAGTTCTCAGGATTCAAGAGCTACCCTTTTATACAAGAACACTATGTGAAGTGTTGGGCACTGTGAGCTAGTGAAAATGAACATGGAAGCTGATATATTGCAAGATTTGGTTTTGAAGTACCAAGGAATTATAACTTACAAACAATGCCTGACTTGCTTAAATTTCTTTCTGAGTAACCATAGGTGGGCAAATTATGCAATAACTTGTTTTGTCTGCATAAAGCAAAACCAAAGCAAAAGTGCATACCTCCCTTTTTTCTAATTCACTCTGATTCATACAGTCTTGCCTATGGCTTCAATATTGTCAATGCACAAAACCTTTCCAAATGAATGGCATGTTTGACTGTTCAGATATACTAAAAAATGATCCTGTGGTATCACAATCACATTTTTTCTCATATAGTTTATCTAGCTCTCATAAACTGATGATCTACTTTTTTTTTTTAATAATCTGCATAATGTTTATAAATATATCTAGCTAGTTTCCCTTTCATCTTTAATAACTTAGAATAACTTAGTGTGAAGGAAAGCACCTGAAGAAGGCAAGGACTACTGTATGCTCTTCCTTTACCTTGTTTTCATGATATAAGGGTGGATGTACCACATCCTTGTGCATTCATGGCTACTATTAAATACAGGGTTTTTTTGTTTGAAAAAACATTGGCAAGGTCTGTCGTGTGTCACCGAGTCACTTTTTTTCTTTCATCACATAAACAGAAAAACTCTCTAAGTAATAGATGTTAATTTGATGTCTAGCAAGTGCTGATCTATGACAGATTAGCACCTGGCTTCCACTTGAGTATGAGAATGATATAAAGCCACTATTAATTTTGTTCTTTTTTGATTTGATGGTCAATTTGAGTAAATAAATGCTTCTTAAAGAGCATTCCAGTTGGAAAGAATAAAACATGAAAACTAAAATATTGTCCTGGGAAATAGTTTAGCTCTAACTTATGCAGGGAAATATTAAATATAAGTTTTGGTTATTATGTTTTCCCTTTTACTCTTCAAGAATGTATATTTTTTTCTGTAAATCTTTTCCAGGTCTAATGATTTCCTCCACTGTGGAAAGCAAGTTGGATCATCTTTCATGAGTAGTATTATATAAATTGTTGCCTCAAGAACTGTTTAAAATGTACCATCAAAGCACTTAAGATTGAATTTGCCATTTTCTAGCTTTGTAAATGTACTGTGTTTAAGTATTTAATCCCTTTAATTTGGATAGTCATCTAAGCATGTAGCTTCATTTGAAAACAGCAAAAAGATCAGAAGTAATTTGGAATTTTTTTTCCAAAGAATGTAGATGCAACTTTTTTTGCATGCAATATATATGTTGCATTACCTTGGCTATATTATTTTCCTCTTGCTTCAGTTTGTTTTAATGGGTTTAGATACTGCCTTTTCTTTTCAATTTGTCTAACTCCTTTAAACTTAGTTTAAAAATTGTTGCATGTAACAGCTTTTTGAAAGTATATTTTTGGGTAAATATCATTGAAGAAAAATTTTTGAAAATATATTTTTTTAACTGTTTTTAGGTCAGATACCAAATATTTCTAATTACAATACTTGACAAATATATGTGAATATTTTCTACCACAGTGGTATTAAGAGTTATTTACAGTCTTGTTTTGGAGGGAATGAGCAACTTGCTGATGAGTCTGTAAGATTCTCGATAGCATGATTGTTTATAAATGTGAACACTGAAAAACTTATGTGAAACATGCTTTTAGGTTGCTGCTCAGACTGGTTATCTTTTAGCTGACCCAGTGTCAGAGTCCAGTACTCTCTGACCAAGTTCTTTTAGATATTCCACACGTGGAGGGTGTAATGTTTAATATCAAATTTACTTATTTGAAGACATTTGATGTTACATGGGATTTCTGATTTAGCAGAGTCATCCAGCAATATACTGCAAACACAATACAAATGTAGGTTACACTTAGCAAAAGACAGCAACTGCAATACACAGTTCAATCACAATACCAACATGATCCCCATTACCAGTCTCTATAATATTCTCACCATCATGATGCTGGGTGTCCCCAATCACCAGGAAGGAATACGTGGGTTGAAACCAGCTCAAGGCCGTTGCTCTCTTCAAAATTCCTTTGTTAGTTGTTCAGTTCTTATACTTTATGTTGGGCTGAGCCAGGCATACACTCCTCCCATGCTGGTCTGGCTAACTCAGAGAGACATTCACGCCACCAGTTGATCCACTCAACTGTTGATAGCTGTTTATCTAAAACAAAGGCTACCTTCGGTCCCCTTTGTGTTGCGATAAAGTAAACTTCTTTGCAACAGCTGTGGTCAGTCACAACTTGCATTATTCTCTGAGCTTCATGGGCACATCGCCCTTGCCCATCTCCACTGAGCCTTTTTCCATTGTAGTGGTTTATTCAGTGACTCATATTCCACCCCTATGGGTTTAATCAGTCACACACAGCTTTTAGCTAACCTAGCAAAAATAAGGAAGACAAGATTTTCACCAGCTTAAATGAACTCACCTTTTATTTCTCCTTCTATGGTATACAATTTTAGTAAGGTGTAAGTCCAGTTCAGACATTTTTCCTGGTTAACCTCACAGGAAATGAAGGCATGACAAAATAGAACTCACACATATATATGTGAGGGTATGTATACGCATGTGTGTGTACACACACATCAATATAGCTTTAAAATGAAAAGTCCCTGTGACCAGATTCAAAGTGATTATCTTCAGCGGTGTCCTACACTTTCAAAAAGTGGTTGGAGGACTCACTTGTGTATAGCAAATAAGCTACCACATTAAAACAACAGACAGGTGTGGGCTGCCTTTGTGTGTGCTAACACTAAGGCTTGAAGTGCAGTTAAAAGATGATTAAGTTGCTGTATGGGAGCAATCTTAGGTCTGGAAGTCATGCCTGTATAGCATCTGAACAGCAGGTTATTAGCTCAGGCATGGTGACATTTAAAAATTATTCTCCTACTTCTGAATACAGGATGCTAAGTCAAAAATGGTGTTTCAGTGTGTGTACTTGCTGGATCTTGATATCTGCCATCTCGGTTTCTTCTCACCAGGTTCAATTACCTGTAGCAGCAACAACTTGCTATCTGAAAAGATGGGATTCTTTGAAGCACCTATGGACCTGTTAGGGGGCTGTGAAAGATGAAATAGCAAGCATACTAACATCTGTACTTTTCTTGACTATTTCAATTTGACTTGTGAATAATTATCCTATATTTTTCCACTCTTGTGAACTGCTAGCAAAGTCTTAAAATCTCTGATCTGAAATTATAAAATTTATCAGAAACTTTTGTCAGTTTGTTAAAAACTGGGGAAAAAAATTTTTTTTTGAAAACAGATTTCTCTAGGATTCATTATGTTAAGGGATGTTAAGACAGCTGCCTCCTCCAGTCACTCCAGCCCAGGACTCTCTCCTGCCTGGCTGCTAGAGCCCAGCCCTGTGTGCCCGGGGACCCAGAGTCTCTGACCAGGCTAAGGGACACAGCTGCTGCTTTCCCATTTGCAGGTTCAACCAGTAGAAAAGCTTATATCCATATTAATGTGGTAGGAGTATGGATTCATCCTCATTCACCCACTCTCTCCAATAGTATTTCAAAACGAAAGCTGTGAAGCTGCTGATTCAGAGAGAACAAAATAAGTGGAGAGTGGGGATAATCTTTTGTATTGGGTCTGGCTGAGATGGAGTTAATTTTCTCCATAGCAGCCCTCATAGTGCTGTGCTTTGTATTGGTAGCTAGAAAGGTGTTGATAACACACCAGTGTTTTGGCTACTGCTGAGCAGTGCTCCCACAGCATCAAGGCTGTCTCTCCAACATTTCCCCCCCACTCACCAGTAGGCTGGGGGATGGGCAAGATCTTGGGAGGGGACATAGCCAGGACAGCTGACCCAATCTGACCAAAGGGATATTCCATACCATGACATCTGCTCAGCAAGAAAAGCTAAGAGAAAGGAGGAGGGGGGGGGGTTATTCATTATTATGACGTTTGTCTTCCAGAGCAACTGCTATGTGTACTGAAGCCCTAATTCCCAGGAAGTGGCTGGACATCGCCTGCTGATGGGAAGTAGAGAATAAATATTTTGTTTTCCTTTGCTTCTGTGCGCGGCCTTTGCTTTTGCTTTATCTTGACCCACGAGGTTTTTTCCCATCTTATTTTCTTCCCCCACCACCACCCTGCTGAGGAGGGGAGTGATAGAGCGGCTTGGTGGGCACCTGGCGTCCAGCCAAGGTCAACCCACCACAGTCCTTTTTGGTGCCCAACGTGGGGCATGAGGCAACGTCAGTTTTGTATTAAGCATGCTATAGCTACAGTAGTTATCAAGTGTAAGCTCCTGTGTGGGTCATGGAATTTGCTGGCTGCACTGCTTATCTCTTTCTTTTGCTGAGCTTGGGAACATGTTAATACAAACAATGGCTATGTGCTTTGCCCTGGCATTGATGCCCTTACTGTGCTGGAGGAGCTATCTGGTGGAGAAGATGAGGGAATACATCTTCCTCTTCCTACCCGGGATTGATGTGGATGGTTTTATTATGCAGGCTCCTGAGGTCCTTGTTCACCCTTACATGAACTGTTTAATACTACTAATTAACACTGTTAGCATATTATGGGGTTTCTGGAATCTGGTGTCATCCTGGTGTAAGAGAAGATAACTTTTGGGTGAGGTGATACTGACATATGCCCTGAGGTGTCCGGTCCCTGGGTGGCAGGAAGTGTGAAAGGATTTGGGCAGGTGCCTAGAGTGGTTATCACCTCCCATAGCCTGGGACTACACCTGAGCAGGCAAGCAACCCTGGCAAACTGATGCGCCACCTGATAGAAGGGTGCCTTGGCTACCCCAACGAAAACCAACAACTTTTAGCACTGTACTGGGGCCTGGCCTGTGCCTATCTATCTGAGCCACAGTTCAATACTCTCAGAGGACTGTGGTTGAGATAGAGACCCAAACAAAAACTACAGTAATTGTCCCAGCAGTGAAAAAGAAACAGTGGACAAGGAGGTCAACAGGTCCATATCATCGATTAGTAAGGGAGGAGGAAGAAGAGGAAGGGTTTGATCAAGAAGCCGGTCCTTCTACAAAGAAATTGGAGGAAGGAGTGAGAGAATTCATAGGATCATAGAATCATAGAATCATAGAATGCTTTGGATTGGAAGGGACCTTTACAGGTCATCTAGTCCAATCCCCCTGCAAGAGCAGGGACATCTTCAACTAGATCAGGTTGCTCAAAAATCCAACCTGACCTTGAATGTTTCCAGGGATGGGGCCTCCACTACCTCTCTGGGCAACCTGTTCCAGTGCCTCACCACCCTCATTGTAAAATATTTCTTTCTTAAAGCCAGTCTAAATCTGCCCTCCCTTAGTTTAAAACCATTGCTCCTTGTCCTGTCACAACAGGCCTTGCTAAAAAGTCTGTCCCCATCTTTCCTATAGGCCCCCTTTAAGTACTGGAAGGCTGCTATAAGGTCTCCCCACAGCCTTCTCTTCTCCAGGCTGAACAGCCCCAACTCTCTCAGCCTGTCCTCGTAGGAGAGGTGCTCCAGCCCTCGGATCATTTTCATGGCCCTCCTCTGGACTCGCTCCAGCAGCTCCATGTCCTTCTTGTGCTGAGGGCTCCAGAGCTGGACGCAGTACTCCAGGTGAGGTCTCACCAGAGGGGAGCAGAGTGGCAGAATCACCTCCCTCGACCTGCTGGCCACGCTTCTTTGTATGCAGCCCAGGATACGGTTGGCCTTCTGGGCTGCAAGCACACATTGTCGGCTCATGTCCAGCTTTTTGTCCATCAGTACCCCCAAGTCCTTTTCCACAGGGCTGCTCTCGATCACATCATCCCCCAGCCTGTATTGAAACCGAGGATTGCCCCAACCCAGGTGTAGGACCCTGCACTTGGCCTCGTTGAACCTCATGAGGTTCACACAGGCCTGCTTCTCCAGCTTGCCCAGGTCCCTCTGGATGACATCCCGTCCTTCTGGCGTGTCAACTGCACCACTCAGCTTGGTGTCATCTGCAAACTTGCTGAGGGTGCACTCGATCTCGCTGTCAATGTCATTGATGAAAATATTGAACAGCACTGGTCCCAGTACGGACCCCTGAGGGACACCACTCGTCACTGATCTCCATCTGGACATTGAGCCGTTGACCGCTACCCTCTGGATGTGACCATCCAGCCAATTCCTTATCCACTGAACAGTCCACCCATCAAATCCGTATCTCTCCAATTTAGAGAGAAGGATGTTGTGGGGGACCATGTCAAAGGCTTTACAGAAGTCCAGATAGATGACATCCATTGCTTTTCCCTTGTCCACTGATGTGGTAACTCCATCATAGAAAGCCACTAGGTTGGTCAGGCAGGACTTGCCCTTGGTAAAGCCCTGTTGGCTGTCTCGAATCACCTCCCTGTCCTCCATGTGCTTTAGCATAGCTTCTAGGAGGATCTGTTCCATGGTCTTCCCAGGCACAGAGGTGAGGCTGACAGGTCAGTAGTTCCCAGGGTCATCCTTTCTACCCTTTTTAAAAATGGGCACAATGTTTCCTTTCTTCCAGTCACCAGGGACTTCACCTGACTGCCATGACTTTTCAAATATCATGGAGAGTGGCTTGGCAGCTACATCAGCCAATTCCCTCAGGACTCTGGGATGTATCTCATCAGGTCCCATAGACTTATATATGTATATACATGGATATATGTATATATATATTCAGACAGGAAGTGGAAACTACCCAGTCCCTGACCTCATCAGAACTTCGAGACATGCGGAAAGATTACAGCCACCAGCCAGGTGAGCGAATTGCTGCCTGGCTGCTCTGATGCTGGGATAATGGGGCCAACAGTCAGCAATTGGAAGGTAAGGAAGCCCAACATCTGGGATCCATTGCTAGAAACCGGGGATTTGAGTGCGCAATTGGAAAAGAGGCAGCAATTTGCAGTCTCTGGAGACAGCTCCTCTCAAGTGTGAGGGCAAGATATCCATTCAAGGAAGATCTTGTGAACTCCCGAGGAAAGTGGACTACTGCAGATGAAGGCATCCAGTACCTGAGAGAATTAGCAGTGCTGGAAGTCATCTACAGTGATCTAGACAATGACGAGGTCTCCAAAGATCCAGAGGATGTCCTGTGCACATGGGCCATGTGGAGGAAGATGGTCCAAAATGCCCTAGTGTCATATTCTAACAGCTTGGCAACAATGTATTGCCCAGATATGGATATAACAGCTGTGGAGAGAGTGCCTTCTTGGCTCCAAAACTTTGAAGAAAATCTCTGTCCCTCCTCATCCCTACAGGCCAGTGCCTTGGCTGTCAGGGGTGCACCAAGAAATCAGTCCTCTCCTGCCTCGGTCAGAGGGAAAAGGAGCTCCAGGCGCATGTCACGTGGCACACTCTGGTTCTTCCTGCGTGGCCAGGGGAGGACATGAGGAAGTGAGATGGAGAGCCCACCTTTAAGCTGGAAGACCATGTATGCGAACTGAGAGGGAAGACAGCTATTAAGAAGGGGCCACCCAAGAAGGCTGTCAGCTTAGTTGCTGTAGAGACACAAGAAGGCAATCAGTGATCTCCCAGACACAGAAGAAGGACTGAGATCGCTCCCTTGATCCTGGTGAGGGGACTTCTGGTCTGGTACGGAAAGGGTCAGACAGTGAATACTCTGACCAGGAACAGGACTAGAGGGTCCCTGTTTTCGGCCAGGAGGAGGAAAGGGATGACTGGGTATACTGGTCTGAGTGGATTCGATGGCCTGGCACATCAGACCCAGAGAAGTATAAGGCTTTGGTAGACACTGGTGCACAGTGTACACTGGTGCCATCAGGGTATAGGGGCACAGAACTGATCTGGATCTCTGGAGTGACAGGGGATGCCAAGAATTGTCTGTATTGGAGGCTGAGGTGAGCTTAACAGGGGACAAGTGGCAAAAGCACCCCATTGTGACCAGCCCAGAGGCCCCTTGTATCCTTGGCATAGACTACCTCAGGAGAGGGTATTTCAGGGACCCAAAGGGGTACCAATGGGCCACCGTGAACACAGAGAAGATCAAACAGTTATCATCTACCCTGACTGGCCTCTCGGAAGATCCCTTCTTTGTGGGATTGCTGCAAGTTGAAGAACAGCAGGTGCCAATTGCTACCATGACAGTGCACTGGCGGCAATATCGCATGAACCAAGACTCCCTGGCTCCCATCCACGATCTGATTCATCAACTGGAGAGCCAAGGAGTGATCAGCAAGACTCACTCACCCTTTAACAGTCCCATATGGCCAGTGCAAAAGTCTGACGGAGGGTGGAGGTTAACAGTAGACTATCGTGGCCTAAACGAAGTGATGCCACCACTGAGCGCTGCTGTACCAGACATGTTAGAGCTCCAATATGAACTGGAGTCAAAGGCAGCCAAGTGGTATGCTACAATTGACATTGCCAATGTGCTTTTTTCTCAATCCCTTTGGCAGCAGAATACAGGCCACAGCTTGCTTTCACATGGAGGGGTATCCAATACACCTGGAATCGACTGCTCCAGGGGTGGAAGCACAGTCCTATCATTTGTCATGGACTAATCCAAACTGCACTGGAAAAGGGTGATGCCCCTGAACATCTACAATACATCGATGACATAATCGTGTGGGGCAACAAAGCAGAAGTGTTTGAGAAGGGAAAACGAGTAATTCAGATTCTTCTGAAAGCTGGTTTCGCCATAAAAAGAAGCAAGGTCAAGGGACCTGCACAGGAGATCCGGTTCTTGGGAATAAAATGGCAGGATGGATGTCATCATGTCCCTATGGATGTGGTCAACAACATAGCAACTATGTCTCCACCAGCTAACAAGAAGGAAACACAAGCTTTCCTAGGCCTTGTGGGATTCTGGAGAATGCATATTCCAGGTTATAGTCAACTTGTGAGCCCTCTCTATCGAGTGACCCAAAAGAAGAACTATTTTGAGTGGAGCCCTAAGCAACAACAAGCCTTTGAGCATATCAAACAGGAGATAGCTCATGTGGTAGCTCTTGGGCCTGTCCAGACAGGACCAGCTGTGAAAAATGTGCTCTACACTGCATCTGGGGAGCATGGTCTCACCTGGAGCCTCTGGCAGAAAACATCAGGAGAAACCCGAGGTCGACCTTTAGGGTTTTGGAGCCGGGGGTATTGAGGATCAGAAGCCCACTACACCCTGACTGAAAAAGAGATACTAGCAGCATATGAGGGGGTTCGAGCCGCTTCAGAAGTTGTTTTTACAGAAGCATATCTCCTCTTGGCACCGCTATTGCCCATGCTACACTGGATGTTCAAAGGAAACATCCCCTCTACACATCATGCAACCAGCGGTACATGTCATAAGTGGGTAGCACTGATCACACAATGGACTCAAATGGGGAACCCCAACTGCCCAGGAATCCTGGAAGAGATCATGGACTGGCCAGAAGGCAGAGATTTTGAAGTGTTGCCTGAGGAGGTGGCTCGTGCCCAAGAGGCACCACCATATAATGAGTTATCAGAAGATGGAAGGTGTTATGCTTTGTTTACTGATGGATCTTGTTGTGTGGTAGGCAACCATCGGAAGTGGAAAGCTGCTGTGTGGAGTCCCCCACAACAAGTCGTTGAAGCCACTGAAGGAGAAGGCAAGTAAGTTTACAGAAGTGAAAGCTATCCAGCTGACCCTAGAGATTGCTGAATGAGAAAAGTGGCCAGTGCTCTATCTCTATACTGACTCCTGGATGGTGGCAAATGCCCTATGGGGGTGGCTACAGCAGTGGAAGAAGACCAATTGGCAGAACAAAGGTAAACCCATCGGGGCTGCTGCATTGTGGCAAGACATCGCTGCCCGGGTAGAAAACATGGCTCTAAAGGTATGTCATGTAGATGCTCACGTGCCCAAAAGCCACGCTACTGAAGAACATCAGAACAACAAGCAGGTAGACCAGGCTGCCAGAACTGAAGTAGCTCAGGTGGACCTGGACTGAGAACATCAGGGTGAGCTATTTGTACCTTGGTGGGTCCATGAAACATCAGGCCATCTAGGGAGAGATGCAACATACAGATGGGCTCGTGATCAAGCAGTGGACCCGACCATGGAGGCCATTGCACAGGTCACCCATTAATGTGAAACATGTGCTGCAATCAAGCAAGCCACACGAGTAAAGTGCCCCTGGAATAGAGGGCGGTGGCTGGGTTTTCGATATGGTGAGGCCTGGCAAATAGACTGTATTGGACCACTGCCATGAACACGTCAAGGCAAGCGCTACATACTCACTGTGATGGAAGCAAATACTGGGTGGCTAGAAACATATCCTGTAAACCATGCCACTGCCTGAAACACCATCTTAGGCCTTGAAAGGCAATTTTTTTGGTAATGTGGTACCCCAGAAAGAATTGAATCAGACAATGGGACTCATTTCCGATATAACCTCATAAACTCCTGGGCAAAGAAACATGGCATTGAGTGGGTGTATCACATCCCCTATCACCCACAAGCCTCTGGAAAGACTGAGATATATAATGGAGTGTTAAAGACTATGTTGAGAGTGTTGGGCACTGGGGCATGGAAGCACTGGGATACAAATTTAGCAGAAGCCATTTGTCTGGTTGATCTGCTACCAGAAGACACCAGAAGATCTGCTAACCGTCCTGGTCCTGCCTAAACAAAACCCCTACATACTGTGGGAGGAGATAAGGTCCCCATAGTGCACATAGTCACATAGATCACTCG